>NC_089647.1:14012857-14653928 GCF_037042795.1 Molothrus aeneus | reverse complement strand
AAACTTCCAGGTTTTCTCTGTTGTCTTGGTTTGAAAGGCAGGTGTCTGCTAAGGAAGGCAGGAGCCTCCCTTGAAATGGAAAATGTAAACCCCTTCTCTCTGAATTTTTGAAATTAAGGAGGCTCTCAGGAAAAGATATGAGAATAGGAATAGCAGGGTTTTTTTAGTATGTATAATAAAGCAAATAAACAACAATAACAACCACAGCATTAACAACAAACAGAACCAGAAACCCAGCAGCAGCCTTCTCAGCTGCAGTCACTTTGCTCTTTGGTGCAGTGATGGTCAGAGCTGGCAGGGGTGCTCCTGGCTCCCGGTGGGCAGGGCGGGTGCGGTGATTCCCCTGCGGCTGCTGTGGAAGAGAAGCTTTTGCTTCATCATCTCCCTGGGGCAGTTGATGCCGGTGCCTCAGCAGGACACTGGGAAGCAGCAAGCTGGGCCGGCAGGATGTCAGGCAGGGGGTGAGGGGCTACACACCAGCATCAAAGTCAGAGCAGTGCTGAAGAAGCAGCAGGGGTGTGGTGGTGGCAGCCAGGCTCCCAGCAGGGCAGGGAGAGGCGAGCTCAGGATCACAGGCACCTGAGCAGATGGTGATAGGTCCCTCTTTTAGTGAGGTAGGTGATAATAAGGTCTCAGTGGCTGCTCTCACAAGCAGAAACTCACCCCACGGCAGAAGAACCAGCTCCAGGCTGGGCTCTGGCCGCAGCAGTGAATTTTTCAAGCAGCAGCTCCAACCATCCTCCTCTGAAGCCAAGAGCAAGAACTAGCAGTTGTCTTAGCCCCATCTTCTGTCTTTCAGAGAGAAACTCTCAGATAAGAGAAGTGCAATTGGATGCCTTCTCCTAAGTTTGGCCACTTCTTTTGTTTTGGTTTTTTTTTTTTTTTTTTAAGTACTCTGTTGTGTTTCTTAGCAATTTATAGGAAAAAAATCTATACTTAAAAAGCAACAGAAGGAAAGAAACCTAACCCCCCAACATTATCCACCCCAAATTTTTTCCTGTACCAACATGGTACATTAAATTTAAACTTTTAAATTATATACACACGTGCACTACCTTAGTTGTATATGTATCTATAAGCAGATATGGATACAGGCACAGTGTCATGGGTAGTACCTTTTAAAATAAGGTCCTCTTAAGGTATGCATCGGGTCCCTCCATTCTTTTGCATCGCCCACCAGGTGCAACCTGGTCCATGAGCGAAGACAGCTCCACGGATGGGATTGTCCTTGCTGGAGGCAGAATTAACCCAAACAGTTGTTTTCAGTGTACTCCTTCTGTACCAGTGGAACTTTATCTCCATCTGTTGTTTGCAAGGGCTCAGATTGGGCAGGGCCTGCTTGGTTGTTGGAACTTGAGGTGTTCACTAACTATGTGGCCTTTGTTAATTAATCTCCCAGTCCTTGAGGCTCCTCTTACTCAGTGCCTTCAAGGTGGTTTTAGTAAGTTCATTTCATTGTTCAACTTTCCCAGCCACTGGTGCATGATATGGAATAGGATACACCCACTTAATGCTATGTTCTCTAGGTGTTTATAAGGCTATTCTTGATATAAGTCCTGTTGTCAGACTCAGTTCTCTCAGGGGTACCATGCTTCCAAAGGATTTGCTTTTTAAGGCCCAGGATGGTGCTCCAGACAGTGGCATGAGGCACAGGGTAGGTTTCCAACCCTCCAGCGGTGGTTTCTGCTGTTGTGAGCACACAGCGCTTCCTTTGGCAGTTTGAGGCAGTGTGATATAGTCAATCTGCAAGGCCTTCCTATACTTATATTTGGACCACTGCCCACCATACCACAGAGGTTTTACCTGCTCGGCCTGCTTGATCGCAGCACATGTCTTACAGTCATGGATAACCTAAGAAATATTGTCTATGGTTAGATCTTCTCTTCACTCTCATGCCTACTTATTTCATTACATTTCTGTCCTGATGATCTGAGGCATCATGGGCCCATCGAGCTAGGAATAATTCTTTGTGTTGCAAATCTAAATCTATCTTTGACACCTTTATTTTCACAGCCTGGTCCGTCTGCTTGTCGTTTCAATATTCTTTATTAGCCCAACTCCTGGGGACACGGGCATCTACATGATAGACTTTCACAGGTGGCAGGTGAATGTGGCAAGTCTCTATCCAAGTGGCAATGTCTTTTTACTCATCAGCAGCCCAGATTGGTTTTCTTCTATGCTGCCAGTAGTGGCTTTTTTCCACCTTTCCAGCCAGCCCCACAGAGCATTGGCTACCACCCACAGATCAGTATAAAGGTAGAGCTTTGGCCACTTTCTTTAAGCAATGTCCAGGGCCAGCTGAATGGCTTAGAGTTCAGCAAGTTGACTTGATCCACCCTCTCCTTCAGTAGCTTCTTCAACGTGTCGTGTGGGGCTCCATATGGCTGCTCTTCACTTCTGGTTCATCCCTAGGATGCAACAGGAACTGTCAGGGAAAAGAGTTTTTCTTCTGCTGGTAGTTGGTTGTACAGTAGTTGGTAGAGCTTTTTCAGCATGCATCATTTGTTTCTGCTCTTCTTTATCAGTAAGACCAACGTTTTCACCTTCCAGCCAGTGTGTAATTATTTCCAAAACCCCAGGGCGATTTGGGTTTTTAATATGGGAGTGCTGAGTTATAAGAGCAATACATTTGCTCCATGTGGCATTGGTGGCATGGTGGGTAGACGGCACCTTTCCTTTAAACATCCACCTCAGCACTGGTAGTTGGGATCCCAGGAGGAGTTGTGCTTCTGTGCCAGTCACCTCTGAGGCAGCCTGGACTCCTTCATAGGCAGCCAAGATTTCCTTCTCTGTGGGAGTGTCATTGGCTTCAGACCCTCTGTACCTTCAGCTCCAGAATCCCAGTGGTCAGCCTCGAGTCTCCCCAGGCACCTGCTGCCAAAGGCTCCAGGACCAGCCATGGTTCCCAGCTGCAGAGTAAAGCACGTTCCTCACCTCTGGTCCTGTCCTGACTGGGCCAAGGGCAGCCACATGAACGATCTCCTGCTTGATCTTGGTGAAGGCTTGTTGCTGCTCAGGGCCCCAGTGGAAATCATTCCTCTTGTGGGTAACCAGGTTGAGAGGGCTCACGATTTGGCCATACGCAGGAATGTGCATTCCCAAAAAACCTATGGTGCCTAGGAAAGCTTGTGTTTCCTTCTTGCTCGTTGGTGGAGACATTGTGGTGATCCTGTTGATAACTTCAGTGGGAATCTGACGCCATCCATCTTGCCACTTTACTCCCAGGAACTGGATCTTTCAGGCAGGTCCCCTGACTTTGCTCTTCTTGTTGGTAAAGCTGGCTTCCAGCAGAATCTGGATGATCCTCTCTCCTTTCTCAAATACTTCCATTGCCGTATTCCTCCACACAATGATGTCATTGCAGATGAATGATACAGTGGAGATGGTGAAATTTCCAAGCCAGTTTTTAGAAATCAAGAAAAATTTCAAGAGGAACCAAGTGGGTTTGTGGCCATTTTTAACTTTTTCTCCTGTGTAAATGGAAACAAGTCATCTTTCATGCAGACTCTTCTGCAAGGTGGCTTTAACCACATCTATTCATAAAACATACCTGGATTTCCCCCAGGGGAATGCTGCAGTATTATTTGAAGTCTCTCTTGTGTTTCTGGAGGCCAGGTATTTTGGGGAGAAGGGAACAGGGAAATCATTTTTGTTTGTATAGAGGCTTAACTCCTAGTAGAGTCAGGTTTGTGGCATATGAAAACTTTATCAGCATGTTTTAACTTCTTAATGCCCTGTTAAAAAGGAATCATACTGTCTTCTGTTTTGCCAAGGTCGCTTTCAAAGTTGTAGTAGGCAACATAATATAAAATGAAATATTAAAGGCTTGGTCTCTGAAATGAGTTGGAGAAGTTGTTAACTTCACCTAGAAGGCTGTTCAGCCATATGTGATGCCATGAGAAAGATTCACACCCACTTGTGCTCGAAGTTGACAGAAAATCACTACGTATTTACATATTTAAAGATCATTTATTCATTAGTAGTAAATTTCAAGTAGAAGATCAGAAACAAACCTGAAACCTTGTGACAACAGAGCGTTAAGTTCAAGAAATATTTTGAAGGCAACAGTAGCAGTAGCTGAACATACGTTTTTTGACCTGTTGTCTGTATCACTCAGAACAGAACTAAAAATTATCCCAGAAGATTCTTGACGTTTAATCCACCAAATGCATTGACTAGTCAACTTCAGTATTTCCTCCTGTTGTCCTGTGGAAGTGTCCTTTCCTTTCACATAGCACTTGTAACAGCAGAAGGAGAAACTCTGCAGTCAGTAATTCGAGGTCAGTTCAACACTTGGTAGCCCTCTATGAAAGGCATGCAGGGAACCTCTAGATAAGCTGTCTCCTGAGAGAGGCAGAAAAGTTCCTGAGGAACTAGGAACTTTCTTGCTTCTTTCACATCAACTGAGTGCATTTTGTGCAAAGTTGATCTTTCAAAATAAAATTTGGTTGATGGTATAATGGAGTGAGCATGTTTACAGTATTATTCAGCTATCAAAATATGGGATGCTAATGTTGGCCTTTTTTTTTTTCTTCAGACATTTCTTAAGTATTTCTTACTTTTTGGGACATTCCAGAGCCCCAGGTTTTTTCTTTTCTATTTAAAGGGAAGGGAGGGAGATTAAGAAACAGGTAACTGTTTTCCTTACAGAGATTTCAAATAAAATGTTCTCTCATATGACCTTGAATTAATTTTGTTGCTGACACATGTGATAATTTTTTTAATTTAGCGATGATAAGGCAGTAGAAGAACAAGCAGAGGAAGATGAGGAGCTAACTGTTGTGGAAGATGAAGATGCTGATGACGACGACGATGATGGCGATGAAATTGAAGAGACAGGAGAAGAGTATGAGGAGGCAACTGAAAGAACTACCAGTATTGCAACCACTACCACCACAACTACAGAGTCTGTGGAAGAGGTTGTCAGAGGTAAGTTCATCAGGCTTGGGGCTGCTTTGCATATTTGCACCTTACAACAAAAAAATGTTCCAAACAGCAAAATACCCAAAGCTGCAGTGTTGTTGTGCTTTTTGGCTCCTGTAATTTACGTGTTTAATCCCCTCACCTTTCCCTTTCCCATTACAAATTTTCTGTGGGGTTAGTTCTGCCACAACCCTTTGGATTTTCTGACCTCCAGTCCTCCTGGTGCGTGGATGCTGTAGGGACATCTGTCCTTGAATTGTGTTTGTTGTGTGTGTTGTTCACAACATTTCTTGTTCAGAAACAGAAGAGTTGATTTTATTTTAAAGTAGCATTAAATAAAATTCAACTGTCCTATGTAGCAAATAGGACAGGAAAGTGTGTATGGTTTATCGTGCACATGAGTTTCAGAAGGATATGAAGTATCAGTTCCAAGCAGGAGGTATCATGAGCTGGTTTGGTCCCTCATATTAACAGCAGTGATGAGTCATTTTGTGTGATTCTGTTAGATACTTGTTTGTTATGTTTCTCCATGAATTAGTAATTCAGTAAAGTTAGACAAATTTAAAATAACTATGCAGAAAAATGAACCTAAACTAATGAGTTTTAATGTGTGGGGAAGAAAGAAATAGGAAAAAATAGAGTACATGGAGTGAGAAAGAGCTCTTCTTTTCTAAAATTTAATTTTTGTTATATGTTTTAGTTCTTAACAGAGGCATTTTAAAATCTTAACAGAGGCATTTTAAAATTTGAATTTTACACTAGTTCATGGTCAGCATAGCAACATAGTTTTTTAAAATGCCTCATTTCTCCTACAATGCATATTGGAATTAATTATCCTTATTTTTCTATTTTAATAATACAGTTCAGTGTGGTGTAAATCTAAGTAAAATAGATCCCAATTCTTCTACAATGCTTACATCTTTGCTGATAAATGCTGCAGATGGTATTAAAAATGGGATTAAAGACTACATTTGAAAAGAAAGGAGTTGTGAAATGCAGGAGGCAGAGGGAAAATGATAGAAATAGGGGCTATTGTGAAATGAGGGAGAAAATATCTGGCCTGTCTCCCCATGCTTCCCTATCCCCTGCCTCTGGGTATTCTTGGGACTCCAGTGGATTGGAGTCCCACATTTTGCATGTGGCAGTGGCCCTTCCTCTTGAGCCTTGGTTCCAGTGTTTGTCAGAGGAGAGTGTGCTGGCTGCAGTTTATCACACCAGGCTACAGAAGCATGCCCAGGGGATGCTTTGGGAAAAGCAGAGTTACTTGCTTATATTTCTCTGTTCAGTCTACATGGAGCACTAAAGCTTTGCTAAAATCACCAGCAAATGTTTCTTTCTAAGGCTGGCAACTTAGTCTTGTGTGTTTCTGTCTTATATAGCTATTGAGTGTTTTGCTCAGTTGTTGGAGAGCCCTTTCAGTGAGGAGGGGGTAGGAGGAGTTTATATCTTTAAACCAATTAAACATATTTCCATATGTGAGCTTTTACCCCCTGGGGATAAAATGCCATGTTCTCACTGGTAAATGAATATTGAAAGGGAAAGAAAAAAGAAAAAGTACACTTGACTTTAATGAGATTTTGGATGAGTGGAAATGAGGACAAATTTGGTAGAAATGTTTCTTTACTGAGGGTGATGTTTCAAAGAGGTTAAGATTTATAGCTTTCAGGAAAGTAGCATACAATCACCTGAATATAAAACATAACATATAAAAGATGAGGTAAACTATTGAAACAACCTTTCAGAAGCCCTTTAGAAATGTATATATTTGCTGATCATGAAATGCTCACATGTTGTTTTTCCTAAGTCTAATATTTCCCACCTTGTGTGACTGTGAGGAAAATATGCATTGGTTCAAGTGTGATGAGGACAATCTGTTACCAATACAAGTTTTCAGCACAGTTCTGCCAGAAGCCTTTGGGCTTCCTGACCTTCAGCCTTGCTGGGGCACACATGGTGTAGGGACTGTCCTGGAGAGTGAGTGCTATCTGACAGAGCTGCACTATGCGAAGTGCTTGCTTATTTATTCAAGTAGAAGTGTCCAAATGACATAGCCTTGATTCTTGCTTTTGTTTCCCTTCCTACACACAAGAGAAAGCTTCCTACAGGGTCCCTGTCCTCCTGGTGCAGGCAGCAGATCCAGCATAGGAACTTGTGTGGTGAGCCATCTTGCTGATGCAAGTGTCATTGTAAATGGCAGTGTCATTGTAAATGAAAGAGGCAGAGGGACCTTGTTGAGAACTTATGTATTAAAAAGTGGTCTTCACTATGGAGATACCCTGAAAGCCTCTCTAAAAGGATTGAAGTGTCAGAGCTTCATTGATGTCGACTGAGCTCTGTTCCAGGCTGCCTTGCCCAAGCACTAGTTATAAAACATCCTAGGATGTTCTTCACAGCCCTTTACACCCAGTTTTATGAAGCTGTAACTAATATTATGTCTTTAGCTTTAAAGAACACAGTTTTAAGAGGAGCTGCTTTTCAAATGGACAACTGTTGTAAAGCCATAATTTAGGATCTAATTGTGGGCTGGTACTGAGCCCTTTCTCTTCCAAATCAGTGGAATGGCTGCCATCAGCCATAAATAATTAAAAAGTGTAAATGCAGTTTTATACTTTAAAGATACTTGAGCTATTGTAGAATCAATTTTTCAGGCAGTTTTATTTCTGTGCATATTTTAATGAATTGTGACCAAAATAGTAATAATAGAACCACTTACAAACTTATTTTCAGTGAAAAGGAAATTAATCTTTCCTAGAGAATGAAAAAGGTCCGTTGGCAGGAGGATAGTATTTTCATTCTGCAGCAACCACATTTCTATGTGTTTATTCAAAAATGTTAATAAACTTTCCATAGGGCAGTATTTGCCACTATTCACTTTCCTACCTTTTGTGAGAGATGATCTTTACTCTGAATTCATATGGTGTATAGCAGCAGACCCAGTTTAAACTTTTGGGTATGCTCTTGCTGGGCTTCAGATGTTAAATCCAGATGATTGTGGGTCTGAGATTACAGAGATTCAGATGGTGAAATTAGTGTGAAATACACATTTTTCACCTCTGGTCATGGGGAGATGTTGGCATTGAATTTGTGATGAAGAAAATATGACTCATTTATGAGCCTGCTCTTGATTTTTGTCTCTATGTGGAGCAAGGAAAGTGACTCTGATGGCCCGGATTTAGGTAAGGGAGTGGTTTAATGTCTGCAGTCATTGCCATGGTGTTATGGGTGTCGCAGAGCTGCTCCCGAGGATCCAGGTTCCTGGAGATTTTTCCAGCATGTGGTGGAGGCAAGCAGGAGCACTGCTTCCCCCATCATGTGCAGTTGTTTGGGTGTTTGTTTCTGCTGTCCTTCTGCACAGGACAGCAGAAGGACACTGGAGGTGACAAGAAAAATCAGTCTTGGCATACACCAATCTCTCTTGGCATACAACGAAGAATAAGCAGTTTTGGCTTAGTGCTTCCCATCAGAATCACAGAATCACGAGGTTGGAAGAGACCTTCTAGATCATCGAGTCCAACCCATGCCCTAACACCACCTCAACTAAACCATGGCACCGAGTGCCACATCCAGTCTTTTTTTAAACCCATCCAGGGATGGTGACTCCACCACCTCCCCAGGCAGGTCATTCCAGTACTTTATCACTCTTCCCATAAAAAACTTTCTCCTAATATCCAGCCTAAATTTCCCTTAGCTCATCTAAAGACTGTGACCTCTCATTCTGTCAGTTGTTGCCTGGCAAAAGAGACCAACCCCCACCTGGCTGCAGCCACCTTTCAGGAAGTTGTAGAGAGTGATAAGGTCACCTCTGAGTCTCCTTTTCTCCAGGCTGAACACCCCCAGCTCCCTCAGTCCCTCCTCACAGGGTTTGTGTTCCCAGCCCCTCACCAGCCTCGTTGCCTCCTCTGGATGCGCTCAAGCATCTCAAGGTCCTTCCCAAACTGAGGGGCCAGAACTGGACACAGCACTCAGGGTGTGGCCCCACCAGTGCCCAGTCCAGGGGAAGGATGACCTCCCTGCTCCTGCTGGCCACACTGTTCCTGACACTGGCCAGGAGCCATTGGCCTTCTTGGCCAGCAGGGCACACGGCTGGCTCATGTTCATGTCAGTACCCCCAGGTCCCTTTCTGCCTGGGCACTGTCCAGCCACTCTGTCCCCAGCCTGTAATGCTGCAGGGGGTTATTGTGGCCAAAATGCAGGACTCGGTACTTGGACTTAGTAAACTTCATCTTATTGGACTCTGCCCATCCATCCAACCGATCCAGGTCTCTCTGCAGAGCCCTCCTTCCTTCCAACAGATTGACACACTCTCCCAGCTTAGTGTCATCAGCACATTTACTAATGAAAGACACAATCCCCTCGTCATCAATAAAGATATTGAACAGAGCTGGTCCCAGCACACCCCTGCTGGCTGCCCCCAGCTGGATGTGGCACCGTTCACCAGCACTCTCTGGGCCCGGCCATCCAGCCAGTTCCTAACCCAGCACAGAGTGCTCCTGTCCAAGCCCTGGGCTGCCAGCTTTTCCAGGAGTGTGCTGTGGGAGACAGCATCAAAGGCCTGTCATCATAGTCAGTCAGATCCCTTTACAGGAGAGCAGCAAGGTCAGCCCAGCAGCCTGGATCAAAACATGTGCAGCTTCTCTGCACACCTGCCAACAGACGTGGGGGAATCAGCAGCATAAGCCTCACCTGCATCCTCCAGCAGTGTAATATTGCCCTTTATGAGTTGGTTTCGCTTTCTCTAGTTCAGCTGGATTTCTTTAGGTAGTTAGGAAACAATCTAAGCAGTGCTGCTTTGTGTGACATTTTGACTGTATTTACTGTCTGGAGTTACAAGTGAGAGACCATATGTCAGTTTCCTAGCAAGAGGAAAGTGGCCTGATGTTGGTATGGTAGGTCTTAGTGTCATTGATCCATCATGAGTGGTTTTCTGCTGAAGATTTTTAACTGAAAGACTTAAAATCCATTCAGTGACTCCTCCTATATATTGTAAATCAAGAGAGATTAACCCTGATTGCAAGACCTGTCAGCTGGGAATTTGGTGACAATATTAGTAGTGTATGCTACATTAACTGTGTTGGTTTTTTTTTTCCACACTCCATAGGTTTGCCCCACTTTTATAGTATCATATAGTTTGCCCCACTTTTATAGTATCAACCATGGCCTGGTTTAGAAAGAACCTTAAATATTTGGAATCCAGTTCCAACCCACTGCCATGGGCAGAGATGCCTCACTCTAGACCAGGTTGCTCCAAGGCTTGCCCATCCTGCCCTTGAACACTGAGGGATGGGGCATCCACAGCTTACCAGAGCAACTTTTCATCTTTGAAAAGTTATCATCTTTGTAATGCAGTAGTGGTTCCCTGCTCTTCTTCCTTGCCTTCAAGGCTATGCAGTATGCTTTATTTGGAGAGGGATGATGTGTGATGGCATTTCATGTCAAGAAAACATGATTGGTTGCTGTATAAATAGTACACATTCATATAAATCCACTGGGGTTTTTTGCTATGAGATCTTCATTCAGAATGATCATCTAATGTAATTTAGGAATGAGAGCTGATAAAATTAACTTAATGGATTTGCATTTTATTGCTTTTAATTAGACATTTTAATTTAAAGCACAGCTATTCTCCCATAATATAATACCTTATTATATGTTGTAATTGGAGGAAATATTTTTTGTAATCTGTTGATCTTGTTGATCAGGATCAATACAGTACTACCTTTTTGGGTCGAGGGCAAAAGTACTGAAATACTAAATACACTAATAGTGTTATTTTATGTAAATTGGAAGATGGAGAGTAGTTTCATTTGAAATATATCCTGCCAGAAAAAATTACCAAGAATCTGTTTCCCTAGAGAAGATGTCATATTATTATACTGAAGCAGTAATTAATTGCAATTTTTTTTTCTGAAGATTTTGCTGTGTAAAAAGACTGGAATGCACTTCCAAGCTAATCCTAATACCCACTGTCATGCCATGTTAGCAGAATTGTGATGTTATGTGGAAAGATTACCTTTTCTAAAACACATAAATTCATTAAACTGTATTAGCCTAGATTTAAAGTCAGGCTGGGTTTTTTGTTTGCTTTCTGGCTATCAGTGGTAACTTTATGGCACTTTAGTTCCAAATATAGTTCTGTTGTGCACAAGAAATAAAAAATACATTTTCACATATTTGTTCCGCTTCAGAACTATAAGGCTTTGTATTCTAGCCAAGTATACCATTAATTTTTTTTAATATTCTAAATATGCCCTTGCAGTAGCTTAAGAATAAACATTATAGAGAGAATTTCATCTTGGTTACACAGGATGGAAATTACAATTAAGGGTATTTAACAGCTTTAGAGGAACTGTCCTCAGTATTGCATTGAGAAGTCATAATTTGGCTTTTTTAACTTCTCTCTATAAAAAAGCATTTTAGCAATTGTGTGGCTTGTGCACCAACTTTAGGCTCAGTGCATGTGCCAGCTTCACAGCTGTCTTCTCCTAATTCCAAAAGCCTCTTCTGAAATTAGCTCTTGTCTTTGAATACACAAATTAAAATTTGGTTGCCTCTTCCAACCATATATTCAGAATGAGGAAGTTTTGTTTCAGTGAAATTATCTTCACATATTCCCTTTTGATTGATTCATTGAGTAAAAACAATTGTGCCTTTTTAGAACACAAAGAGTACAACTGAAAGGAAAACTGTGCATTTGCTCTTGCCTAGTTTTTCTCAGCTAGTTTGAAAAACAAAGACTAATATAGGGACATATATATTAATATCCTCAAACTATAGCTCAATTCCTGAAAATATGAGAGCCAAAATTACTCCAATTGTGATGTTTTATATACTAATGCCTGAAGAAGGGGAGCATATACCTCATCATATACATTTCAGAGGTTTACTTTTTTTGGCCTCTCTTGGATTTATCGGTTACTTACTCTGTTCTTTAGCGAGATATAAGTGGTAAAATAAAAGATTTGGTCCCATACACTTAAACAACTGTTTGAGGTCCTCATTTAAGAGGTGTTCAGGACACAGTTTGAATGGACAGCAAACACACCCCAGTGCTAATGGGCTCGTTCAGACCCTCAGTATGATTTTGTTGTGTGTATTTGATTATATCAGCTTCAAACTTGCAGGGCTGGTAGTACAGAAAAGCTCATCAATACAATATATTTTCCATTACCATGGTTATATTTATCAAGACCTTGCAGTATTTATAAGTCAGCATGATGGTACCCTTCTTCTGTAGCATTAAGGTAAATAGGTTTCTCAGAGGTGTAAACTTGACATGGGAAACCAACTTCCAAGACAGGTCAGAGTTAGTAATCTAACTCCTCCTCTTGGTCCGTTTTTTCTCAGATTTCTTCAAAATTAATTTCTGATTTAAGATTTGGGGCTGACTGCCAGTATTAAATGAGCTTAGTTCTCATGATGATGTAAATATATTCAAATCCTGAAAAAATATTGAATAAACTTGATATTTACAGTAATAGAAATATGTAAATGTAGCTTTAATTATTCTCCCTGTTAGAAATCCATGTTTTATTTCCAATTTCTCAATTGAAAATGTTGTTAAGAATTTAAGTCCCATAAGGGAAAAAAAAGCATGGAGTTAGATTTTGAAATACAGAAATTATAGTTTCACTTTGATTTGAAATTGGTTTTCTTCAAGTAGCAGTAGAAATAAACGGTAATGAAAATTTTAAATTGACATTCAGAACCATATTTTATCTTTCCCTCTGTAAAAAGTAATAATCAAAAATATCTAAGATGTTTGCACATAAATTCTAATGAGCTCTACTTACAGCATTTTGGTAAATGAGTGCTTATGGAAGTACTTTGTACAAAGTCAGTATAAATCAATGTCCACATACTTAAAGACTGTATTTCCTAGGGTGCTGAAGTCTGTGCTTTTCAAAGAAAAAATAAGACAGTCTGCGCCAATGTTTAATGTAACTGGTTCGTTGTCAGTATTCAACTATTTAATTTAAAAGCAAATCAACAAGCTTTGCCATAGCCCTGTCCTTCAGGGAGTGGTGCTTGCTTGGTTAGAAGCAACTGGGTTTGCCCTGACATGCTGGAATAAGTACAAGAAGCTTGGAATGGGGAAAGTTGACTTACATTGTCCTGATTATCTCGAAAGTAATTTCTCATGTCTAAGGTTTTGGAGAACAGAGATATTGACATCTGTGGTTTAGAACACAGGATGACAGAAATTTGACTATTGGAGTAGAATGGTTTGAAAACTCTCTAAAAGAACTGTTCATGAACCTGAGTTGTTGCAAAGGCTTGTCCTTTTTAATTGTATCCAATTTCTTGAAGCTAAAGGCAAAAGTTTGTCTTTGGAGGGGGAAGCATTGCATTAGTAAGCAGATGGGACTCAGTTTCTTTATGCAGAAAAGCCTATTCTTTATTCACATAACTCATTTTTATACAGTTTTCACAGACCTCATGTTTTACTCCAATTGGCTAGTAGTCTTCTTGCCACTCAGTTCATTGGTTAGTAACTGCCATTCTGCCTATCAAATCTCCCTGATTTTGGACTGTTTACATATCTTCTTATCTGATTCTCAGGGGACAGATTTCTTGTTTATTGCAGGTGCAATTTTTTTTTTCTATAAGTATAGGTTTTTATGTGAACGGATTCTTATTCTTAAGATTTCTTCACATGGGAACTCAGCTAGCTGCACTTAGAAGAAGTAACAGGCCAGCTGGTAATTCAGCAGAGCAAGGCCTGATTCCATAAGGCCTTTCTTTTATAATACCTCTACCTGTATGTAACAGGAAGAGTGAGTAAGTTCCTTAAACAAAGCAAAGCTCATTGTTGATGTTGTACTGCATACAAATTATTGGTGGTATCAAGTAAAACTGAATTGCATGTTTGCAAAAAGTAACTCATCTTTGCCTCAGTTTTCAGCAACAGAATTAAAATATGAAGAAAAGACAGCTTTTAATTTTTTGATGAATCATTTAGCTAAACCCACCCACTACAGCAGTGCAGGCTGCCTACCTGCTCCTAATATCTGCTAAAATACCATAGTTCACCTCCTGTAGACATTAATTGCTATACTTGGCAGCAGCACAAGGAAGGGGAAGCGGTGTTTGGATTAATAGCCCAAGAAAACCTGTTAAATTTCTCATCTCAGCACTTCATTTCCCTATCTTCTCAGCTGAGGTGTTGCAGCTGAGAACCAAATGCAGTGGGTTTTTCTTGTAAGGACAAGTGATGGATATAGGGGGGCACAGGAGGAGTATCTGGCCCACAAACAGGAGTGATGGGACCATTGCCCAGTAATAGAAGCTGGTTTAAAAATGTACCTTTGCCCCAAAGCAGGGGCGAAGGAATGCTACTCTGAGCTCTACAGAAAATGGCAGACAGGCACGGTAACATCGGGAGAGGGATGAATGACCGCAGTGACACGTTTCCTAGACTGAACTGGCACCACACTTCCCTCAAAAAGAGCAGTCATGAAACAGTAAACCAGAGCACTTCCCCCTCTCTTGTTTATTCTCCATTTAGGTTATAAACATTAGAAGGCAATAGAACATTTCTCTCTGTGATGACCTAAGTACCATGCAGGTCTCACCAAGGGCCGTAGGGTTGGCAGTGCAGGCTGGAGGGAAGGATGTCCCTCCCCTGATGGGAGGTGATGGGTCAGGCAGGGGGCCTGTCAACCTGCACAACAGTGGGCTTCAAAGCTTCTGGCTTGCTCTTTTCCATATGTTACTCTCTGGTTTACTGAGCCCTTGTTCAAGTGCATCTTTGTATGTATAAGTGACTTAGTTCACCAATGAGACAATTCCAGTTTCCAATCTGATGGGCAATTACCTTTGCTTTTGCACATTCAAATCTCTGTTGCTATTTCTGTGGGAGAGGTACCTATAGGAAATTTCAGATTAAATCTGTAAGCAGCTTCCAACCAGAAAACAGTGCAAAACCAATCAATCTGTATAGCAAAACAAATATTTTGAGGGAAACGTAGAAGGGGCTTACTGTGTGGCTACAGGCTAGCCCACAATCAGCATTAAATAAGAAAGGCTGAATTGTTGAGACCTTTGTATTTTCAGAAATTACATTTCCTGTCAGTAAAAATTCTCTTGATTATACATGCCTGTTTTATATCAGAAGTCGCTATTAATTTTTAGTTTACATGTGACAGCTTTTCCAAGACTGTGCAAAGCTATCTTTTTGTCAAAATTTGACTGTATAATTAGGTGACGTGGCTGGATTTGGTTTTAAAATAAATCAAGAGAACTACTTGTATACTAAAAATTATCTATAATTAATCATATGGTAATATACAATTAATTGTAGTTCATGTGCCGTGCAATTAATGATACTTATTTTGTTTTTTCTTCAAGTAAAAACTCAGTATTCTTTTCCCCCTAATGTCTTCATACAGAAGTGCAGCATTTTTAGCACATCCTTGATGGTTGCACACTCTCGGATCTGTTTCTTTCACACTAAATGTATGCTTCCTGAAATTGATTCTTGACATTATTTATAGTTAGAATACGTGGATAAGTTAAATGCATGTAAAATTGTACCTGTATTGTATATGTAAGGAAATGTAGGTTGTTTTGCTAGTGACAATTGGACAATAAAAACCTGTTTGTAAGCAGTGGTGCTTCTGAGGATAGTGAGTTCATGGATCAGGAGAGACACTTGAAAAGCAGGATTCTTTGCAGCCAGCATTTTGAGAGGTGATGAACATGCAGGGGATTTTCAGTGCTAGTGCAGTGATATTTTTTTCTTACCTTTCAACCCTTAGGAATGTGATTTCCACAAAATTCAAATTTATGCAGAGAATTTAAAAGGCTCTAGTTGAATGTAGCAGTTTGTTTGCCAGGTAGTGTGTGGGATGAAAGTAAATGAGGGGTTTATTAGTTTAATATTATGTGTATTTGAAATGACTTGTGCAGCACGTTGAAAGATAAAACTGTTTTTGTCTGTTTGGAACATTATTGCTAAAAGGGTATATGTTTACATGTGTAATTGGC
The DNA here is from genome assembly GCF_037042795.1 of Molothrus aeneus. Lineage (NCBI taxonomy): Eukaryota > Metazoa > Chordata > Aves > Passeriformes > Icteridae > Molothrus > Molothrus aeneus. The sequence goes on along the minus strand of NC_089647.1, from coordinate 14,638,019 downwards.
TGAACTCCAAATTGCAGGCAGAATTTGCTTTGTCTTCCTTTAATTTGTGTGGTTTGGTTCTTCCCTCAGATTTCCTTCCCTGTGTTGCAGAATGTAGGCAGAGACTGTGTAGCAGTTCACAAGCATAAATTATTTTAATTTTCTTCCTGTAGGTATATTCACTGGGGGTGAGATTTCCTCCCATGGATGGTTCAAGCTAAAGCAGTAATTTTTTATATGTGAGCCCTCAAACTCAATTAAAAGCCCTTTCTTTGCTGGATGGCTTGCAAAAGGGAATTTCTTCATCACTTGCTACATTTAAATAAGTGTCTGAAGTGAATTTGTTTTCCACTATAATGTATTAACGGTTGGTTGGTTGGTTGGTTTGTTTTGTATAATTTGGTCAGGGAGGGTTTATGGAGCTAAAAAAGAACAAGACAAAATGTATCTCCTACTTCCAGATGTTTCCTTTCAGGTACCAAGTAAGCTGCTTGGACAGGAATCCACCCAGGGCTATTGGGAAAACCCCCAGTCAGCTGGTGGTTGTACCCCTCTGGCCTGGAAGCAGATGAAATTCCACATTTCTTTCAGGGCCAGCACCTCTTAATGTGCAGATAAACTTGCTAGAAACATAAGATGTAGGCAGGCTAAGGAGACTTTGTGGCAGGAATCTGTGTCAGTTCAAAATTTACCTTCATTATCCCTGGGGAAAGGTTTCCTATTCCTCACAACACCACCTTGGTGCATCTCCTTCCAAAGCACCACCTTGGTGCATGTCCTTTCCTGGACACAGAGAAACACCTAATGAAGAAGCTGAGACATAGCCATTTCCATGCTAAACTTGGTTCCTCCGGGTCTCCTGTGAATAGAGGTGTGCTCTGAGCAAGCCGAGACCGGGCCGTGCCGCGCGATGATCTCCCGCTGGTACTTTGACCTGGCTGAAGGAAAGTGCGCGCCCTTCTTTTACGGCGGCTGTGGCGGGAACCGGAACAACTTTGACTCGGAGGAATACTGCATGGCGGTCTGTGGCAGCATCAGTAAGTGCCCTCCGCGGCGCCCGCCTCGCTGGGCTCACACTAACCAACCCCAGCCGCGGTCTGTCCACACCTCTGCTCACCACTCGCTCCTCCTCGGCCTCTTGCTAACCTGGCGTGGTAGTGGGTGACTTCTTGGCACTGTAGGTGCTCTCTGAGTTGGGGGCTGAGAGCTTTAACACCTCCTCGGGTGAGGCTTTCACACCCATGTTCTCTCTATTCTCTGTCAAAATGTACTGATGTTTCATGTGTCTGTGTGCACCTACAATGCATGTGCAGGAAAAAACACTAACTTTAGGGAAGCATCAGGTAAGTCTAAAAATAGCTCCTATTTTTAACAGTGTATTCTCAAGTATTTCTGACCTTTTTTTTTCCAAATGTGTATTTGCAGATTTACTTGGTTGAATTCTTTGTGTGTGCTTGCAGTGAAAAGGGGAAAAATGGTATTTGATTTTTTTATGTTTCCCTAAGGGCTGTGGTGCACATGGATGTGAATCACCTCCCACTTACTTTAATTCAACCATATGTTATAATGGCTGTTTTTGCTGAAAAAATGGTGTTTGCACTGTTTGAAAGTGGTGGCTTTCTCCACCATACACCATTGAAGCTGATAAATTAGGTGCTAGTTTAATCAGATGGGTTCTGTTTTGAGAGCCTCTTGTACAGTCTCCCCCCAATCTGCTTTGCAAGCACGTACTCCTGGGAGAGCATCACCTGACATTTACACCTGAGACATTAAAGAGTGACTACATGTCTCACTGCCCTGTCTGCTCGCAGGACATGGAGGAGCAGAACACAAACAGCATCTCAGGTCTCCTTTTAGTAAAAGGTTTTCCAAACCTGGCCTTTTCAGGAGCATTTCCAGTAAGTAGAAGGGTTAAAAATGCACACAAACAAATGAAGGGGTACTATGTGTGTCAAGGAGCACAGGAGCTGACCTGTATTTTGTTGGAGCAGAAGCAAGAGCACTCCTGGAGCCAGGATTGCTGAACTGGTGCTCCAGCAGCATTTTGTCTTAGGGTCTTCTAGAGCTGTTCATGGCAAAGCTCCAGGGAGGAATCTGCCATGATGGGAGTGAGGAGGATACTTCGTGAACTGTGATCAGCTCCTGCAACCAGACAGAAGATGTAGTGAAGGAGAGATCTGTGCAGGAGGTTGGAGTGAGGTCTAATGCATTTACTGACAGAGGAACATTTTGAACCATTAATTCCTGTGTTAGGTGAGGTGTTTCCAGAGGTCCAAAACACGATTTGTCTCTGATTGCAGCCTCTCTTTGCAGCCTCTCTTCTCTTCTTCTCAGGAGATTCTGCTTTGTCTCATGGAAGTTGTTGTCTGGCTGTGGGTGGTTTTTTCCTCACATTCATTTCAATAAAACAATAAGACTATTACCATTTCCATTATTCTCTTAGTTTATTCTGGAAGTCAAAATTTTTTGGTCTAAGTAATTTTCTCTTTAAGGACAAATGAGTTCGGTTTAGTATTTGAGCTTCTTTGACTCTATTTGCACAACTCAAACTGATTTTTTTTATCTCCCATAGGGGTTTTATTCTGCCTTTTTTTTTCCTTCAGTAATTTCTCAAACAGCAGTTGAGTCTATGAGGGTACACTTTCTAAGCTATTTCAGTTATATTTTTATTTGTGGTTTTTAATGTTATGACAGTGTATTCTATACCGTCATCTATACACCTGTATTTTCTGTTCCTGAAGTAACTTTTTCTTTTAGTTTCATGTACTGTTTCTGTCTCACCATGCTGTTTCTCCTTATTCTTCATGTTTTTGCTGAATAGAAATTGTAATGAAAATAATTAGAAGTGCTGAATATAATAAGTTTCATCACTGAAATGATGTCTTGTGTTTAGTACTAATCTAATGTTGCTGAAGGAGGTAGAACAGACACCATTTTTCACCTGAATCTCAAAGAAGAAAAGAAAAACAGTGGAGAATAGTTTTCATCAAGGCCACTCCTGTTCTCTCCTGTCGTTTTTTTCCTCCCACCATCACTCTTAATTTAGTCTTTGTATTTGATTTTTATGCCTTCTCCTCCCTACTTCATTATTATTAATGTACTTATTCCATTCTTTCTTTTCTCTCCAAAGGTCAGATTGTTCTTGCTCCTTTGTGTCCTATTAAAACAAAACAAAAATCAAGCCTCTCTTAGGCAGGAGGAAAGGTGGATGCTAAAGCACATCTTTCCTTTGTCTAGCTATAGTTTGCTTTTCAGGATAAACTAGTAAGATTTTACAGAGTAATATGAAATAGTGAATAGGATTCACTATTAGGATTTTCTTGTATAGTGGGCAAAGGGTGGAAGTGTGGGATGTGAGTCAGATTTTCTGGTAATGAATTGGAATTGGACTGAACCAAAATGTGAGGGTGTTCTGTTGTCACAAATACCCATACACTGTGAAATCTCAATACTAATATCCTGAAGACCTTCTCTTAAAAAAAAAAAAAAAAAAGAGTTTAAAAGAGCATGTTTTATTCTGTCTTCTTGCTAAGTCTCTGGAAAGGTGGATCTGTCCTGTCGTGCAAAGCCCTAAACCACCCTCCATATTGAGTGAATTTGACTGGTGCTCTGAGGTCTGATGGAAATGATTTATCGTTAGGGTAGGAGCTACTGGTGTCATTTTTTTTCTCATTTATCATTCAACTCCATAGAAATTGATACATAATTACCTTAGAAATAGAAGGCTTTGAAGCTGGTGTTACCAATTCCTTCAGCCTGTCAGATTACCTGCTCAGTCCCTACAGATTCTTAATAAGAATGTTCAGTACTGTCTGTAGTTTCCATTCAATATGATGATTCACACATCTACTGTGTGGCTGTCCATAGTGGCTTCTTTGAAGTCGTAGAATCTGTCAGGTGTTTGATTTGGATTTAATGGCCTTAGAATGAGTATATATTGACAAGAATAAGGGAACATATTGCTGTTACCAAAGGAAAGATTTCTGTCTTTACTAAAAAGTAATCTATTGTACGAATTTTTTTACTTGTCTGTTAATTGTTGAATTTTAAACATTCTTAAAGTTACAGGAAGTCTATTTTTTTAAATGAGTGCTATCTTGATATTATGTTAATGTTTAATTTTTAACTTGGGAATTTAAAAGCTGGGAAAATACATTTTCTTAAATGTACTTCATTTTTCAGACAGCTCTCCCAGCAGCTCCATCAGCCATCAGAGCCTGATGTCAGTGAATTCACTGTTTTTTCATTTCTTCCTCATTCAAAGTGGGAGTCAGTTGAACTCTGGTGGCACAGTCAGTTTTTGAAAATTTTTATCATTAAAATGACCTTTTATAAATGGGCTTTTTGAATTTTATGACAGTACTGAATTTCTGTGGCTCACAGCAGAGGGAACCAACAGGGTTCAGTGTTTTCAGTTCCCTACTTCCTTGCATAAACCCTGAAACTTAGTAGGAAGTTTAAATGATGACACATGTGGTTTTATTTTTGATCATTTAGAGCAGTATCACAGCTTTTTGGGTGAATTTAGGTAAAAATAGTATTTATTCTCTAGACTAAATACTGTGAACTTCCAAACTTGCTGAATCTCTCAGTGATTTTTAAGGGGCAGATGCTGTCCACTTTAATTTTTCTTCAGAGCTGTATTGCAAATAAAGATCTGTACCTTTTACTAGCAGCAGCTTACAAGAAGATACTCCTGTTGTCAGTCATTTCCTTTATCCATTGTTTGTTTGTTTGGGATGTTGACATCTCCCTAGTTAGCAAGAAGTGAAATGTTTTGGCAGCTGAAGTTGCATGCCAACTTCTAGTGTCTAAGGCATTAAAGAACTGTGACTTCTAATATCATAAATTGTTAATTTTGACTACGACCTTTAGTGGATGCAAGTGATTAATTTCTGTTTCCACAGTTTCTTCATCTCTAGAAATTTTTACTTTTATTTCACCTTTGAACCACACATGTTGTACTAGACCTTTTAATAAGTAAGTGGGTGAAGTTTAGGATTCAAAAAAGAAATAATGCAAACGTTTTCATATTCAAAACTTAGACTACTACAAATTTCAAACACAAATAATTTAATTAGCATAAGGTATTGCTGTGGGCAATGTTTGCTGTGACTTGTTTTGCTGAGTCTAATCACAGCATTTTTTGTTTTGGTTCTTTGTACTCTGTGGAACTTGATGACTCTTGTTTACAACCCTGGCAGAAGTCATGTTCAGGAAAATACTTTTGTCTTGTATTTGTTCTCATTTGATCCACACGTGAAGAATGTAATGGTTTTTTTCCTCTCATAAATATTTAAACTTATGAGAAGTTGAAAGAGAATGACCTTGCACTCAAGTATTGCAAAGATGCTTGAGGAGGTTTTGCTTTGGGGACCTCCTCCCAATCAAGAAGTGCATCAAAAGAACTTGGAGACGTGTGATCCAAGCCATTAATGGATGAATGTTGAATGGATATCAGCCAAGCAAAATTGTATTTGTCAGAGTTGGTGAAAAGGAGGGTATTCATGGAAGGTTTGATTGCCAAGTTCTAGCTGTGAATGGGTAGGAAATGTATCTTGAAGTTCTTACTCAGGAGGATTTTATATGAGAAAATTCAACTTAGACCTAGTTTAGATGGCGAGTAGCACCTTTAGTTAAAATAATGGATTGGGCGCAACAAGAGTATGAGATGTTTTGTTGGGTGGGTTTTTTCTCTCCAAGGAGTTTTTGAGGAATTTCACTAAACTCTTTCAAGCTGCCTGTTGTTTGATGCCATACCAATTACTTAAATTCTAACATATTAAAGGAAAACAGAATCAGTCTTTGCAAAGTAGGGGTTGGATATACTGCCTAGTGAGGGGACTATTGCTCACTTTGCTTGAATTACCATAAATGCAAACCTTTCCACTTTTCACAGCTGCCTCCTAGTTACTCAACAGGAAGGCTGGCTGTTAGTGCAAGCTCGCTGATTATTTCCAGCCTTTGTAGGGATATTTTAAATCAAAGTTATTACAAATGAAGTAACTATCTGTGAAGCCACACTGTTGCTAAGGGAAGGATTTAAGGTATTTCATTAGGTACTGTGAGGTCCATAAGTGCTTTAAAAGGGATTTGCATTCACATTTATATGTTACAATTTATCTTTTAAAAATAAACTTATGTACAAAGCATGTAACTTTGCAAAGGGTGTTTTGGTGGCTAACACGCTTTATTCATTGCCAGGCTTTTTTTTCATACTTGGAATTTTTCTTTTGGCAGCAGTTTCTAACCTGTTTCAAGAACATTGTTTTGTTCACTCTGCAGAGCTTCTCACGGTTTATAAAATGGGGTAAGAGAGGGGGAAGAAATCTTGATGCATTTTTATGTACTTGCTCTGTGTAACATGTTCATCTAAACCCTGTTTCTGTGTCTTCCTCTGAGGCTAAATAGATGGCTGTATTCCAGTGGAAATTAGAACAGACGCTTCTTTATTATTCCATCTAAAATTTTCCCGTACTAAAGTAGAAATTCTTCTTTTCTTCTTCCTCCCCTCCCTGTCTCCACCTTCAAATTTTACGTCAGTCCCTACCACAGCTGCTAGCACTCCTGATGCTGTTGACAAATACTTGGAGACACCTGGAGATGAGAATGAACATGCCCATTTCCAGAAGGCCAAGGAGAGGCTTGAAGCTAAGCATCGCGAAAGAATGTCTCAGGTAAGGGGAGATCTGTTTATTCCTAAGCGTGTGAGTTTGTCTGTCAAGTGATAAGTGATCCTTCATCTTCTTATTTCCCAAGGCTTCATCCAGGTTGCAGTGCCCTGCAGTTTGCAATGCTGTAAACACATCATTTACTGCCTCTCTTGACTCTTGTCTAAGAATTCAGCTGTCTGACACATTTATGGTTGTGTCACCACTGCGATCATAAGTCGCTACAGTTAGTAGAAAGATTAAAAGAAAAAAACCCCTGTAAAAATGTCTCTCATCTTGGTGGGAAAATGTTTGTCTTGTGAGATTATTCATGTTTCAAAGTACAGAACTTGGCCTCTCTCTTAATTGTCCTTCCCTTGGAGCAGCTGAGGGAAGATGGTTTGTGTTGAGCGTTTTCTCTGTGTACCCTGGGGGGTAGTGTAAGATCACATATGTTCATCTAATGGTTTTGAGCCTCAAGGTAACATGATATGCATCTAAAGTCAAAGAAAAGAGGAAAAACTGGTGCTTTTGAACTAAAAATCCAAACTGAATCAACCATTTTCTTTCCCTTCAACCAAAGAGATTTGTGTAGCCTGAAACTGTACCCATGTTTTAATCCAGTGAGAGATGAGTTACCCACTCTCTCAGAAACAGGGTTTATAATAGCAATGCCAATAAAAATGGTCATAGTTCTGCTTTAATAACAACAAAGAAAAATATAAGAGGTTTAAAAGAAAGCATATATTTTGAGAATGAAAAATCCACAAAAAATGAATGTAGTATAATTCAGATGTACTTCATATACACGTGCAGCTAATTTACTGTGTTTTTTCATTATAACTTTGTTCCCTTGATGGGATTTCAGTGTGTCTGTCTGTTACTGATTCATTACTAGCCTTTAGTTCTCTGCTAAAATGTTATTCCAAAAATGAAAATAATTTAATTTCATTCGTAACATTTTAAGCTCTTATTATACATCCATGCCTATTGGTACCGTAGCTGTGCCTGGCACTTCCCTAATAAATTGGGCAACTCATCTTACCTAAAGCACTCATCCAGTTTGGTGCAAGACACATACTGAGAATATGACATGTCATAGATAGGAAGGTAGGTGCTCCTAATCTGCCTGGGAAGTCTTGAAGCACAAACAATCTGTCTCCTCTTTAAACAGAGAAAATAGAGACAATTTAATGGAGAGAGAATCTGGAGAATAAAAAAAGGTACATAGCCTACCTAGCAGAGTAGTGACCCTGCCTTAGCTAGGCATGCAGAGGGTTGGTGAATAATACAGTCACCATCCCATCATTCCTTCCCCTCGAAACAACCTTTTTGTAAAAAATGCTGTTGAGGTGGGTTTCTTGAAAGCAAAGGGTAATCTCTGCAGATTTCCTTGGCATAGTCTTCAGATTCTCACTGTGGTTCCATGTTTTTCTCCAAAATCCCGGTATGTAAAGGTTAAGCTGCATAATTAGGGGCAGTATTTGGGTGAGCTGTTGTATTTCTGTTTTACCATGAGCTTCTGGAGGACCCTGTCAACTGATGGGTGGGATTCAGAGGTTTGACTGAAACTGGAGCTGGTGCCCTCATTAGCACATTTCCAGCCATTCTTCTTGTCAGCACTGGGCACACAGGGGGTGAGGCCGTTCAGCTGCCCCCTCCTGCAATGTCAGTCCTCCAAAAACAAGTCAAACACTCTGGCCAGTTCAGCAACCTAAGTCAGCCCTGGTAAGAAGAAGTATGATAGATACATTAAAAAAAAATTAATCTTTAAGTTGCCTAAGCTGCTTATGAAATCACATCTTAAAGGACATGTGTTTTGAAGTACACAGACCCTCTGCAGAGCTTTAAAGATCAGAAAGATCTTCATGGAAGATCTAGAAGGGAAAGGTAATTTTTAGAAACTTAAGTTATGATTTGTACAGTATTGAACTAGCCTCTCCATGTTAACATGTCAAATGTTTTAAAGATAGGAGATGCTAGTAGAAAAGCCAGCTAGTTCACCATTCTGTGTTTCCTCACATAAACATCTATGTCCAATACCACTGGTTTCCTCTTCTGGCAATTTATTTTAAAATAGCTTTTTACATTTTATTTAAAATCAGGTATGTTCTTAATATAAAATCCAAATATATATGTAGCTGAAAATTAATGTGGAACTCTTACTTGTTATGTTAAAAATAATGCTGAATAAGTTAATCTTTGCTGTCAGTGATTTTCTCGGTAAAAAGAAAAGGTAACAAATGAGAGTCACTAGCCAAGTCTTCCAGCTGCACCGGACTTTTTTTTTAATTCAAAGTCCAGTTCTTTCAAAGCTGAAAAGTGTAGGCTTAGAAAGCAGCAGAAGTGCCCATTTTTCTTCTAATAAAAAAAGAAAAAATGATTAAGTAATTCTTTAATCCTGATAAATGTCATAATCTGAAATAGATTGATTTGTCCACAACATACAGATAATTTGTTTCATTTAATAAAAAGTCTAGTTTAAATATAGTATTGGGTTTGGTGCACACCTTATTTTGCAACAGTCATTTAACTAAGAAAAAAAACAGATGCATTCTAGTTGACATGAAAAATGTAATCATCTAAGGAGTAGGGAAGTTTATCACTAAACTTGAAGTGAAATACTTTAAAACATGTCATCAGGGAAAATGTAAATATTCTGCATATCCTTTTTCTGAGATTTCCCTTAATTTACCATGAAATTCTGACAACTTGTGTTCCTTTTTCTCCTGTATAAAGATGTTCACACAAGCAGAGACCAAGATTCTGTCAGTGGTTATGTCACATCATTGTTCACAGCTCATGAAAGACTTTTAGTAGGGAAGTTTGACTCTGTGGTGACCTGATGCACCTCTGGTTCAGACTCTTTCAATCTCTTGTGCTCTAAAGTGTCCATCTCTTTAGACTACAGATCCTGAAAGTTTCTGCACCACACCTGAAGCAACAAGGCTTATAAACTTTCCTATTTTACAAGAAGTACTGTAAGGAGAATTATGTCCATACAAAATTTTAAGTTTTTCCCAAGAATTAATAATGCAGCCTCAATAGCAGGAAAACTGCATTCCCATGCAAACAGGGGTAACCAATCATTGATGCATGTGTAACCTTTAAATGTTTGCTGTTCTTGAAAAGAAAACAGGGAGAGGTTATGTTAACTGATTCCAAGGTGTCATGGTTCTTGTTTTGGAACAATTCCCCTTTTTCTCTTTCTCTTTTCATTTTGTTAATGGCTGTACAGCTCCCTTACTTAATTAGTTGCTGCTAAATAGCCTGATGAACCAGATACCAAACTTTACTCAAGGGAGCAGTATATTTATACATTTCTCTCCTAAGACATCCTGTGACATCCTCATGTCTTAAATTTGCTCTTCCTTTAGCTGTCTATGATATTTTTGGAATTGTAGCACGTAGAATACTTATGATAGCAACTTAATGATACCTTGTGTCCTAGAATAGTTTTGCTTCTTGGAAGTTTATTTCCAAAGCAAACATCTAAAAATACTGCAGTTCTCAACCAGCCTGAACAGGTCTGGTGTTTGTTCAAGATTTTTATTTTTTTTTTGATCATTGCATGCCAGTTATTCTAACGTCCTGGATACATCTTCAGCTGATTTTTAGTCCCAGTGACACTGTAGAATCACAGAATGGTTTGAGTTGGAGGGACCTTAAAGATCATTTAGTTCCATCCCCCTGCCATGGGCAGGGGCACCTTCCAGTACATCAGATTGCTTAAAATCCCATCTAGCCTTGAACATTTCCAGGGATGGGGCATCCACAACTTCTCTGGGGAACCTGTCCCAGGGTCTCACCACCCTCAGAGTAAAGGATTTCTAATATTGAATTGAAATCTACTTTCTTTCAGTTTACAACCATTCCTCCTTATCACTACACACTTTGAAAAGTCCCCTCTCCTGCCTTCATGAAGGCCCCCTTTAGACAATGTAGGTCTCCCTGAAGTCTTCTCCAGACTCAGGAACCCCAAATCTCTCACCCCTGGCCTCAGAGGAGATGCTCCAATCCTTTATCATCTTTATGGTCCTCTTCTAGACCCACTCAAGCAGGTTGATGTGCATCTTGTGTTGGGCCCCAGAGCTGGATGCAGCACTGCAGGTGGGGTCTCACCAGAGCAGAGCAGAGGGACAGAATGCCTTCCTCAACCTGCTGTCCATGGTGTTTTGGAGACAGGATACACTGGGCTTCCTGGGCTCTGAGCACACATGGCTAGCTCATATTTGGTTTTTCATCCACCAGGACACTCAAGTTCTTTTTCCCAGGGCTTCTCTCAGTCCATTCATTGCCCAGCCCATACTGATTTTGGGATTGCCCTAGCCCTGGTGCAGGAGCCCACACATGGCCCTGTTGAACTTGAACCTGTGGTTTTCCCAGGCCTGCCCCTCAAGCCTGTCCAGGAGGTCCCTCTGAATGACATCCCTGCCCTGTAGAGTGTCAATCACACCACTGACCTTGCTGTCACCTAACTGAGATTGCTCTCATTCCTGCTCTCATGTCCTCAACAAAGATGTAAATAATACCCAGTTATGTATTCCCTAGATTCCACCATCTCTACTACAGTGTGTGGGAAGCCTGTTTCCTTCCTTAAAACTGTCCAGTTGTAGTCAGGACTCTTTGGAGAGGTTTAACGATATTACCAGAAAAAAGGTCAAGACTTAAGTGTGGAAAAAAAGCCCTTGACAAAGACAGACACCCTTTTGGCAGGACTGTGACCATTCTCACTAAGCCACCCTTCAGGCAAGTACCTCTGCTGGCCTGATTGTTCTAACCCAAATGCCTGCCATAAATTCTTCTCTTGCAGATATGCTTTTTTGCCCTAGTGTAAAAAATGGGAGTGAATTCGGCTGCTTCAATACATAATGACATTTTTGTACTTAGCATCTCTTAATAATGAATGACATTTTCCATACTGCCTCTTTCCCTCTTACTGTCCCTTGAAGCCCAATTTCAAAAAGCATCTGCCAGGCTCTAAGGCCTGAGTTTTGAAGAATATTGACTTTGAAATGGCTTGCTGCCTATATCTCAAACAGAAGCTGTTACTTTCCCTGTGCAAAGCCTCCAACCCTTGAAGAGCCCTAAATCTGTATGTTTTTCATAGGTCTGTGCTGTCAACAGAGGAGAATAGGTTTTTAAGTGCAGAGGCCAAGTTCAGCCTTCTTCTGTACCTGTTTAACTGAGGAATTTTTTCTCCTTCTTGCTCTTTGGGGCTCTCTGTAGCACTGTGGCTTATTTCTCACTCACAAATCCCTGAAGTGATGAACTTTGTTGGTAGCAGGAGTTCCCTGTGGATGGTAGCATGGGCCATGGATATCTGTACCTTCAGTTGGTTAGCACACACATACAGATGCTCTCAAGCATTGAAGTCTTCTCAGTTACAAAAATCTGTCACTCAGGTCACAGCAGTCTTTACAGGAATATTGTTTCTGCAAACAGCCAAAACAGCCATGTCATTCTGGTTTTTTTCCAAAACCTTTCAGTTTTGTGGCACCAGAGCTGAAGTCTGAGGCCACTAATTTACATCCCTCCCAACTAGCTGGTATAGGCTGTCAGTTTATCATCCTGCCTTCCAAGCCTTAAAAGATTTAATGAAATAAAATGGACAGAGACAGTGCTGGTGTAGCCAAAGGTCCTCTTAATCACATTACCCACAGTGCTTATTTTTGTCATGCAGATTAGCAGAGGGTTAGTTTGGGGGATAAAGATGGCAAGGCAACTCTTGTTCTGAAAATCCCTAACTGCTCTTTCAGAGTAAAAAAATTAGGCAGATGTCAGAGATGTGATTTTAAGACAGAAAGGGAGAAGAGGAAGAAGAAAATCATAAAGTTGTTAATCTAGGCCAATGTTCAAGCTTGAGCACATCATTGTAGTTTATGACTTGGCTTAATGCCATAATTTCTGGGCCTTCTGTAAATTCACATCCTGTTGCTATCCTCTCTAATCACAGAGGAGCCAAGAGAACTAACTCTGTGAATAAAACAGAAAGAACCCTGAATATTCACTCAAATATGGGTTCAAATATTCCCTAGAACAGGATAAAACCCAGAAGTGGTTAGATGTTGATACCAAAGAATTGATGTATTTTATTTGAAAGAGAAGAAAAGAAAAGAAAGAGAAAAGAAAGAAAAGAAAAAGAAGAGAGAAAAGAAAGAAAAGAGAAAAGAAAAGAAGAAAGAGGGAGGCAGACAGGGAGAGTGACAGAAATGAAGTAGAAGCATATCACCCTCCATGGGTCCCAGTGATGTCTCATTGTTCCTCTCTATCTGATTGTCTTGGAGGTGAGGTCCCCTGCTGAAAAGCATAGAGTTCCATGGATTAATATACATTTGGGCAGGTGGGAACACACAGGTACCTCCCTGGGGGGGCCAGTTGGACACTGTCCCTTGCAAGACTCTGGATCTGTTGCATCATCATGTAGGATCGCGTGCAATGCTCTGGTGCAGGGTCTTGGGACTCCTTTGGGGCTTGTCATGATCTGGCATAACACAGGAGACCAAAGCAAACTAAGCCTCTGTGAATAAAATGGATTGGACCCAGGACAGTTTTAAATATACCCAAAAAATGTGATTAAAACCAAACGAGGTTCGATGTTGTTTCCAAAAAAAACCTGATATATTTTATTTAATAGTAAAAGAGGCAAAGAGAAAGAAATAGAAAAAGAGTTGTGCATGGGGGGTGAGGGGACCAGGAGAGAGTGACAGGGGAGGTAGAAACATATCATCCTTCTGGAGGTCCCAATGACATCTTGTTCTTCTCTTCCATCCCATCTTTTTGGTGATGAGAGTCCCCCGCCATGGCGGCACCAAAAAGTTTAGAATTATAGGATTAATTAAAGTACAGGATTAATAAACATTTGGGCCAGGTGGGAGCGCCCAGGTGCCTCCCCTAAGGGGGACAGCTTTGACACTTTGTCCCTTGCAACACTGTGGGTCTGTTGCATCATGCTGGAGTGCTCTAGTGCAGGGTCTGGGGACCCCTTTGGGGTGCCATTGATGGGCCATGACACCCCCTCAGCTGTCCTTCACGTGGATGTGGCTTTTCCTGGAGTGAAGGGGCCCCTGGGCTCTCATGCACAGTGGAGGATGAGCATTCACTGCCTCTCACCAGAGACTTTTTCTCCATACACCCAAACCCCTCCTCCTCCCCCCCTTTGGTGGGGGTCTCTGCAGGCCTGGCAGCAGATGAGCCTGGGGCTGTGGCCTCCACCCCTGAAGGTGCTTGCCTGGGCCCTGCAGTGGATGCTCTTCCAGATGCTTTGAACAATAGTGTCACTTTTCTTATCTCTGTTCCTTAGGAGGTTTAACTCACAGTTCAGGGTTTCAGTCAGGAGGCCCATTCAGGGTGGGCTTGGATGGTTTTCTGTGCAGTTTTTGTTATGTACTTTTGCTATAATAGACAAAACCATAAAATTTCAGTCTGTGACACATCCTGCCATCAGTGGCATCTCAGGTCTCTGGAAAGATGTACACGAATTATTTTCTCAGCCCCCACAGTCATATGGCCTAAGCACAATTAAGAGCTGAGTGCTTAATGCACACTGAATACACAGCAGCACTCTGAGAATGAACATGTTTTTTTTCCAGAACACATCACTGTGCTCTAAATTGTGGTGTTGGTTATTGTCACCTAGTTCTGTTTTGTCAGAGAATCAGTGAAAGCTCCTGTGCCAAAGTATTGCAATAATAGCAGGGGCAGGGGTGACCTGTAACTTCAGTGCACTACCCGTCATGTTCTCTGTCATTGCTTCCTTGCTACAACTCCTTGTAAATTTTGTTTTCCTGCTGCCTTAGAGCTTGGCTTCAATTTAAACATCAATGGGTATTGTCTGATGAGAAGATAATGTAAACTGAAGAGGCAGTTTTAGGCTGACAGTTACATTGGTTGGAGTACAGTTCTTGGGACTTAAATTTCAGCTTAGTTTTCAGTAAAAGAGTGGGGTGAGATAAAGACTGTGATTCTAACTATTTAGTTTCTGGTTTCTGCTTTTAACTGCTGCCTAACCGTGCCCTTGGTAAAGCCAAAAAAAGCAGGCAAAACAATTTCTCAAATTTCACCAAAAAAATAGTAAGTTTACAACACCCTATTAGTTTCCCAAAAGATAAGTCTCCATTCTTTTGGGCTGTTATTAAGGCCAGCATCTCTTACAGATAAATAATTTTGCTGACAATGAGTTGATCTGGTTTTACCATAACTGATGTACTGTTGTCTTGAGATACACTCTAGGGTTTGAGGTGAAAAGGAAGATTAAAACTTGGCAACAAAATCCCATACATTGAGTTGTTCTGGAATGCAGGTTTCAACCTGCTGGGTAATCCTACAACCCTGTATAGAACTGAGAGATATTACATTTTAAGGCCTGGGACTTGTAAAAGTCTCCTTTGAGCCCAGGTTTGTGTGGGTTGTTTTTTCTCAAAGGCACAGGCTCAACCAGGTACCCTTAGGCACCACCAGCACTTTCCAGTCTGCTCATCAAAGGGCCTGATTAGCAATGTCTCGTGTGGTTTATGAGAAAACTGGGAAGCCTGAGACAGGAGGTGAGTGCTGGAGGCTCAGCTTGCAAACATGAGACACAGCAGATCTTTTTTCTCATGCCTTTAGTATTGGTCTTGGTAAAATTTCAGTTGTCCATGTGGACTCTTAGCTTTTTAAAAAATTATCTTGGCAATTTTTATTAAATGGTGTGAAAGTGTGTGTTTTATTGAGAAGAAAAGGAAATGCACTTTGTGAGTAATTGCTTATAGGTTTCTTATCATGCTAATGCTGCACATAAATAGTCACCTCTTTGTGTGCACTTCATTCAGTGGAAACAATTGTTCCTATATAAAATGTATTATCTGAGGAGTTTGCTGTCTAGGTGTGAAATGAGAGATGCCTACAGATGGCAGAAAGGTTTCAGATCTCATGGACAACAAATTAACCTACTCCTTGACTATCAAAATACTACTGCTCTGTATTACAAGAAGAGGAGGCTTCTCACATTGCTGAAAGAAATGACATTGAAAGATCTCCTGTGTTATTTTTCTGACAGTGTTGTACTTGAGATACATATTCAGTTCTTGGAAGTGTTTCTACAGCCCCTGTTTTTGGACAAATAGCTGGACTAGCACAAATTATGTGTAATTTTTGATCTGCCCTACTCAGGCCAGTGATGCAGTCTCAGTAAATTAAAAGCTTTCATTGTGCCAAAAAAGGTGGCATGATTCAATTGGAATGAGTTCAAGGTGTGAAATTTACACCCTTGGACAAAAAGAATGGAATCTGTTTTCTTTCTGTCTGAGATGAAAAAGGGTTGGTGTGTTTACCCATGGAGATCTCCACTTCCCTTGCTTGAGGGCTGGTTAATGTGTTCCTTCACAGTGGAGTTGTGAGAGCTTGACACAGTGTTCAGACACACAAGTACTGTCTTTTTTTAATTTAATAACAGGATCCTACCTTCATAAAATGTTGTAACTGCCTTTTTATTTAGAGATAAAAGGAGGGATAGGAATGTAAAAATATGACTCCTGGAGCTGCAGTGCTTGGCTGCTGCTAAGCCATGGGACATGGGTGGAAAATAGCAAAGTCACACTTTTTGTTTTATTCATTAGGTCATGAGAGAGTGGGAAGAGGCAGAACGCCAAGCAAAGAGCTTGCCAAAGGCCGACAAGAAAGCTGTCATCCAGGTAAAGGAAAATGCAACCACAACCTTACCATCTGGAGCCCCAGTTAAGATACAAGGGCAGCTGGGTGTGATGAAATTTAATAATTACTTTATGGAGATTTCATGTTATTCTCTACTCTTTTTTTCCCATCTATGCTGATGTCTTCTCTGTTTCTGTTGTGATTGATGGTTTTTTCAGCATTTCCAGGAGAAAGTGGAATCACTGGAACAGGAAGCAGCAAATGAAAGACAGCAGCTCGTGGAGACTCACATGGCACGGGTGGAAGCCATGCTGAATGACCGCCGGCGCATTGCTCTGGAGAACTACATCACAGCCCTGCAGACTGTCCCACCCAGGGTGAGTGGGATACCACAGGCTCTGCCAGCTGTGGCAAAATCACTGCAGTTGTCCTGGGGGAAATGTAGATGTGCCCAGGTGCAGTCCACCTTTGGAGCCAGGAGCTCACTGTGCAAGGGCTGTGACAGCAGTGAGACAGTTTGCCTCAATGCCTACACAAGCTCCCCATGTGAATACCTGTTGGTGGACAGAGGCATAGTAAAGATACTTCAGCAAATAACGTGGAAGTGATTTGGTTGTCAGAAATTGCAGCAGTTCAGATTGCAGCAGATCCTGCAGGAGAATGGTGTCCCCTCCAAGTAATGCACATTATGATACTCGATCACGACAACATGGAGCTTAAAGATAGGATGGTTGTTATTTTTTGTTTTGTTTGTTGAACTTTTGAAGTGTTTAGTGAAGGATCCTGTGAGGATTGTTGGATGGCGTGAAGTTAGCACACTAGCAATTCAAAGTGGTCTGCTTTTGATGGGTGTAAACATGTACATTCAGAATGCAGATTGAGTGGAATTTAATGACTTTATATCTCTGATACTTGTTTCAATACCACAATAGCTGGTCAGTGACCCCCAGAGGAAGAGAATTTGCAAAAAGACTGGGGGAAAGCAGTTTTATGTATCTCTGGCTTCTTGAACACTTCCTAGATGGAAAAAAACATTGTTACACTGCTGAGTCTTTTAGCAAATTTGACCTTAAAGGGAGTTATAGCAATATGGCTAACATGATTACATTTCATATTTTCAGTGAATTTCCTTCTGAGGAGAAACCTGTGTATTTGGAAAAGTGATCATTCTCTTAGTTCCTTATCATTGTTATCATAATTGAACTTTTTTTTCTCCATCCTGTGGTACAAAACTCTCTTGCTTTTACCATGTCTGCCAAGTAAAAATTAAATTCAAAAAATTAAAATCTTTCACTTAAGTAAAAGTGTTGAGGGGTGACTTCAGGATAGTTGTGTGAAGAGTTTCCATGTATTTTGCAGTAGTAATTTGTGGAAAATGAAGCTAGTTGGTGTTAAATTGGTAGAGGATGTTACTTGGCCTGAGTGTGAGTTGCATGTTATAACCTCTTACCACAGTGAGGGTAGTGAAAGGCTTGAACTCATTAGGAGATGGATTAGTGAGTTATAAGCTGGGATGTGGCTTCCATTAAGTAGCTGGAGTCTGGCTCAGAATTGAGGTAAGTGTATGGACTGGCTGCAGGTCATGTTTGCCTTCTTGTACCATGGGTTTGGGTAGTTCACCAAATGTAGGGTTCTACATTTGGCTTTGGAGCCAAACTTTCCTGCTTTGAAGTTCAGCCTTGTACAAATGTAATCCTGTCTGAAAAGCACCCCAGTAAAATTATTTGATTTCAAGCCGTGTGTGTGTCAGGCTGGAAGCTTGGTTCTTCAGGTATCTGTGGTTGTTGAAGGGTATGATGGGGACCACACATAACAGCAGAAAGGTCTCCACAGGGGACAAAATGTGAAATGCAGAGGACACAAAGTGAACTTCAGCTGCAGAACTCTCTGAGGGGAAAAAATGTTAAGTGACTCTGGGACCAGAAAAACTTGCATTTTGTGCTCGTGTAGCTTGTAATCAGCTCTCAGGACATTTAAATTAATGATGCATTTCCTGTGTCAGGGAGAGAGCACCAGGCCTGAAAGGTGACATTAGTCCAGTAAAAATAAGTTTTGAAGGTATTGTTTGAAAGACTAAGTGCATCCTATATTGAGTATATGTCCTATATATGTCCTACAAAATCTAATAATTCCAAAAGGAGCAGGCAGCAAGCATGGAGGTAACATTAGCTGAAAGTGCTACCAGACAGAGACTCATCTCAAAATAACAGGGACAAACAGTTTCAAAAAATTCAAAAAATAATGTCCTTAAAGAAGTCCTTGTGTAGTCTTGTAGATGGTCTTGTCCTTGCCTCAGCATTTTTTGGTTATATGCTCTGTAGCTGATGACAGTTGAGGTGTTGGACTGCTGATCAGGTGCATGCCAAAGCACTTGAAAACACTGACCTTGAATTCAGCAGGATGATTGTCTAGTTCTATTGAAAGAGAGGAGGAGGTTTTGAAGGAACCTAGGAATAAAAAGAGGATGTATCATCTTTGGAAGGAGGGTCAGGTATCCCAGGAAATATTTCAGGGTGTTCCTGTGGTGGTGTTCACAGGGGTCCCAGGATGAGGGAAGAGATGAGAATCTTGACTCCATGTTTCAGAAGGCTGATTTATTATTCTATGGTATATATGATATTAAAAGAAAATGATATATTAAAACTATACTAAAAGAATAGAAGAAAGGATTTCATCAGAAGGCTAGCAAGGATTAGAAAGGAATGGAAAAGAATGATAATAACATCTTGTGGCTGACCAGAGAGTCCAAGACAGCTGGACTGTGATTGGCCATTAATTAAAAACAACCACATGAGACCAATCAAAGATGCTCCTGCTGCATTCCACAGCAGCAGGTAAGTATTGTTTATGTTTCATTTCTGAGGCCTCTCAGCTTCTCAGAAGAAAAAATCCTAGCAAAAGGATTTTTCATAAAATATGTCTGCGACAGGTTCCTAGGGCATTTTCTCAGGCCACGAAGGTCCTTCAGGGAAAAGGACTCAATAGTGACTTCTGATTTTACATCAGTAATTGGTGTTGAGAGTCCTTCCCTAGGATCATCATCATCCACTGGCTGATCGGTATTGGTTGTGTGTTTCTTGCTTCTTGTGGTAGCAGCAGCAGCCATTGGTTCAGGCTCACTGTCTGGTTTAGCTCTGGGCTTAGGTTTACTGTCTGCCTTAGCTACAGCCTGAGTAGCTGGGGTGTTAGGTGCAGCCTGAGTGACTGGGGTAGCTGCTGATTTATCTCCCTGCCCTCCTGCCTCTCTCTGCTGCCCGACAGTATCTAGCAGCATGTGATAAGCGTAGGCCAGGGCCCAGCTTACTGCAATGATCTTTTTCTCCTTAGAGTCATCATGGCACTTCTCTTCCAAGTATTTCCCCACCTCAGCTGGGTTCAGTATTTGTTCATGTGGCAAGTGCCAGGCTGTAGGGTCAGAAAATTCCTTCAGGGTTTGGCCCATATCCTCCCATTTCCCACACCACTCAAGATTTTCCACACCTGGGTCTATTTCTGGGTCAGGAGTCTCATCAGCTCCTTTGGGCATCTCAGCCCTCATGCTAGAGAAGCTGCAGACCATATAGAGGAAGCTTACCAGATTAAATACCAGGACAATGGTATCTCTAACATTCAGGGGAAACTGAACATTCTCAAAAACTGACTTAACAGATTCAAAGGAGAAGAAGGAAAGGAAAGGCTGAAAAGCCTTATCCCCTGCTCCTCCTCTAATAAGCTGGGTGCAATTACTAATAAATCCCCAAAACTACTAGGAACTGGAACTAGAACTAGGATGCAGGGTAGGATGAAGAAACTGTATACCATACATATCTTGAACAGACTCCAGTACCTTTGTAAACTCCCTATAAATCATTATCACCAAGCCCAGCACAATAGCTATTGTAATCCATGCCATTCTCCTGTAAAAACTACATATTTGGGACAATACTGGAGCTATCTCTGGATAAGAAAATAAGCCTAGGGACCAGAAAGGTATGAAAACCTCAAAAATGCCTAGAGACCACAGACACATGAAGGCCTATGCCCAGAGAGACATTGTGAATTCAAGCAACATGGTTACTGACTGCTTTATCCCAATACAGAGTAAGTACAACCAAAATGCAATCAGTACAGGTTTTTTTCCACTTTCTCAAGCCACACTTTGGGTGCCAAAAATTGTCTTTGTCCTGGTTTAGGACAAATTTGGGAGAGAATTTCTGAAAGGGTTCCTCTAGAAAGCAGATTCAAGTGGCTCCTCCCCAAATGGTGCAGGAAAAGATTTCCTTGGAGAAAAGTGGAAAAAGACTGTTTATTTAACAGGCAAAGTATTCACCTGCACAAAAAAAAATGAACAATATTAAGCAATAAGACCTCTTGCTGCTCCAAAAGAGATGACAAACTCAAAAAGTCCCTCCATGGGCTGTAGCTCAGCTCACTCAGTCTCCTATCAGTCCCTCTGGTGCTGGAAATGCCATGGCCCAGGCCTGGCCCAGTGGGCCACAGGTGGGAGCTGCTGGTGCTCTGCTGGTGTTCAGTCCAGAGCAGGTTTGAACAGGTCCAAGAAGAAGAAAAAACCACAGTCCAGGGAACTCCTCTGCCTTAGCTAGCTAAAAACTATCTAAAAAGCAAAGGAAAGCTCTGTCCTGCTGTCTGTCTGTCCACAGACAACACAGTCCAGGAGCAGGAATGTGTAGGAGTGAGTGCAATGTCTGAAAACAAACTGTGCATTTCTTCTCTCCCCTTCCCTCTTCATTCTCAGAACCAATCTTAAAGGTGCAAAACTTATTTCTGGGCTAAACAGATGAATGGGAATGAATTGTAATTCAGCATCATAAAGTCACCTCAGGATAGGCATGTAGAAAAAAAATTAAAGAGACCAAAGCTCAGTTAGAACTTATTTTGGCAACTTTTACCAAAGATAATAAAAAATGTTTTTACAAATGTATTAATGACAAAAGGAAGGGTAAGAACATCCTCAATTCTCCACTGGATGTGGGAGGGAATTTAGTGACTGCAGATGGAAAGAAGGTGGAGGTGTTTAACACCTTCTTTGCCTCGGTCTTCAGTGGAAAGACAGCTTGTCCTCAGGACAACTGTCTTCCTGGGCTGGTAGATGGTGTCAGGGAGCAGAAAGGTCCCCCTGTTATCCAGGAGGAAGCGGGCTGAGAACTGCTGAGCTGCTTGGATGTTCATAAATCTATGGGACCGGATGGGATCCATCCTAGGGTGATGAGGGAGCTGGCAGATGAGCTTGTGAAACCACTCTCCATCTTTTACCAACAGTCCTGGCTCACTGGTGAGGTTCCAGATGAATGGAAGCTGGCCAGTGTGATGCCCATTCACAAGAAGGGTACAGAGGAGGATCCTGGTAATTATAGGCCAGTCAGTCTGATCTCAGTACCCAGTAAGGTTATGGAACAGTTTGTGCTGAGTGTCATCATGCAGCACTTACAGGATGGGCAGGGTATCAGACCCAGCCAGCAGGGGTTTAGGAGGGGTAGGTTGTGTTTGACCAACCTGATCTCCTTTTATGACCAGGTAATCCATCTGGTGGATGCAGGAAAGGCTCTGGATGTTGTGTACCTGGACTTCAGCAAGGCTTTGATGCTGTCTCCCACAGCACACTCCTGGAACAGCTGGCAGCCCAGGGCTTGGACAGGAGCACTCTGTGCTGGGTTAGGAACTGGCTGGATGGCCCAGAGAGTGCTGGTGAACAGTGCCACATCCAGCTGGGGGCAGTCAGCAGGGGCGTCCCTCAGGGCTCTGTGCTGGGACCAGCTCTGTTCAATATCTTTATTGATGACATGGATGAGGGGATTGAGTCTACAGTTAGTAAATTTGCAGATGGGTGCAAGTGTTGATCTGTTGGAAGGTAGAAGGGCTCTGCAGAGAGACCTGGATCAGTTGGATGGATGGGGAGAGTCCAATGGGATGGAGTTTAATAAGTCCAGGTGCTGAGTCCTGCATTTTGGCCACAATAACCCTCTGCAGCATTACAGGCTGGGGACAGAGTGGCTGGACAGTGCCCAGGCAGAAAGGGACCTGGGGGTACTGACATGAACATGAGCCAGCAGTGTGCCCTGCTGGCCAAGAAGGCCAATGGTTCCTGGCCAGTGTCAGGAACAGTGTGGCCAGCAGGAGCAGGGAGGTCATCCTTCCCCTGGACTGGGCACTGGTGGGGCCACACCCTGAGTGCTGTGTCCAGTTCTGGCCCCTCAGTTTGGGAAGGACCTTGAGATGCTTGAGCGCGTCCAGAGGAGGCAACGAGGCTGGGGAGGGGCTGGGAACACAAACCCTGTGAGGAGGGACTGAGGGAGCTGGGGGTGTTCAGCCTGGAGAAAAGGAGACTCAGAGGTGACCTTATCACTCTCTACAACTTCCTGAAAGGTGGCTGCAGCCAGGTGGGGGTTGGTCTCTTTTGCCAGGCAACAACTGACAGAATGAGAGGTCACAGTCTTTAGATGAGCTAAGGGAAATTTAGGCTGGATGATAGGAAAAAGTTTTTTATGGGAAGAGTAATAAAGTACTGGAATGACCTGCCTGGGGAGGTGGTGGAGTCACCATCCCTGAATGTGTTTAAAACAAGACTGGATGTGGCACTCGGTGCCATGGTTTAGTTGAGGTGGTATTAGGGCATGGGTTGGACTTGATGACCTTAAAGATCTCTTCCAACCTTGTGATTCTGTGAGGGTGAAACCTGGGGAGTGATTGATGATAACTGAATGACCTAATGAGTTAATCCAGTCCACTAACTGCTTTGCAAGATATGAAGCCAGAAGTTTGAATACACTGTGAATCCAAACTTCAGCTGCCTAGCCAAAGAGAAAATGGGCTTAATGGAAAATGCAACTTTGATACCTTAGCTGTATTTCACTCTGGCAGTTTCCTAGTAAACTAAAAGTGCATTTGATGCAGTTGTGTTATCTTTGGGAGAGTAATTCATAACCCTACTGATAACTTGTTAAGTACTATTAGAAAAATTGTGGGAATGGGGAGTTCTGGACTTCTCAACTTATTTTTAAGAACCCCTTTCATTACCTGCTTCAAGTTGCATGGTTTGCTATTAGTATGTTTACTATAAAAATAGATTCTAAATATGTTAAGTGATGGAGTCTCTTTCTCTAAAGTTGTTAGGAAGAATTTGGATTTAAATGTTAAAAAGAAGTTAGAGTTTTTTATGGAAGTGCTGCATGCAGTTAGGAGGGTTAAAAAGTCCATGAATCCTTTGTGAATAGCTCCTGTATCGGATCCAAAACTAACTGCAGGCTTTTTTCATGTGTTACATGGATGATTGCCCAGTGCAGTTTCAGAGGTGTGCCTCTGAGTACCACTCAGGGCAGCAAGGGAGAGAGGGAGCACACAGAGATGAAATTGTTTCAAGGTGTACAAGAAAACAAAATTAAGCAAAACCAATATTTATACTCTTGTTCTGTTCTCAGAAGCACTGTCATGCAGGCTCCACAGAAACTCAAAATTTAATCCTCATTCTTGATTCCTGATGCAGCTTAGCTGTGCTGTTGTACTTTGCTGCCTTTGAAAATGAGGTGCAGCTGTTCAGTATCCAGTGTCAAAATAGTATATTGTTTCATCATCCTTGGTGGGCTTACTACAGGAAAGGAGGATTAGTGGCAGCTGGAAGCAATATGCCTCTAGTTTTTAAAACATTTGGAAATTTTCCCTATTTTTTACAATAAATAGGGGAATTCAAATCCATCATTCTCTGTGAGCAGATTGATTCTGTAATTTGCTTCTATTCCCTCTTTCATGTGCATGTCAAATTTTTGTGGATTTATGTATTCCTTTCTAATCTTTGATGGTCAGAGAGGGACATTATCTGTGGGAAGGTGGTGGTGGGTGACAAAGACAAGCAGAAAAGAAAATTGATGAAATAAAGGGTTTTAGATGAGGGAAACATACAGGAAAACTTTGAAAGATAATTAATTAACCTCTTTACTTTGCACATAAATTAAAATGAGCATATAATCCTTAAAATCAGTTTAAAATGCTTCTCCTCTAATTCAGCACTATTTTACTGAAATAGAAATTCTTGCTTAGAAGAGCAGGATCATTGAGATAAACCCTGTAATGTACATTAATCAATCTGATTTTTTTTCCCCATTTTTTTTTTCTTCAGAACTTACTCTGGTACCTGTTATTCTTGGGAGCAGTGCCTGTTCACAGAGAGAGCACAGGGCAGGTTGAAAATAGTCTGGTTTGGCTGTTTGGACAGGGAAGAGGAATCTGCAGGGGGGCCCATGCTCAGTGTCTCAGAGTTTGGGAAGCTCAAAGCATTTCCTGAGTCCAAGGAGGTTGCTGTGGAGGTATGCAGCTGGAGGCAGGCCAAAGTGTTGCTGCTGAATTGGTGATAAAAATCCTCCTGTGCAGCAGGAAACAGCAGTCCAGTTCTAATACTCTACCCTTCAGCTCTGCTTCTCCAAACCCATTAATTTCCAGCTGTGGAATTCTTCACATATACTTAATTTTGTAGGTTTTTTATGAATAGCATGGATTTCAGCTCTGTTTTTATACAAAGTCAGATTTCAAGAAAGGTGGTCAGCTAATTCCATTTTCCAGAATGTCATTTTAAACCCTGGCAGGTTTGTTGTATCTAGAATTAAGTGGTTTAAAATAGTGAGCAGAAACAAAATTTGTCCTAATTTGTCAAAGTTCAGTAAGTTGAAATAGTGAAAAACAAATAATGAGATTGATTCAAATGGTTTTCATTTTATTTGGTCACCAGAGGAGTCCTTGAGAGAGGAGGCAAATGTAAGTCTTAGGCACCATTGTAGCACTGTGATTTTGATGTGTGAGATAACATGTTTTGTTGCAAACTAGTAGAAATTATAAGAAGGCATTTTTAACTCCAAAGAATAGGTATCTGGATGGGGATTTTTTTGTCTTGCCCATGAGTAAGTGTTTGCACTCATTCAGTTCAACTTTTCTTGAATGTTTCTAAAATGAAGTACTTCTCCACGATGAAACATGACCTGCAAGTTAATAATGTAGTGAGTGAAATATGTACTGAATATGATACACAAGGTATTCAGAATAGTGAATGAAAAGAAGCAATTGTTGCACATTGCAAGAGCAGTAATTGGAAGGGACTGATGATTGATTTTTCTCTAAAGACAAGGTTAAATAGCATTGTGAAAGTTTCCTCTTTGATTTAGAGTGAATTTTGATCAAAATGACAAGCCAGCTTAGAATTTCCCATGGAAGTTCCATGGCACAAAGCCAGGAAATTGTATTTTCAATACATAGACCTGCTTTCTAATGGTTTTAGTGTGGTTTCTTTGTAGTAAATATTTTGGATTTCCACAAGAAGAGATTTTTATTTTTTCCATGAGGAGAGATTTTAGCCATGCAAACTACATGTGACGTTTCCATTTTCCAAGCTCAATGAAACAGCACTGTTTCATCACTCCCTTAAAATCTGAAATAGCAGATTAGGATCAGTATAGGGACATCTGCATGTTTATATATAACTTGGTAGAAACTGGATTATGGGCATTTTAGATCTAATATACAAGACCACAGAATGACTCATCTTTCAAATAAGAGACAAGGCATATTCTCTACAGTTCTAGGCAGAACATTAGTTCTTAATGGTGCATTGTCACCCTAGGTAGTCTGTGTAGCCCAGAGATATTGTCTGTGAACCTATCCACAGGTATTGAATGCATGCAAGTCCCCAGGTACTCAGGAAAGCTATATAAAATAGTACTTCAACAACATTCTCCAGCATCATTGGGATTTTAAGCTAACAACTATTAAATACCCAAAGACATGAGCACATCTGCTGGATGGTTATAATAGCTTGTAAGAAGGGCTACCATCAATGTCAGTTGTAGATAAAAACAGTTGTTTGAATCTTCTGAGAAGGAGGAGCTTTGGAATAAATTGGATGGGAGCAAATGGTGTTACAGTGTGTGCTTAAAATAATTGGTAGGTTCACATCTTATCAGGTGTGGTTTTTTTGCTGCATTTGCCTCAATAGTGTGTGCCATGAGACTGTGGATTTAAGCTTCTTGCCAGCCAGTCCAGAGTTTTGGAGTACACAGTATCCATATTATTCCTAACTAATCAACATAGCCCTAGCCTGTTACCTGGACGTGTCTTGGGGGCAAGAAAAGTTGAATTATCAGGAAAGGTAGTTAAATGTTCTTGTCTTCAAAATTTTCCCCTTGTTATTAAACTTCCTGGTCTTCTAGCCTTCATTTCAATAGAGCTTTACAGTTGGCATTTCAGTTGTTTGGCCATTCCCACAAGGTTGTGAGGATTACTCGGTTTCCAGCATTTGTCCAGAGTTTCTTGCAACTTCATCTGAGAGTACTTGGGTTTGGGGACTTTGAGTTATTTCTCTCATGCAATGGAGACACTAAGTTTAATTCTCTGGCAAGACATGGCTTCACATCTCTATTTCTGTCTGACATATCTTCTTCAAATAACCTTTGGTTTGCTTTCCTCAGACATTTTTGAATCTGTTGCTTCTCTTAAACTGAAGAGATTCTGAAATTTTTGGACTCCATATCTTAGTATTCATCTCTTGTGTAAATGTTAAATCAGTTTGTGCTCTATATTTGTCCATGAATCTAAATCTTAAAACTTCACCTTCACCCACAGTTCTTCCTGCTTTGGAAAGCTGTGCACAGAGCTTCTGACACTTTTTTTATCACTTCCATACCTTCTTCCCTGTGTCATTCTCAGTGCCTAGACAGGCTCTTTATCACTTCTGTTCATTCTTTAATCTGCTGCACAGTAAGGTCATCTTTCTGTTCCTTCTCACTGCTTGGCTGCTTCAGGTAGGATGCACAAGCACAGCACCACAAGTGGGAATGGAGAGAAGGGGGACTGCATTTCCAGAATCCATATAATCTCAGAGTTAAAGATGGGTGTCCTAGCTGGATGCTGGAGATCATTTCCTGTTTTGGCACTGTATTATTGTGCAGTGCAGGAAAGTACATAGCAATACATGTCTTAGCCTTCAGTGCTCTGCCATCACTGTGTATATTTTCAAGTTCCCTTCAGCTGCTTTTCTTTCCTTCCCTTTCTTTCCTTCCCTTTCTTTCCTTCCCTTTCTTTCCTTCCCTTTCTTTCCTTCCCTTTCTTTCCTTCCCTTTCTTTCCTTCCCTTTCTTTCCTTCCCTTTCTTTCCTTCCCTTTCTTTCCTTCCCTTTCTTTCCTTCCCTTTCTTTCCTTCCCTTTCCTTCTTTTCTTTTCCTTCCTTTCTTTTCCTTCCTTCCTTCCTTCCTTCCTTCCTTCCTTCCTTCCTTCCTTCCTTCCTTCCTTCCTTCCTTCCTTCCTTCCTTCCTTCCTTCCTTCCTTCCTTCCTTCCTTCCTTCCTTCCTTCCTTCCTTCCTTCCTTCCTTCCTTCCTTCCTTCCTTCCTTCCTTCCTTCCTTCCTTCCTTCCTTCCTTCCTTCCTTCCTTCCTTCCTCCCTCCCTCCCTCCCTCCCTCCCTCCCTCCCTCCCTCCCTCCCTCCCTCCCTCCCTCCCTCCCTCCCTCCCTCCCTCCCTCCCTCCCTCCCTTCCCTTCCTCCCTCCCTTTCCTTTCCTTTTCTTTCTTTGTATTCAGTTACATGCCTGAAGGCATATATCCATTAGGTCTTACTAATTAATATTATTTGCAATAGACTTCATATTTTTGCAGAATCTGGCATGTAAGCTGAGAAACTTCAGAA
Organism: Molothrus aeneus; assembly: GCF_037042795.1. Classification (NCBI taxonomy): domain Eukaryota; kingdom Metazoa; phylum Chordata; class Aves; order Passeriformes; family Icteridae; genus Molothrus; species Molothrus aeneus. The sequence continues at coordinate 14,610,105 of NC_089647.1, read as the reverse complement.
AACTGGGCAGATGTCTCTTTTTTCTTACGGGTTTTCAGTCAGTTGTATGTTTTGGATGTGTGTGTTCTGGATATGTATGTTCTGTACCTCAGCTCTCTAGTTCTTTTCCTCTGTTTTCTCCTCTGGTGGTGTAGCAATAGTGACAGGGCAGGAACATTGTGTTGTTTTTTTTTCCTTAAGTTTTGCAGTCAAGTCTGGGGATTGGTTATTCATAGAAACATAGAAATCTGAACACCCTTCTCAGGAACATTATCTACTGCCTACAACTACTATTTAATGGTGCATCCTGATGGTGTTCAGTTGAGAAGATCTTCCTTATAGTAGTCGGAGTTGTTTTCAGAAGATAGCACCAAGGGCTTTTGGCTTGGGAAACATCTCCAGTGCAAGAAATGAAAAATGAAAACATGTGTCATTCTAAACTGATGGTTTTTTGTTCTTTTTCTTTCCCCGTAGCCTCGTCATGTATTCAACATGCTGAAGAAGTATGTGCGTGCTGAGCAGAAGGACAGACAGCACACTCTCAAACACTTTGAACATGTCCGCATGGTAGACCCAAAGAAAGCTGCCCAAATCAGATCTCAGGTAATCCCCACTGATGGTTAGTGAGGTTGTGTTAGTTCATAGCTATTGTGAAATTTCTGTCAAACTATTTTTTATAAAATACCCAGCTCCTTTCCATGGACAGCTTTAAATGCAATCATAAACAATCTGTTTTCCATCAGAAGGCAAAGTGATAGAGTAATGGAAGTATGATTTTTCTTCTGAGAAGAACTGAATACAGGTTTTTTGTCTATCTGGACCTTGAATCATCATGGGCATGTTCTGAGGAGCCTTCCAGAGCATTAATGCTGTGAGCCTTTGTTAGTGCTTTGGTAAATAATACCTCTGGAAAAACCTCAGTATTAGATTTAGCAACAGCACATGGTTGGGCTTCTCTCAGCTGAAGTGGCAGAACCAGAAGTGGTGTAGCCATCTGATTGTGACCAACCTTTCTATAGTCATTGCAGAGGAACTTGTAATGTCTATAAATGTGATTACTGTGATGCACTCAAGTTTAATGTGTTCTTTTAAAACAGACGCTGTCCTTCATGGCATTTAACTGCTGAATGTTACTATAGACCTCAATGCATATGTTTTGGAACATCTTTTATCTTGTCTTCATAAATCATAGAGGGCAAGAAAGCAGAAAGAAAACACCCAAGATTGAAGATGTATTTGGCTTTCAAAACAGCAATTAATATTGGAGTTGCAATGGATAAGCTGTAAAAACAGTGTGCTGGAATCTGTGGAATCTGCTGCTGTTCCCTCTGTAGAACTCAGTGTCAGGCACTGTTCCAGCCAGTTTTTGAACTGACTGACAGACATCACAAAAAGAAAAATCAAAACCATGTACCTCCCTGGATAGCAGATTAGAGTTTCAAACATCTGTTTCAGCCAAATGTGTACATTGAGATCATGCTGTCTTGAAATTGCTGGAGTGAGAAATGCACACTTCTAAAAGTCTTCTGCAGTGACTATTGTCTTTGCCTTGTCTTAAGCATCTATAACTTTTTTTTTCCCAAGTCTCATTGGGTTATTTAATGACAAAAATCAGTGAAATTTTGCAGAGTGCAGGTTGTGTGGAAGCACTAGTGAAGAATAGAAACTGACATATAAATACAAGAAGTGCAGTGTATTGTCTAACATGTCATTGTAGGAATGAGTATTGATATAGCATCTCTGTGTCTAGAATTGGTCAGATGGTTGGGGAAATGTGGCCTGGGAGTTCTGTTAGTGAAATGTTTTTCAGTGAAAAATGGAAGACAAAATATTTAGTTCAATAGCATAAATATTTAGATTTGAAGAAATCATGCTGCTATTTCACTAAAATTGCTGTCTGCAATTCCTTTTACTGTTAGGCCTAATTATCTTGTCAGTCTTCTAAGATGCACCTCAATTTCTCCTTCTACTGAAGAAAGGTGATACTTGTGAAGAGTAGCCTGGGGGAGCATGTATCATACAATGTCATAACTCAACCCATAACAATGTGAGGGCACTTGAGGCAATACAGCTGTAATTGAATGAGAGGATGCAGTAATCCTTCTGGGTGGAAATATTTTTGTTTGCAGCTGAAATATTTGCAATTTGTAAATGCTAAGTTTTTTTTTTTCTTTTTCTTTGGAGAGCTGTTTCTTTTTGCAGTATTTGGATCAGGAAGTAAATAAATAAATAAATCCAAACACCTGAAACATTTTGATGCAGCAATCACTGTGCCTCACTTGGTTTACGTGTTATGTGAAAACTTATGAGTAGGGGCAAATGTAAATTTTGCTGAAAGAAGAATGAAGCTGTGGATTTCTGCCACAATAGCTGCTTGTGTGCATGTTCTGCCCCACAGCAAATGTAAACCCTTACTTTAAATTACTGCATTTCCATGGGATTTCAGGTGGCTATGGAAGAGCATCTAGAATGGTATTTTTCAGCAGCTGTAGGAGAGAGGTGAGTTTTGTAATAGGTTTGACAGTTTTGATACATAGGGCATATTGAAATCTTATTCCTGCACAAGTGAAAATGGTCTTGCTTCCTATAGTCTGTGAAATTTGTGATAATGTCCAATTATCCATAGTATCGCCCTCCTTCGAATACTTTTGTTTCCGTAGGTTATGACGCATCTACGTGTGATATACGAACGCATGAACCAGTCTCTCTCATTCCTCTACAATGTGCCTGCTGTGGCAGAGGAGATCCAGGATGAAGTTGGTATGCAAACTACTTATGTAGAAAAAGACATATATTTCTGTGATGAGAAATTACCACCAAAAGCAAAAATACATCATCTCACTTTTCCTATTGATATACTCCTCAGCTGAAAAATAGAAGAGTAAACCTGGCAACATTCTTAAATTTTGAATTAAATTATAATGAACCCTTGGAAGACAAATCATGTATATCCCGTGCAGTGGCATCATCATACTGCTGTAAATGTCTTCCCTGAAATATGTTAATTGACATTTGGAGCCTTCCATGCTATAGGGATGCAACAATTGACAATGAGATTTAGGCAAACCCTATCCTTTGGATATTTAGTTTACCTGGTAAGTATTTACATGATACAGACCATTCAGAAATCCCATAGCTAAAAAATTGGTTGCAGAAGCAAGGATCTGAGAAAAGTATAGGTATCAAGTTGGCAGTATCCTAGTGGTCATGCATTTTAGTTCTTGGTTAGTTATCAAATTGATATCTCTGCTCCTCCCATTTTTTCCAGCATCCAAGTTGGACTGTGGATGAATCCAGTAACAACAGACCTATGTTTGCCTCTTCCCTGGGAGCTGTAATGACAGACAGCTGTGAGGGATAATGGCCTTTCCTTCCATCCAGATTCCTGCCCTTGGCTGTGGCAGTGCTGCAGCACAGAGATCCTCCAGTACAGCACTCACACTTCTCTGTTTGCTGCTATTGCAGCAAGGCAGCTGCACTCAGTTTTGGACATCATGTTGCTAATGTTTGTCTTTAAAAAAAAATAACACATGGTTAAATGTAAAGGTCAGAGATGGGACAGTCATTTTTGCACAAGTTGTGGCAGTAAGTAGCAGTTAATGTATTAATTTCACTAGTAACCAGGTTCAGCTGAATAAATAAGTCATTGATTTCTTCAAAACATGAGGGAGGGAGGTGTGCCACTGCAGTAAGGATTAGGATGCATTTAAGACACAGGGAGGGATGGACAGAGAATAGTGGTGGATTCATTTGCCCAAAGTATGAGTTATGACAGAGATATGCTTCTGCTTGAGAGGGCTGGAGATGAGATCAAGAAATAGTGGAAGGGACTGGGAGGCAGCCAGAAGATAACTGGTTAGTAATTGTCCTTAACTGTGTGTTTCTGTGCTCCACAATTATTAGGCACAATCCACAATCTCAGTCTGTGGATGTAGAGTCATTCAGGGAGGAACAACATCTTACTGATAATTTGAAAGCATATCATTTCTGTAGAAAGAAGATGTCAGTACTGTGAGGTCTTTGAGATGCTCAGTTAGTTTTCTTTTTGCACTGCTATCATTCCCTTGGGGTTTTTGCTTCAAACTTCAATTTCTTCTTTCTATTCTTGGTAATGTTAATGCTTGTTGCTGAGGGTATTCTTGTAAATTTTGTTCTCCTTTCTATGTACTGAAGTGGAACAAGAATTCCAGAATCTTTGGAGTGGCATGAGACCAAAAGTCTAGTAACTGCTGAGTGGTTTACAAGAATCTGACTCCTAATCTCAAATGTAATACTAATTTTTAGGGGCAAAAAAGAGCCTAAAATTACTAAGGTATTCTTTCCTAATAAGTTGAGAGCAGCTAAGAAATCACAAAGAAAATGTTTGTTGCAGTCTCTTGAGCAGCTTTTCCTTACCTTGATTTTTTTTTTCTTTTTGTGGTTTACGCTGTGCTAAAAACTGTTCAATGCATTGCAAAGTTTAAAGCAATTAAAACAAAGTTCTCATAATTGGGAGTTCCTAAGCAACACAAATTAAAGTACTGTCTTTTCTGGGTAAAATATTAGATCTAGATAAAATAGTTTTCCATAATGCAATGTCTTTCAGTATCAATGTTCTTCTTGTTGATAATATTGTCTCTAAACTTTGTTTTACATGTTGGTTTTAATGAAGTTTGCAGACCTCATTCCCATGTGTTCAAGAATACACTATCCTCCTAGCTTTGAGCCTTCTCACTCTGATCAGCCTGTTTCAAATTCTCTTCTGAAATTACTGAATTTCTTAGTCTCTGTACTCTTCCTAAACCCATGGAAAAGGACATCTTTTACAGCTGCAAAATCTGTGTGAAAGTAAACTTCTAATAAAACTTCACTTTGTAGCATTCCCAGGAAATACTACAACTCTCAGTAAAAAGACAGATGTTTGATTAAATACCTTTTGTTGGAACCATTGACTTAGAAAGTCTGAATCAGTAGAAAATTTGAAAAATAAATGAGGTAAGAACATCTCACACAGAGTGTCTAACTAATAAATTGCATCTAAGGAGACATGGTTGAAAATAGTTTTAGTTAATTTTCTTTCTTGATTATAGTTTTAGTTTCTTGTTCCACTCTGCTGTAGAGTTCTTCATGAAAAGTTTCTACCTTGAGCAATGGCTAATCTTTGCTTTAGATAACAGAGCTCTGACAAAGGTAGTTTTTCCCTGAATCAAACAAGTAGCTCTGTAAGCAGCAATACAAATGAGATCCAGTTTGCTATGAATTTGTCCCATGGGTTTAATTCTTCTTACAGATAATGTGGTGCTGTTTTTCACTCTATTTTTCCTATTGCTAAAAATATTATGACCTATTTTTGCACAGTTAATCTGATAAATCACAGTCCAGCTGTTGGACATTTGGAGTTTCCTTAAAATACAGACCATGATTGAAGTTTCTACCTTAAAAGGCAGGCTTACAGCCATTGTTATAATGTGCAAAATCCAAACTAAAAAATCCAGCTTCTGTGTTTAAAACAGGCTCTTATGCCTTTTAAGAGCAGCCTTTTCTTGTTATTTTTGTAAGTCCAGCAAAGATGGTGGTAGGAATTTAGGGTAAAATTTAACTGTGTTTTAGTCCTTACCTGCAGGTGTCCACCAGCTTTAACAGTGGGTGTCATAGGAGCATATAGATAGTTGGAAGACTCACAGCACTCCAGAGGGTAGAAGACAGCACTTAATTTAAGTGAGGGCTTTCATCCTAATATTTGACCAATGTGTGATGTGCAAATGCCCCATAAGGGTTTCAGGCACTGTAATGTAGCAGCAAATTCCAGATGTGTGAGAAAGGATACTGCTGGCTGTCTCTTGTTCATGCTGGGGCAGAGGAAGAGAAGCCAGTCTGAGAGTTCCAGAAAGAGGTCACCTGACCATGGTTGTTCTGAAAAAGCTTGGAAAGAATAAGCAGGTCATTTGGGTAGGAGACTGACATTCTGCTGCAAATGATTTCACAAGGGACAGTGATGCAAATGTGTTAAAAAGAGGTTGCTCTTGGCAATTGATGTAGATCTTGGTGATAAATGACGTTTCTTATGGGCAGGAGTATGCCCCATGAATAGGAGAGTGGCACAAAAAGAAATCTGAGCACATTATTTGCCTGCCTAGGTATTTGTACTCACCTTTTCTCTCTGATAAATCTCATATACTATTTAACATGTATGGAAACCCCGAAAAAGCAATAGTAGGCTTTAAGCAAAATCAGCAGTTCCTTCAAGCACGTCCTGCTTTAAATCCTTACTTGATTAGATTGCTTATCCATCTATGTAAAAGGCAATTTATTGCAGAGAGTGGCACAGCAGGCATAGCTTCTGAATCAGAAACTACGTCAGAGCTTTTTGCATCAGTCATGTGGGTAGGCAGTTTAATTCTTGTTTCCAAATTGATGTCCTCAGATTCAACTTTTCTAGCCCACCACTGAGGAAATATTAAGCATTGTAGTAATACCACAGCAGTGTTGTACCTAAGCTCAGAAACATTCAGTTATGAGCAATAAGTAAAAGAATATTATTTCAACTGTCCCTTGACAAATAAAATCAAACTGTTGTTATTTTATTATTCTGTTCCACTCTGCCTGTCCTGTTGTTCTGCAGCATTTTCTGGGTGCCACATGCACATTACTTGTCTGGAAGAGAAGGCAAACCCAGGCTGACCCCAAATCAGTGCCTGCTTTCAGATATATATAGTGTACTGTGGGTCAGGTGCTATTTTAAACATTTGTGTGCTCCAACTTAGCATGACAAAATTTGAAACAAGAGACATTTGCCTCTTGACATTTGCCTTGCAAGTTCCTTTGAAGATTTTTTGTGTTTTTAGAAGCAGCTGCAGACTCAAGATGTCTGAAGACTTCCTTTCTTTTAACACTTCTTCTTTAATAATCTGGCCCAATACCTATCTGAGTGGAGGGCAAAGTTAGCACTACCTCAGCTGGTTCTGGTCTTTCAGCATTTATTAGACAGATTTTTGATTCTTTATTCCTAGTTTGTAATTTTGACCTGTAGTCAATCCACAGCCTTTCTGCATTTCTTGCCATGAGCTGAACTAGGATGCTGTTTCCTATCATTCTGTGGTATCCTTCTTAAGAGGTTTAATGGTATTAGTTTCTTGCCACAGGCTGACAGTTCAAAACCACAACCAGAGTGATCTGGGGACTGATACTGCAAAACCAAAACATGCTCTTGGAGGCTTTGCAAAAGCAAATTCTGTGTCTTGTCTTGTTTGGTGCTGTTCCTTTTGTGATTGTTTTCTTCTTCCTCTCCCTTAAAATGCTGTTTTGAATATGAAATTAGTAATGTCTGTCAGACTGCAATGGGACTTCTCAGTGTCTTTTTTGTCTGTAACTCTTCCTTGTCATTCTGTCTTAAAATTTATCTGATGGGAAGAATTCCACCTTCAAAGATGTTAAAGATGTTGAAGCAATACTTAGGATTTCTGAAGCTTTATTTGAAGTTGGGTTGTGCTATCAAGGTATCAGAATAATTAAGGGTAGTTGACTTACACTGACTGTGCCAAAAGCTTGTTTAAAGGTTTACAAGAGTATAATAATGGGATCATACAGAATGGTGTAGTTCATATCAAGTAAGAACAGTAATTACCTTGTAACTCAATTTGAGAGTGTTAGACCAGAAAATTCTTAAAATTGCTTTTTGTTTGTAGAGGTGGCAGCTCTAGGCTGCTTAATAGGAACCAGTTCTAGTCTTCCTCTAAAACTAGAGCAAAAATACTGGTTGCATCTGATTGATGCTATGATGTCACGCATTAGAGTGCTTATAATGCCTTAATATTTTTTTTCTGGTAAAGAAAAATAATGTTGTTGAGGCATGGGTAAATGAATTAGCACTCCACGATTTATCTGCACTGAGACAGACCACGTTCAGTGAACTGGCATAGAGAAAAATAAAGAATAGTCATCAGGGCAGTTGGGTTTTGCACTAGTTGGCAAATGTGCTTCATCCAGACTGTGAATAGAGTGAGCATTTGCAGTAGTTGCAAAAACCCATAGCTGGGGAAAGTTGGACAATTTCTGTTCAGTTTTTATACTTTCTGCCATTTTGGAGATCAGTGGAATTGTCATTTTTAAATTGCCCCAGGCATTTGGCTAGTACTGTGTAGGGGATTGTTCAATATTGGGTACAGCAGAACATCATCTTTGCCAAAGCAGAAGTATTGAATTTCCACCCTCATCTCTTTAAAACCAGCACATTTTTCTGTGACAGCAAGTATTCCATTGAGATTTGTTGATATCTACACCAGAGAGAAAATTCTCAGCAAACTTTAAACAGTTTGTGGAAGTAAGACAATAGTATGTAGGTCTTACCAAAGGTTCTGTAAAACCTGCCTTCTAGTTTTAAATAGCCTGTTTAATGTGTCTGGACTGTATCATACAAGCCTGTGTTCCTGCCCTTCTGCTCTGCCCTTTGTGTCATAAGTGTAATGCAACTGGAACGAGTAGTCAAAAGCAGCCTTCAGAGAATGTGTATCTGCACAGGTATGCTGAAGTGACTTCCAGCACTAACTACACCTGTGCTTTCTCCCCATAATTGATTTGACACATTGATGTGTATCCAGTAACCTCAGCTTTTCAAAGAAAAATTTTAATTTTCTGTGAAGTGGTTATCGATCTTTAATATTCTCCCTTGAAGGCCTATAGCATTCAGTCAAAAAGATGGTTTGTTAGGATTCTAGCAAAATATATATTGTTACATCAGTGGTTAAAAATAGCAGAGTCCTTCCACAAAAGCAAATGAATTCTGTATTAAACTTTCCACAGCAACATTGAGATAGATTTTGTATGCTTAAATATTGACATATGGCCCAGGTGGAGAGCCTGATGAGCAATTAAGACCTTTTCCACCCAAGGACATTTGCATTTAAAGCATTTGACTAATTCATATACATATATATATACACACTCTCTGAAGATTTTCTTTTTCCCAAGTGATGTTTTTTTCTTTAATCATCACAAGCCTATGGCCTTGACTAAGCTATCCATTTTGCCACTTTGTTATCTCTATAAAATATTCTTACAATTCTTTAAATACCATAAATAATAAGATGCCATTTGTTGGAGCTGGGTGATGTATGGCATTTATGTAGGGAATCAGCCAATGTCACAGATGCACAGAGTGCCTGAGGTTGGACAGAACCTCTGGAGCACATCTGCTCCATTCCCTTTGCTAAAGCAGTGCCACCCAGAGCCAATTGCCAGTGTTTGGTCACTCTCACAGTGAAAAAGCATTTTTAAGAGACTCAGCTCTGTCTGCTAGTAAGACATGACCTTTGCTTCAGCGTAGGAGAGAAGGAAAAAAATCCTGGAAATAAATCCAACATTTTCTTTCTCTAAGCATCTCTTATTTTTTGTCAAATTTATTTAACTGTCAAAGAAATGGTGGAGAATTGTAGATGATTAAAATAGATATAAATGCACATCACTGACGCTGATGTTCTGAAGTGCTTTCATTAGCAGTGTACTCTATCCTCCCCATCTTTTTATAGCTAAATGGGCTATTGTGTGCTCTCATGGGCACTAATGTTCTCCAGAAAAGACATGAATCCTGATTTTTGTGTGCACAAGCCCTCTTTCCATCTCATAAATATTGTGAGCATGACTTCAGTGAGTAAAAGAGCCAGTTTCCTCCAGGGTGCACAGATACTGGGAAAAGGATAAATTACTTCAGGTGGCTTTGGATTGAGGTGGCTTTTTCTTAAAGGAAAGATATGGGACATCTTGTTTTCCAGTTCAGAAATATAGTCAGAATAAAAAGTTAATAGAAGTGACTAAGTTTATTGAGAGAATATTTTCCTTTGGTTTGAATAATGCTGTTCTGTTTCACTTGCACCTTTAAAAAATCTGGTCTCATGATCCACGTGTTAGAACTGAAAACTGATAATAATTGTGGACTTGTAAATTATAAACAAAGTAATTTTTAAATTTTCTGACCATCTGCTGTTTCAGTGAGTATTTAAATCTTTCACTCTAAATAATTCATCTATTTGCTCCTAAACAAGGAGAGGTTTAAAGGTGTTGCCTTGGTTTTTTTCAGGAGCTGATGGTGAGAGCACTCTGCCCTGCATTGATAGATCCTTCTTGACGACCTTATTCTGTGACCTTTCCATTACTTTAGCCTGAAGTAATTTTTTGTAGACATTTCTCTTTCAATAGAAAGTTGCCATCCTCACTACAGATCCCACAGGGAATTCGTGATCGTGAGACCACTCTGGGCTCACACTGGCAACAGGTTGAGGCTGCTACAGTGTCCACTTAACAACTTCTTTTCATACCCCTCTGGAAGAATCTACAGTCACCTTGTGCACAATGGAAAAAATGCATTAGACTTTGAATGATTGTCCAGTTATTGGTTGTATTCTTTCCTATTTTTTCTTATTTTATTGGATACATGTGGATTTGATCAGGATTTTCTCCTTAATCACCAGCCATTTTCTGGTGTCATGAATACAATAGACTGGGAAATTCTCTCTCTCTTGGAGAGCCTTGTTTCTGTGGGGAGTAGGGTTAGAATTATATGAAAATGTTGCATTTAAAGGACTGTGTATATTATTTTATATTGGCATACTGGATATATTGGATTTTAAGAAGCATTATAGGTCAGGATTACATTATAGCTACAGATTTTCTCATAAACATCCAGTTGAATTATTTCCTGTTCTTTTGTGTCTTCAGTGAAAGTCTAAAGCCAGGCACTCAGTTTTGAGATGATGCAGATAAAGCATGTGGTGATAGCAACATGTTCTCTTTAAAGCCTGAACCAACATGTTCTTTTTAAAGACTTTTTTTAAAGTCTGCTTTTAGTCTTAGGCTGAGAAGCCATTCTGCTTCTTTCTCATTAGTATTTCCTGATAATTGCTTCTAGTGTTATGCTTTAAGGAGCTCATGTGTTTGTTCATCACATACCCAATTTAAGATGTCATTCTTTTTTTCTTTTTTTTTTCTTTTTTTTTTATTTTTTTTTTCTTTTTTTTTTTTTCCATTTTCTATTGTTGTCCAGCTTTCAGATATGGTCTGAGAGCAGGTCACTTTCCAAATGCATAGCTCCAGTCAGAGGGGAGGCTCTGACTTTATAAAATGTTGCCTGCTTACAGGAATCTCATTATACTGAGCTATTGGAGATTTTTTTTGATACACTGAATATATGTGTACTTTTTTTCATAAATATGCCATCCTAAATCAAGTTCATAATGTCCACGACTACTGAAGCAGCCCAAAATTGTGGGATCACAAACACTCCCAACATCTTCTGCTTCATTTGTGCTGTTGAATGATGGATTTTCTTTTCCCACTTAACATGTTTTGGAAACACAGTTGTGTCATTCTCTGTGATTCACTCTAAGATCAGATTCCTAGCAGGAGGTCTTGGACTGTGAAAGAAACAAAGGAATCATCCTAATTCTTACCTGCTGGCAAATTGCAAGTCTCTATTGACAACCAGTTACAGACTGATTATATTAGCACAAGGTAATACAGTTTTATATATAATATATTACAGAGCTAGTGTGTCAGTCTCTAGAATTGTTATCCAAAGGGATTTAGACACTAAAGTCTGAACTGCATCACTGTGGGCAGGTATCCTGAGGGGGATGGCAAAATAAGCCTCTGATGCCAATGGTGTACTAAATTTTGTTTTGAAGCATAGCTTGCTTTCCAGAAGTGCAGAGGGAAAATACACAGCTGTTTATTATGGTCAAGAGTATCTGTGGTGTTCTTCTTTGGCAGGTTGTAATTGTTGGGATAAAAAAGGAAAAAATTACAGAGGATATGTGATTTAACAGAATTGCTGGGTTGATGGAGATGTTGCAGTAATGTTCTGTCAGTTCCCATGCACATGGGATTACAAATGATCTTTCATCAATGCAGCTTTCTCCTGCCTGTGATTCTCATATACCCAACTTCACTGAAAAATGCGTTTTTCTGAATAATGGTGCCTGGGCAGGGTTCCAGTTCTTGATCTGTTCTGCTTCCTCCTTTTAGATCATGTGTATGAAAAAGAGCATAAAAGGCATCAGAACTGGCCACATCCCACTTCATAGATATATTTGGTAAATTTAATAAATGCATCTCTTTAGATTACTCTGGCAACCTAGGATATAGCTGATCTATCAAACACTAAAACTGCAGTTAATAAATATTTATTATCTGGAGCAAACACTGCACAATTCAGTTCTGTAAATTTGGATTTAAATTGAAAAGTATTATCTTTTGACCAAGGGTATCAACTGCTGATGCCTATTTGGGGCTTACTTAGAAACAGAGGCCAGACAAAGTTAAAAGGAGAAAAGGAGATATATTTAATGAAGGGCCTTCAGGTACATTAAGGGCAGATGAAGCCTCCCCAAGGGACTACACCCAGAATGGATGATGGTCACAAGTTTTTCAGACAGATAAAAGTTTGGTCTATTAGCATATCAGGTGTTAATCCTCCAATTACAGCTTCAGGTAATGAAGTCATATTCCCCCCGTTTGCTCCCCTCTCCCCCAGTTCACTTTTGTTTATACTTTTTGGGGCTTGAGGCCCAAATTCACTTTTGTTTATACTTTTTGGGGCTTGAGGCAGATAGTGTCCTTGGATCTCAGGCCTAAAATGATTGCTTTTACCAAAATATGAAGAGAATTAACTAACACTCTGTATGGAGTTCAGAGTTATACACTAATGCGGTACAGGATATGAAAAATACAAAAGCTAAAATCTTACAGCAACAGTGCAACAAGTTAATGTTCAGATTTTTATATTTTTTATGGATTATTGAGTGCTTCCAAGATGACACAGCAAAAATGGTTGTGGTAGTCACAATCTGACCTTGAGAAGTGTTTGTAGAAAATGAGAGGTAACTGACTTGTTTCAGGTGTCAGAAAGTGGTAGTTTTAGGTCCTACTGCAGTTTTAAATTGTATTGTGTATTGTAAGTTTGGCAAGTAAATGTAATTATTTTCATCAGTAAATTAGACCAAAAAAAATTTCATAAATAAAGTAAATAATTATTTTCAGAAAATTAGACAATAAAATTCTGTAGTAATATTTCATATAAATGTTTTTTGCAGAGTAGTTTCACTTATAAGCCTTTTCAGGTATTTAAGAGGGAAGTGTACTTGGCTTTTTCTACTTTACACAAGCCTGAGAAGGAATAATGATTGCTGATTCATCTGACTGTAATATCAGTGACAATTGGTCAGGCTGTTTATTTGTTTTAATTTAGATTCTTCAGCCTATTTTAAAGCACTTAATGATATGTTAATTCAGAATTAAACGTGGAGTTAAATTTAAACTTGGAGAGTTTGTCACAGTGCCTACTGTGGATCAGGATGATGATATGCAATATATGTTCTGGATTATGGTATAAATTCAATTTTTTCCCCAAGTGTTTTTGATATTATCTTGTCTACCTTCATACTGGATTGTTTCCATGTCTTACTTGGAGAGACCTGTCTAATTTAACCAAATTGAATGAGGAGGGGATGAGAAGAAGGGAAAGAGACAACAGAAATTGACAAAAAGGCATCTTGTGAAAGGGAAGAGCAGGGTCTTTTATTTCTGTTTAATAACTCCCAGAGATGATACAAGCTTCAATACTCTCTGCTTTGAAGTGAGGAGGAAATGCAGTTATTAATCAGATGACTGGCTGTTAAATACCAAAAAAATTATTAATGTCCACTTAGCTATAGCCATGTGTTGAGATTTAATTTTAGTTAATAGATAGTTTGTGTAGTTGTCAGATAATTATGGGTCTGTAGTAATTAAAGCTTCTGTCACTGAAGGCAAAGAGTGTCATACCAGGCTTCTAGGAAAATTAGACAAAGTTTCAGACCATGAGTTTCATAGCAGGCTCATTAAGTGGTGTGAAAATTGTCATGAACCTTTGCTCAGAGTGCTCAGTAATTGCATACAAAAGTAAATTTGCATTGAAGTCCATCCCTAAGGAAAAGACACTTAGGTCATTTTGAAATCAATCAATTATTTGGTGATAAGTTTATATCTTAAGCTTTAAAGACTGAATTTTCCTGAATTGGATTACCCAAGCTTTAAAGACTCTTCTGTACCAGAAAACCTGTGATGTACCTGCACAAGGACAATATCTCTGTATATTAGTTAAATATCTTTGGGGGTTTTAATGATATAAGACAAAATGTCTGCAAGGTAGATTTAACTGAAACATTATTCCATGTGACAGCCAACAGGAGGAAACTCACTTGGGTTGTTTTTATGATGTGATTCAGGAAACAGCAAAATCTACATATGGTGAAATAGAAGGAGTAAAAAATGGGAAAGACATGGAAGTGCTAAAGTTGTGAATTTTTTTGAAAATTTAGTAGAAGCATGTTCTCTTTAGCATGGTTCTAATTATTGCAGCTATTCTCAAGTTCAAATGTGTATTTTTTCTAAAGTTAGGTTTTCTTTTTTTCTAATTTAGGTTTTCTTAGCCATCAAGGTGTTGTCTAAGGATATGGGATGCTTATTCTCTTATTAACTTCTAGAAAAAATATTTTAGGTCAACTGTTTCATGATACCTTAAATGTTCATTTCTGAGAATTTACAAAGGGCAAACTTTCCAACTTATTGAACAAGGTTTTCATACACATAGGAAATTTCTGAAAAGTGGAGTGTTTTGGCTGCTATTTGCTCTTACCTAGTGGTGGTATCTCTGAAGGACAGAAAATAAGAACTATGAAATGCTTTTTTCCATAGTTCCTGCTCTTTCTGTCTCCCTTCAGCTGTGAGGGAGAGACACATTGCACTGAAAGAGTTTCCAGACAAAAAGACCTGTGGCATAATTCCACAGGCTGTCGAGGAGGTGAGAAGAAAACTTAGATCTGATGGTATGGTCACATTTCTCTGTCAGTATGGATCTGAGCACTGAAGGTTGGGCTCATTTCCAGTATTTCACAGGAGTGATCCACCACATCACTCCTCTTTCATCATCCTCAAAGCATGCAGGCAACAAAGGCACTTCTCCACCATCCAGCAGGCAGCTCACTTTCAGTAACATTCTCATCAGTCTCTCTACATTACATTTGATTTGTACTATACAAATGAATTAGTTCAGCGCTGAATACCACAGAATTGTGTTTTGTAGCTTGATAATGTTATTATTATGACTCATGGCAGTATGCAACATCATGATCATTCAGTGTTTGATTCAGCAAAACATCTAAAAATAACAAAATACTTGAAATTCACTGGAGCTTCACTCTTTGTGGTAAGGCACAGGAGGCCTTGTTTTCATATTTACCAGTTTGGGAGAGTTTTGATTCATACAGCTGACAAGATGCAGACACTCAAAGTTAGTTCAAACCTGACTGCATTACATCGATGCAACTGCTTTAGAAAATAACATTGAATTAGCCCATAAAGTAAGCATACAATTGAAATCTGCAGCTAAACATGTTACCTCTTCCCACATGTGCTGTAATAAATTATTGTGTTGGTGTTCTTAGTGAATCTTAATTGTGACATCCAACATGTGCATGATTTAAATTGCCTTCAGACTGGATTAAGGCAGTTATGTGTGCCAGTGCAGATGAAGCTGTTGCTGTGACTCAGTTGCTCTGTAATTTCTGCTGTTAAGAAGAACAGGGAGGTTGCTGACACTTTTTAGTTTTGTCATTTTGAAAGCACATGCCCAAAAGCAAGTAACTTTGGGAAAAACACATGTTCAGTTCAGACTGAGTGGTCACTGATGATAAGTGAGGCAATAAGACTCTGCATTTGTATGAGTTTATTTGAGCTGATTCCAAGCCCATCTCTGTTGGATCAAATATATGTTCTGCCATGTAAATGACATTTTACAAAGCAAGTTAAATGTTGGGTCAAAACTATGGCATATCATTTGGTGGTATTTTAACTAGTCCTAATTAGAGGTGTTTTGTATACACTTCATTTCTAGTCTGTTTTAAGAAGTTGTTTCTTAGAACTCCACAATTACAATTGCTGATTTTAAGGATGCTTTTCAACTAAATTCTATCGTTCTGGCACTTAATAGTGATTGCAGAGCTTTTCATCTGGTAGGTGGGCTCCTTGAAAACACAACAAATGTTAAAATTATTTTTTGAAATTTTAAACAAACTATGAACTAAATAAAAGTTCTGGTTTGAAAGACAGCTGATGGATTGTTGGCACTCCAGGACAGCAAGAGAAGCTGTTCCATATGAAATTCTTGTCATTATAGCTGGACCAATTAAGGGCTGGGAAGTATGTCCCAGAGTTCAACATTGGAAACAGTGTTGTGTGACAGTAAAATTAGATAAGGTTTTAACATAACATGGGTTTGCCACTCAGAGACTCCATCAACTTTTTTGGGATTTGTCATGATACCTTTTCTAGCATAGTGCTATCTGCAAAGATTTGCAAATAGAACTGTGGTCCTGGGACATTGTAGACAAATAGCTTCTAACAATACAGTGTCTAGCAGAAGATTTTGTAGTAAATTTTATTTCTTTTCTTCAGCTCTTTCTTTGCTTTTAGCTCTGTTTGCCTCTTTGTGAGATAAGAGAATAGTATTGAAGGTAATTTGGGTTGGTATTATACTTTTATCCAGTTCCTCAAAAGTATTTGACTTCAGTTTTTCTAGATGCTGTTGTTGAGGACTATTGACCCCTGAGGAGGCCTGCAGTGAGTCCAAAAATTAGTGAAACTTGCTTAGGTGCTATGAGAAGTCCAAGAAGCATCTTATTAAGATACTAGAAGTGATCCTGTCACTCATCCTGAGAAAGAAGTAGTTTAGGTGCCTTAAGGAGCATGTTGAGTGTCTGGAGGAGAAGCAGCAATTGTGTGCCCTCACACCAAATTCGGAGCTAGTGGGAGGTCTGAGGTCCCAACTGAGTGTGGTCTCTTCCTAAGGTCATGGTTGCTTTTGAGCACATGCTCTCAGAGGGACAGAAAGATTTGCCATCCTCTTTATTTTTCTCAGTGGCAAGGCTTAGCAGAATGCTACAAGGAGATAATAACCCAAGCAAAAAAACATTTATTATAGGAAGATCCTCAGAATGTTTTTGTCCTGTTGGTTTGATGTGAGATGAAATTTTGAGGAGCAACCTAGGATCTGTCTATATTCAGCACCTAATGATAAGATATTCACAGTACAAATAAATCCCCTGAAACAATGTGGAATGCACATCCTAGCCTCTAGCTGTGTCTGTACTCCCTGCTTATTTAGGGATTTGTCTTTTGCATGGTGGGGGAGTTGAGTTGGCAGCTGCAGATGGAGGAAATACTGTGTCAATGAATAGATGTATGGCTTTCCATTAGTGTAACTGATGGTTCAAGTAGCCATCGATACTTGGAACAAAATCAGCCCTGAAAAATTGATCTTGGGCTTTGCCAGTAGTATCAATAACTGGAAATCCTAAGGCAAACTTTTTTTAGCAGTTTAACGATTGAAGCAATTGTTTGTGAATCATTTACTCAGTGCAGACACAGCTGCCTCAGTGTGATGGATTCCAGCAGTTTCTATGCCAGGCACTTCCAATTTCTCACTGTCATTCAGTGTCTGATTCATCCTGTCAGATGGGCTTGACTCATGTAGCCATTGTTTCCCTGTTTGTAAAATGGATGTGATCATAATCTGCTGGTTGTAATATCTGTCTGCCTCACTTGAGCTATTGTGCAGGTCAGTTCCTTTCCATGCTGTCTGCCACAGCTGGGTGGAAAACAATGGAGCTGGCAACAATGTGCTCCCACTTGGGTAGCCTTGAGAGAGACTTTGTGTGTGATCACTCCCAGCCCTCAGAAATTTGGGTATAATGATGGTATCATGATGGGAGTTTGCAACCCCTCTCTGTCAGCCTGGCAGGCACAGCCATGCCTGCACCGTGGCCTCTCCTGGATTCTGTACCAATCCTGATGCTGCTCCTGCACTGCCAGAGCTCAGGTCCTTCCTTCCCCTCTGTGCACCATTTGTCCCTTTCCAAGGGCAGGAGCTGTCTGCAGGTGACACTGAGTATGTCAGCAGCAGAGTATGGACAGGAGTTGTACAGGACAGTCACTGCCCAGGGCAAAGGAGTGGCTGGGGCACAGCTCCTCCAGCTCGTCCAGCCACAGCTCCACCATCCCCTGCCACTGCTTCCCGAGCTCCAGGTCTCTATAGTTGCCCCACACCATCCTCTGGGGATGGGGAGAGCAGCGGGAACAAGGGGAGCTGTGCCCCAAAACCATTCCAATGCCCAGGTCTTAAAAGGTCTGTGGTCACAAAGATGCTCAGTACTGTAACACTCTCATGTGGTGCATGATGACATGGTAGTAGTGTTCTCATCTGTGGCACCTTGCAAGGTTCATGGACACCAGACTCCTCCCTGAGGCCACTAAAATCCAGCTCTTTTTTGTAAAGTCTTTTCATCCATATCTAATGAAAATTAACGTGTGATAATGTGATAATGTCTGCTCAGAATATCAAGGTACTTCACCTATCTCTTCTGATGAAAGGACATGGTTTAATTTGAAAAAGGAGTAGTGTTAAGTGCAGTTTGGGGACAAAATCAGATTTAACTTCAATGCTGAAGATTTAGTAAGTGTCATAAAATAGTACTGGTTTCAGTAAAATGAACATGAAAAGAAAAACAATTCAGTGTAATTGACAAAGGCTTTCTATACTGTCCTAGTAAGTAATTTTAAAGGGCAAATTCAATCACAGAATTAAATTTTGTATTCACATTAGTCTTAACCATCTGCTCAAGTAATTACTGTTTAAACTGGAAAATTTATTTTAAAACGTTATTTTGTAAGATTCAGAACCCGTGTTTGCCCCAGAACTGAGGTTGCAACATTCTTTTTATTTTTGATTATCTGAATTCTGTGTTATGGGAATAGGCTGGCAGAGAATTTTGTCAGCTATCTCAAGGTGGCCTTTGAGAGATGAATTCCAGAGCAGAGCCCTACTGCATCATCTTTGACAGAGGCACTGAAGCAGTGGCACCTCTAATGCTCCTGAGGTGGTAAGGGGCCTTTCTGAGGGTGCTGCATGGTTCCATTGTACTTCTGTGGTATGAAGCTTCATGGTGTAAAGCTGGGAGAAACACTACATTCAGAAGATTTTGCTGAGGTTTTCTAGAGCTGTGGTGTGTATAGAAACTTAGATGCCCCTCATCGCTGATATTACTAGGAAATGGGTGAGCCCCTATGGAGTGGCATAAAGGGTTTAGCAGCAGAGTGGTTGGTGATTCATGTCCCTGACTTGCTACATGTAGAAATGTGGGTGTGAAGTAGTGACAGTCAGGGAGTCCTTAATGAAGTGCAGAGAAGACAGTCCTAATAAAAGCTGTTGTATCATCAGCTGCCATGTGTGTTCTCATGTGGTCACTTGCTACAGTCTCCTATTAAGAACTATTTAACTCTGTGGCACTTGCTCACTATTGGTGCCTTATTAGCAATTATTGGTCTGCATTGCAATTTCTTGCTTGAATATGCTCTTTGCAGCAGGTTCCCTCAAAATACTTGCAAATAGTATATTTTTCCTACAAAAACAGATGTCAGTGAATCAGATTGGATAAAGAATGGAATTATAGAATAGTTTTGGTTGGAAGGGACCGTTAATGATCATCTAGTCCAGCCCTCTCTGCAATGAGCAAGGGCATCTTCTACTAGAACATCTTGATCAGAGCTCTGTCCAGCCTGGCCTTGAATGCTGCCAGGTATGGGGCATCTACCACCACTCTCCTTGGAAAAAATTTCTTTCTTAAATCTTACGTAAATTTACTCTCCTTCAGTTAAAAACCATCACCTCATGTCCTGTTGCTAAAGACCCTGATAACAAGTTTGGCTCTTCCTTCTTATAGGCCCCCTCTAAGTACTGAAAGATCACAGTAAGGTCTTCTAGGACCTTTATCTTCTTCAGGCTGAACAGCCCCAGGTGTCTCAGCCTGTCTTCACAGCAGAGGTACTTCAGCCTTCTGATCAACTCTGTGGCCTCCTGGACTCACTCCAACAAGTCCATGTCTTTTCTGTGCTGAGAGCAGAGGAACTTTGATGTGAGAAGGGAGTAGGAAAAATGCAGCACACGCAACCTCTGAGTTTATTTTTAACACGGAGTTGAACTGTCTGTCCTATACACCTGATGGAACTGAAAAGTGCTTTGATTTCTCACCTTTACTTCAAGAAAAAAAAAAAAAAAAACTCCACAGCATAGACAGTACTGCATAGCTTTAGGTGCTGGTAGCTTGTGAAATAATTTGCCTGCTACTACTACTACCAGATATCTACTACTGCTTTTTAACAAAGAACTACTTCAGTTATGATGAATTTATATATGTTAAAAAATCAAATGTTTCTTCAGATTTGATGTGTTATAGTAAACCCAATTTAATACAGTGACTGTTGTGGAGATTTAGGATTTAAGAGTTGTGATGAGCTTTGGCAGTGAGCATTTAAGAAGGACAAATTACAAAGACATTCCTTCATGTGGAGCTCTCACCAGTTGACTGGTGAGAAGCATGTTGAGATGAAGGGAGTTGTTACAGAAGCATGTTGAGATGAAGGGAGTTGTTTTGTGCTTCCTCTCAAAGTGGTTGGGAAGAGCCAAGGAATGTATATAGTAGCACAGACCTATGATCTGTTTTGTAGTGGAAATGTGTGTAGGAAATAGAATTGAGCAATTGTGGTTGATGTTTCAAAAAAATGCCTTAGCTGCAATGCTTATCAAGGGGTTTTGACTATTCCAAACCTTACTGTTTTTATTTATTGTAGGAAAAACAGAATCTCACAACAGTGAATTCTTACTTGAGTAGCACTGAAAATAGGTCCTTAGATATGCTGGCTCTTTCATATAGTTTCTGCATTGAAATTTCCTTGCAGATGAATTACTTCAGAAAGAACAAAACTACTCTGATGATGTTTTGGCCAATATGATCAGCGAACCCAGAATCAGCTACGGAAATGATGCTCTTATGCCTTCATTGACGGAAACAAAGACCACAGTTGAACTTCTTCCAGTGGATGGAGACTTCAGCCTAGATGACCTTCAGCCATGGCATCCCTTTGGAGTTGATTCTGTTCCAGCCAATACTGAAAATGAAGGTAAGTACAATAGGGGGAGAAACCACAGATCTTTCTGAGATGAGCTTTGTGGTTTCTGTTCACATTATTCCCTGAAAATTCATATTTTTCTTGTAAGTAAGTGTAAGTGGGATAGAAGTTCTGAAATGAACATTTGGAACTGGTCTGCTGTGTCAGTTGTGTCTCTTTGATGGAATAGAAAGTCCTGACTAAAATCTCTAATTTAGACACACAATAAATTTCAGAGTTGAGCTTACTTGCCTTCAGAAACAAACCATAATAAAGTCTAGGAGATTATGAGTAACAGTCTTAAAAGATACACGACAATGACTCAATGACTGCAGGGAGATAGATAGATAGATAGATAGATAGATAGATAGATAGATAGATAGATAGATAGATAGATAGATAGATAGATAAGCTGTTAGATTTGTGCCATGATGAAATGAGTGCTTTATTTAAGGTAGAGCTTTTTATTTGCTGGCATGAAAATTATTACAGTTCCAGCATAATCCTAGCAGACAGATAATGTTATTTCACTCCCTACACTGGTTGTCTGGAATGTACTGCAGAAATGCTCCTACATGCACATCAGTACAACTTGGCTAGTGAAAATGTTTTTCCTGAGGAATATTATATGGTGTTCATGGACTACTTCAATGAAGTGACTGCATGCTACTTGAAAAATCCATATAGCATCTGGAATTGCTAATTCACTTAAGTGTTGGAGCCAATAAATCAGAAACCTGAGGGACTTCAGTCATGTCATTCAAGTTCCTCCTCTTGCCTTTGTTTTCCTTTCTTTAACTTAGCACTGTTTCTAGTGCTAAGTTAATCACATCAGTAAGTTTGATACTGCCAAGCCACAGTACATACAGAGCCTGGAACTGCAGAAGTCTTCTCAGGCAAATCTGTGATTTGTAGCTAAACTGCACAGACATTAACATCCTCCTCAAGTCTTTTGAAACCACTGGCTTAGGCTGTTCCTGCCCTCAGAATGAGTTCTGAGATCATCCTTATGCAGTTAGTCTCATTCCAGCACAGTAAGTGAGTGACTGTGAGCAATTGGGTGTGTGGGGCATGGATTTGCCAGGTCTGGTGTTGGTGCCAGGTGAAATGAGTGGAATCAGAAATAGATTTACAATCAAAGTTTGTCCCAAGGAGTCAGAGAAGCCTAGCATCAGGCAAAAGAAAAGACCTGCACAAAGGTCAGTGAGGCAGATACTTAGCAGATCTGAGAGGAAGAGGAGAGGCTGGTCAGGAATAAGGCTAAAATCAGAGTACCAGTGAGTCAGCACTGCAAGTTAGGGACCAAGTAAAAGAGCAGAGCCAGAGCAAACTCAACAGACCTGCTGGCAGGAAGAACCAGAAGGTAGGAGACTGTGACAAGGACTCCAGCTGTGTCTGAAGGGCACTTGCAGCCAGGTGGCATGCCAGGCAGTGAGAGCAGCTGGCTGGAGCACGTCAGGCACTGGCAAGCGGTACAGATGGCTCACAGGATGCCAGGCTGAACCTCATTTTCCTGGGGAAGGAGCTGCAGCTTGCTCTAACCCTAGTGTATGTATCAAGGCTGTCTGCCAGGAGCAGGTCACAGTCTAGCTCACGTCTGTCCTGCAGGAATTTTCAATTGCAGCCCTTGCTCCATTTTTTTGCAGCTGAGGCATCCAGGGCTTCAGTTTCTATACCTTTTGCCTGCTTTCATAAAACATGGTGGGGATTAATTGTTTTCAATATCTTTCCTCCTAGCTTCCAAAATCTATTGATTTCAGTCACCAGGTTAAGAAGTTATTAGGTAGACAGGTACCCCCAGACATACCCATAGTTTAATCACACAAGTGTATTTTTCCTTCAGAAACCTGTCTAAGCTCAGGATCTAATAATGAAAGGTACTTCAAAGTGACACTGAATTCCCACAGGCAACTACACTGAGCATGGTTCTCCTTTTAAAATGTATGGCAGCAAATAAGAAATAAAATTCTCCTGCCTGGAATACCATTCTTGATTATTAGGTCTGTGTGTTTCAATGCAGTATGTGGTTTGTTGCAGCACTTATTCTTTCGTGCCTCCAAGTTGTTGGGGTTTAGTTTTGGTTTTTTATACCAGGGTTATATTGTACTTGTCATGAACTTATTGCAGCAGTCAGTTCAGTTAGGCCAACCATTATAATTGTTCGAGTATGCACAGTTAGAAGTGGAAATCATTTGGTGACTTAAACCTCTTCAAGTCTTTTCTGTTTCCCCTTATAATTCTCTATCTTCTACCCAAACCACAATGTTCTTTGTGTGAACATGCCAAGAATACCTTCTTTCTTTAGAGGTCATTTCTATACCTTTGTCCATAGCATCAAAGAGGAATTTCACAGCTTTGTTTATTTACTTTGTGCTTGTCTCCCACCTCGTTGTTCCAGAACCCCAGGACTGACTGTGCCATTTGTCTTCACTTTCCATGCCTGTTTTCTTCTTTGATAGTGGTGTTACTTCAGGCTTTGTCTACCTTGCTTCCAAAATTATGTTTCTGTCGTCTTATAAAATGGTTTGGAAGTAGCAAAAAGTTAATAACAATTGACATACTTTTCTCCTCCTTTTTTTTCTCCCTCTGATGAACTGATGAAGTTAAAATACCACAACCCTTCCCCCTAACATTTCTTGTTACTATTAGTTCCCATCCCTGTTTCCTTCCATGGCCATGATCTAATCCCAGGTTTCACCCACAGATATTAATAATGTATTGGACTGATATCTTGCCATGTAATCTTAAGGTTTCATAACTCTATTTGACATTTTCCCAATGTAAACTGCATGTTTTTAAGAACAGGTTTTATGCAAATAGTTTACTTTCCTAGAATTGCTTTTACTGACTAGTAAGTGAAAAACAGTCTAAAAATAAATAGACTTTGAAAGTCTAACATTACTCAGTATTTTCTGCAAGTATGTTCTCACTTGTTTTACCGTGAAGCAGTTTCCCTGGAAATGTTGACAGGAGTTGATCTGAAGCAGCACATAATATACTGTAGAGATGTCCAGCATGCTGCAACACAAATTAGGTTAACAAAGAAAACATTTTCTGAGAACTGTACAGAGGGACCATGAAAAATGTCAGGAAACTGTTACTTCAGCAATGCAAAATGCATCTTCAGAGGTGACCCCCAACAAACCCCCCCCAGCTGTGAAGCTCTGACACTGCCAAGCCCTCTGTGCATTTTGCCAGTGACTAACTGGGTTTTGTGGTTTACCCTTTGTGTTTTAGCTTGCAAGTTACAGGGAGCCTAATGTCTGTATCTAGTATTTCTCTAAAGCGAGATTCCTGTAAATGTACTGTGTTATCCTTATGATTTGTTCAGTTACTCCCTTCAACAATGTTCTTGATAGGTGAGCATCACATAGCACTCCTCTCCTGCTGGTCTGTACCAGCTTTTGATGTACTTTACTTTTACTTTTGAAAAGAGAAGTAAACACGTTCTCTCTTGCTTTTCTGAGATCTATTAGTATTAGGAAAAGGTGGGAATGTGTGGCCTCCATGAAGCCTGAGCAGTCACTGTAAATAAACATTTACCACTTTAGTTTCATGAGTCTATTTGGACAATGCATTTTCAGTCTTACTTCTGTGCACATGGAAGCGTATTCAAGAGAAATACAATTCTGGAGCTTCAAAATGAATGCACTTTGTATAATAACATAGAGTACATGTTTGAGTTTTGATTGTTGATAAATGCTGTGGTAGGTTTAAATTTTTCCCCTCTTCATTAGCTGTTGTGATGATGTGGTCCAGTGAGGTGTAGCGGTTTGACCGCAGGCCAAACGCCAGTGCACTCACAAAAATCATCTACTCATCTTCCTCTGCTATAACTGAGCAGAGGAGGAGAAAAAAAATCAGTTAAAATAAAGCTCATGAGGTTGAGATAAGCTTTAGAAGAGACTTTAGGGCAAGAAAGGCTTAAAACTTCAAAAGGTATAAAGAAAACTTTATACTGTGCTTAAGGTTTATAAATAAACCTTTAGCACACCTTTCCTCCCCCCAGCCCCTCTTTCCTTCCCACTGACAATGCAAAGAGACAAAACCTGGGATTCTCAGTCAGTTTATCACTTCTAAAAAGAACCTTTCTTCAGTTCACTCTGGGAGAGGAGTCTCCCCTGCTACACTATGGAGTCCTTCCCACAGGAATAGCCATGTAAGGAAAACAATTACGTGCTATGCTAGTGCCACTCTGAACTGCTGTGAAGGAAGGTGCCTCTGCAGCACCAGACTTGCAAGCTCAGTGAAAGTCTGCCTTTCTGGAGACACAAGTGAGTCAGATGTGCTGATGTGCTTTTTAGTTTGCAGCTAGTGTAAAGCTGAGTGACTGGGTTTTATTCAGAGACAGGAGCTCATGCAGTCATCTCATGTGCACAGGACATGGGAGCCGCCTAGGCTCCCACTTGCAAGCATGGTAGGTTGTTTGTCCAACCTACAGGAACACTAAGCCAGTGACACAGGCTTCCTGAGAAGATGGGCAGTTCCATTGCTCAAATCAACAGTATCATCAGGCTTGTGTGATTTTCTGATGAGCAGTTCTTCTTGATTGAAAATTGTGGGTCTATCAGATTTCCTGTGTTACTGCATCTCACCTACTGCTGATAAAGGCTCATAGCTGAATCCAGACATCCAAATGAATAAGAATATATGTTAAAAATTCTGAATTCTAAGGAACAATGTAACACTTCATTTCTGAATTTAGGTTCTTTTGACACTGTCAAAGACTGAGTAGATAAGGAAAGCAACACAATTGGAGCAAAAGAGAGAAACAACCAAAAAAAATTTGAATCTTTTAATAAACATTTCCAGTATGTTTGAACTTACTGAGGCAGTTGGCAGTGACTCAAATAGCTCCAAGTTTTGCAAATGCTGTTTTTCTATTAGTGTCAGTGAGCTACTTCAACTTAGGTTTCAGCTGATAAAACCTTAGTAGGGTAATAAAAGAGTTTTATAGAACTGTATATGACATACATTTGGATAGAAATTTGTGTTTCTTCTTTCTTTCCCTTCCAAAAACTGGAAGATAAATATGCAGTTCACAAATCAGAACATATAGGAATACAGATTGTGTTTTCAAAATGCACTTTATTTTTTTTAACATTATAGATGGTGCTGTAAAGAATCCCTGTTGAAAGGAAAAATGAGGGATTCAGGAGGCTTTTAAGTCAATATTGATAAAGAGCAGCAGCAGGAAGAACTCATCATGTCCATTCTGGCTGCCAGTTTTGATCAGATAATGGGGAGAAGTTTGCATGTAATGAATATGGTTTTGTTCTATTGACAGAAATTATTTAGTCTTACTGGTTTCTGACTTGAAGCAGTAATATGATGTAAAATGATGCTGCCTCAACGCTGAAGCTTTCCTTGTGAAGTCTTACCCATCCCTTCCTTTTACTTTCAGGATTAACTGAAGGCGGATATTTTCTAGTTGTTGCTTTGGTAACTATTAATGCAGTATGTCTCTCCTGCACTGTCCCAACAGAAGAGCCCTTGACTTTGTGATTTATGGGGATTTTGTTTATTTTTGTTTGCTTTTTTGTTTCTTTTCTGCACGTGCCTAGTTGAGCCCGTTGATGCCCGCCCAGCTGCAGACAGAGGACTCACCACACGACCAGGTATATGACTTGCATGGCTTTTACCTAACCTGTATTTTTTTCTGGCATGCATATGGTCTGCTGGTGCTGAAATTATTTACCTTTGCTTTGTTCTTGTACCCTGCTCACAAAATTTAATACTATTCCCTGAATGATGGAAGCATCATTCCCTCACAAATAATCCCCATCTGAGTGCTGTCCATATTGAGGGTGTTTGGGATGTGTGCCTGCAGTGGGAATGGGTCCCAGACCCAGAACTGGTTTGTATCAAAGGTCTCATCCTTTCCAGAAGTAACACTTCAGCAGGTGCAGGAGATGGTAAACTTGGTACCCTGTACAGACACTACTTCTAATTTGGCAATGTGCAGTAGAAGAATTAACGCGTACAGTTTCAGAACTGCAGGGGAGAATTGATATTTTTGGCTGTGGTACTTATCTTACTTACCTCCAAATACCAGAGGGTATTATCCCTCTGGATTCCCTGAGGATGCCTGAGGACACAACTATTCATTCCATTCTAGGACAGAGCAGGGTGATTGTTTCTACTCTGTAGGTAGCTCTGTCTTTGTATTGATTTCAGAGTAGCAGATCACTAGGTTGTCAGGCTGCAAATGTTTGGAGAAGTTAAAATGGGACAATCCAGTTTCCAAAAGGAAAAATTATTTTAGCTTTTCATACCTTTTTTTGTTTTGTTTTTGTTTTGTTTTTGGGGTAATTTTTCCTCTGTTTTTTGTTCAGAATTATCTGAAACTGTTAAAGCCATTGAGAGGAAACAGCCTTTTATTTCAGAAGAGGCTACTCTCTGACTCTTTGATGTAGTGAGAATATATTTTAGGGTCAGGATTATTTCAGTGTCACATCATAATTGTGTTTTCTTCCCTCAGATATATTAAAATGATTGATCTGTATCCTTTTCCCCTTTACCTTGTCTTCCAAAAATCCATTAGATAGCATTGTGGACAACATCTTCCTAATTTTTTAAAATCTTAACTCACCCGTGTTTAGCAACTACAGAAATTGCTACAGTGGGAGGTAAAATAAGCTCATATGTTGCAGCAACTGGGATATGTGTCAAAACTGGCAATGTAGTGTGCTTCTAGCACTGTTTTAGGAGTCTGCCATCTTTACTTATGTTTAGAGTCTTAATTCAATCCATGAAGAGATCCTGGAAACTGGTACAGAGCTACAATGCCAAAAATCTTGAGATCAGGAAAAAATCCCTTCAGTACTGCATTATCTACCTTCTTCCCCAGGAGCAGTAGAAATATCACAGATGAAACATGCATATGGTTTAATCCAAATTTTGTAATGCTATTTCAGTCTAGCAGATTTCTTATAATATTAAAATCTATTATTATTTGCAATTTTAATTTCAGTCCTCTTGAAATATTTCCTGTTATGAGGCCCATATTTATTACCACAGGTTATTCTTTCCTCCCTTCTGTTCCCTCACTCATAGACACATATCTCAGAAATCCTTAGTGTCCCTTCTCTAGAGAAAAGATTTTCTCTCAATGCCACTCTCTTGTTTCAGAATGAAACTGTGTGTTTTAGTCAAGTTTGGGGGTGTTCACAGGGGTGCCAGGAAGAGGGAAGAGATGAGGATCTGACTCCATGTTTCAGAAGGCTGATTTATTAGTTTATGATATATATATTATATTAAAACTATACTAAAAGAATAGAAGAAAGGATTTCATCAGAAGGGTAGCAAAGGAATAGAAAGGAATGGAATGATAATAAAATCTTGTGACTGACCAGAGAGTCCCAAGACAGCTGGACTGTGATTGGCCATTAATCAAAAACAACCACATGAGACCAATCACAGATGCACCTGTTGCATTCCACAGCAGCAGATAACCATTGGTTACATTTTGTTCCTGAGGCCTCTCGGCTTCTAAGGAGAAAAATCCTAAGGAAAGGATTTTTCATAAAATGTGTCTGTGGCAGTCAAGTGCATTAGAGTGCTTTGTTGGTTGTGTTGATACACGTAGTACTGAAGTCTATAAGCCTCATGACAATAAGTCATGAGTCATCTTGGTGAATGTGTGCAATAGACTACTAAGGATAGGTCAAAAATATTTCAGCATTTTACCATTATGGCTTGAAATTTGGCAGATGGCAGATGCTGTAACTTTTCTACTGTGAAAATTGCATGGGATATTTCCTCAATGTTCTGCTAAAGTGCAAAGTTGTGCTTAACTTTCCTATGTCTTTAATCACCATTTATAGATTTAAAAAATTTTTCTTAGTCATACAGTTTCTGTCTATAAATGTCCATGTGGTTTTTCATCATCATTCAAAAGCAAATTGTGTGTGACAAAATTGCACTTTAACAGAGAAATTATTCCAATCTGAATATCTTAATGAACTAGGAATAGAGGAAAGCAAATAGATGCTTATTTCAACTGTGAAGTAGAGAAGGGATTCTGATAGTTTAAAAGTGTGTACTTTAAAACAGTTTTACTTTACTTGCTAATTACAAACAAAATTTCTATATTGGAGGTTGAAAAAGGA
This sequence comes from Molothrus aeneus, assembly GCF_037042795.1. Classification (NCBI taxonomy): domain Eukaryota; kingdom Metazoa; phylum Chordata; class Aves; order Passeriformes; family Icteridae; genus Molothrus; species Molothrus aeneus. Next base: position 14,581,006 of record NC_089647.1, on the reverse strand, counting down.
AAATTATTACCTTTTGTGCAGTAACTATCCTTTTGGGATTAGTCTGTTTTTACAGTTTGGGGCTATTATTGAAGAAAAAACCTAAAAATATAGTAGATTACTGTAGAGTGAAAAAGTATTAATGAAAGACCTGCAGATTAATGCATCCAGCTGCTTGTGACTTTTTGTTTTAATTGCCCAGCTTCTTGTTGGTTTCCTGAAAGATTTGCCCTTTCTGTGGGCCTGACTTGATGCTTCTACCTGCTTGGCTCAAGGGACCTGCTTCTTCAGGATGGAAATAATTGGTATCATGTCAATCTGTAACACTCCAAGCCTGAAGAAGAATAAATGAATGTTTTGTAGCTGTTTGAATTTCTTGAAGAAAATGAGCTCTGAAAGGACTAAGACAAACATGCAAACATGTGCCCTTTTTTCTCTTTTCCATTTTATTTACTTCTTGCTCACACATCATTCTTATAATGATCAGTATGTTTTTCTTACAGGCAGATCAAAATCATGCAGATCATCTTTGTCACTTTCTTACAAGAGATAATTTGGTCACAGTACAGAACAGAGTCACAGACTCACAGAGTACTGGCTTGAAAGGGCACCTCAACGACCATCTGGTCCAACAAGTCTTTAGATGGTAGTAGTATTTGTGATACCTGGGATCTTTTTCCTTCACCACATCATCCTCTTTCAAAATATGAAGTCTGTGAGTCAAGCCAGAAATAGTCAGGAGTTGTCCAGTTCATAGGGTAGAAAAGTTTATGAGTAAGGATCAAGTTTAAAGCATTTGTTGAAATTTATGCCAGTTGTCCAAACCCCCACCTCTGTTGTGCTCCACCTTGACTGTCTACAATTAAAGCTTGAATTGGAATCTGATCTACATCAGTCCTAGGAAAAGAATATTGTCTGGATGAATGCCATTTTCTAGTATGGATAAAACATCTGTGTAATTCACAGGGGCATTAGACAAGGACTCTACTGCCTTAACTTACTGTCCTTCCCCTTCCTAATTCACAAATGGGCAAACAAACATAAAAATTATGCCTAAAACTGTTTCTTATCATCTTCTTCCTAAAAAAGGAAGTAAATGAGATGGTGAAAGGTCAGAGGGAAGAAAAATATCTAGAAATATTAAGTAGTCATCAATGCACTATTTTTAATACAGCACAAAATTATAACAGATTTATGACATATTTATTGCTATTTATAAATTGCTTTATACAAGGAGATGTTAGATGTTAGAAGGCTGCAGTCCAGCCTGAGAACTTCCATACAAATAACTTCAGATAGAACAAGTACCTCTTTTCTTGATAACCTCACTGTAACAACTTATTCAGTAGTGTTTCCTTCTCTCCTGTGCTCCAGCAGTCACTTTTTCATGATGAGCACTTAATTTCTTGCAACTGAATTTTGGGTATCTGTTTATTAGTAATTTTTTCTTTGTGTGTGTGTGTGTGCACATGTACATATAGAGACAAATGCACATAAAAATACATATAAAAACATCTCTAGATGATCATGAGCAAGCACCTTTTACTTAACATTAATTCAGCTGCTTTGATTTGTGGAAATTGAGTGAAGATTAAAAAATGTGCCATCAGAAGGGACATTGCTTACTATTAGCATATTTTCTGTAATTCAAGGTGATAAACAGCAAATGCTCTGTTCAGGACAGATCATATTTTCATATCTTACAGAGTTGCAGTTGTAATTATACACTCACAGCTGTAAATACATCACTTACAGGATGCCCATAGTTCACAATGCAAGGATTTTTGCTATTAAGTATGTTACTTTGTTCCATGTAGTATAGTTTGGACTTGGTAGTTTTTGTGTTATTCCAGCTCTTTGTCAGTGGATCATTTTTGCAAACATTGAATTATTTCGGGGAAACTTTGCACATAAAGCTGCCTCTGTGTCTTTGGCCCTTCTGCTAATAAATCCTGACATGTCTATCTTCATTACATTACATAATAATTGAGGGTTTTTTTCCCTCATGCAGAGGCTCTGTAAGCCTAATGGCTGTTCTGCAGAATCATTGGCACATATGCTGTGGTCTGTATGAGGTGAGGGCATAGAGCAGCTTAGTTATTTATGATTTTCTTGTCAGAAACTGCCAACATTTTTTTTTCCTGTCTTTGTGATGTTAGTTCAATACAGTTGCTTTAAACAAAATAAAAATAATAATTTTTTTCCATTAGATTGTTTTGGTTTGTTTTATGACATCGTTGCTAACTGAATGCAATTACAGGTACATAGGCACAGCATCTGGATTGACATGCCAGAAAGATTATCAAACCAGATTTTACTTGTTTTAATTATTCATTTCTACACACATGTATTCTGAGAAATAATTATTTTATACTTCATTCCATTAAGATTCTTTTGTAAAAAAGATAACACTTTTATTGCACTTATTTTCTGATTTTTTCAATTTGAGATCCCCATAATCATCCATGAAGTAAAAGTAAACCAGCAGTTCACTGACATCTTAGGAGAGACCAGAAAGTTTTATCTCTGTGCAGTCTTAAAAAAGTGCATATCCCTCAAAGATGCTTGAGTTAACCTTACAAAAAAGGGTATATAGTCTTCATTTTCATTTTTATGAGTTTACAAAATGAAAACTCATCAAAATTAGTTTACAGACAGAGTCATATGGAAGCAATAGTTGAACTTCTAATTACAACAGGCAGCTCTCTACTCCAGGGGTTTGTTCAAAGACTGCATTCCTTCCCTTCCACCCTTTTTATCTTTGATGAAGATTAACCCAGATAAAGCTGTTTGCCACATGTGTAACAGGCTTTGATTCAACAACACTCTTCTTGTTCTTGCCATGACTGAAGCACAGTTCATGGACATGGAGCTGAATGTTTTCCTGAATGCAGTCAGTACTGTAGTCACTCAAACTGCTACTTTGATTTTCTCTGTGTAGAGAACACCCAGGTCTAGTTGTTTCAACAGTGCTTCACTTGGAGATTTAATTTTTAACTCTGGATGTAACCTCAGGCACAGCTAACACTCTTCTATCTGTGCAGAACAATATCACAAAACCTTTCTAGCTGTTTATGTAACCAGTAGACAAAGTAATTGCAAGCAATTAGGTAGATGATGTGCATCTAATTATATCCTTGGTGGGATTCACTGTAACCTCTTTTTCTAGTCTTCTGAAAGCAGAAATATATTTACACAAACACAGGAGCTCATCAGTGTTAGTGAAGAGTGTTCTTCAAAGCAGCTACTTGGTTTTTATTTCATATGAGTAGTTTTTCACTCCATATGATTTTTTTTTTTCCCATTAGGGCAAGGAAAAATTGGAGTTTCATACTCTCCATTTTTTGATGTTTGGAAATGTATGTGTGCACATATGCATGTGTACACATGTATATATAAAAGCAGTTAATATTGTTAATTAAAAGCAATATCAATAAAAAGCCCATGGTTTTTATAACAAAAGAGTTTTGTCAGTTTTTCTAAGGAGCTGTGAGTTAATGTATTTTTCAGCTGAATTGAAGCATTTTTAAATTGAAGTGATTAGGATTGCAGCTCCCTAAAGATGGTATATAATTCAAAAGAAAACTGGTAGCAATTATCATAATTTGTGAATTTGCAATGAGGCTGTTGCTCTCACTTTTCATCTTGTATATTGGCTTTTATGTTTGGCTTGTGTGTTTTAGAATTGGTAATGGAAAAAACATTATTTTGTCCGAGGTCAGGATTAAAGTTCTTGTCAGAGAGAGAACTGTTCTTTGTGTGCTTGTCTTCGGTGCAAGGGTGAAGAGGTATTAGGAATCCCTTGTCTGTCTGCATCTCATCTCTGATCAAAGTTTTAGAAAGACCCTGTAGTTTTTCCTGCTGCAGTTACTACCCTTGAACAGTATATCTTTGATTTTAGCCTGCAAGTCTAAATGTGTGGTCACTAGGACAGTAAAGTGAATGAACTGGTAATAGAGAGAATCTCTTCAACAGAAAGTCTCAATTCTATAACATTGGGGAAAGGTGTGTGTAACCCTAGGTGTATTTTTATCTCATACCAGGTATTTAATTGATTCCAGTGCAATGTCATACTTCTCCTTACTATATAAGTTATTTGCAGAAGATGAGAAATTTACCCTAGTTGAAGTCTTTTTCCTCACTTCTAAGGGAGGTAGAATGAAGGAAAAAGTTGCTATCGGGTTTGTTAGTGCAACAGCTAAAAAAAAAAAAAAATTTCTCTGTTTCTAACTTTTTTCTGGTGCAAGTTGCCAAAAATAAGTTTCAGTAAGTCTTAGCATCATTAACTTCCTAATATCAGGTCCTACTTTGTGTTCAGATTCCATGGCATTTTTGTGGGGTCTTGGTCACTGGGCTCAAACAAAAAGATTTCTGCCTAATCCCAAGGCAAAAACCCATTGTTTAACCTGCTATATGCTGAAAGCATGGCTCCCATCCTGCTGTTTGATTGGAATTGTCAAAAGCAGAAGTGCTCATGTCCATTATCTTACCTCTAGCAGTGGTACAAACAGAATATGTACAGATTTCACCTCTGCCTTATATGCCAGCACATCTATTGAGCATTTGGCAGCTAGTATTTGATAGGTTCCAGGACTGAAAACTGTATTTTCACCATTGTGTTTAATAACCCTGAAGGAACCTTTCTTCTTTGCATTTGTTCATTTGTATTTTGAACATCGTCGTGATTTGTGCTGGTGAGTTCCACAGTCCAATTTTGCATTGTACTGAATTCATAGCCATGTTAGTGTCCTGTATTTCTTAGGAGAAGTAATGAATGAATGACCATTTCCTGTAGACTTTCCCCTTGTCATTCACAGTCACACACTCTGTTGTGTTTCACCTCATTTGCCTCTTCTAGTGTGAAGACTCACGATTTCAGTCCTTCAGGTACAAAAGCCATTCCATACCTGTGATCATCTGTGTCTCCCTGCATTATATCTTTTGTAGTTCTTCTGCCTTTGGGTGAGGTGAGGTGACCAGAGCAAATAGCCAGATTCAAAATGAGGATGCATCAAGTGGTGTAACAATGTTTTCTATTTTCTCATCATTGCTCCTACCTTTCTCTTTGCCTTTTTGACTGCTACTGAACCAAGTGCCATAGAGTTACCCACTGTGACTGCAAGGTCTCTGTCCCAGGTAGAACAGAGCTAAATTAGAGTCTTTATATGTGTAATTAGGGCTGTGTAGCCCCACAAGCACCACTTTGCATTATATCAACACAAAATATAATTTCCCTTTTATTGTGCTCTTGGAATATGTAAGATCCTTCTGCAGTTCTTTGCACCTGGTTTTACTTTAACTATCCTCTTTTTTTCTTGAATTTTTTGTCAGTTAACTTTGTCATGTCACTATTCACTCTCCTATCCAGATCACTTTGCAAACAGCACAGCATGGATTCTTTTGGGACCCACTGGTAATATTCCTCCATTGTGAAAAACAGATGTGTATTTGCACTTCATTTCCTTTTTCTTAGTTATGGAAAGTAATGTAGGACTTTCCCTTCTAATCCTTGGTTCTTAGCTTGTGTCAGAGCTTTGATCAGGGACCTTCTCAAAAGCTTTTTGGAAATCCAGATTCACTCTAAGCAGAATCCCTGTTTCCCATGTGATCCCTAACTCTTCCAGTGACTTCTATGAGTTTGGGAGGTAGGACTTCCCTCAACAAAAGACAAGCAGATTCTTCACTGATTTATCTTATGTGTGTGTGGATATGTTCTAATCAATATTTATGGCTTCAGTGGATTTGCCAGCTGTAGCAGTCAAGTTGTACAGTTCCTCAGGCCTTTGCCTTGGTGGAATCTCCATGTGGTGCTTTTGCCAGGGTATCTGCAAGGGCAGCGAGTGTGGCCATGGCCAGCGGTGAGCAGCTGGGAGCAGCCACCTCTTCAGCTCTGCAGCCAAGGACAGTAAAAAGTCCTGGGAAAGCCCTTTCCCCCCAGCTACTGCACTGGTACTCCACTACTGTAATTTCCCCCCTTCCCTTTTAATCCTAAAACCAAAAAGGCACGAGGGGTTGACAGGTCGAGCTTCCTTGCTTCCTTGTTCTCCTTTGTTGCAATCTGCTCTAATCATAGAGGAGCAAAGAGAACTAACTCTCTGAATTAAGTGGAACAAACCTGGATGTTTCAATAATCCCCAAAATGCAGTTAAAACCAAAAGGGGTTAGATGTTGATACAAAAAAAATTATACCTTTCATTTAATAGTAAGAGAGGCAAAGAGAAAGAAAGAGAAAAGAGAGAAAGAAATAGAAATGGGGGGTAGGGGGAGGGAGGACAGGGAGAATGACAGAGACAGATTAAGTAGAAGCAGACCAGCAATGATGTCTCCTTGTTTATCTCCATTTGGTCTTCTTGCTGGTGAGGGTCCCCTGCCAAAAAGTATAGAATCCAATAGATGAGTACACTTTTGGGCAGGTGGGAGCACACAGGTACCTCCCTGAGGGGGGCCAGTTTGACACTTGTAAGACTGTGGATCTGTTGCATCATGCAGGATCATGTGCAGTGCTCTGGTGCAGGGTCTGGGGACCCCTTTGGGGAGGGCCTTGGATGGGCCATGACACCCCCTCAGCTGTGCCCCATGTGAATGTCCCATAGATGTGGCTTTCCAGGGGTGAGAGGCCCTGCAGCTGGGCCAGTCTGCCCAGTGGAGGATGGGTGTTCACTGCCTCTAAGCAGAGGATTTTTCCCCATACACAGGAAACCTCTCCTGCTCATCCCTTTGATGGAGGGGTCTGCACAAGCCTGGCAGCAGATAAGCCTGGCGCTATAGCCTCCACCCCTGAAGGTGCTGGGCTTAATCCTCCTGTAAAAGCATTCTTCCCAAATTCTTCCCAGACCTGAGAACAGTGTCACTTTATCTTACCTCAAAGCAATTTACAGCACAGGGCCTCAGTCAGGAGTCTTGGGTGCAGTTTTTGTTAGACGGTTTTGCTAAGATAGGCAGTAGTCCTTTGTAAAAATATTTAAGCCATAAACCATAACATTTCAGTCTCCAACATACTTTTCCTCATTTCCCATTGGTGCAGGTGTAGGGGGTACTTTGAGATGATGCACAAAAGAGAGTAAATTGTGCTCTTAATTTGGAAAACTAGCCACAGCTACTTCAAGGATAGAAAGTTAAACTTGTTTTCAGGTACCACATGAGCTTTATTTCTTGCAGCTCCACTTCCTCCTGCATTTCTTTGACAGAATATCATTGTTTTCAGACTGCAATTCCTTAGGTAGTTTACAATTCTTACATTTAAAAATGTCTCCCATAAATGTCATAATATGTTTGTGTACTGTTGTGTAGCATCAAAAATCAGGAACTTAATAGATTTGAGGGGTTGAAGTGCTTGATTCCTTAAAAAAAAAGTAAGGTAAAATTTATGAGGCAGTCAGACTCTTCAAAAAAATAACCATAAATTGTTTACAGCCTGAGGATGATTCTTGTTCTTTCCTTTGCATGTTTTCCTATGAAAATAAAGAGTTGGTAATCTGTACAGTCCAGAGAAGGATGGTCTATTCTTCCTGGTTCATAATTCAAAAATAAACCACCACTTAATGAAAAAAGAAATTGCACATTTGAAGGCAATAAAAAATAATTATTGGATTGAGTGCTGTTTTAGGCTGTGGAGCTCATTGGCACATGGAATTCTTAAGGAATTATTATTGAGAGTCCAGCGAGACAGTGGAGCACAGGAGCAGTCAGTAGTGTTGAGAATTTTAAAAGAGGTTCTTCCTCTGAACAAAAATTAAGTTCAGTGCAAGATTCTAAGAATTTAGCCTTGGAGAGAGGAATTGGGAGTGAGAAAATGCTGATATAAACACAAACAAGGAATATGAAGTAGTTTGTTCTTACTATATTCAGTAAAGGGAGGAAATTACATCTCATAAACACCATTCTTCTGCAGTGTTTTACCTCCAAAAAATACAAATGTCAAGTACATGGAACTGAGAAGGAAAACAATCAGCTCCATGAATATCCATACGGTCTCTCTAAGCCAGAGCCAGCTCTTCAGGATTCACAGACATATACAGGATTCACCACTCATTCTCCTAAGGCTATTTTCCAGGAGGAAATTTTGGCCTTCTTTCCAGCTAGATGAGTGCAGCATCTCCCCTTCTCACCTGTAAGAGAACAGGACTGTAAACTGTACAATTATACATATTGCTAGCTGTAGTCACTTGCTTTTCTGTATGTTTCTAACAGAGAGACAGCTATCATCTTTGAAGACAAGAAGAGTCATTAATTCTGAGCACTATGAAATCTGAAAACTCTGTAAACGCCACAAACATTTTAGTAACTTGTGCATGTTTGTGGAAAAGGTACAGACTCGCAGGAAGCAAGAAAATAAAGATATCTGGAGTTCTCTTATTCACACCATGAGTATTTTGTTTTTTCCTCACAGCAGCCTGAGCTGAGGGAGGAGGAGGATTTTGGCCTAAACAACAAATTTTCGTGGCTGTGAGAGCAGATCTGTGTGCAGCCTGTGAGCCAATTCAGGAGGCCTCTGTTGGTCCCTCACAGCTTTGTTCATGCAGTGTTTCATGCTGGAAGCCTTGAATGCCTGTACTGATATAGCTGCTGAGGACTGAGGGTCATTTAACATAGGAGAAACTTTACTACCTCATTCTGTGTCACCTCAGTGGGACTGAAACACCAGATGTACCTCACTTTCCTCCCAGTTCCTTTTCACATTGCATCACACCTCCTCCGTGTGAATGGCACTGCTGCCTTCTGCTCTCCAGCAATGGGGTTAAGCAGAACCTTCCTGAATCTGAATCCTGAATTTAATGAATTGTCTTTGTGGTGCAATGCAGGTTCTGGGTTGACCAATGTTAAGACAGAAGAGATATCTGAGGTGAAGATGGATGCGGAGTTCCGGCATGACTCAGGATATGAAGTTCATCATCAAAAGCTGGTGAGTGACCGAGCAGTGCTTTCCATGCATGCATTTTGAGATGCTGATTCAATCCTGAACTAGTGAGTCACTTATGGCCATGTTTTGCTTGAGTGATGTGGACACTGAAAGTACCAACAAAAAGTTAGCATGTGAAAAGATTATGATTTTTCTGGTTCTCTGTTCAATGAGAGTAAGCCTGGAACAATGTCAGCAGAGAGGATGGAAAGTCATTGAGCCTCACATGAGAGGAAATTCTGACAGCTCCTGTCCTTGCACTACTGTGGTATTTTTGGGGTCCCCAGGATGAAGGAGGAATTGATGAATCTGTCTCCATGTTCTTAGAAGGCTAATTTATTATTTTATGTTATTATATTATATTAAAGAATACTATACTAAAGCTATACTAACTAGAGAAAGGATACAGACAGAAGGCTTAACAAGATACTAATTAAAAACTTGTGACTGACTCCTCAGAGTCCAACACAACCTGATGGAGATTGGTCATTAAGTGAAAACAATTCACATGAAACCAATCAAACATGCACCTGTTGGATAAACAATCTCCAACCACATTCCAAAGCAGCAAAACACAGGAGAAGCAATCAGATAATCATTGCTGTCATTTTTCCCTGAGGCTTCTCAGTTTCCCAGGTGAAGAAATCCTGGTGAAGGGATTTTTCCAGAAAATATGACAGTGACACACTGCCATGCCACTGGATGTGCTTATATGGAAAATACTTGTCCCACAGTCCATCTGTCTCATAGTCTCTCTGTATTATACAAGGGATACAGAGGATGGAAAATGCTGAGTTTAAAGAAAAGAAAAAGAGTTTGAGACGCATAGCATGGTGCAGCAAGAAATAAAATGACACCATTTCAGGAATATAGTCCATTCCCATCAAAACAGATGGCAGTGGTGTATGCATGGAGCATATCCTTTCACAAGAATGGCTGCTTGGGATGAAAGGAGATTCCCCAATGGCCTTAATTTTAGTTTGTGTTTGGCTATATCTGTGTGTTTTGTTCTTTAAGGTGTATGAAATTATTATTAACAGGGGAAAGGCAGGCAGGAGCAAAATATTGTTCCCCATTTGACCTGTGCTTCTTATGAGCATAAAAATGACAACCAAAACCACTGTAGGTAAGAAAAACATCTTCTAAAAGCTTTTTTTGGTCGCTTAATAAGCAATGAAGAACCCAGACAGCAATGTTGACTATAATCCTGTTCTGTTTCTTCTTTGTAAGGGTATATTATGTGATGAGGTTTCAGTTCCATGGCTTTCAATATCCTGATATTAAAGTTGAAAGCTTTTTTTCCTTAATATATTTTTAAAGCTAAGTAGTGCTGAAAACCAAAATTAACACGGGACTCAAATTTGCATTTGAACTAGACAGTCACTGTGTGAAAGGATATTCTGCCATCTCTTTGATGCCAAGAACTGAGAATTACCAATTTGATGAGTTAATCCAAAATGCATTAGCACTAATTTGGGAAAGTCTGACGTGCTTAGCTCAGATGGGTTAAACATGCCAATGGAGCAAACCTGTGCAGGGTGCAGAAGGGAAGGAATTTGCAGGAACATGGGCTAGACACAGTAGTTACTGGCTGTCATAGTTTTCAGCAGCAGCCTTTAGTGTGGAAGTGGTTTGATACCATCTCAGGGAATTAGGTGCTGGGAACTCCCCATACCATGGTGGCTGATGGGGAGGGCATTGCAGTCCCTGCACATGGTAATCTCTGTCATGCTTAAAATGGGACCTTTTTAGCTTTTCACAGTGTTTTTTGCCATACTTTTTACATACTTTACAAGCACTATTTAAAAATTAGTGAGCTGTCTTCTAGGTTATCTTTTCAATTGAGGCTGAGCAGGGATTCTGGTATTGCTGAGCAAACACTGGACTGATGCTGGACTGACAAGGCCTTGCTTCCCTGCCACACACCATGTCCTGCCCAATGCCCCTCTACATTTAGCATTCATTCAAAAGCAGGGAGCAGAAAACACTTTGATCTGTGCATCCATTCTATGCCATGGCACAATTTCCTGAAACAGTCTCCTAAAGATACTGCTTTGAATTCAGCTGCACATTGTATTTTACATGCAGACCTCTGAATTGGGTTGAAATTGCATTTATTTTCTCCTTTATGGAGGTCCATGTTTGAACTGTACATTAAGTTGATTCTCATGGCTTGAAGTGCTTAAGGCCTTCCTCTCTTGCAGATGTATATTAGCTGGGGCATTTCAGTGCTCCTGAAATAGTACAGTAACAGAATTTCAGTCCTAGGCAGGTAAAACTCATGGAAGAAATTACTACTTTGCACTGGTTTATGCCAACACTATCCATTGTTTGTACTTTCTAGTAAATTTTTAACTTTGTTATAACACATTTCTTGCTTGTGACTAGGAACAATATAAATATTTATGCTGCATGCTTTAATACCTTTCTGACAAAGGTTGTGTTTATTAAAGAGTGCAAATGTTACACAGCTCAGTATAATTCTCAGCTGGTTTCTTGCTTCCCTCTACATTTTTGTTAAATACTTGTCAAAGTATTTATTCTTTCAGCATGAGATAGTCATACCATTCTGTGAATGTAATTTATTCTCCAATTATTTTTGCCCATTTTGGTTTAAAATAATAATAATAACACCACCACCAACAACAATAATATTAATAATAATTATAGTAATTAAAATAGCCGGCTATTGGTCTGCAGACAAAAGAATTGTAATGTATGCTCATATGTGAAATAATCCTATGTATCCTTTGAATATGGAACAAGGCAATGAAGGCAATCACCCATTCTTCGTACCTGCTCCTGCTTATAAAAGCCAGATTTATTATATGCACAGTAAAGCATCTTGCTTTCCTCTGTTTTGCCTTATCAGTGCATAAAATTCAAGTGAATTTTCTCTGGTTTTCACAGAGCTATAACCTCCTAGGTCTCACAGAAGTACAGCCTGCAGATACAGCTTATTCTCTTTACCCTGCAAGATCTTGAAGCACTCCTTTATGGTCACTTAAATCAGTGATAGCTTTTGTTGGCTCATCTCCTTTGGTGTGAGGATTTTCTCCCAGCTGGGTGTGTGCAGGTTTCACTTAGTTCACAGGTCCTTCACTACTCTTTCGTAGAAAAAATGCTTCATAGTCCAAACAGGCCACACAGATGTAAATGTATGACCCCACTCATGATTACCATTCTGAAAATAAAGAAATGTTTGTGCTCCTGGGTTGCTCCACTCAAGCTTATCACTCGTGCAATCAGCTTGACTTGCTTACTCAAGGGAAAAAGGGAGCTACTGTCTAAGACCTGTGTGAAGCTGAACATGGAGCTGAGTCCCCCTTTGAGCACAGCACTGCTGCACCACAGGCCATACATGTCCCAGATTCCTCCTCTCCAGCTTCCAGAGCTTTGTGGCACAGCAATCCAGGTTTGAGTAATTCCCAAGAGAAGCAGTGCCATTTAATTACTGATGCTTCAACAGCCTTTATACTGCTGTGGCAGCTTGGCAGGTTAGTCAAATGTTCAGTGAGCTTTTTAGTAGCTATCTTCCTTTATATTTCTTTTGTAGGTGTTCTTTGCTGAAGATGTGGGCTCAAATAAAGGTGCTGTCATTGGACTAATGGTGGGAGGTGTTGTCATAGCAACAGTGATTGTCATTACTTTGGTGATGCTGAAGAAGAAGCAGTACACATCTATTCATCATGGGGTTGTGGAGGTAAGAAAAGAGTTCCAAGCACAACTGGTGTCACCTGTGCAACACAGTCAACACCCTGCATAAATATTAATTTATGAGGGAAGAAATTGTGGTTTTAGCTATGTTGGCATTGTTACATCCAGCAGTGTGGAATCAATTTGCTTTATTTAGTAAATGCAAGCACAATGTAAACCATGTTAAAGTGGGTGTAAAACCACAAAACTTTCTTCTGCAACTATTTCAGACCAATCACTTGATAATGTGAAAGTTCATTTTATAAGAAATTTGACAGTAGCCAATGAGAAGATACTGTGCAGGAGGAAAATCTGGTTTTACTGTTGGGAAATCATACACCAATTTTTTTATTTAGCTGTAATGTTTAGACTGGCCCTCCCATAGCTTGTGCTATGCACTGCAAGGATTTTCCCTAGAGAAGAATTTTTTTGTTCTCTGTTCTCTAAACAAGATTTTTGGTTGCCACAAACAGTTTTGGATTTATGGCTAATCTGAAACTCATCATTTTGAGAAACAAATAGTATGTAAGACTCTTATATAAGATTTTCAAGATGAAAATCTGTCTCTTCTCAGTCTGCCAAGGAAGTTTGTGGTCAATTTACAGTAATTTAAAATATTTTATCTATTTCTTGGCTTTACGATAAGATCTCTGTAAGTAGAAAGACTTCATTATGAGAACTGGAAGAGGTTCATGTAACTCTTTTTCTTCTTGTTTAGTTTGCTGTGCAAGTGTCAGGTTTGCAGACAGTACTTGTATTAGTAAGCAATTGAGACACTTGTTTATTTTTGCCTTTTAGAGTTGCAATTTTACATTTTTGATTGAAATTGAAGTCTTGATCAAGTCCATAGTTTATGTTGGTTTAATCTTGAGTCAAATGAACCTTGCTTTGTTCTTGCTGGAGACACACATGATTTATTCCACTGTCTGGGATTACAAAGGGTCTTAAGAATTATTTGTGTAAACCTTTGTCTTAAGCCTATGCTTGTGCATCCTTGTGTCCACACTGTGGTTATCCATGTGGTTTGAAACTCTCCAAAGAGACTTGGTCAGGAGATCACCCACAGTGTGGGGTGATTTGCACAGATAGCAACCTGTGCAGAATTTTGGACCAAGAGGCAGAAAATAGCAAACAGAAATCTCAGCTTTAGCTTTTGATGTGATAGCTTTCAGCTATCTACATTTTGTAGAAAATTGAAGCAGGTTTTAGTATTAATCCACCAAGCTGGTGGATATCTGGATATCTGCTGCCAACAGTTGTGCCACCAGAGACTCTCCTTCGGGTGAATTTAGTAATAATGGAAAAAACAGGAACCTTGTTAGGCCAAGCCCCAGATCAGACACTGAATGTAGACATGCCATTATTGCAGGATGTCTTGGTTTGAAAGACAGGTGTCTGCTAAGGAAGGCAGAAAGGAAGATGTAAACCCCCTCCCTCTGAATTACTGTAATTTTGAAGTTAAGGAGCTCTCAGGCAAAGATATGAGGGTAGGAATAACAGTTCCTTACTAGTATGTATAAATTAAAAAAACCAACAACAACAAACTACAACTTAATAGGAAAATTAAGACACAGGGTATGCTGTGAATGAAGCAGGAATGTGACCCCAGTTGTCCCCTCTCCTGACAGGTCGATGCTGCAGTGACACCAGAGGAGCGCCACCTTTCCAAGATGCAGCAAAATGGCTACGAAAATCCCACATACAAGTTCTTTGAACAGATGCAGAACTAGGACATCATAGCAGCCTCATGAGTTGAATGGAAGAATAATTGCTTCACTGCCCATTGGTGTTCAGTTATAATGTGGAAAGAAAGAAAAACACTCTGCTTTATTATTTACTCATTCTCGCCTTTTGACAGCTGTGCTGTAACACAAGTAGATGCCTGAACTTGAATTAATAAAATCGGTAATGTATTTTCTCTCTCTTTCTCTTTACATTTCAGTCTTTACACTACATTATTAATGAATGTTTTTTGTGTACTGTAAAGAGGTTAGCTGTATTTACCTAGTGCATGGATAGATTCTCTTTCCCAATTATTTATCATGTAGCTCTTTAGCCAGTTGTATATTATTCTTGTGATTTGTGACAAAAATTAGGTCCTAGTTGAAACATGCTTTAAGAATTGATGGGGGATGCTTTCTGTGTCTGTGGGGTTTAGCTGCTTCTCTTTGCTGAGCATTTTTTTCTGATCACTATGCATTTTAAAGTAAACCAACATTTTGTAAAAGTATTTCAGACGAGTTATTGAAATTCTTTTTCTCTGCAACTGCATTTTATTGTACGAATTGTTGCTCCTGCTGTATTAGTGATGTAGAAATCATGAGAATACACATTTGTTTTGTTGTGCCTGTTTTATGTGCACACTTTAGGCATTGAAAGGTAAACTTTATTTTCTTTTCCATGTATCTTTTTGATCTTAAAAAAATTATTAAAAAGAGTCCCTGTTAATTGTGAGCACTTCTGGGGGACGAAGTGCCTGCTGGCCAAAAGTTAACAGGGGTCCTCTGCAGGATGATTGTACAGAGCCATTGCTTATTGAATTGATAGCTTTCTACACTGTGTTACATAAATAAATTAAGAAAAGAATGTGTGGGCAAGAGTTTTCTTTGGAGGCAGAAAACAAGAGTTCTGAAAGCCATTTAAACAGAAAATGAGGGTGTTCACCCTGAGAGAGAGCTGGGATCCTACAGAGATTGCGGCACTGACAGTAGGACTGGAGCAGAAGGAAGGCAGCAGTGAGACAGGGCAGGAAGTGGGAAGTGCCATCTTTGGCACAGCTACCCTCTGAGATGTCTTTTCCTTTTTTCCTTTTCTTTTACTTTCAGTTTGTATAACAGTGTTTTAATGTAAATAAATACATTCCTGGAGGAGCCCTGTTGTGGTAGTGCGTTTCTGTGCCAACCAGCCACCCTTGCTCATGCAGAGGAGCATGACATGGATGCCTAACCCACCTCCCACTTTCCTGGCCATCCCCTGGCATGACTTACCAGCAAGTTCTTCCCTCTGCTCCCCACACCTCTGCTGGCTTTCTGGCAAGATCTGTGCCTTGCAATGTGCTATATGCTGGTGAAGGCGAGGAGGAGCCTCCCAGACTGCACCCAGCTTGGTTCTGCTGCCTCACAGCAAGTGCCCAGGAGGGTTGAACAGCAGCACCAGGAATTTTTTTTCTGCAGGAAGAAGGCAAAGCCATTGGTGAGCTGGGATACATAACCCCCAGCCCAGCATGTTCTCTCCATTGCCTGAGAGCTTCCTTCAGCTCCTGATCCTCCAGGAGCACTCCTGTGGCACAGGGAGAGCACAGTAACTCTCCACAGGGCTCTCCTGCCAAGAGAGATGAGACCACAGTGGATGAGTGGACCTGGGGATCTTCAAGATAGGTTTTATACCCAGTCCAAAATAAGGACTGCTCTGTTCAAACTGGGAAATGGGTTCTGGAATAAAACTGGAGGGGTGTGTTTGTGAGATTTGTGAGAAAGAAAGTGAATTTCTGTTTCTCTACAGTGAATGGGTTAGATAAAGCAGGACTGAAGGAAGATCTAGGAGCAAATAAAGACAGCATGATCTCTTCAGGGAAAGCCTCTTGTAACTCAGTTTGTGTGCAAGCCACGGCAGCCTCTTCTTCAGCATCACTGGCAGCTTTTGTCTCAGCAAGCAAGATGAGGCTTGGCTGCAGAGCAGCTGCACAGCTCAGGCAAATGGCTGAGTCACTCCCAACTTCAACTAGGAGAAAATAATAGTTTCCAGTCCTATTACTCACTAGTCCTTCCCCATCCATGCATGATGTTACACAAAACCTCACCTGTTCAGGTAATTCACCTGCTGGCCTGGAACACAGCCATGCTGTCACACTGGCCAGGAGGGATGTTCCCTGGGAGGGAACAGCCAGGTCAGGGAGTTTCAGAAGCCACCTGTGGGGATTCAGGATGATGGGGTGGCACCTACTACTTGGAATCAGTAGTGGGAAAAACTTCAGAGCTTCCCATTGCCTGTTACCAACCAAGTGTTTATTCCCTTTACTCTTCCATCTCTACTGTGTAAAGGGAATTCATCTCACTCTGGAAGTGGTTGGTGTTATTTGCAGGCCTTGGAGTACCAGTGTGTTACAAAAAACTTACAAAATAGCCCCAGAGGATTTACCTTCTCCAGTTTAAAAACTGAACTGGCTGGGCCAGAATAATGTGTGATGATAAACAGAGGCTTTCAGGCCCCAAGCTGCTTAAAAAAAACATTATTCTACAACTATTTAGGTTTAAGCTTGTGTCTATTTGTGTAGGTCTTGTTATATAGGTCACACGTACCACCTAGAAAGGAACACATAAGACTGTCTTCTGTGCACATGTCCAGTGTCATAGAAGATGATCCCACTTCTGGGGGAAGGCAGGATGTAATTCAATTTAGCCCAGTCTCATTAAAGAGGGATTATCAAAATTCCTTTGAGAGAAAGCTGGAGTAATCCATAAGATACAGAGAACCAGTGGCCTTTAGAGCAAATTTCATTTATAATACCATAATCCCATGCAATCTCAGTTATAGAAAAATGCAATTGCTCTGAACACCAGATCCCAGATAATCAAGTCTCCTGGTGTGGGGTTATGTGTCCAGTGAGATGCTGGTGCTGCTCTTGCTACTTGTGCATGAGCTGTTAATAAATTGCTGTTTAATGCACTGATTAGGTGATCAGGTTTTATGATTCCCTCCACACACACTCTCCTGAAAGAAATGCACACCGTGCCATGCATGGAAAGCACAAGGTGTGAACAAAGTTCCCAAAACTTCAAGAGAAACACTCCCACAACTGCTCCAACTCTGGAAGCTGATGTTCCCAGGTAAAAGTGGCAGCATCCTGCCTATCTCTAGCCATGCAAGCTCCTTATTGTGGAAAGATTATATTAGGTATGAACGAACACAAAGTAGAAAAGTTCACTGAGGACAGTAGCTGAGTGCCTTGCTTCTAAGTGTGAAATTGATTTGGTATTGATTGATTGATTTGCTTCTAATCATGCCTTGCTTCTAAGTGTGGGATTGATTTGGTATCACCCTCCTCAGCAATAAACCAGGCAGGGCCACTGCATGCAGCCATGGGCTGGAAACAAAATGCTGTTCTCCAGCCCTGAGGAAATTACTCTTGGGGGGTGGGGGAATAAATAAAATAAAAATATCCCTATCTGTTGAGTTGATCTGTTACATGGAAGAAGTTTTCTAGCCTGTCCATTTCAACAGAACACAGTTAGAGGGTGTTTGCACGGCAGGTTCATCAGCAGAGCTGGTGAGGGTGGTGGTCCCTGGCAAGGGAGAGTGGTGCCAGCAGGGATGGGAGCCAGCCCAAGCCTCCCCAGCCCCTGGGGTGTGCTGGAGGTCTGGCTGGCTTGTGTTGGCTTGCTCAGGTTAATGAGTCCCAGGTGCAAGGTGAAGCTTCAGACATTTTCAGGCACACCATAAAGTGTGCCGTGCTCTGCATTCAGTGTCTGCCTCCAAATCAGACTGGAGAGCCAACAGCTGGGGACAGGGTTTAGGGGTGATTATGGTGGTGCTGGGTTGAGAGTTGTACAAATGACCTTGAGGGTGTCTTTCCAGCCTTGATGGTGCTGGGTTTCTCTGACTACATGGTTATCTAGGAAAAGCAAACAAGGCTTTGTGTTGCCTTTGTAGACAGCACCTCACAGCAGCTGTATTTTCCTTTAGGTCTCTTGTGATCTTTGCACAGCTCCAAAGTCTCCATCCTCATTGTGTCTGCACTTACCAAAGCAATTTTTGAGGGCCTTCACTGTGTGGCCAAATGGCTCATTTTTATTGTTTAAAGGAATGGATTTTGTGGGCAGTAGGCAAGCTGCTGTTCAAATGCCTCCAGGCAGCGTGCATAAAAACACCCTAATGACACATAGGAACAGGTTACAAATAACACTGTCTGCTTCTATTTCTCTGCACTTTTTCCATCACTTGAAAATGAGTGGCTCAATTAAGTGAGGCTACAATGGCTCTTCTCTCTCATTGCTTCCCACCAATTATCTATTCCTCCTCCTTCCTACAAGAAGCAAGCACTGAATATTCCCCACAGCTTTCTACAGTCCTGCAAAATTTATTTGGCTGACTATACAGCAAAATCTTTCAAGGTTCCAAATAGAAGTATTGAGATTTATATTGAAGTAATTACATATTCTGGCTTTAATAGGATTCTTAGTTAAAGCTGAAATTGGACACTGAATTAGAAAGCAAGTCTCCCTAACTAGTGCCTCCCATGTATGGTCTTCAGCATCAGTTGTGAGGAGACCCCATGGGAGCTGGACTTGTTTAGTCTGGAGAAGACTGAGAGGGGATCTCATCAGTATATAAAAATACCTCAAAGTAGGTCTTTAGGAAGACCATGGCAGACTTTTCAGTGGTGCTCCATGACAGGATGAGGAGTAATAGCAATAAACTAAAACACAAGAAGATCCACCTGAACATGAGGAGGAACTTCTTTCCATGGAAAGTGGCAGAGCACTAGATCAGGCTGCCCAGGGAGGTCCTGGGTCCTCCCTCTCCGGAGATATTCCAAACCCACCTGGACACATTTCTGTGTCACCTGCTCCAGGGAGGTTAAACTGGATGATCTCCAGAGGTCCCTTCCAACCCTGACAGTTCCATGGTTCTGTGTTTGTAACCTAGTTTCTCTAAGGAAGATTGTTCCAGAAAAACATCCACCGCAGTTTCAGAAAGAATACAACCTAGGTCAAAGGGTGATTGGTGTTGGGGTGATTTTATGATGGTACTTCATTCCCTAATCATCTGCTTTATGCCCAGAAATGGCTGGGGTATCTTTAAGATGAAGCCTGGGAATGCAGGGCACGGCCCTGTTCAATCTCTCCGGTGTTCCCCAGACAGAGCGGACCAGGGACGCTGCATTGTTACTTCTGTTGGATTGGGCTTTTTGCTTGCTTAAAGCAAGAAGTTTTTTCCCTACACTTTCCCTGGCTTGGAGGCTGTACTGGGAATCCTCCCAGCAGCTTTTTGGGTTTTTGTTCCCTTGAACTCTTTTTGGCTTGGCTTGTTTTCCTTTTTGGCCAGTCCAGGGAGCCAGCAAGACAGCCCCAAACCCAAGACCTAGGAGGACCTGAAGCAACAGGAGAAAGAACATTAAAATCCACCAACTTTGGCTGCTGTGAGGGGGGGACCCACACCAGAAATTCAACAGATTTCCCATTTGCTTCGCTCTGGGCTGCTACATGAACTCCTCTTCCCCTTCCTGGAGAAAAAAGGGACCAGTTGTCATTTTGTTTTCCAAGCCACATGGTCAGTCCAAGTAATTTTCTTCCCTGGGCATTTTTTGGGGGTTTTTTTGTTGTTGTTCTGATGTGGGGATGTGTGGGTGGCTGGGTGGAGAGTATATATCTAGCATTCTGGGAGTTCATACCTAGCATTTATTCAATCCTTTTCTGTACATTGTGGGCACATGCCCCTCGCCTCTCTCCACCTTTATTTTTTTGTTAATAAACTTATTTAGGTTTTTTGTTTTCACTTTCACCCACTGGTTTCAATTTCTCTCATTGGCAGAAGAAACGGGAGGGAGTTTTTGAAGCTCTTTTCTCTTTAAAGGAAATGCTCATTCCTGGGACTTTTCTCCAGAAATTTGTCTCCAAAACCAAGACAATTGGTCTTTTAAAACATTGCTAATTAATAAATAAATGAAAGAGAGAGACAGAGGAAGAAAACTAGCTGGAACAGGGCAGACACACGTCAGCAGGGGCTGACCAGCACCTGCAGGAAGCAGATACTTGAAATAGCTGTGACATTGCTGCTGGTCCAAAACAGGTTGTGGTAATTATGGTTATTTTGAGTCCCACACCAACTCCATCTGTGTCTAAACACTACTTTAGGCTGTAGCTCTGGCTGTGTTTCAAGCACAGGATCTTTTTTTTCCATTTCATTAGGATGAGAGGGCTTGGAAGAAACAGGCAAAATCCTATTTACCCCATATGTTGTTCCTCTAAGAAGGGTTCATGAAGGTCTGCATCCCTCCAGCTACTGCACGGGATGAGAGCAAACTCAAGCAGCGCTCCCTGCCTGGAAGGCAACTGAGCTCCGGAGTCTTCACTTGACTTTTAGAGTCCCTTGAGAAGAAAAAAACCCAAACCTGTGATAAATATCTTACAGTGCTGGCTTTCATTAGAGTGAATACTATGTGTTTCATAATGCTGACTTTTGTAAGAGAAGTCCTGCTAAAGTTTTGAGTTCTTTTAATGCGAATGTTGTGTTGTAATAGCAGCGTTGGTGAAGCGTTGTTGTAATGTTAACATTTAACCAATGAAGCAACCGAAACCTGTTGAATGTATTGAAGAGTAACAAATGACCCTGACTGAGGCCACTGCACATGCTCCAAAAAGGCAGGACAGAGGAGGACCCATGTTAAAATGTTTGAATACGTGTGACCATTGTATAAATATGTAGTTGGCTGATGCAATGCCCAGGGTGTATAGGGGGGGTTGCTGTGTTCACTGGTGTGCCTCTGGCTGTGGCTAAGCACCCAGCACTGCTCTTTTTCCTTTATTGACTTTGTCCCCTCTTGTCCCTTATTAAATTTTCTTTAACTTTTAACAGAGTAGTGGGCTTTGTTTTTCACAAACCTAAACCAAATAAATACTGAGGAAGTGGGGTTTATTTTCTTTTCAACAGCCTTGTTCCTCAACCTGCTTTATGAAAAAAAAGAGAGCAGTTTATTTTAATTTTTTTTCTGAATTGCAAAGAGGCATCCTATTAAACTACATAAATTGTAATACTTTTTGAAATGCACTTTTCTAACCCTTCCTTGGGTTAGAAACTTTCTTATCTGACCATTATGAGAATGTGGTGAACAATGCTCTGAAAAACAAAGCAATATATTGTTCCTTATAGGCTCATATTTCCTATAGACCTGCCACCCAAAACATGAGCTATTCTGGATCCTGCCTATAAGTGCGACTGAAAGCTGCTTGTTTAATTCTATTTATTTGGGGTGATGGCAACAGTAACGTGTTAAAACTTCTCTATATTTTTATGTGTTGGCTACACACATAAAGATTATGCCCAAAACCATCTAAAATTCCCAGGGGCTACATTGCCTCTCACATCTTGCACAATCATTTACGGAAGTGCAAACTGAATCTAAAATGCTGCTAACACAGACTGCTGGCTACTGTACACCCACTCTGTGTTGATATAAATGACTATAACAAGACACCAGACAATGGAGAATCTGCCTAAACTACGGTGATGACAAAATTTTATTTTTTTTTTAACAGCACAATCAGAACACAAATATTATCTGTTTCAAAGAGGACTTGTGCAGCAGGATTTTTCACAGTAACAGTTCCAGTGAGTCCAAAGCCCACACAGCTAAATTTGATGTCAGTAGGAATTAGGTATGAATAGGGAGTGTTACTTAGTTATTTTTGTTAATGTTTTCCAGAGCTTACACATTCACTCTACATTTTTTAGCAAACTTTATCATTTTGACATCATAAAATCAATCCCTAGATAGGTTTGTTCTATATGGAGCAGACACACACATGCAGTTGCTGTTAATAGTCAAATACAGAAGCTTACAATAACCATCTAGCTAACTATTAATGGTTGTTTAACAGTGGGCTTCGAAGGATGGATCTGAAGTCTGTCCTCCTGTGAAAAATGGATTGTTAGACTCTCAGGGGAACAAACTCTTCAAAAGGCTTCATTTTCACAGGTAGAAGCCAAAATACTTGGGTGGAATTGGCTCTAGAAAGCTGGAGGAATTACCTTAGAGACAAATTCAGAACTCCTGCAGTGGATTTGGAGCCCATTGAAGCTGATTATATTCATAGGCAAATAATTTATTTTTCATAACAGACTGAGAGAATCTGCCTCGATGGTTGCACATGAAAATGTCTCATCAAGTACAATATTAAATAGCAGAAAGGAAAGGAAGAATAATTTTTCCCTGAGGCAGATGTCTCCCCTTCTTTCTCCTGCCCCTGAGGTCTCCCTGCAGGGGAAACTGCTTAGCCCAGAATCAACTGGCAAAAAACAGCAGCATCAGTCACAGACAGTAGCCAGCCTCGAGTCTCTGAGTCCAGAGACCTCATCATTTCAATGGCACTGCTCGTTCATGCCACAGGTGTCAGGAGAGTTAGACAACACAACTTCCACTTCTTATACTACTTGTCATAAAAGCAAAGGAAAAATAAGTTATGCTTGACATGAAAATAAATACGCCAGTATAAAATCTGTATATATCTATAATCTGTATTCAAAACATTACAGTACCTTCCAAATACTTTAAGCATTGGACTTGACTAACTTTTTGGAAGAGCTGCTCTTTCTTAATCCTTCCTTAGTTTGTCCATCTCATAAATTTACCTCATCTCATTACTGGGGTTGGAAGCTGTAGGTGTAGACAAAGAAGGTTTTAGTTTTGAGTAGAATCTAAACCATAGCCCAGATGTTCTCTTGAAGTCAAACCATGACACCAGAGTCAAACCTGATACAGATACTAATTGGAATCTTGATCTCTAACCATATTCTGTTTGTTTACTTTAAAACCTTACAGCAAAACTAATAGGAAAAGATGTAAATAGGGGTCTGAGTAGTATCCTCAGCAGACACACAGGTGACACACAGGAGCTGGGAAGAGGCAGCTGCACTTCAACCCAGAGCTTAGTGCTCCATCCTCAAAGAGGCACAGCTTGCTCCTGTGAAGCTCAGCTGCTGCACAGTAATTCAAAGCAGGCAAAGCAGGTATGCTTGAAGCACCTGTGACAGAGCACCCAGAACTAGGCATGAAAACTACTTCCTCCCTTGCCCAGACAAACCCTTCCAAATGCCATGGAATCTTTTGGCCATGGAGACCTAACTGGGCCTTTGATTGTTTTATGGCTTTTTAGACATCACTTTCACTCTCAGTGTATACTTTGGAAAAGGGAGATTCTGATCCTTCATCTTACTACTTTACTATAAGTCAAGTGATTGCAGCAGAATTAGCAAGACTGGACTTGTACAGTGGGAAATAGCCCTTGGAGAAGCACCAGTCATTATTATTACTTGAATGAAGGAAGAGAAGTATCTTACAGTGTATTTAATCTGTTCTAAAAATGCTAAAAAAGCATATATTAGTTCCTGTTAGTTGTTCTATTTTGTTTCACAAAACTTCCATGTTAATTAGGGGAAAAAATCTTTAAATTTACCTCTGGGAATAAAAAGAAAATCCTTTATCACATAAAAAAGTAGCTTTAGTGCTCTGGACATTCTCAGAATAAAACGTTATATATTTTTTTATATATCATATATTATATTTATATATTATATATATTATATATTATATATATTATATATAATATAATATATATTATATATTATATATGTTATATATATATTTATATTATATATTTATATATATATTTTTATATATATATGTTGACAAGAACTGAGAAGCTCTGAAAAAATTAAGTGTACTTTTATGTGATATTTCTGTTTATTTCATTCCTTTATTTAATAATTTTTAATGAAGGAAATGCACTTTTCAAGTTCAAAGTTTAGGTCATTGTGCTTCATTCTCTGAAGTACAATGATTAGGTTATAAACAGGTCAAGAGTAACAAAAGCATTTCAAGTATAACTAAGGAATTCAAGGGAATATTTATATAGGTTTAATATTTTGGAAAAAAAGAAAGCAATCCAGTTAACTTTCATTATTTTACAAAATTTAACTTTATGCCACGTGGAACCTGACAATCATCTCATAAAGCTGTAAAAGGCTGGAAAAATTGTACAATTTTCAGACCTAATATAAAAGAGGCAGCTTATTTCTAACCTCTTCCCTGATGGGAGACTGCTAGGCCAAGCATTTGTTCCTTTTTATCTGTCTGAAGATCACTTTATACAGTAACTGCATGGGTGGGCATGCAGTTTATGGAGCATTGCCCTCTACCATAAAAAGTAGTTTGTAACAGGAAATGAAAAAAAAATAGTCAAATGGTTGTAAACACTTGTTTAAAATGCATAAATTTTAAAATACATAGTTAGCTAATATACTTGTTTTCCTGTTTTTAATGCTCTCAAACATTAGAATTTTATTTTCCCCCCCTAAATCTCTTTTTGATGAAAAAAGAATGTCAACTTTATTTTTCCAGTTCTTCCTGGATTAATTTTTTTCTTTTATCACTCTAAAGAGTTAAAGGCTTCCTCTTGTTTCCTCTACCCTTTTAACAGCTAATTGCAATGCTGACTGACACCTAACAGAAAAAAGGAAAAGCAGTCTAGCAACCCTGCACCTTCTCCTCACTCCTCTCTAGCCCCATGCAATTGTTTGATACCCAAAATAAAAGGCAGTCATCAGTAGCAGCAAGTCACCTGAGTCTTCTTTTCTCTCTTCAAATAAACATTGCATCCCCCAGCAAATTGGATGCAGCAGCTCCCTGAATTCCAGGGGGAAGCAGGATGTTTCCTTTCCCTTTCCTCACTTTCCTCCTGGCCATTCATTTTTCACTTGAAGAGGAAGCTGGTGACTCTTAATTGTCTGTGCTTCTTGTGGCCCTCTTACTGTTGCCTGTATTTCACATGCATCTAAACTTATTTTTCCTTATTTCACTTCCCCACATTGCATCTAAGTTTGTTGTTAAATCAAGAGCTGTCTCAACCATTAATCTAGAACCCAAACAGTACTCATTAGATTAATTAGAACATGGCCATCCACAAGAGCCCCAGTCACTACAACTCTCCCTCACACTCAGCTGCCTTGAGGCAGTGTGGGTGTGACCTGGAAAATTGTTCTGTGCAAATGGCTTTGTACCCTTCTTGAAAAGGATGCCTTACACAGAATAAAATCAAACCACCAGTAAATTAGTCTGGACAGTGCCATTTCTTCCCTTTGGGTAAGATCTGTGATTACAATGAGTACACGCAAGAAACAAGTGTTGCTTTGTTTTTCTTACCCTTCTTTTCTCCTTGTCATACACCATACAATACAGCAAAGGAAATTATTGCTGCTTTCTGCTTTGGGCAATGCCCATGTGGTGGGGAGCAGAGAGCAGGCCAGGACAAGAATTTGGTCACCAGGACAGTCTAGTGGCCCTGCAGTAACGCAGACATGCACTAGATCATCTTTTACACCAGTGTAGCTCCTCATAAAGCAAGCCCCTACTGAAGCTCGAGTACAGAATTCTCCATATGGAAGCAAAAATTCAATATTAGATTTTGAAACTTTTTTTTTGACAGATGCTTGAGGAAAAGCTTGGCAAAAGCTGCGTCTCCAAGTCCTGTTTAGCAGCCGGCACCTGAGCTCAGACCAACCTTTAGTGCTGGGGCCATCTAGTGGGAGAGGAGGCACGGACAGGGAGGCCAGGACATCTTCTGCATCCGGATTTTTCATCCTATTCGGCTTTGGTGTGGCCTCCAGACACCTGGGCCAGTGGAACAATGATCAGCAGATCGCTGCCAGCATTGCAAACAAAGGACAACACGACTTTGAGGGCTACTTTAGAAAAAGAGAAAATGTGAAGCAGCCCCTGAAATTCATACAGCTGCTAAGGAAAGCAGGCTGTCCCCATGCAGCAGGAACCAAACAGTCAAGGCAGAGAGTTTCAAAGAGGATCAAGACAGGGAACACAAAATATGGCATGATTTTGTGGATGCAAGCCTGCTGTCACTGGCTATTCCAGTTTGTTGGTTCATACTAATCCTGTCAACTCCACAGGGAAAATGTAGCAGGGTGAAAGGCTTGTGCAAACCCCTCCCACTTGGCTTAGGCTACTCAATACAGCTATGGCATCAACTTTTGGGGCTGATTTTTAGTTGATCAAGGATTTATCGAACCACTGTGGAAGATTATGCTAATATCTAATCAGTGTTAACAGGCATAGAGTGCAAGAAAATGGAACCTAGAGATTGGAGAATTAAGCCCATTAAGTTTTAGGTGCTGGAATTTGCATCTGCAAGTTAAGAGGAAGAACAGTGGGGTTAAAACAAACAAAAAGCCCAAGACCCAGCAGTAAGACTTCACAGAATGAAGAAGCACTGAAATAAAACTATTGTCTTTTGTGAAACAAGGGAGAACCATCCTCTTCTGACAGCACAAGACTGATGACATAGCTGATGTTTTAGCTAAATTAGACCTGGCACCATAAGAAAATTAGGTAAGTTTTACTCTCAGCAAGGTGCTTGTACATTTGTTTTCCATGTATAAATTTAGTTGAAGTATTACAGTAAAAACAGAGGAGCTGGAATAAAAAGAAGGTATAAAAGCAGAACACTTATTTACAGCTAATTAATACATAAAATGCTAACTCATAATGCTGATTTCCACTTCTCCTTCTGGTATTTTAGATCTACTGAGAAACAGATAATTTCTTACTTGACCATATATATATATATATATATATATATTTAACATAACAGCATCATAATCTGCAGGGCGGGTTTTTTTCTCAAAACTTCGCAAGCTGCAACATATAAAAATGGAACCAAGGCAAGAGATTGATCAGGTAAATCTTTTTATTCAACTGTGCATCACTATAACACTACATAGAGACACTGAGAATACCAAAAAAAGTTGTGGCTCAGTAAGACAGTAAGATAGAAATATCTAAAACCAGGGATCTGCACAGGATATATCTTAGTTCAGCAATCTTAAAGGATGCTTCGATTTCTGAAGAAGCTCTTCTGTCATATCCTCCATTTTGTTCTCCACTGGAGCTGCAGATTTGCTCTCTTTACCCTTTTTTGAGACTTCTTTTGTGCTGGGATTTAAAGAAAATACCCAATGTTAAGAAAATACAAAGAAATCAAAGACTTCTGCTCATGTGCAATGCAGTACATAGTGTTCTGAGAAAAAAACTTGATGTAACTACTGTAAAAGGTTCCTAATAGATTGCATTTACTCAAGAGATTGACTGTAGACATACAGAAGCTCAACAGCTATTTTAAAGGGTCCACAACAAGAAAATATGCTCTTCCCAGCAAGAAAACCCCTAGATTAACAGACCAAGAAGTTTACACTGATACATTGGTAGAGCAAAAGGGTCAGAAACAAGTAACTAAAAAACTCAACCCCAAGAAGACTTAAGAATGCCAGTATTTCTGTCAGGCCTCTAAGAAAATACTCCTATACTTTCAACTTTTCCACTAACACACGTCTAGCAAATTATGACAATTTTCTTTATGGAAGATTATTTGCTGATGAGTTTTCAGCTTGTCAGAAATCTGCATTATTTTATCCACTATTAACTGCTATCAGAATCTGCTGTTACTTTAGCACAAGCTTAACAAAGCATTATCTATGGGATTCGAACAAGTTGTGAGACTACCCAGAAATGTAAGTGACTTGAAACTACAGCACTGTTATGGATCAGAAATATTTCTTCTCAAATACACATCTGTTTTGCTTATCTGAGGAAGTTACCTGGAAAAAAGGAATGCCACCATTTGTGTGACAATATACATTTGTATCCATTAAGTATTTGTCACAAGCAAGGCTTTCACTGGGTTCTTGCAACTCTCCTTCCTCTTCCAACAGGTCGTAAACCAGAAGTTTTCCAGAAAGATTTATTTAATGTCTGAATTTCCTTAAGGAATGTATTGAGAATGATCAGTTCTATAAAAAGCATGGAACTTCTATTTTTGAAAAACAAGAAAGAAATCTAAATTATTAATATCATTGCTTATATTTTAAGAGATGTTTTTTGTCAAAAGCTCAGCACACTTGAGTCCAAGTACCCTGTAAAACACAAAGGCTGTAACAGCCCTGGGGTTTCAGTCAACTCTCCAAAAGGGCCCGGAAAAACCTCAAAGATGTGAAATATTCATTCAAGAGCCTCATTTGCCATTTGTATACATACCTTTCTTGCATTATCCTCCATCTCCTTTCCCACACTGCTTAGCATAGCATCAAGATTTGGTTGCTTTTGCCTCAGTTGCTCCAGAAGTAGCTGCCAGGGCTGTGTTCTCACAAGAGTGACAGGATAGAAGTAGTCTTTTCTCTGTGGAGTTGTCCCTTTAATGAAGATGATACATTTTTCAGTGTTTGCTTTAATTTCAGATCCTCAATTTTACATCAACTCATTACAGAAATCATGCCATGTTCACACACCATTCTTTGCATACATCTTTAAAGGTGTAAGGCTGCCAGGTTATGTCCCCATCAACCTTCACTTATGAATTCTGGAGCTCGAGTTGTTTTCTTTAAGACCATTCTGCCCCTGACCTGATTAAATACCTGTTGGAACATCCACTTTGAGATCCTCTTGCAGGAAACCATTAACCTGAGTTAGTCCATGTTGTACTTCTTCCTTAAGTGCCAGCTTCTGCTCCACAAGTTTCTCCTGATCCACCTTTATCTGATCCAGAAGGCCATTTCGCACCTTCTCCTCAGCAGCCTT
The DNA here is from genome assembly GCF_037042795.1 of Molothrus aeneus. Classification (NCBI taxonomy): domain Eukaryota; kingdom Metazoa; phylum Chordata; class Aves; order Passeriformes; family Icteridae; genus Molothrus; species Molothrus aeneus. Next base: position 14,552,075 of record NC_089647.1, on the reverse strand, counting down.
TTGGCTGCCAATGTGGTCAGCAATTTCTGCTATTGCTTTATCACAGTTTTCTTCATTTTTCTGAAAATGAAACAAAAAAACAACCCAACTAAAAACACCAAGTTAACAGGAAAGGTAAGACTATGGCCTCTAAGATGTGGTGCATGGTTAGTGACATGACCTGAAACGAAACAACTGAGACCTCAAATTGAGAAGTTTCAGTGCCAGTTTTACACTCTCATTTTGAGAGCTATCTTCAGAAGAGTCAGTTTCTTAGAAAGTATGATCACTTTAGAAAGCTAGTCACAAGAATAAAGATGATGCCATTTGGCTCAGACCAGACTCCTCATACTTCTGTGCACAAACCCTGCACAGAATTGGGATATTCACCTGAACATGAACATCCTACAAGTACTAGAACCTTTTATGCCTTTGTAGGGGAAAAGGCAATTCTGTTTTCAGCCATTCCTGTTGAAATGAAACTCCTGAAGTGTTCAGCAGGTACAGCAGATACAGAGCAGACCACAAATGCTTTTAGTTTAGAGTTGGACTTGATCCTTGGAGATCCCTTCCAATTCAGAATATTCTGTGTGAAGGAAGTTTCTAGTTGAGTTTTTCCTTCTGAAAGTTTGTAAAATATTGGATTTGCCTATTTTATTGTCTATTACAACAATAAAACCAGGGTGGATGTGAAATTTGTGATGGAAATGAAAAAAAAAACCAAAAACACGAGAGAGAAACTTTTAGATAAGAGGCCAGAATTTGTATATACTTAAAAGGAATACTTTCTGCCACATTGATTCAATCTGACCAATAAAGTCATTTGTCCTGCAAAGGTATTTTGGACAACAGCATTGTGCTGATCAACAGCCCTCTTACGGTCCAGTTTCCCATGGAGCCCAGACACATCTCTTGTCGTTTCTTCTACTGTACTTGGTAACTAGAATTTTAAAAGTTATTTCACTAAGTCTTTAAACAAGAAGTCAAGCATATATTATATAAGGAAAGGCAACAACAGTTCTGAGTTTAAGAAGTTATGTCTCTAGGAAAACAGGTATTTCCCTTTACACCATCAAATTACAACTGTTCTGGACCCTGGTGTTATGTCATTTCTGCTTTTAGAACATGGGAAAAAGTTACCTGCTAGAGACCATTTCTTCTGCTTTAAAACCAAAGCATTAATAAATGACTTCCCCAATATGTAAGGAATAAAGGTATCATTTATCCCAGAAGAGTAACTGAAAAACACCTGAGCACTTCAACTTTTTTCTGAACAATCTGACAGTAAATATATTCTTTAATATAGAATTAAAACAAGAGGTTTTTAGTACTAGTCCTGTGATAAACAATTTAGAATTCATACAAATAGTGAAGTCCTGGTTTGTAGTGAGCATAAGTAATTTCTGCACCTATTTGTCTCAAACACTCCACAAGCCACATGTAAAAACCAGGCATTCCCTCCTAATCTTACAGGAATCCAAATAGAAAGAAATTGTCATGGTGCCTGAAGATACAAGTTTCATCACCTGGCAGTTTAAATAGCAGGACACACTCTCTCCCTACCTCAAGTGTTCTGATAATTATGACTAAACTACAAACACATCAAAGCCATACCCTAAAACACAGAGGTGACAGGACAACATTATTCCAAGCTTTTTGCTATTTTCCTACCCCAGTTCATAGAATGGTTTGGGTTGGTAGGGACATTAAAGAGCATTTAGTTCCAAACCTCCTACCATGGGCAGGGACATGTTCCGCTAGACCAGGTCCTTCAGGTATGTATAACTTACTGTTTTGCAGGAGCAGTCACAAGATTTTTAAAGAAAACTACTTATTCTGCAAAAAAGCTCATGATAATAGACACTGCAAAGCACTGGAACTCCCATGACAAACTGGCCTGAGGGAAAGTTATTTCCAGACCAACCAGAGTGCTTAGCAGTCAGCTGCCAATACTACCACAGAGAAAGTCCTGCAATCTAATCCTAGTTTTCCATCTTAAATTCAGGTCTTGTCTCACTCACATCATGCTTTAGCAACAATAGCCCATCAAATTCCAAAAATAGGAATGTTTTACATTAGGTACAAGAACTGTGACAACCTGGCTAGCTGTGCCATGAAGCTCTTGTTCGGTATTTTCCAAAACTGAAACCACATATTCTTCTTCAGCCAGCTGAACCTTGGTTTCTAGCAGATCTTCCTGTGTTTCTTCCAGTTCTTTCTCCTTGATCTGCAAATCTGTTTTACACTGTTCAAGTTCATTTTTACTGACTCTGAATAGTTCCGTGACCTAAATAGGAAGACAATAATCAAAAAGGTAACACCACTTTTTATGAATGTGACACTCTCATTTCACATCCCTCACATTACATTACAATGACAGAAGGCAAATTGTCATCTAGCAATGTAACTTCAGTTGTAGGACTCAGGTCTTAAACCTAAACTACAGGTTTGTATAGTCTTTGTAATCACTGAAAATATCAAGCCAACACCATTCTCACTGTAATAATTGCTTGCTTCTCCTCTCAAAACCTAAGAGCAAACTACCATTACAGCACAAGGAAATGAATCCCACTGAACAAACATAACCAGATAGACTGAGAAGAGCCAGTAAAGCTGATTACATGGAGGAGTTACATATACCAGCAAATTCATATCTACATTTCTCTTTAAGGAGATCCAATTTTTGTGTAATTTGTTAAAAGGAAGCTCATGACCTCTCTCCCCTTATTCTCTGTTCCTAAGCAGATAGATACATGTCAGCTGAGATTATACCATTTTACAAGCAGATTTTGTGCTAAAAAATCAGCAAAAAAATATAGTAGTAGACATGAAAACAGCTTTAAAAATAAGTACTGCAACATGCAATTTCACATACATTATTTCAAATTCCTAACTTCAAGGACTAGGAAGCTTCCATTCTTGACTAATTGGGGAACTTTAAGACCACCACCAACAAAAACAATCTTCTGACTGCTCTTTCTTCAAACTTTTTTCCTCCTTTTGACAGGAGGAATTAATCTCTTCCATTTTCTGGCAGATTTAAGCCACAGTTGAAAAATACCCTTTTCACTTCTTCCTCCATGACACTGATTTGGCAATATACTCCGTAATTTGTTCTTCCTGGACTGTCAGCTTTCCATTAAGGGCTCTCAAGCAAGGATTAAACTAAATGAACAAATTAGTCAAGTAAGAGGTAGTTTCAAGATTTACACTACATTTTCAGTAATTTTGGAAAATTCTATATGAATAGCAAGTGATTTTCACTTAAGGCAGAGAAGATTGAAGGCAATTTTCCATTGTAAACTTTCTGGGCAAACTAGCCCTATTAAAAGTGAAGTTAAGTATATCAAGTTTACTTTCCTGTATTAGCTTCCACTGAAAAAAAAAGGCTGCATGTGTAAATCTGCATGCTGGCTAATGCTTATGGTAAGTTCCACACATACAAAAATTTCTCAGTGCAAGCCTTTTAGATTTTATCTGTATAATCATTAATTTTGAAAGAACAAGTTGACCAAACAATTCAGTTTCCTAACTATCTTGAACTTCCTGGATTAAAAATATATCTGAAAGTATTTCTGTATAAGTATAGGTATCAGTATCTGAGATTTGTTGCTAATTATTTTATAGAAATTTTACAGACCTACTCATAGGTTTCAATAGAAATATGGACTCCATTTTTCTCTCGAGCAGCAGCAAGGTCTCGCTTCAGACGCTCAATCTCTTCAGTGTATTCCTGCATAAAGAAACAACCACATGTAAACATGAACATTTCTATTTTGATTTTGATATTCAGCCTAACAAATACTTCACAAAGGTAGTTTTGCATAAGCACAAGAGCATAGCACTTCACCTCTGTTCTAAGTTCAATATAGCACCATTTAAATTCGCATCATTGGCTGTATGTAGAGCACTGAAACTTTCCATTTGAAGGTCATACTTGGTTGCATTTAGCAGCTTACAATGGGAATCCCAGCTTCCTTAGGGGCAGAGCTACTTTACACTGGCTCTTCACTTGTCCTTACTGACAAGTTCCCTTTAACTCAGGCACTTTCTAGGGAAAGTGCAAAATTGCAAACATATAATCCCCACAGTCATAGCTAGTAGCAATAGCTCTCTGTTAAACTTCAGTCTTATTAACAGTGCCAGTATCTGCAGGGACCATGGCTATGTAAGTGCAGCTTTAGTTTAAAAGCATCAGTTCATTAATTAAAATGATTCCAGAGAAACACAGCTACTAGTTACAGTTTCTCCCCTACTCATAACTCCTATACAGCAAAGATTACATTAACAAGAAGTCATGCCTAACCTGTAACTTCATTTTTTAAGATATATGTCTAATTACCTCTATAAGAGCTTTTTTTGTTAGCTGCTGATTAACTTCAGGCTTGTTCATGATGTTCTTTGCTCTATGGGCATATTCCAGTGTACTCAATGTTTCCTTGTGAAAAATAGATGTAACACTAGGTCAAGCTATGAATTAACTCCTATTTTTGTATCATTAGCAAAATATATTACTTATTTTAGGAATAGGTTTTCAGACTTTAAATTTACCTCAAGATTTACAGATGCAGGTGAAATTGCAGCAATTATTGATGTTTTTGTCCGTCCTCCAAGAGAGTCTTGAAGGATTCTTGTGAATTTAGAGTCCCTGTATGGAATATGAGGGGCTCTTTCCACTAGAGCAGTAATAACTCTTCCAAGTGTCAGCAGAGATATTGGTTGATATTTCCAGCTTCACGAGCTCTTTTGTCAACAGCCCCAGATCGACCAATGTTTTCACTTCCTGCAAGACCAACCTGAAAGGCAGGTTATGCTTCTGTCTCAATCACCCTGAAGAATGCTTGCCCCAAAGTCTTGCAGAACAAATAAAAGAGCTTACTAGTTTTTCAGGAGACACTGGGGTGACAAATGGGACTGATATTTTTCAGAGTGACAAACATACTCCACTTTATGAGAACAATAATTTTTTCCTTTATCAGGAAAAAACTCTAATAAATTCTAGTACATGGCTAAAAATTCCGACAATCTGTTAATCAATGACACTTAGTTCAAATACTTACCAAGTTTAGCTTTCCAACTTTAACAAGTTCTTCTCCATCTACTGTTGTTTCTTTCATATGGATGGTGATTGAGTGGGAACAGCTGCAAAAGAAACCAGTTTCAGATGTTCCATTAAAGCCAAATATCTAGTTGTTATATGACTGCTGCAAGTTCTGTGCTCTTTATTGAGTACATTTAGCCCATGAACTACAAATTACATTTGCAATACACAAAGTTATTCTGCTAAGTATAATTTTGTGTGTGCGTATATGAATATGTATTTAAAACCAGTGATGAGGCAACTGGCTGACATCTGACTTCTTCAATCCTATAGATTTTCTCTTATTTCAAGGGAAAGAAAGAGAAATGCCTTGGTTTTGCCTACATTTGAGTATTCTCAACTCACAAGCATCACATGAAAACTGATTTGCAGATTTTTTTTTTCAATCCTTACCCTAAGAACAGTTTCACAGAATGTGAGATTAAGGAACATAAATTTTCCTTATGCAGGCTAAGAAAATTCAGCCAACTAGTTGACTCCAATATTAAAAATTTAGAAGTTCAATTAATTTTTCAATCAAAATTAGTAATACAGTTTAAGATCATAGAATCATGGAATGGTTGCATCTAGCTCCAATCCCGCTACCATGGGCAAAGACACCTTCCACTAGACCAGGCTGCTCAAAGCCCCATCCAACATGGCCCTGGACACTTCCAGGGATGGAGCACCCACAATTTCTCTGGTCAACATGCTCCAGTGTTTCACCATTCTCATAGTAATAATGATTTTAGGTTGAGTTTATTCCTTTAATAAGCTTTTACTACAGGAAGCTGCCATATATAGAAAGCCATAGATATCAAATTACACCAGTTTGACCATACATAAAACAACACCTGAGGCACGTTAATTTCAAAAATTCCCTGGAATCTCAGACAAAATGAGTTCTGTGTTCCAATCAGTGCTAGAAAATACCCATTTCCTTCCACCAGTAGAGAGACATGCTCAGTATATATTGAAATTAAAATATACTACAGACAGGGTACATTCCTTACTGTTCTAGTACGACTTGTGATATAGATTTCACATCTGCAGCTCAAGAATGTGAAAGCAGTAATAAAAAGAATGGTATTTCTGACCCAGATGCCCCTATTACATTCTATGACCTGCAACCATATGAAGCAGCCCTTATTGCCATAGAATCTCATCCCCAGCTTCCACAACCTAATTTGCAAATTTTACAGAAGCTGGCTGGGGTTAAACCATGGCACCCCAGACACCTATTGCAATCATCCCACAGCAGGTGGTAAGGAAGATATTGTAACTCTGGCTTTCTAACCCACATTTGATAGTCTACACTGTGATAGACACGATGTCATGTTTGCACTATCTGCTTATTTCTTCAGTAAGATTCTTTTTAAGAAAGAACAAAACAAGGTTTCTGAAATGGGGAAGACTTTTACCTGGACTATGCATTCATTTAAGTTGCTGCAGTTGTTCTTTTGGCTGCACCCCTTTCCAGGATTTGGTAAACTTGATTTTTGTTGTGTACAGTTACTTGTTCCAAGCCTTTAATAATACACCCCTTTGTCAGAAATTAATACATGCTCATTATACATCTCTCAACAATCCTAAAAGCCTCAAGACAACAAATTTTGTAGCACTAACCTTGTTTCGAGGATCATCAAACAGCTGTAGTCTTTCTCCAACATCAGGAGTAGGATTCAGAAGATCAAAAAGCTCCTCGTTATAGATTTCCAAAAGAGAGACTTTCACTGAAAACTCAGTCCCATTCTCTGTGAGTTTTTCAAATATCTGATGCAATGTACGGGGTATGATACCTGCTAGTGGATCCTATAAATTAAAAAGAAAAATTTAATTTATAAATGTACTGAAAGAGATTTGGAGCTAGGGTGTAGAGTTTCAACTAAACAGTCTGACTGGATAGAAATAAGAATAAAGATGACCTTCCATATAAAAGTCACCAAGAGTTGAGTGCAATACATTAAAGATGTTAAATTGTCCTTTTCATAGGAAGATTATTTGTTAATCTACAAACATTTAAGGAAAGTCAGCTTCAGAATTTGAAAGGCATCAGCTTTTGGTTTTCTTTAGCCTTCTGCAGTTTCCAACTTTGAACTACAGTACAGACAAGAGGAATCTCAGAAGTGGTAATATACCTCTTCCCAAGTATATTCTTCATTGGGTGACTGCTCCCCTTCCATTGTAAAGGTCTTACCAGTCAGTACCTCTTTGGCCATAACTGTGAGAATAAAAATAAAAATGTAAACAAGAAAACAAAATACAAATAAAGTTTCCTAATGCTAATTATTGGCTTACTTACGCAAACACTGTACAGTTGTAGCCCATAACAACTTCATCCAAAATGGGACACTCAACACCCCGGTATACATCAATCTGCTTTGCCTGAGCTCCAAAAACCTATTGGCACAAGACAACACATCCCATTCAGCCATGCAATAATGCAGAACATCACACTAAGTACCAGCTTGTTTCTGCAAGTCCCCAAGCAGTTACTAACCATATCAAACGTGTACGTCTTTCTTGATGACTTATCTGTCACTCCTCCAGGGCGGACACTGACTTCCTTTCTTGCCTGATCACAGTCCACAACAGCGTAGGAGCTCACTTTCAGTTCTGAGGCATTAAAAGGCCTAAAAGGACAGGAGTCAGAAATATCGGATTGAAATCATTGCTAACAGGAACACAAACAGAAGAAGCAGTAATGTCACTCAGTTTAAGGATCTAGAATAGTAAAACTGGGCAAAAAACCCCAAAGTTTTTAACTCTATCTGTTTAATAATTAAGAAAAAATGCCGCAATTTGGCAGTTTACAGACCCTGTTTCTCCTTTTTTCCACTGTTTTACAATTCAGGCATCCACAGCTTTTTGTTTGTTATATACATATTTTTAACAGGCCTAGAACCACTTTCAAGATCATATAGATGCTCACATAGCTAACAGGCATCAGGACATGTTCAACTGCAGGGGGCAGAAGATTAAACAGATCAAACAACTATCTAAATAAGAGCCTTAAAAAAAATCCAAAAAACACTTACAATGTGCAAGTTAATGCAATAGTGAATCAAATGCTGACACTCTAAAGCATGAAAAATACCAACAGACCCTACTAATTGCAGGACAGTAAGCAGCAATACCAGAACCTTCAGGTACTGATGCACCTGAATAAAACATCAGATTTGGGGGGGGGGGGAGGGAAATCCACATTAATTGAAAGTGGATTAGTAAAAAGTAATTTAAAGTGGATTAGTAAAAAGTAATAGTAAAATATTTAACACAGCAACAATAAAAATTTTGAACTTTATGGTGAGCATCTTGTTTCACCACTAAGTTAATTCAAACTTGGTGTACACCATTTTCCTTAAAGGGACATTTGCCACTATTTCTCCTGAAACGTATGGAAATGCCCTAAAAAACATTAAATCCTATTTTATTCTTCATTTAGTAGTGCTACTGCACTGAATTTCTATGGTACCTATATAGGTGACCCGAGCAGTCAGCTTGAAAATATAACTTCTACAATCTTGTAACTCTTTTTAAAATATCTTGACTCTCGAGACACTTCAGATACTCTTTCAATTATCATGTTAAAGAAGAAAAACAAAACACAAGAAAACCACAAGCACATGGCACCTCGAGTTTCCTGAACCTTGTGGCTAGCATTTTCCCTCAATACATCACTGAGGCTGAAGTGTCAGATTCTAAACAGACCATGGGACACCTGGGTGCAAGACTGACTGATGACAACACAATATCACTAAAATCTTGTGCAGAGGAGCAAGTCACAGCTTCGGGCTCGTGACTTTGAAAGTAACAGAACAATGAAACACATTCTGCTGTGTAACCATGAAACATTGAACCAGTCCATGGCAGGAGGCACAAGAGCCCACAGCTGTGATATTGGGAGCAATTTAGCTGGGCTGGAGCAGGAGTACAGATCATCACCATCACCACCACACAAGCAGCTGCCTGGTGTGCCACGGAGACATTGATCTCAAGTTCATCCCCATAGGTATGAAGCATATGATGCATATTAACAATGCTAATGCATGCATTTTGAGATTCTAAAATCATGTTTTACCGAAGCTCAGTAAGCATGCTGCTTGAAAAGATTTGCTATATGCTTCAGGTTTTGGGAACAAATCAGGACACCAAAGAACACAATTGCGTCTACCTTCATATCTATAAGATAAGAACAATCTGACTGGATGCAGAAGAAAGGTGGAAGAAATATTTACTAGCTCAAATAAACTGAAGCTATTAAAAAACAAAAAGCTCCACAAAGGGCAAGAGCAAGGGTGGGCAAAGAACTTTTAAGAGGTTAGAAACTAACTCTTGACATAGCAATTAGTCTGTGAGCTACAACAAAAGCAGAAGACTCCACTGTAGACAGTCCTAATGCTACTTCCATAGTGAGCCTCATATTTAGTTAAAATAAATATTAATACTTGAAAAAGCTATTCCAGAACAATTAAGAGAGATAAAAACAAAACAGCTGCTCTTTACAGTATTTCAAATCCAAATGCTCCAATAAACATTCTCTTGCAATAGCCTTGAGTACATCAACACTTTCATCAATCCCACATTTTTTTCAGAAGCTTTATAGTTGCATTGCAAACATAAGGCTAAATTGATTTTAATTTCTATATTCATTGTGCATCTGTAAAAGCAGAACTCATAAGCTTGAGACTATGACTACAAAAGACATTAAAACATAATACATAAACTAATATTTGAAGGTCTGGCTCAAAAAAACCCAACTTCTAAAGGTGATTTAAACACTATACATTGCCAATATTACAGTTTTAACATCCAGTGCTTTAAGATTATTTAAGATCTAGTATTAGTAACCACCTCAGAATTACAAAGAGAACCTAATTTTATGGTAGATGAAATTTATCATTTCATACCAAAAAGCAAATTCGTCTCATCAAGCAAGACATTTGGTCATTTTTACTTCAGCAGTATACCCCCATCCCATTGTTTGTCCCCTGTAAAGTCTGCATCAATGAAGTTATGTGACAGGTATACCAGAGTGGAAGTAGCAGCATTTTTAGCTGTCAAAGCTTAGCGACTTCCCACAGGAGCTGACAGAAGGGCAAAAGTCAGCCTGGGGTTTTGTGTGTCTCGAATATGATACTAATTGTGCGTAGTTCTTCTTGAGCTTGCAGCGCAGCTTCCTACTGGGTGTGCGCTGAATGAAGATGGGAAAGTGCAGCTTTTTGCCTTTTGAAGCTCTAAAAAAATCGCTCCTAACAGCCTTACTTGTGCCGAAGCGCCGCTTCCCCGGCAGGCACAGGAGGCCGCCTCAGGCGCAGAGCGGTGCCCGGGACAGGCAGCTCCCAGCGCGGTGCCCGGGACAGGCAGCTCCCAGAGCGGTGCCCGGGACAGGCAGCTCCCAGAGCGGTGCCCGGGACAGGCAGCTCCCAGCGCGGTGCCCAGGCCCCTCAGGGGTACGGGGGGCTCCCCTGGCCGCCATCCCTCCGGGGGGACGCAGCGATCCCCCGGAGCAGGGTCCCGCCGCCGGACACAGCGGCCCGGCAGGGCCACAGCTGCACAGCGCCTGTGGCACCGTGAAATACAAAGCTGTGTTTCGTGTCGGGTACAAACAGGCGACGTGTGTATTTGTGAGTGCGAAATGTGTAGACGCCGACAATGGGAGACCTGTGAATTCTAATAATAACTGAAGAAAATAAAGCATGGAAAAAGGCCTTTGAACCTATCTTTTGTTTGCAATTAACTCTGGGTGATTTAGGAGCCTTGGAATTAAAGCGTTAAGGATGTTGCTTTTTGCTTGCAGTTAATCCATAAAGAGCTCTGCAATAATAACCTTTTGAAGTATAATTTTAGAATATTACTTGTATCCTTGAAACTATAGCTTTGGAGCATAGATAAAGGAAATATGCTTATCTCACACCTTATTGAAGCAGAGAAAAACAGCTTGAGAAAGGAAGATGAACATCACCTCAAGGATTTATGGTTTCGACCAAAGGGAAGCTGGACATCACTGTTGTTAGATTTATAGTCCTTGCAATCAAAAGGTGGACCCACATCTGGGGAGCTGGACTCCATCAGATGGGATTCGTCTTTCTTCTTTCAGAAACTGGACCGCCACCATCTGGGATACTCCTTTTCTGGGATACATCCTGAGAAACTAAGATCACAATAGTGTATAGAATTGTGATGTAATAATTTGGAATAAAAATTGCTGATGAGTAAAAAAATTAGAAATAGAAACTGCTGAGAAAGCTTATGAGTACCCCTATAAATACCTGTAACCCTCAACTATCGGTGTGCAGTTGGAGGCCAAACTTCCCCCACTGTACCCAGCGCTGTATTGCTCATACTTTCCCATATTAAATAATAAATGGATTGCTGCTTGAATATTGGCCTAGTCAAGCTTCTTATTCATAACAGCACGGCGGCGGCCTCGGCCCGCCGGCCCCGCGGGCTGTCCGGGGCCCCGAGCACGGAACGTCTGCGCCCGAGGCCCGGAGGCACCAACGCGGCACCTCCCGGGCCTTCCCGCGGAGCGGCCCCGAACGCTCGGCCAGAGAAGGGCCGCCGCGCTTACCTGCACCGCACCGCCACCTGGACGTTCTTGCCCTTCTCCTCCTTCTTGGTGCCGCCGCCCTGGGAACTGAAGGAAGCCATGGCGGGACGGGGCCGGCACCGAAGCGCTGCCGCGGAGCCGAGACTGGGTTCGGCCGCCCGCGCCCCCGCCAGCGCCGCTTTGAACCGCGCCCGGCCCGGCCCGGGCGAGCAGCGGCGGCCCCGGGGCACCGCGGGACGGGATTGCAACCTCGGCGAGTCAGAGAAATAATGTTATAGACAAGAAACAATAAATAACCTTGAGAACGAGAACACAAAAACTCTTAACTCCTTCTTCAACTGCCAGGCTGGGAAAAAGAGGCTTGCTCAGGGTCACTCTGACTGTGAAAAACGCCAATCACTTGTTTTTAAAATTTTAAAAGTTTAATAGTAATAAAATTGTTATAAAAATAGTAATACAATTGGAGTAATAATAATTTGGACAATTTGAATTAGGACAATATGACACAACAAATACAAAAAGTTACGGACAGTCCGGGTACATCTTTCTGGGCAGCGCGAGCCCGAAAAAGGACACTCGTTAACAGAGGATTAACCCTTAAAAACAATAACCTGTTGCATATCCATACACCTCATACATGATGCATAAATTCCATTCAAACACAGGATTCTGTCTGGTCATCGTCAACTTCTTCCTCTGAATCCTAACAGCTCCTTCAAGGCGGGAAGAAGTTCGTTTCTTCTGATAAGGGGGCAATAAATTCTTTTTCTCTGAAAGATTTAGGTGTCCCATGGCTGCTATCTTGCTGCGAGTCCTTTCTTTAAAAGGAGTATCCTACATAGCATTGTTTCTATTTTAACATTATGTTATAACCTAAAACTATATTTAACACACTACTTACAAAAATTAATACAGCACAACTTTTTAACGTAACACATATAATATTCATTTTAATATTTGCAAAAAGCCAATCATAAAATACATGCATTTTTCACAATTCCCCCTCTTATTCTTTGTAAATCATTTGTCTTGAGCAATATTTCTTATCTACTTGCATCTTCTGGACTATGCTGACAAAATAAAACAGGGGATTACACAAGGAAGAAATAGAAAAACAGTTGTAACACATAAAATGAAAGATCTTAATTTCTTCCAATACATTACCCCACTAGCTAGGTTTTAACATTGTTTTCTAATTTTTGGACTGGTATCTGAGTTATTATATGCATATATATATATTTTTTTTTTTCTTCTTTGATTTCTTTTGCTTTTTCTAGAATGACTTTTCTGTGGTCATCAATTTTCAACAATCTGATATATTAAACTTTCCACAAACACCCCCTTCTTTGGCCAATAAATAGTCTAAAGCCAACCTATTCTGATACACTACAGTTTTTGTTTGGCTTAGCTGACTTGATATTGACTCTAATGACTGGGCAGCCTTATTTGCTATCATTTCTATAACTGCTTGGAGTCTTGTAACATGACTCAATAGATAATTTGGGGTCAATACAGAGTTAAACTGCTGTGCTGGTTTTACCTTTTCATTTACTATTTGTTTTTTTACCAAATCTTGAACCGTATCTTCAAGATTAAATGTAAAACAAATCCATCTCTCTCCTTTTGGACATTCAATTCCAGATCTATTACCACTTTTTCCTAAATTTCTTGTAATCCAATAATTTACTCCGTTTTGCCTACAGGTTCTTAGTTTGGATGGGTTATAACAGTGGCTGTTGACCTAGGTGTGTGTAATAAAAGAGGAACTTCGGTTTCTTTCCATGTGATGCTTTCTGTAGCATTTGTGACACAATCTTGCTGGTATCCTGAAAGGGAAAAGACAACAAATGAGTGACAGAAACAGGAAGAACAGAGCTCCAGTATGGCTTATACTCCCACCTCCCAGGCCTGTGAGGTTGCAACCCACAGCAGGTGTATTTGATCTTCTCAGTGGTGAAATACAGAGGCCAATCTGGTCTTGCCCTCTATTTCCTTGTCACTTTCTCTTAACTAATTTCCAGGCAAATTGTTTTTGACACCCTTTAACTGTGGTCTCCTACCGTTCCTCAGGTATCTCTCATTCAGCAGGCACTAATAATTCCCATCCACAAAACAAAGTTATTACTTTAACACTTTTTGCAATAAGAGCATAAATTTTGTGAACCACAATACTAATTATTTTCACAATTCATGCATTTACTTATAACCCATCTAGCATGTCCAGTATTGGAATGAATCAAATAAAGTTTACTAATGGAAATGGTAATTTCCCTTCTCCCCTGTACAATTCACAGGCTAAGGTCAGAATACAAAAACAGTCTTGATCTTTCTCTCTGAAGTATTCCTCCCTGAAGGAGATGTTTTATTCAGGCAGTGCTTGAAACCAGTGATATAAGCATTGTCTTACTTCTTAATTCAGTGTTATTCTTTGTACATTTCTTGGATCATTTGGGTTTTTCTAAACTATTACCATTCAGTCCCCCATTGGAAAGTCAGTTCGGTATCACCCGGTTTAAATGTGATAGTCTGTTCCTCAGGTTTCTTCACAAGTCCTTTGATTCTGCTGGCATGAATTCACCCTCTTTCTGTGATTCTGATTGTTGCTTCAGTAGTACCTGGAAAGGACTTCTTAATAGCATAGTAATAAAAGAAAGATAATACTGCATTAACTTTTACCATTCGCTTTTCTTCCAAATTTTCTGGGTTTAGCTAAAAGCTTTCTCCACAGCAGCCTCTTCTTCTTCTATCCAGCTGTGCTAATAGCTGCAGAGGCAAATTCTTCTTTCTGTGAGTTATAGTTAGTTAAATAAGAAAAGCTAGACCAATTTTAACATGAGGTGTATCACATGTATTGCTTTTTACTTTTTGGGCAGCATTTAATTGTTTTAGCCTTATAAACCCATTCTTCAGAAAAAAAACCTTCTTTTTAACAGCAAACAAAACACACAAAAGAAAAAAACCAAAAAACTTCTTACTTAAGAAAAGGAAAACCACTTTGTGAGGTTTGGAGAGTCAGCAATCTCTGCTTTGATTTTATCTTTTAGTGCTAGCACCCTCCCTCTTTTCACAGCTTTGCTGTCAATGCTGTTCTTCGCCCTTCCCCGGTGCTGCCACTTCGCTGCAGAGCCGGAGCAGGGGTGAACAGCCACGGGCATGGGGACCCTGGGCCAGCCTTGGGTCCCTTTTGCCCCCTCTCTCTCTCTTCTCTCTCTTTCTCTTTCCTTCTGTCTCTCGGCCCACTTACCGGGCCCACGCTGCCATCCTGGACTCGGGACCCCGGCAGTCTGGGAGCCCCCCTGGCCCCGGAGCCAGCCCGCTCCTGCCCGGCAAACCTGTGTCCCCTGCTGCCAGCACCGCCGCCGGGCCACCTCCATGGATCGGTGCCTGCCGCAGCCCCCGAGACCCCGCCGCTCGTAGGGAGCGGGCAGACACCTCCCAACCTTGACAACCCCAAACTTGGCGTCCCCAGGTGCTCCTGACATTCTTTTTCTTTCTCTAGTCAACTTACCCTCTTTTCTCTTCAAGGAGGGTCCGTCCTGCTAAACCCTTTCTGCACCCCAGTTCGGCATTGAATAACCTCCTATCAACCATGTGTTAAGACACTTCCCTGCCTTTCATGCAAAAAACCCGCATTCACACTTCTGCTCTCTTCTAGCACCAAGATGTCATCACTTCACATTCTAACATCTCAGAGTTTGCTAACCACCTCCCTACTTCAACTTCTCTTTCTTCTCTTCTTACCTGTTGGGTTTTTTTTTTTTTTTTTTTTGATTCAACACACCTCAGACGGTACGAGGTGAACCTAACTAATTTACTTCCAAAAGTAAGCTTACAACTTTCTTTTACTAGGATTGCAGTAGCTGTTATAACTTAAATACATACTGGCTAGCTGTGGCTTACTGAGTCTAACATCTTTTAACATCTTTGATATATAAGCTACTAGATATTTTTTTACTCTTCCTTACTCCTGAATTAAAATTTTATGAGCTACTCCATTTTCTGTATTTATGTATAAATGATAAAGGATTTTTCTAACAAAGGTAAGCTTAAGGCTGGTACTTAGGCTAGTTTTAACTTAACTCTTTTAATTTAACAATATCTTCTTTGGTCTGTTTATATCATCTCCTTCTGTCAATTTTTTCATACACAAATTTTGCTACCTGTGTGTACCCCTCAATCTATAATCTATAATATTTCGATAATCTAGGTAATTTTCTGATCTCCCTCTTTGAAGAGGGAGGGAGAAGGAATAAAATTCTTGCAATTTTCTCATGGTTGGGTTTCCAGCTACTTTTATTTATTAAGTGTCTAAGATATTTTACCACTGGGTAGTGAGTCTGAGTTCTTTTATTAACCTCCCTTAAATCTTGTACTAGTCTATAACTCCCATCAGACTTTGCTGGGGGAATAGGGATATTATGAGGAGACATACAAGGTTCTAATGCCCCATCCTTTATTAGTCCTTCTATTACCGGCTTCAAACCTTCCCGTCCTTCTAAAGATACAGGATACTGACATACACGCATGGGACAATCTTCTCTCTCAATTGTAACCCTTATGGGGTCGATATTTAATCCTCCCCTATTTCCTTCTCCAGCCCAAACTTCTTTGTTGATTTTTTTTTTCTTCATCCTCTTGGCCTAATTTTAAAACTCTAGGTGTCATTTTCCCATTTTCTGATATAACTCCTATTCTTAATTGCACTTGTAAGACTCTTCCCAATAAATTGCTACCTGCCCCTGGGACCAATAAGACATCTCCCATCCAAATTTTAGTTTCCTCCCTCAATTACCACATCTTTAATGACCAGAAATGTAAAACTTTCTCTTTTTACCCCTGTTACTTTCACTATATATTTGCTCACACTGTAACCTTTTGGAATATTTAACAGGCAGGTTCTCTCTGCCCCTGTGTCTATTACAAATTCCAATTCTTCTTCTTGGGGACCTACTTTTAAAGTTATCACAGGCTCCAGATGGTATTTGTCTCCAAAAAAAATTAGAGCTTATGAGCTCACTGTGCCAGAGCTGGCACAGGGGCTGGGGGGTGGTGCAGCTGCGAACGAGTTGGGGAATAGACGAGAATGGATGAGGTAATATTTTGTCCCCAGCCTTATACTTCCACTGTTTTCCTTTTATTGCCTTTCAAAAATGTTATTTTCTTACAACCTCCACCCTCCCCAGCATGTGGTATACCTAAAATACATACTTGTTCAAAATGTGGTGCTTGTGTGCAGGTAAGACAACAGAAACCAGGGTTTTAGACTCAGGAAGCATCACAGAGATTCACTTTTTCCCCAGTAAATTCCCTGTCTTAGCCCTACAGTATGTAAAAACACAAACACAGTTAATACCTAATCAAACAATTTCTCTTGTTTTTTGTGAAGATGGAAAATGTTGCTATTATTTCTATTTTTAAATAATTTAGAGCTCTTTGAGGTCTGCAGCTCCATAAAGCTTTATAAAAGACACAAAATTC
Source organism: Molothrus aeneus (assembly GCF_037042795.1). NCBI lineage: Eukaryota > Metazoa > Chordata > Aves > Passeriformes > Icteridae > Molothrus > Molothrus aeneus. The sequence goes on along the minus strand of NC_089647.1, from coordinate 14,534,985 downwards.
TCATTACCTTGGACTTTCATATTTAAAATTCAAATTTAACTATGGAACTCAAGAAACGTTGCAAGTCAAAGGCCATTATAAAAATAGGCCTATATCTCACAGACAACCTTATTAAAAAAAAGATGTGTCTCACTCTAAAATTATAATGAACACTAAATATATGCACAGTGTAGGTAAGTCAGTGTTAGCAAATGGCATTTTAAATGGCTCCATATGGTTTGACTAAACTATTTTGTAATACACACAATAAAGTCTTCAACATTTTGCTAATGTGTAATGGATGTTTCCTTCAGTTGTATAGTGTTGCAGACTATTACACAACTCAAGAACAAACTCTGGCTTCATTAACACAAACCCATGCATTTTTTAATAACTCTCCTCTGATTATATTCCTCCAACCTGGCTGTAGACCATGTCAACTGTAAACTCTTCCAAAACAGCTTTCTTAAAATCTACTTTAATGGCTCTTAGCTGAAGGAAACTCTGGTCTGAGGAAACTCAGATCTTCTCCAACAATAAATAATTAGACCTCAAGAAGCACTGATAGCCTTTTCTCTACCTGTGAGCAAAGATCTTCATTAGCTTGAAATCTGTAATCTCGTTTTGTTTTGCTTCCAGCTCAGGACTTCATGAAATTGGGAAGTGCATGAGTTTCAATTTTGAAAAAATAAAGCAAGTTCTTTCCTGGCTGAATAAGACAGAGCTCTTCAATCAGCTGGAAAAGAGAGCAGGGGAGCAGGGAAACCATCAAATATAAAAGCTGTTCTGGATAGGAATGAGTGCTGAGATGCATTGGAAACTTCATGCTGCTGCTGCTTTTGATGAAGAGAAACCTGGTGTGACACCTGGCTCAGCCTACCTTAGCAATTACTGCAATGTAATAAGTGTGGATGCACTGACCAAAGCACTTGGTCCTGAGGTGTCTCGTGTCCTCATTGTTCATTGCAATGCTGGGATGGCCCCGACGAGGGGAGAGAATGCTGCATCTGACTCCATGGGTATCAGAAGGCTAATTAATTACTTTATTATACTATATTATTCTATACATCTAAAACTGAATCTGCCAAGCACTCAACCCTGCACACTCTGCACACCCTGCACAGAATCTCGTGACTGTCAGCCGATGGTCCAGACACAAGCACACCCTTGGCCCTGATAGGCCAAGGAAACAAAACACCATCACTTTGGGTAAACAATCTCCATATTGCATTCTACTTTGGCACAAGCACAGGCACAGCAAATGATAAGAATTGTGTTTTCTTTCTCTGAGGTTCAGAGAATGTGATTCCCAGAAATATTATTGGGGAAAATTGTACTTTGCTTTTCTCTGTGAAGAGAAATGTGAAGCTACAGTTGTTACTAATGGATGTGGGTTTAGAGAAGTCCTTGTCTTTTGCCCAGGTCTCTGGCAGCAGGCAGTAGCTTTATTGAGGTGGCCAGCACCCCAAAACCCACTCCTGTTCACAAGCTCTTTAATAATGACTACTTTGGTCCATTATAGGATGAATTATTTATTTAATAGACACAAAACTAGCAGAGAAAAGACTTAAATCAAACTAAGAGGAAATAGCAGGAATAAAGACAAAAAAAAACTACTAGCAAGCAAGTAAGGTTAAAGGTACCTATTAATTTTACAGCCAGCAAAGAAATAATATAACTTAGGATTCAATCTCTCTTATCTAATTGTTGGTGAGGCACACATCGAGATACTTTCCCTCAATTCCCAGGAAAGTAACCATGGAATCTGCATCCAAACTCCAGGAAGAAATCTTGAATGCTTGTCAGGGTGCAAGAAACTTCTGTCTCTCTGATAACTTGTCTGTCTTTTATAGTTTAAAACTGTCTCTCAGTCAAGAATATTTCTTGTATCTCTTCCCACATCTGCTCTCCAAACTAAAGTGTTGATCCTTAGCTGGGGTCTGAGCCCTTCTGGTACCAGACATGACCCCTTGCTGAGCCTTCCAGCCAAGGTTATCCTTTTATGCACCAGCTATCTGTGGTAGAGGGGAAGGACATGTCCTATCACACTCATTACAACCTAAATTCAAAGTGTTTATTTCAGAATATCTCTAATCCAGCATTCAGGGCTAAAGAATTTGAGTGCACATACAGTCTGGCACTTTCATGAGCCGAGTGACTCCACCAAACCCTGTCTCACTCACACATCACCCCTTCTAGAAAGCCTTGCAGTGCCTTTTCCTTTGCCTGTCACTGTGCTGGTGCTCACATCAGTTTGTACACACATCATCACCCTTTCAAGGGTTAATGCCAGAAAAATCTCTGGTTTTGTTTTTCCTGGTGAGACTCCTGAGGGGCACCACAGAGCTGGCTTATCCATTCACTGTGTTCATGTGTGGGCAGAGATCTCCAAGGGACTGTGGGTCAAGGGTGCAAGATTAATCCTCATAGCAGGAAGATACCTGATGTCTGCTGTCATGGACTGTCTTTTCCACAAGATTGAGGATGGCAGGATTTCCTCCTGAGTGGCCACCATGCCTTGTCTGAGTGTGACCGGGATCATTGTACTGTTACATGATTCATTGTGAAACATGAGAACGTGATGTTACTTAAGACTCAAAAGGGGGAATGCATTCACCCCAACCTTCCCCCCTTTTTTCTTTGCATAGTAAATAAAAATAGGAACAAAACATTGGTTTTGGACAATATTCTAGTGCAAGAAAATTTTGTTAACATGAATAACAGTGCAAGCAGTCTACTTTTTTCCTTTTGTTAGGAGTTAGAAATTTTGTTACTGACTTTAACAGGTGACTTTAGGCTTTAAAATGATGATAGGTGGCAAATTCTTGGTTAGAGACTTTGTGGTTGAAATTTGGCTATGAAGTTAGTAAATTAATATTCCGTGCATGTGTCAATGGACCTAGAATGTTAAGATGTTATATTCTTTGAATCTTCAGGTTTGATCTAGCAATAATGCAAGCAGGGCTATTAGGAATACCAAGAGACAAATTATTAATATAAATAATTATTAATTACTAATTATTACTATATTATTAACAAATTATATATCCTATAATCTCTTTGATACACAGCAGCCCATGCCTGAGACAGGAATGTAATACTTTCTTAATAACTTCAGTAAAATCAGATACCATAGGCTTAACAATTCTGATTTTATTAAATGTAAACAGCAGTGACAAATATTGTACTATGAACTCTAAGGCATATTTAACAAACAACTGTACATTTTTGTAATTCTTATGTGATACCTTTTCAGTATTTTTACCTTCATCATTTGTTATAAGTTTATTAGAATTTTTGAAATATGGAATGAAACATGGGTCCTGCTGTGAAGCTCTTGATTTTTCTAGTCCCTGACCTTCTGCATAAGTTCTCCTGCTCGATTTGAACATTATACATATATTGAACATTATATATTGCACGGGAGTACCAAGCAGTTCTGCAATCTGCTTCACATCATATGGGGTTAATTCACCAGTAGTTATAAATCGAAGCATATTTGCATATTTACAACATCAGCCCGTGTTTAGCAGCTAGCTGGCGTGGCTCTGAGAGGATTTGCCAATTAAAGGCTGTGTATTTTTCAGGTGCTGTGCCATTACCTCACACCACTGGGAATGCTGGAATCATTCCCCTGCCCTGTTGCCAGCTCTCTGATGATGAAGTCAGCTCAGCCCCTTCTGGATCTCCACAGTCTGGAGCCTCCTGTTTTGCCTCTATCCAGAGGGTCACTGAGCCTCAGCTGGGGGCGTTTCCTGCTCGCAACATCCAAGGGGCTGCAGCTCCTGTTGGCAGGGCTGTAGGGACTTGCTCAGCTTGCTGGACCTTGCCTGTCGGTGCCGCGGTGCTGTGACAGTGACAATGACAGCTCCATGTGTGACAGTGGCAGCTCCATAGCTAGGCTCGCTACCGGGACCCTCCATCATGCTGTTGGAGCTTCTTGTTTCCGGTGTGCTTCCGGGTGTGACGTATGCCAACATCCGGGCATTTGTAGTGACGTCACCTCTGGCCCCACCCCCGCGTTGCCGCCGTAGGCAATTACAATATTAAAGTGAATATTATATGTGTTATGTTAGAAAGTTGTGCTGCATTAATTTTTGTAAATAGTGTGTTAAATATATTTTTAGGTTATAATATAATGTTAAAATAGAAACTATGTGATGTAAGATACTTTTATTAGAGGACCCGCACCGAGATAGCAGCCACAGGACACCTAAATCTTTCACAGAAAGAGAATTTATTGCTCCATTATCAGAGGAAACGAACTTCTTCCCGCCTCGCTCAGCCATGAAGAAGCCGTCAGGATTCAGAGGAAGAAGTTGACACTGACCAGACAGAATCCTGTGTTTGAATGGAATTTATGCATCATGTATGAGGTGTATGAATATGCAACAGGTTATTGTTTTTAAGGGTTAATCCTCTGTTAATGGGTGTCCTTTTTCGGGCTTATTTTGCCCAGAAAGATGTATCCGGACTGTCCGTAACTCTTTATTTTCATTGTCTCATATTGTCCTAAATCCTAATTTTCCAAATTTTTATTACTCCAATTATATTACTATTTTTATAACCATTTTATTACTATTAAACTTTTAAAATTTAAAAAAAACAAGTGATTGGCGTTTTTCACAGATCTCTTGTGAGCAGTTGAATTACCCCCTGAATTACCCTGTGAGCAGTTGAATTACTGCACATTACCAGCAGATGCAGGGGGGTAATTCAGCGCAGTTTGGCCAGGAGAGGCGGCACGGCCGGCCATTGTGTTCCCCCACATGCTTTTGGGCTTAGAAAGGCACGCATTCCCCCCGAAAATTCATCTGGTGTGTTTTCCTTCCCATATAGTTCAGTATTTAATAGTCCTATTAAATCCAAAACGAGCCTCTGCGGTTTTATAACTCTTGGCCACCCCCAAAACCTTAATTTTGGGGTCCTGGTCCCCCCCAAAACCCGAGTTTGGGGTTCTGGCCACCCCAAAACCTGAGTTTGGAGTCCTGGCCTGCCCAAAACCTCAATTTTAGGGTCCTGGCTCCCCCAAAACCCAGATTTTGGTGTCCCGGCCCCCCCTTTCCCCCAGCACAAGCCATAGAAAGCCGGGGGGGCCCGGCACCGCCGTTGTACAAATGTAATAAAGCACCTGCTGCACCCCAAAACTGGCCTGGGGGATTCTGGGGAGTCCTGGGGGAGGTTTTGAGCAGACCACCAGGGGTTTAGGGCTTCCTGGGGGGGAGTTGGGATGTCCTGGGGGGATTTTGGGGAGTCCTGGGGGGGCTTGGGAACATGCTGGGTGGGTTTTGAGATGTCTGGGGGGATTTGGGGAGACCTGGGGGCCTTGGGGGCATCCTGCGGGGGAGTTGGGATGTTCTGGGGAGAATTTGAGGAGTCCTGGGGGCCTTGGGGGCATCCTGCGGGGGAGTTGGGATGTCGTGGGGAGAATTTGGGGAGTCCTGGGGGCCTTGGGGGGCATCCTGCGGGGGAGTTGGGATGTCCTGGGGAGAATTTGGGGAGTCCTGGGGGCCTTGGGGGCATCCTGCGGGGGAGTTGGGATGTCCTGGGGAGAATTTGGGGAGTCCTGGGGGCCTTGGGGGCATCCTGCGGGGGAGTTGGGATGTCCTGGGGAGAATTTGGGGAGTCCTGGGGGCCTTGGGGGGCATCCTGCGGGGGAGTTGGGATGTCGTGGGGAGAATTTGGGGAGTCCTGGGGGCCTTGGGGGCATCCTGCGGGGGAGTTGGGATGTCCTGGGGAGAATTTGGGGGAGTCCTTCGGAGTTTGGGGGAGTGCTGAGGGGTTTTCAGGGTTCCATCTCTTTCCTTGAGGAGGGATTGAGGAGGAGGAGAGAGGGAAGAGAAGGAGGTGGGGAAAGAGAGGAGGCGGAGGGAGGGAAAAGGAGGGCTGGCAGAGGAGGAGGAGGAGACCAGGGAGGATGGAAGAGGAGGAGCGGGAGGAAGAGGAAGAGGAGGGACAAAGAGGGATCAGGGCTGAGCTGAAGCAGCCGCGCGGTCGAACCCTGCCTGTGGGATCATCGCCCCCCGCATCGCGCAGGTGAGCGGCGAGGGAGAGCTCGGCTCAGATATCCCGGGGGGGGCTCTGGGTTGGGGTTTTTTTTTTTGGGGGGGGGGATGTTTGGAGAATGAAGAAGTCCAAAGTTGAGCGGAAAGGGCCCCTTGGGGGGACATCGGGGGGTGCCGGAGAGCGCCGCCATTGGCGGGAGCCTCAAGAGCCTGGAGAGGGGCAGGGATGACTCCTTGGAGCCGCTGCAGCCCAGAGCAGAGAATGAGGGGAGAAGGGACCCCGGGAGCCCAAAAAGCCCCGGCATCCCGAAATGGGGAGTGCGAAGAAGGGGGAGTGCTTCTCCGGGGACGCCCTGGGGGGATCTCTTTGCCCTTGCCTGTGGCACGGAGGCAAATCCCATCCTGTCCTTGTCCTTCCTCCCCCAGAGTAGGAGCTGAGCATGGAGAGCAGGGAGGACAAATGCCCACGGCAGAACCTGGTGGAAGAGGCCGTTTTGAGCGGCTCCACGGCGCAGGAAGCCAACGGGGAGGAAAAGCCCCAGAGATGCCACACGAAGAGGGGCTGCAAACGCAGATGGCGGGGATCTGAGGGGGAAAGAGCCAGCCTGGGCCGGGAAGGCGGACGGAGATCGAGCCAGAGCTCGGAGCTGGTGCTCCATGAGCAGCTCCATGATGGGGAGAAGCCCCACACGTGCATGGAGTGTGGGAAGAGCTTCAGGTGGAACTCCAAGCTCATCGAGCATCAGATCATCCACACTGAAGAACGGCCCTATGAGTGTGGGGAGTGTGGGAAGAGCTTCAGCTTCAGTTCCAGCCTGATCAAGCACCGGAAAATCCACACTGGGGAACGGCCCCACGAGTGTGGGGAGTGTGGGAAGACCTTCAGGACGAGCACCCACCTGATCAGCCACCGGATGACCCACACTGGTGAGAGACCCTACAAGTGTGGAGAGTGTGGACAGAGCTTTAGCCGGAAGTCCAACCTGATGCGGCACCAGGTGATCCACACGGGGGAGAAGCCCTACGAGTGTGGGGAATGTGGGAAGACCTTCAGGTGGAGCTCTGACCTAATCAAGCACCAGATGATCCACACTGGGGAGAGGCCCCACGAGTGTGGGGAGTGTGGGAAGAGCTTCAGCTGCAGCTCCCACCTGACCAGCCACCAGAGGACCCACACTGGGGAAAGGCCCTACGAGTGTGGGGAATGTGGGAAAAGCTTCAGCTGCAACTCCAGCCTCATAAAGCACCAGAGGACCCACACTGGGGAACAGCCCTATGAGTGTGGGGAGTGTGGGAAGAGCTTCAGCCAGAGCTCTGACCTCATCAAGCACCAGAGGATCCACACTGGGGAACGGCCATACAAATGTGGGGAGTGTGGGAAGAGCTTCAGATCAAGCTCTGACCTCATCAAGCACCAGAGAATCCACACTGGGGAACGGCCCTATGAGTGTGGGGAGTGTGGGAAGAGCTTCAGGGACCATGACACCCTGATCAGACACCGAAAGATCCACACTAGGGAGAGGCCTTACAAGTGTTTCGAATGTGGGAATAGCTTTCGGTTCAACACTCATCTTGTCCTGCACAATCTGAGTCACACAGAGGAGAGGCCACTCTGCTGCCCCGACTGTGGGAAGGGATTCAAGTACAACTCCCAACTCATCATCCACCAGCGAATCCACACCGGAGAGAGGCCCTACGAGTGTGGGGAATGTGGGAAGAGCTTCTCACAGAGCTCTCACTTGACCCGACACCGATGCAGCCACCGGTAAGGGAAGCCCTGCAAGTGCAACGAGGCAGGAAGAGCTTCGTGCGCTGCTCCAGCTCCATCCCCCACTGGAGGAACCACATTCCCTGTGATCCATGTTGGAAACACACCTGGCTGCTTCTCCTTTTGGTTGGGCCTTAATTTTTTTATCTTCTCCCTCTCTCTGCACTCCAAAAGCCTAAAGGGATGGATCTGTCACCTCAAAACCACTCAAACACCAGTGAAAACACTTCAGTCTTAAAGGAAAAGAGCTCAGCTCCACATCAAGGTGGCTTTTTCCCCGCTCAAAAAAACTCTAGCTTGTGACAAACTAACTCGATTCCACAGCCACCAGAATGAGATGGGGTTGGGAGGAGACTGGGAGAAGTGGGATCCCAATTTCGACCCTTGGGATGGGGATTGTGTGGGATGTATTTGATAGCAAATAAAAGTCTCAGACTTAGTGCTTTCTCTCCCGTTCATGTTCAGTCCGTTGCAGTTCTGTTTGCAGAGTGCCGCCGCCTCCCAGAGTGTCCCCTCACAGTGTCCGGCCTTGGCCTGAGCCCGCCCCTTTCCCTGCTCCCTTTCCCCTCACGGTTCCCGCCCTTTCCTCAGCCCCTTTCCCCTCACGGTTCCAGACTGTGAGGGGGGATGAACAGGGGGAGGGGAGATGAAAGAGGAGGGATGAAGGCGGAGAGAGAGCAGCGATGGAAGGAAGAGAAGGAGGTGGGGTTAGGGAGGAGGAGGAGGAGAAGGGATGGAAGGGGAGGGATGGAAGAGGAGAAGGAGGTGGAGATAACACAGAGGAGCGGGAGGAAGAGGAAGAACAAAGGCGGATCGAGGCTGAGCGGAAGCAGCCGTGCGGTCGAACGCCGCCTGAATTCGCAGCCCCCACGTGTGGGATCATCGCCCCCCCCGCATCGCGCAGGTGAGTGGGGAGGGGGAGCTTGGCTCAGATATCCGGGGGGGTCCCTGGGTTGGGGTTTTGGGGGGCTGCGAGGAGAATGAAGAAGTCCAAGGCTGAGCGGAAAAGGCCCCTTGGGGGCACATCGGGGGGTGCCGGTGCCGTCCTGCCGGGGACGCCCTGGAGGAGATCTCCTTGCCCTTGCCTGTGGCACGGAGGCAAATCCCATCCTGTCCTTGTCCTTCCTCCCCCAGAGTAGGAGCTGAGCATGGAGAGCAGGGAGGACAAATGCCCACGGCAGAACCTGGTGGAAGAGGCCGTTTTGAGCGGCTCCACGGCGCAGGAAGCCAACGGGGAGGAAAAGCCCCGGAGATCCCGCACGAGGAGGGGCTGCAAACGCAGATGGCGGGGATCTGAGGGGGAAAGAGCCAGCCTGGACCGGGAAGGCGGACGGAGATCGAGCCAGAGCTCGGAGCTGGTGCTCCATGAGCAGCTCCATGATGGGGAGAAGCCCCACACATGCGTGGAGTGTGGGAAGAGCTTCAGGTGGAACTGCGACCTGATCAAGCACCAGAGGACCCACACTGGGGAGAAGCCCTATGAGTGTGGGGAGTGTGGGAAGAGCTTCAGCCGGAGCTGCCACCTGATCCAACATCAGGTGATCCACACTGGGGAACGACCCTACGAGTGTGGGGAGTGTGGGAAGAGCTTCAGGTGGAGCTCTGACCTGATCAAGCATCAGATGGTCCACACTGGGGAGAGGCCGTATGAATGTGGGGAGTGTGGGAAGAGGTTCAGGTCGAGCACCCATCTGATCAGGCACCAGGTGACCCACACTGGGGAGAAACCCTATGAGTGTGGGGAATGTGGGAAGAGCTTTGGACAAAGAGAGAGCCTGATCCAGCACCAGAGGACCCATACTGGGGAACGGCCCTATGAGTGTGGGCACTGTGGGAAAAGCTTCACCCAGCGCTCCAGCCTGATCCAGCACCAATTGACCCACACTGGGGAACGGCCACATGAGTGTGGGCAGTGTGGGAAGAGGTTTCAGACCACCTCCAGTCTCCTCTTGCACCAGCGGATTCACACAGAGGAGAAGCCCTTCCTCTGCCCCGACTGCGGGAGGGGATTCAGGCAGAACTCCAACCTCATCCAACACCAGCGCATCCACACTGGAGAGAGGCCCTACGAGTGTGGGGAATGTGGGAAGACCTTCAGACTGAGCTCGCATCTGATCAGCCACCAGGTGATCCACACCGGGGAGAGGCCCTACCAGTGTGTTGAGTGTGGGAAGAGCTTCAGCTGGAGCTCTGACTTGATCAAGCACCAGAGGACCCACAGTGCTGAGAGCCCCTACAAGTGTGGGGAGTGCGGGAAGAGCTTCAGCCACCATTGCTCCCTGATCAGGCACCAGAGGAGCCACACTGGGGAGAGGCCCTACGAGTGTTCCGAGTGTGGGAAGGGCTTTACAAGCAGCTCCAAACTCCTCCGACACTATTGGATTCACACAGAGGAGAGGCCATTCCAATGCTCCGACTGCGGGAAGGGATTCAGGCAGAACTCCCAACTCATCATCCATCGGCGCATCCACACTGGGGAGAGGCCCTACGAGTGTCCCCAGTGTGGGAAGAGCTTCTCCAGCAGCTCTAACTTGAGCAAACACCAACGGAGGCACCAGTAAGGAAGCCCTGCGAGTGCTCCGAGTGTGGGAAGAGCTTCATGCGCTGCTCCAGCTCCATCCCCCACTGGAGGAGGCACTTTGGGCACAGCCCTGGTCACTCACATTCCCTGTGATCCATGCTGGGAACACACCTGGCTGCTGCTTCTTTTAGTTTCACCTTCATTTCTTTTTGTTCTCCATCTCTTTGCACTCCAAAAGCCAATATGGATACATCTGTAACCTCAAAACCACTCAAATCCCAGTGAAAACAGCTCACTCCCACCCTGGAAGTGCTCACACCCACCTCAAAAAAACTCAATGTGATATCAAACTAACTCGATTCCACAGCCACCAGAGTAAGATGGAGTTGGGAGGAGACTGGGAGAAGTGGGATCCCAATTTGGAGCGGTGGGATGGGGGATTGTGTGGGGCTGGGTGTGGGGGATGTATTTGATAGCAAATAAAAGTCTCAGACTTAGTGCTTTCTCTCCCGTTCATGTTCAGTCCGTTGCAGTTCTGTTTGCAGAGTGCCGCCGCCTCCCAGAGTGTCCCCTCACAGTGTCCGGCCTTGGCCTGAGCCCGCCCCTTTCCCTGCCCCCTTTCCCCTCACGGTTCCCGCCCTTTCCTCACCCCCTTTCTCCTCACGGTTCCGGCCTTTGGGAACGGGGGAGGAGGAGGAGGGAGGGAAGAAGAGGCCGAGCGGCTGCAGCAGGAGAGGAGAGGGAGAATTTCGTGGTCCTGGCGCTCCATGAAGTCGCCACAGCCCCTGGAGCATCGCCCCCCCCATCCTGCAGGTGCCTGGGTTGGCGGAGCTGAGCCCAAATATCCCGGGGAGTGCCTGGGTTTGGGGTTTTTTGGGGGGATGTTTGCAGCTGGAAGGCCTCCAAAGCTGAACTGCAGATGGACATCGCGGGGACATCGGGGGGTCCCCAGGAGGTGCTTTTGGGGGGTCTGGGTGCCAGCAATGTCTACTCCAAGTATGAGCCCAGTTGGTCCCCCCGTGTGCTTCCACTTTCCTCGGCACTCCCAGTATGAGCTTTCTCACTCCCAGTATGAGCCCAGTCACTCCCAATATGAGCCTAGTCACTCCCTGCCGGATCCCAGTCACTCCCACTACGGGCCCAGTTCCTCCCAGTCATTCCCTCTGATGATGCAATTTGCTGACATGAACATCCCAGTTTCATCCAGTGTGTTCCCAGTTCTCCCAGTTTCCCCTGGCATAATAATAGTCACACACAGCATGGTCCCAGTATAATCTCAGTTGCTTCCAGTCTCTCCCAGTATGGTCCCAGCTGCCTCCAGTGTGGTTCCAGTTGCTTCCTAGATCAGCCCAGTCAGTCCCAGTATGATGCCATGTGCTCCCAGTTGCTCCCAGTCAGGCCCAGTATAGGGGATGATGTGCAGGGTATGTTCCCAGTCACTCTCAGATACTCCCAGTATTAGTCCAGTCACTCCCAGTATGATCCAAATATGGCCCCAGTGCTCCCAGTCACTGCCAGAATAAACCAGTTTTGCTCTACGTAGTTCCAGTTCCTCTTGTTCACCTCCACTTTCCTTCCAGTCACTCCTAGTACCCCCCAGTGTACCCCAGTTCCCTCCAGCATCTTTCCAATTCCTTCCAGTATGATCCCATTTGCTCACAAGCACTCCCAGTCAGCCTCAGTGTAGTGGCATTCACTGCCAGTATGATCCCAGACACCTCCAGCATGATCCCAGTTCATCCCAGTATAAGTCCAGCAGTTTCCAATCAGCCCCAGCATGCTCCCAGTCACTCCCAGTTCCTCCCAGTTGCTCCTGCCGTGATCCCAGTTACTCACAGCTGCTCCCTGTCATCCTCAGCATAATCCCAGTCACTCCCAGAATATCCCATTTGCCCCTAACATGGTCTCAAGTGCCACCCGCAGGCTCCTATTCACTCCCAGTATGATCCCAGTGTGATCCCAGTCTCCATCAGTGTGATCACAGTCTGCCCTGGTATGGCAGTATGATCCCAATATGATGTCAGTACAAAGCCAGTACAGTCCCAGTCACTCCCAGTACGATCCCAGTCCAGCCCAGTCCCTGGCAGTGCTGCCACTGCTGGGATCCCCCAGCCCGCTGTGCGTTCCCGCCTCGCGGATGTGCCGAGAGGAGCCCCAAGGGCTGGCAGTGCCCAGGCAGGGTCCCCAGCAAGTCCCAGTTTGGATGTGCAGCCCCCAGTTTGCCCAGTTTGCCTCTCCTTCGGCCCGGGCCGGGTTCCCCCGCCCGCAGCGGCTGGGAGCAGCCGAGAGCCCCGCGCTGCCCATCCCGACCTGTCCCGGCTCCATCCCCGCTCCTGCCGCGGCTGCGAGAACGGGCACCGAGGGCGTCGCTGCTGCTGGGGGAGGAGGAGGAGGGATGGAAGGGGAGGGATGAAGGAGGAGAAGGAGGTGGGGTAAGGGGGGAGGAGCAGGGGGAGGGGAGATGGAAGAGGAGGGATGAAGGCGGAGAGAGAGCAGCGATGGAAGGAGGAGGAGGAGAAGGGATGGAAGGGGAGGGATGTAAGAGGAGAAGGAGGTGGAGATAACACAGAGGGGGAGGAGGAGGGGCGATGGAAGAGGAGGAGCGGGAGGAAGAGGAGGGGCAAAGGCGGATCGAGGCTGAGCGGAAGCAGCCGTGCGGTCGAACGCTGCCTGAATTCGCAGCCCCCACGTGTGGGATCATCGCCCCTCCCCCATCGCGCGGTGAGTGGGGAAGGGGAGCTCGGCTCAGATATCCGGGGGGGTCCCTGGGTTGGGTTTTTTGGGGGGATGTTTGGAGAATGAAGAAGTCCAAGGCTGAGCGGAAAAGGCCCCTTGGGGGGACATCGGTGGGTGCCGGCGGCGGCTGTCGGCAGAGGCAGCCTGGAGGAGCAGAGCCCTGTGTCCCCCAGGAGCCCAAAGTGGGGAGCCCAGAGAGGGGGGAGCGCCGCCATTGGCGAGAGCCTCAAGAGCCTGGAGAGGGGCAGGGGGGACTCCTTGGAGCCGCTGCAGCCCAGAGCAGAGAATGAGGGGAGAAGGGACCCCGGGAGCCCAAAAAGCCCCGGCATCCCGAAATGGGGAGAGCGAAGAAAAGGGAGCTTTTGGGATTGCTGGGACTGCCAGCAGCCTGGGCAAGGTGGGCACCGAGGAGAAGGGGGACCCCCAATCCAAGCGTGACCCCCAGCAGCTGGGACAGGGGGGAACCCCCGAACACCAGAGGAGAGGGACCAGGGACGGGGAACTCCTGGGAGGCTTTTTCAGGGCTGAATCTTGGTGTTTGGGAGTGTCATGGTTTGACACTGGCACAATGCCAGTGCCCCCATGAAGATACCTTCTCCCTGGTTTCTGCTGTGAGATGTGACCAGGAATAAGCAAAGCAGGCTCCTACTTAGGGAAGAAAGAAAACAAAACTTTATTAACTACACTACAACTATGGATAAAAAGGAACACACACAGGGAAAAGGAAAACCTTACAAATACATTTCCTCCTCCCCCCATCAAATTTCCAATACAATGCATCTATTCCCCAAATCACCAACTCTTAGTCCAGAACCACCCTTCAAACAATCAATCCTCAGTTCATCAAGAGGAGAGGAGTCCTTCTTGTACCATGGGCTTCCCCTGGAAACACAGCTGAAGCCTCGTGTGTTTCCGTGTCACTCGTGGCACCGCCCAGAGTACATCTGCTGTCGTGACCTCTTCCTTTTCATGTCCAGTGCTCTCACCACTGAACACGGACCAGAGCTGCTTCTAGGGTTGTCTTTTAAGGATGCCTTGTCCCGATCCAAAAAAGGCACAGTCTCTCCTTTGGGACACCTGTCCCCACAATCTCTCCTTTGGGACACCTGTCCCCACAATCTCTCTTTTGGGACACCTGTCCCCCCCATATTTTTTCACCCCCTGGGGCCGAGGGGCACCAACACTGAACCCTCTTGGTTCTGAGGCCATTGCCTCCCCCTAGAATGCAGTCTCTGTGTCACAAGGAACATGGTTCTGTCCATGGCTGTACAAAAAGAGTCCAGCAAAAGCCACTCCATCATCTCTTCCCACTAGGGTTCTTCTCTACTCTTCTACTATCTCTCGCTCACCCAGACCTCTCTCACACTTGCACATTTCCTTCCTCGTCTTCCACTCTATCTTCTAGGAGAGGTCAATGATCTGTAAAGTTCTCATTCTCCAAAAAGGGGTTAAAAGCTCCTACAAGCGGCCGGCTGAACCCCCCCTTCTTCTCCTTCCCAGCCGTGCTGCCGGCACAGGCCCATGTTTATCAAGCTTCAAGGTTACAGTCTCAGGCAGCGGCTCTCTCTCTCTCTCTCTCTCTCTCTCTCTCTCTCTCTCTCTCTCTCTCTCTCTCTCTCTCTCTCTCTCTCTCTCTCTCTCTCTCTCTCTCTCTCTCAGTGGGGGCTGCCCGATGGCTCCCGGTGTCTCTCTCTCTCTCTCTCTCTCTCTCTCTTCCACCCTTCCACCCCCGGGCTCAGGCCTACCTCTCCCGGCCACATGGCTTTTCCCCTTCCCCCACCCAGCCAGCAGCTGGGCTGGGGGAGAGACCCGAACTCTTTCCTGCCGGAGACCCAAGAGGAGCCTCTCAGGGGAGAGCCCTGCTTTTAACCCCGTGTTCTCAGAGGCAGATCCATGTCCTAATGGCCAGGTTAGATGCCAATATTAAAGTCTGAATATCCATTGGCCCAAACACAACATCCCAAAAAACACATTTCCTGTCAAACCACCACAGGGAGGTTTTTATGGAGCCCAGATGGCCGGTGACTTGTAGAGATGGACTCGGGCAGAGGGACCTTCAAACTAAACGTGTGTTGGGGAAGATGGAACAGGAAAGCCTTATAAATATGATTGTCTGGCAAAAGATTTTGAGAATATGGAAAGCAGAAGCAAGATTGAAATGAAAGCCAGCTTTGAGATACCTTAGTTACTGAACAACTGGAAAACAATGGTGTGGCCCGACTGAAGGTACTCCCCTTTTGATGAAAGAATTCCCTCTGCTTACAGACAGGTCCAGGGGTCAGAGCAGACTCTACTAGCTTAGCAGAAGGGGTCCAAAGAGTAATTTTTAGGGTTTAAAATGTAACACAGTATGGTGATGTAATGATTTTTATAGGTTGTATGTAAATGCTATAGGATTTGTATATTGTACTAGATTGGTTAGTGAGAAATAGAATATTCAACACAGAAGAAGATTTATTGTATTGTAATGGGAACCTCACTCTCTTACCCTTTTTACTCCCTTACTCTCTTACCCTCTCATCCTCTCTCCCCCTCTCTTCTCTCGGGCCTGCTCCGAGCTGTGCCTGGCAGCTCCAAGCAGGGCCCTGCACCCAGGCCCTTTGCAATAAACCACAAGTTCCACAACCTGGCTTCAGAGATCTCTCGTCTCCATCCGTCCTGACCGTCCTACCCCCCCAACGCTCCTACAAACGTGCTCATTCCTTGTTTTCCCCAAACCAGGATTTCCCATTGCCAACCCTTGGGAGGCTGCGAGGAAAAGGAAGATGCCCCGGGACACTGAGGCAGGTGAGGAGGAAGTCAGTGCCCCTTTCCCCCTCTGTGCTGCTCCATCTCCCAGCCCAGCACGGTCCTGGCTGCAGCACAGCCCTGGGGGGATCTCTTTGCCCTTGCCTGTGGCAGGGAGGCAAATCCCATCCTGTCCTTGTCCTTCCTCCCCCAGAGCAGGAGCTGAGCATGGAGAGCAGGGAGGACAAATGCCCACGGCAGAACCTGGTGGAAGAGGCCGTTTTGAGCGGCTCCACGGTGCAGGAAGCCAACGGGGAGGAAAAGCCCCAGAGATCCCGCACGAGGAGGGGCTGCAAACGCAGATGGCGGGGATCTGAGGGGGAAGGAGCCAGCCTGGGCAGGGAAGGTGGCCAGAGATCGAGCCAGAGCTCGGAGCTGGTGCTCCATGAGCAGCTCCATGATGGGGAGAAGCCCCACACATGCGTGGAGTGTGGGAAGAGCTTCAGGTGGAACTGCGACCTGATCAAGCACCAGAGGACCCACACTGGGGAGAAGCCCTATGAGTGTGGGGAGTGTGGGAAGAGCTTCAGGTGCAGCTCCCACCTCATCCAGCACCAGAGGACCCACATAGGGGAGAAGCCCTATGAGTGTGGGGAATGTGGGAAGAGCTTCAGTCAGAGCTCCAGCCTGATCCTGCACCAGAGGATCCACACTGGGGAACGGCCCTATGAGTGTGGGGAGTGTGGACAGAGCTTCAGCCAGAGTTCTCACCTGATCAAGCACCAGGTGATCCACACTAGGGAATGGCCCTACAAATGTGAGGAGTGTGGGAAGGGTTTCATTCGGAGCTCCCACCTGACCAGCCACCAGAGGACCCACACTGGGGAACGGCCCTATGAGTGCGGGGAATGTGGACAGAGCTTCAGGTGGAGGTCTGACCTGATCAGCCACCAGAGGATTCACACTGGGGAGCGGCCCTACGAGTGTGGGGAGTGTGGGAAGAGCTTCAGAGAGAGCTCCAGCCTCATAAAGCACCAGAGGACCCACACTGGGGAGAGGCCCTACCAGTGTGGGGAGTGTGGGAAGAGCTTCAGCTTGGGCACCAGCCTGATCAGCCACCAGAGGATCCACACTGGGGAGAGGCCCTACAAGTGTTCCAAGTGTGGACAGAGCTTCAGCCAGAGGTCCCACCTGATCACGCACCAGATGACCCACACTGGGGAGAGGCCCTACGAGTGTTCCAAGTGTGGGAAGAGGTTTAAGATCAGCTCCCATCTCCTCCGGCACTATCAGATTCACAGGGAGGAGAGGCCCTTCCAATGCCCTGAATGTGGGAAGGGATTCAGGCAGAACTCCACCCTCATCACCCACCGGCGCATCCACACTGGGGAGAGGCCCTATGGGTGTGATAAATGCGGGAAGAGGTTTCTGACCAGCTCCAGTCTCCTCCTGCACTATCGGATTCACACAGAAGAGAGGCCCTACAAGTGTCCCCAGTGTGGGAAGAGCTTCTCACAGAGCTCTTACTTGACCCAACACCAACGGAGGCACCGGTAAGGGAAGCCCTGCGAGAGCCCCGAGTGTGGGAAGAGCTGCTCCAGCTCCATCCCCCACTGGAGGAGGCACTTTGGGCACAGCCCTGGTCACTCACATTCCCTGTGATCCATGCTGGGAGCACACCTGGCTGCTGCTTCTTTTAGTTTCACCTTCATTTCTTTTTGTTCTCCATCTCTTTGCACTCCAAAAGCCAATATGGGTACATCTGTAACCTCAAAACCACTCAAATCCCAGTGAAAACAGCTCAGTCCCACCCCGGAAGTGCTCACACCCACCTCAAAAAACTCAGTGTCATACCAAACTAACTCGATTCCACAGCCACCAGAGTAAGATGGAGTTGAGAGGAGATTGGGAGAAGTGGGATCCCAATTTGGAGCGGTGGGATGGGGATTGTGTGGGGCTGAGTGTGTGGGATGTATTTGATAGCAAATAAAAGTCTCAGACTTAGTGCTTTCTCTCCCGTTCATGTTCAGTCCATTGCAGTTCTGTTTGCAGAGTGCCGCCGCCTCCCAGAGTGTCCCCTCACAGTGTCCGGCCTTGGCCTGAGCCCGCCCCTTTCCCTGCCCCCTTTCCCCTCACGGTTCCTGCCCTTTCCTCACCCCATTTCCCCTCACGGTTCCCGCCCTTTCCTTGCCCCCTTTGCCCTCACGGTTCGGCCTTTGGGAACGGGAAGAGGAGGAGGAGGGAGAGAGGAAGAGGCCGAGCGGCCGCAGCAGGAGAGGAAGAGGAGAATTTCGTGGCTCTGACGCTCTCTGAAGTCGCCGCAGCCCTGGGAGCATCGCCCCCCATCCTGGGCAGGGGGAGCTAAGCCCAAATATCCCGGGGGGTGCCTGGGTTTGGGGTTTTTTGGGGGCGATGTTTGCAGCTGGCAGGCCTCCAAAGCCGAGCCGCAGATGGACCTCAGGGGGTCTCGAAGCTGGCAGTGTCCTCCCAGTATGAGCCCAGTTGCTCCCCCATGTGCTTTCAGTTTCCTCGGCACTCCCAGTACAATCCTGGTAACTTCCCCCGCCTCCCTGCATGATCCCAGGCACTCCCAGACGAGGTCAGTCCCTCCCAGTCCTTCCCAATGATGATGCGAATTGCTCCCAGCACAGTTCGAGTTGCTCCCAGTTCCTTCCACTTTCATCCAGTGTGTTCCCAGTTCTCCCAGTTGTCCCTAGCATACTCCAAGGCACTCCCAGTATGATCCCAGTCTCTCCCAGCAGGGCCCCAGATGCTCCCACTTGCCCCCAGCATGTTCTCAGTTCCCCCAGCACATTCCCAGTTGCTCCCAGTCTGCTCCCAGTCCCACACCCATATGGTCTGAGACCCTCCCAGTATATCCCAGTTGCCCTGAACATTCTGGCAGTCGTTGCTAGGCACTCCCTGTTACCTCAGTGTGGTTCACTTGCCCCCAGTTTTATCCCAGTTGCTCCTAGTCCCTCTACTTATGTCCCCAATTGGCTCCCAGCATGGGCCTGGTAGCTCCCAGTAACCCCCAGTCAGGATCCAATCACACCCACTCTAATCCCAGTGTGATTGTAGCCACTCCCAGTATGATCCCAGTCACTTGCAGTCTAATCCCAGTTGCTCCCAGACATTCTGAGTACAATTCCATTGCTTCCAGTGTGATCCCAGTTGCTCCCTGTCAATGCCAGCATGACCCCAGTAGCCTCCAGTATGATCCCAGTAAGTCCCTGTCTCTCCCAGTTCATCCCAGTTGCTTCCAGCTTGTTCCCACTCACTCCCACCTCTTCCCAGTTGCTTTCAGCACCATTCCAGTTGCCCCCAGTGAATCCCAGCATGATTCCAGTCACCCTCAGAGTGATCCCAGTTGCTCCCAGCATGGGCCCAGCTGTTCCCAGTGTGCTTCCATCACTCCACTATGGCTACAGACACTCCCAGTATGGTCCCAGTTGAACCCACTTGTCCCTGCTATAGTCCCAGTCACTCCCTATATGATCCCAGTCCCTCCCAGCAGGATTCCACTCGCTCCCAGTTGCCCCCAGCATGGTCCCAGTTCTCCACAGCATGGTCCCAGTAGTTCCCAGTGTGGTTCCAGTCATCCCAGTATGGTTACAGACACTCCCAGTATATCCCAGTTGCCTCTGGCATGTCTGTAGTCATTTCCAGACACTGCAAGTCGCCCCAGTAAGGTGTTAGTTCTCCCAGTATGATTCCCCCGTCACGCCCAGTATATCCCAGTTGCCTCCAGCAGGCATCCAGTCCTTCCCAGTTGCTTTAGTTTGCTTGCAGCATGATCCTCAGTTGCTCCCAGTAGCCCAAAGTGTGATCCCAGTCACTCCCTTTCAACCCCAATATGATTCCAGTAAGCTCCAGTTTGATCCTAGTCACATGCCAGCCCTCCCAGTGTTTCCCCAGCATAATCCCAGTTACTTCCAATCTCTCCCAGTATGGTCCCAGCTGCCTCCAGCGTGGTTCCAGTTGCTTCCTAGATCAGCCCAGTCAGTCCCAGTACGATGCTATTTGCTCCCAGCATGCTCCCAGTCAGGCCCAGTATAGGGGATGATGTGCAGGGTATGTTCCCAGTCACTCTCAGATACTCCCAGTATTAGTCCAGTCACTCCCAGTATGATCCAAATATGGCCCCAGTGTGCTCTTTTTAGCTTTTTCAACTTCTCTGGTTTCTTTTCCACACAGCCCTTTGGCTGGGATTTCCTGTGACCTTTGTTTCAAAGCTAGCTCCTGCAGCCTTTGCTGCCTATTTTTGGCTCTTCCTGGCCTCTTTCTTTTCCAGCATTTTGCTCCATCTCTCTCTGCAATTTCCACAGGTCCTTGGACTGCTTGTCCTCATGTCACCATGAATAATATAACACCCGTGATGTTCGTGTGTCAGAGACATAACACATGACAAAACTCCCCTTGGTCATCAGCAGACCTGATTTATTGTATCAGACACCCTTTCATAGGCAATTCAAAAACTGCCAGTGCTACACAGACATTGGTCTAAACTCTGTTGCCCCACAGACTCTTAACCGGTCAAATGCTTGTGTTTTAGGAGAGTTGTTATTTGTCCAAGCCTCTGTCAGTCAGCCCAAAGGCTGGTTTGTGGAGGTGGGCTGCATTTGTTATTTATAACTGGATTCATGTTCAGCTTGCAATGCAACAGGCAACCAAAGTACTTATTTAGGAAGGAAGGGAGTAATTTTCATATACTTAGAAAAATCCTGGATTGAAAAGAGCCATTTTCAACTGATTAATTTAATTCACTAACTGCTGCTCCAGGAGACACATCATACCTCCACCAAGGAAGGCAAAATCTCTGTGCTTACAGCAGCAGCTGGAGGTGGTGGAAAGGAGGAGGAGAGATGTTCACTTGCCAGAAAAGTGGAACCCAACCAGGCAGCTTTGGAAGGGTGAAGGTGCAGCAGTAGCAAATGGGAAGCTCTGCACTTGGCTTTGGGACAAAACAATGTGAAGGGGCATTACAAAAATCCAGTAAAAACAAATGAGCTATTGATACGTCTCAGCACAGTTGTGCCAGACTCACTGCAAATTCAGACTGGGGGTCCCAGGGTTCCTGTTTCATGCTGGGATTTGTTCTTGCACCAGCCCCCTGCCCACACCTGTTCTGCCCCCTCCCGGTGATGCTCAGCCTTCAGCTCTGCTGTGTGTGCCAATGCATCTCCCTCCTGCAACCCTAGGACATGCTATCTCTGTTCAGGAGCATCACCAGATTTTATAAAGAGTGCTGGTGACCTCTGGGGTGCTTGAATCTATTGTCAGAGTGACATCAGCTGGGAAATCCTGGTAGTGGAGTAGGACTTCTTTTTAAGAAGTTACTTTCCACCCTACAGGACATAGAAAATCAACTCAGTTCTTCTGAAATCAAAAAATCCTAAGAAAATTGTAACTTTCCATAATCTGAAAGCAAGCAATGACCTCCCTCTTCAAGAGCATTTCCAAGATTAATATACAATGAAGTTGTATTTTAATTATTTCTTGTCACTGCAAATTCTTCATAGATGAAATGAGAAAGAGTGAGGCACAGCAGCACAGCTGAGGGACAGAGCTCAGCACAGTGGAGTTTCCTCTTTTTGTCACACAGGAATGAAGCTTCAAGCATCAGATCTTATGGTGGGTGGAGGTGACAGCGGTCATACTGAAGGGCTGGCTGCTGAGAATGTTTCTTTCCTGGTCCTTCTGATGATATAATTGTATTTTAATTTACTATTAGGACTACAGGCTCCTCATTAAAAGGCAGAGCAGTAACAACACAACACTACATCAACATGTTTATAATAATTGTTGTCACAGGCTGCCCACATGTATTACTATGCAAGAACCTAATGGATTTCATATGATCAAGGCATAAAGCACAATTGTATTTCTTTCTGAAAGCTATCCAGGATTGCTGTAGAGTACCATGGACAATTCTAGAATACACAGACAAGTGGGAAATATATCAGGATTTCTTCTTGGACAAGAAAGAATGCATATTGTATTTCTGAATGTGTGATAGGTGTGGGTGGAGAAATCCTTCTCAAAGAGGAAGATAGGTAAAGAAATTCTCAGAGACTCAGATAAGCATTGAAAAAAGGTTTCTTTTCCTTGGGGCAGGAGACTATTTATTAAATTTTTTTTTAGCCAAAAATCTCTATAGGTACAGCTGAGCTCATCTTTTGGGAAAGAAGCTGTATGAGATCTTACTTGGTAATATCTATGTTTGCTTCTCTTACACCTATTATTAGTTTGCTGAACCACTACAACCAGGGTTTCAATTAAGATTTTGTTTAATGACTAAAGATTTACAGTTCCAGCAAGTGACAGGCATTTTTTCATTGTCTAAGTTAAGCCTTGCAAAGGGAAATTGCCTCTTTTCCATATAGAAAACTGATTGCCCTGAAGGTCATGGGGAAAAAACACATTTTTTAGACACAAGCTAGTTTAAAAGATGTTGAAAATATCTCCTGAAAACCAGTCTGCATGCACAGCATGTCCTTTTGAAGAAAGGAAAAAGCCAAGCTTCCCAGGAGAGAGTGACTCCTGGACTTACTTTGGCACCAATGTCCCTTGGCAAAAAGGCAGGTGCTGAGCTAGCACGCTCCCTGGGACCACTGTCAGGAAAAAGGAATAATTTGCCTGCTGTACTGCCACTTCATTGAAAACTTTCAAAGGTCATAGAAGTAAAAGGAAGGAAAAAAGTGCAACAACTGCCACTAGGAAGCATTTAATTTTGGTTTTCAGAAGCCCAGTTTCACAAGTAAAAGGCCATTTTAATTAAAATTAGACCTCTGCACTATCAGACAGTATTTGTTTCTCCCTCTTCAGTATTTTTTAACCTTCATTTCAAGTTATGAATGGGTAAGATGTCAACAGTCTAAAATTGCAAGATGGTAAAATTTCAGTTTGGTGCATGATTAGATTCTGTGGGCTCCAATCATGAAATAATGAGGCAAAATGCAATGGAGCAATAATGTATCTAATGCACAGGGTTCCATGTTACAACCCTCAAAACCAGTCAATCATTAATTCCTGTCCTTTAATTAATTTCTTGTTTAGCATCATTCATATTAAGAATTACTTTTCCAAAGGAAAAAAATGAAACATTATCAACCCAAATATATTTTAACAGCCCTGACACAGCAATATTAAATTCACAACCTTTAAGAATATGTATGACCTCGAAGAACAAGACACCCCAGTCCAGTCAGTACAAATATTTCCCACAAACCTGTGTTAATGGACCACATAACAGTTTCTTGATCAGGCAGCAGAGTTCCCTGTCAGCTTATCTTGATTAAGAAAGACATTGCAAGCTGTTAGTTGTAATTCCCTACATTGTTTCAATAACAATTTCTGTATGGTAGGAATCCCAAAAGAAACTCACACTGGATAAATATACTAATAGCTAAAAACCCAAATAACAGGTCCTCCACTAATATGATACCAGAGCACTTGTAAGTGAACTTTAAAATCACAGATTAATTTTGGTTGGAAAAGAATTCTAAGGTCAACAGGTCCAACAAGTTACTGAAATGTCTGAAAACCAGTATTTGCCATCAATTACATGTTGTTGCTGCTAAGCTAAACATAAACATTTTAAAATCAAGTGATGTGGTAGGTATAAAGATGACAAAATATTTCAGTCTTGAATTTGGCAGTCCAGATGGAGGAGTTCAAAGTATAATGAGAATATTATTAAATTGTGCCTCAGTAGAAATAAAGAGCAGTAAAATCAGAATTTTATCTTGTTTTTAACATGGACAGTACTAGCAGTTTTGTTAGCAGAGCCACATGAAGTAAATGGGGCCATCTGCAGGAATGAAAAAGTCCAAAATTTACAGGTCAACGTGAACCATTCTGACTTAATCACTGATAAAAGCATAAATGGAATAATTTCACAGGGCTCCATTCTGTCCTACTACTGAGTTTTCATCATTTGTTTAATCTAAGCACCATTCTGAGATTTACAATTAAGATGTTAAAGAAAGCTGCTACAGAAACAAACGACACTGAGTTATAGTTTAAAAGTAGAAACACATAGCCAAGTATTGAGTCAAAGAAGATGCATCTTCAGAATATAAGCTGAGTTTGCCTTTCTGTACTGAGCTTCTGACTTTAAGAGAAAAGAGAATAAAGAGCAAGTATGCATCTCAGAACTGCTTGTCCCTGAAAGATACTACAAATGTCTGAAAAATTAAGAAGGTAAATTAGCTGTATAACATTTTTATTTTACTATATTGACATTTTATCCACAAATAGTTTATCAGAGTAAAAATAGAAAATAATTGTTTTATGGAAAATTACAAAAAAAGGCAAAACAAAGAAATTTGTAATAATTAGCAGATATAAGTGTCTTTATTTAAAGAGTAAAAAGTATGCAAAACCCCTTCTGTTTTACAAAAATTGGGAATATTCTATGTTTTCCTTCCGGCAGTAACAGAAAATCCTTTGACAATATATTCTACATCTTTTGTTTTACTGAAGACATCAAGTTAGTCACAGATTTCTCCCTCAACTACAGACAGCGTGATAATAATTTTATACCACTTGAAAGGTTCTTTCTTTACTAATTAGAACATGGTGGAAAAGCAGATGGAGCCACAACAAAGAACCCCAAGGACCCTTACTCCTACTGAAAGGCTGCAAAGCAACAACAGGATGTAACCACAAACAAAGGATGGGAGCAGAAGTTTCCCCCATCGGACTTACCATGTAACAGGAAGAGGCAGGGGAATGAAGTATTGATACTGCTTTTCAATTTTGCTGTGTGCTTACCCACAGTCCAGTTTGATATAGAAAGCTGGTATTTTAAGCTTCTTTTCTTTTTATCCTGTATTTTAACTAAAAATGCCTCTCAAAAACTCTGCTATTTAGAACCCGTGACTTGTACTGGACTTGTGTTTAGTCACGGAATGTTGTTACAAGCAGAGCTGCTGCCCTCAAACATCCACTTCACATAATTCTTGGTTAAGCAGACCTCCATCTCCTGCACAAGATGCATCCAACACTTGCCAATCAATGACACCAACTCTAACAGCAAGAAAAGGGGTGATGTTGACCTTTCATGACAGATACATTTATATTTTTTGCTCAGGGCTTACAATGTTTTTTACAAGCAAAATGACATCAGCATGCTCAGCAGGTGGAGTGCTGTAAGAACTCAAGGATGAGAACAACAGTAAGAGTTACCAAAAGAATCCAGCAAAAACCCTTTGATTTTATAATCATGTCAATGATGAAAAAACACAAATTAGAACTATATGCAAACCTTCTAGTCAAGCAAAACCTATTTGCAGATGAGCATCCACCTACAAAAAAAACTTGTCCTCAACACATCTTGAGGATACACACAAGTCTTTGTATTCTCTGCCTTCTGCCTGCAAGTGTAACCATTCCTGCTCGGCTCAAGAGCAGCAGCCCAGTGCTCTCACTGCTCAGCACAAACACACTTTGTTCAGAATCTCACTGTTCAAGGACTTCAGATTTAAGGTTTAAGAGCAGCTCGATCCCTAACAGAATTAAAGGTCTTCCCTTGTAATTGTTAAGTGTTACCAGAGGGGGTTTAATTTCTAAAACGTTGGTGAACATCAATGCTGACATAGTAATTATGCTTTTTTTTAGCAGGAAGAGGCAAAAGCAACCCCCAAATCATACCATTCTCAGACATCAAAAGAAGCAGTCTAACAGACACCAGTATGGAAACTCAAAAGCTGAAGCCTACTTTTCTCTGCATGTGTAAGTTTGCAAGAAGCACTGAGTAGCTCAGAATTCACGATACATCCCAACTATTTCTGACTCATCATCCAGGCTTCAAATTGCACCTAGCTCTGGAGCATGCATTTGGCTTTAGAAGCTTCAAAAATATCACTTGGAAGTTCAAAGAGAATTTAATTTTAAATAAAAAGTACCTCTTTGTAGTTAATATACGTTAGACTGTACAATGATTGGGAAATTAAACCACAGTTCTCTGTAAAACTATTTTCAATTTGCTTTCTGTTCCTAACCAGGGACTACTGACTGTGATTAACTTAAGTCTTTGGATACTAAGGTTGACTACCATGCAGGTATAAGCACCTTGCAGAACACAGCATTAATACTCCCCACCAAAACAATCCACTCTTTGAGTGAGGGCTGTTTTTTCAAGTTTTTGAATTACCTGATGGGGAATGGCATGGGGGGAAGAAGTTCACCTTTGCTTTCTGCCAAATGGCTAATGTCAAGCACATATTTCAAAACAGGTATTTGCCCTCATATATGTATATTATGTGCATACTACAATGAAATACTCATAATTGGCTTTTCACCTAAGCCATATCTAAACCTGGATCTTCTTCCTCAGCACTGATCTCCAGTTAAGTTTAGTCTTAAGTGTCCTTTGCTTTTAAACTCTGAAGCTATTTTAAGAACTTGATGCTTTGTAACATTTAACATGTCTTTCAGCTCCACTTGATTAACAGAATAATGAATATATTGTAAACTTTGAAAGCATCAAATGCCATTTGGTAGTTCAGCAGAGAACAAAAGACTGGAAAAGGCTGCATTCACACAACTGATCAGCCTGGGGACTACAGGGACTTAATTTTTGTTAGAAGTGTTGCAAAAATTACTTTGCACAGCTGTGGTCACAGGCTCCACCTCTCACTAGCTGCAGAAGTTGGGGTGATCCCTTAAATTACATTAAAATATATGCTGTTAAAAGATCCAAATTTATGCACGTCTGAGTTCTTTATAGAAATTCATGCTCTATATTGTACAATCAAGAAACAAAAGACGTTTCCAATTCTGATCAAGGTAAGAGCACCAACTGCTCTGGTTAGAGAGGAAAGGCCTCAGGTTCCCACTTACAGGTCCCAGTGCTTAATTATCTTTCTCTGCTTGCAGGGATGCTGTAGCCAGAGCCACTGCTGTAACTGGCTGTGCAATGCCATGGAGCTGCATCTTGGCCAGTTTCTTCTGCTCGCACTCCGTGACCAAGCGGTTCAGCTCTGCTGCGCTGTACCCAATCAGAGTCTTCAGGTCACACACAAATTTGTACACAAACCTCTTGCCCTGCACCTTGCAGATCATGTCTCCATCATAGTAATACCTGCAAAATAGAAATCAGCAACAGAGAATTTTAGCATCTGCAATTTTCATATGCATCCATTACTTACTTAAGGTCACCAGAGGCTAAAATATTATTCTTCTTCTCACTGAGATTCTCAGAATTTCATATTCCAAGATATTCCTTAGACATTTTCTTATATGAGAAAAGAGAAGTGTTGAAAACTGTCTCTGTACCTTGGTATATTAAGGAGAAATAAAGCACAGTAATTATTTTACAGGCTACTGGAAGCATCAGTTCAGGAGAAAGTCCTAGACCAGTTAAAAAACAGCTTGTCAGGGAAGATGTCTTATAGGTAGTGCTTTGCCTTAATAAGAAAATACTGTCTTTCCCCATATTATGGTCCTTTGCTTTGCTTTTCTGAAGAAAAAAATTAATGCTGGAAACGGGTTGAAAATTGCCAAGCAGTTTCCATGCTATGAAAGCAGCTATTCTCTCCATACTGTCTTCAAAAATGGAAATAAAACTATAAAGGCATGGGTTGGATTTGTGGGGTTTTGTTGGTTTAGTTTTTTTGTTTGGTTTGGTTTTTGTTGGGTTGGGGTTATTTTATTATAATTCATATGCTGTTAAAACTACATCTTTGCTTTTATTTACAACTAAAAAGGGAAGTCTCTAACTATAAGTATATTTTATATTATGTGACAAAAGAATTATCAGACTGGGCAGAAATATAGTGAGATAACAAGGTCTATATGACCCCCCCCAATAATACACAAGTTAGAATTTTGCAGTTTTCTTGCTGTTCTACTCTCACCACAAGCTTTAATAGAATGTGTATACCATTCCTCATTAAGGAAACTTAAGTGACTGGGATGTAACTTGGATTTGATGAGCTTAAAAGCTTATGATAAATTGCAAAATAATAAAAATGCAACCAACACAACTCAAACAATGTAATTTCCTCAAAACCATTACCCAAATATAGAACAAATGAACCCAGATTTCTTAACTGTCTAAAACTCAATCCTGTGACATGTTCATAAAGCAAAGATGATTCCTGTTCAGTAGCAAAATTAAGTCACTTAAAACACAAACTTCTGACTCCTAGCTCTAGTGGAAAAGAGGTAAGTAACTAAGAATCCCAGCAAATTCTTCAGATATCTCAAGTTCTGGAAAAAAAAGCCTTTTACTTTCTTACTTTTGAGGGTCAGGACCTAAGCAGCAGGACCAAAGACAGATGAGAGACAGGCTGTGTAGAAAACAATGTTGGTAAATCAGTTGGTTACTGAGATCATACAAGAAACCACAGAGGTCTGTCATGGAGTACAGGAAGAGTCAGAGTAGCTTATTATTGCTCTGTCGGTAAAGACAGTGTGGTTTGTTTACTAAAGCTATCCTTCAGCTTTTTCCTGAATGGCATAAAATTATAAAAAAGCTTCCTTTCCAGTCCTTCTCCTCACTCTACCCCTCAAACCACCACCTGCCTCCCTCAACTCCTCCATTTCATTCTCTGTATCTCTATGCTTACTCTTGGCTGCCACTACAGCTTCCACCCAGCAATTCTCCCATGCCAGCCCTGTCCTCCAAAACATCTCAGCACCAGCTGAAGGAACTGCTGTAATGCTGTCCAGGACTTTCAGCCTCTTCCTGAGGTTTAGTTGCCGTGGGTTGAATGAATCTGTAAACACGAGGGTGGGATCATAATTTGTGTTCAGCTTTGAAGCAGAGTCTTGTAGTACTGGGCAGAATTGGAGAAGGATGAGCAATACCCTGGTGAGTCCCTTGTGTGTGAAAGGGAACACTGGGCTCAGTGTGGGAACACTGGGCAGACTCTCCTGTTGAATATGACAGGGTAGAGGACATAGAGAAACTGAGCTCTGCTCACTTGGGCACTATGAAGCAGAAAAACAAAGTTTGCAATATGCAGCCATGGCATATGTCAAATGGCAGTGGTGATCATTTTTTAAAGTTTGTTAACTCAGTACAAGCCTTTCCATTTATTGTACAATCCCATATAATCATTCCTATCTCAAAAAATGCTGTAGAAAAATGTTTTATAAAACTGAATATACTTTGAGTTACTTAGTCCACATTACTGATAGGATCAGAAAGGAAAAGAATCACAGGATATTAGATCATGTTTATATGAAGGCCCAAAACATGCAAGATTCCCACCTCTCATGCTCTAAACACTCAAGTTAAAATCAGTTAATGTAGCGAGAGGATATTTTCAATACCATGTTCAATGTATTTCTGATTACAGCATTTGCCTACTCAAAAATATAGAAAACTAAAAATACATAACATTTAATACCCATTCAAGTTCACAAAGTTACTGGAACATTCCAAGACACATGGGAACTTTGTTTCAGAATAATACAGAAGATGAAATTTTTTTCGTCAAGTCTCACCTCCCTACTGGATAACTAAACAGACTTAAACAGGATTTTTAGAACATTTACCAAGATACGTATAACAAATAAAAGCTGCTCTTCCCTTTCTGCCCCTCAGCCCTAGTTTCTATATGCCTGCTTTTCCTGCAGCTGGGCAGAAGAGCCAGCATATTTCTCAATAATACCAACATTATTTCCTGTATTAATCAATGATTGACACAGTGATACATTAGTAAACAAAACATATAATCACTTATTAAACTTCAGCTTGGCACCAGTGTTTATCACAGGAGTAGCAAGAGTCATTAAATATCCCTACAGACATTCAACTGTTAGAAGACATGTCAATATTGATGCAGCTGCCAAAATGACACCACTTTGAGAATTGTGATTTCTGCAATTCTCTGACTAAAATATAAATGCAAAATTTTGCTAATAGTGATTTATGCAAACTGGTGTTTAATATCCCACTGATAAGAGCACTATTCCAAAGTTCTTCAGCTGCCTTTGGCATCTTCTGTGGAGCTTGTTGATGAAACCATCAGCATGGTTTACATAATTTTTATGTATCAGAAGGCTTTCACATATGCCTTTAGTACACAGACTCACAGATACACGGGTTGGAAACATGGGAATGGTATTGGAACAATACAGGCTGGGGAAGAGCTGCACTGGAAAGGTCCAGAAACCTCCTCCAGCCCTCCAACCCAAGAGAGTCTGTGATACTGAGAAAAAAATTAACGTTCTCATTAATATATAAATAATGCAAGAATAGCCATACAAGACCAGACTAAAGATCCATCTAGAACAGGAACAGACTCCAAGAGACTGAAACAAGAAACAAGACTCCCAAGAGACCTAAGGAAAAGCATGAGAGTAAGCATCTACCAATGCTCCTCCTTGCTTTTAGTGACCTGAGGCTCAGGAACTCTCATAAGTTGCATCTTTCAATACCTAATATGGTTCAAAATATTTGTTTTTCATTAATTTTTCCACTTGTCTGTCAAACATAAAATAATTCTGGCATCCTCAGTGCTGTGCCTAAAGAAGTTCTAAGACAATCAAAAGGGTATTAGCTGTGTATCTCATGCCTGTCAAATGCTAATTAAACACTCCCTAAAAGGGTAAAGAAAGCCAGAATGTGATGCTTTACCATCATTTCTTACAGAGGGATTTTCAAATAGAACTTGATATTTTTATATAATGCTAGAGGAGTTTACTTCAAAAAACACCAATCAAGCAACGGCACATATCCAGAAGTGAAAATGCTAGTAAGTAAAACATAGACCCTCAATCAAAATGGAACTTCACTCATACAAAAAGAATTTCTAAACTTGCTTGAATAATTTGCAGGATTAGGCAAAAAACATCTTTCTCGAAAACAAATCAAGAGAAATATATTTAACAATATCAGAATAAGAAATCAGAAGTTCACTCTCAATGATTTCAAAGAACGTGGATGAATTTTCAAATGATTCCAGAGACTAATATAATCAGGGAAAAGTTTAAAATTCAGGTACTTGCACTCTTCCCCCTCCTCAAGTACCTCACCCACAGTGAATCAATAATACAAGTCCCTTTTATCAATGTCAAACTAAAAAATCTCAATGAAATGAAGATACTGAAACACTTCCATTTCTTCAGATCATTGTGATGTTGGAATTGCAACTGTTGGAACATAGCTATCAACCGTATTTTTCAATTTAAGATCCACACAATAAGAACAATGACATGAAACAATGAATATTTGAAGTTAGAAAGGTTCTTACATACAGAAAATCACTAACAATTACAGAGAAGTATCTGCTTTATTCCATAAAAAGAGCAAGAACACAGACAGTAGAACATAAAAATAAGTTAATAATTCACATTTCTGTATCTTTCATCAATAATCAATATTGTTTGGCATGCTACTAAAAGCATAAATATTGAAGATAAATAAAAACCAGGCATATTTCTGGAAGCGAGCAACCCAAATTAATGATCTTGAAAAAAGGAAATCTATTTTCAAAAGGTTATTCTACTAGCTTCTTTAAAAATGAAAAAAAAACCCCAAAAAAACAACAACCCAAAACAAAGGCAAAAAAGCCCAGCAAATGCCTCTGCCCTAAGATCAGCAGGATCTCATTGCAAGGACCAGCTTCAGAAGATCTGCCTTACTAAAAACGCTGCAAGTTTTGCATTATGCTAATTGAAGAGGTAGCCAAATGAAAGCAAATCATACCCCACGAGTTCCTTAAGTTTCTTACCTCAAAGCCCGACTAAGCTTCTCATAGTTCATGGTGGGCTTGTTCTTGCGCTGTCCCCATTTCTGTGCAACCAGTTCAGGCTGGTTCAATTTAAACTCTCCTTCATCACCAACCCAAGAAATACAGTCCCGAGCATCTTTGTCTGTGAGAAGTTCTAACAAAAACTGCCACAGCTGGATCTGGCCATTGTTCCCTGTTAAAACAGGAATAACAAGTTTCACTTCAAATTGTCCTTTTCATGTTCCATTCATGGCTAAAAACTTGCAACCAACATATTAAAGCAGACCAGCATAGACTATATGATGGAAGGAAAACTTTCACTTAATTAATCCCTCCTAATGATTCTTTTGCAAACATTTTCTTGTCATCAGTACCCATTTTTATTTAAAAAAATTAAGAATACAGGAAAAAAAATAATCAAAATTAATCACATAAATCTTCCCCTAGAACTTGAAAAAACACAACTCCCCCAACATAACCATTTAGAAGCATATCTGTCTTTAAAATAGAACAGATTTATCAAGAGCTGCTAATTCCTCTTCACATACACACATATGTGTGTAATAGGTGTTTTTTAAAAAAAACATTTGGTCTCAGAGTTTCAATATGAAATACGAGAAACATAAAAGAAACCCCCAAATTTCAGTTTACACCAATGTTGCATCTTTCACATCCAATAGTTAAGATTTTTTTTCTAACTCAAGTAGCCACAGTAAAATTTCTAAATTCTCAGTGAGATAAAGAGAGTAGACCTGATGGCTGAAGAGAGAAACACACAGTATTCCTCACTAATGTCAGCCAATAAAACCTTGGCCTTAAAATTCTGAATGACATCCTTAGAGGCCTTTATGGAGTCTAAAACAAATAAAAACTCAAGGATGAAGAGAAGGAAGGATTTAACAGAAAAATTCACAACATAAAGGGAAGCAAAACAAAAATGACAGTAAGAAAAAATAAAGAAATTAATAATCAAAGAGTATATATAAATAACAGTAATTCCAATATTAAACTGCAAATTTACTGTGCAGTTTTCCAGACATACATTCATTTAACTAAAAAAGAAATATGAAACTTTATAAATTTTGAAGTCACCAGACTGGGGAAGAATGGAGGAGGAGCACAACAGACAGTGCAAGTAGCAGCTAGGCTACATTTTACAACATAGAGTTTATTTTCTTTCCTTTCTACAAATAGAAGGAAGTTCAAAGCTTGAATAAATGCTATGCAGTGGTTTGAGAGGACAAATTGTTAAGTGATAGGGAAATATATCCATTTTATTTGCTGCAGGATGGAAAAACCGCAGCATCATGTTGAAATGGTGCCTGTGTGAGCTGACCAACCTGCCAGGGCTGCCTGGGCTTACCACAGATTTTTGTACCCATGGCTCCCTTCACACAGACCCTACAAACCTCTCATCTGGAGCTACCAAGTCGTGTCTCACCAAACAGTAATTAAAATGAATGGGTCAGTGTTCAGTGCATTAGCATGTAAAATAATGGAGGCCATACCTGTTCTGTTCCCAGGGGAACTCCTATCTTCCCCGGAGATCCTTGGAGCTCTCTGTACTTTGGCTGCTTTTGCACTGCTGTTTATCACTTTGATGGTGGTGGGGGTAGCAGGCTGTACGGATGCTGGTATAATCTGCACAGCTGTAGAGCAGAGAGTGTTGCAGAACATCAACTATAAATTGTTTGAAACAAGCATATTTTATTTATTACCTGTATTATCATAACATCTAGAAGCTATTTTTTCCTTTGCTAAAAAGGCACACTGCATTAAGTCACAATGCTAAGTATAATTTAAAGATCTTTTTACCTCTTATTTGAAAATTGCAGTTTTAGACTCATTGCAGAAGTGTCACATTACAGATAAAACACCAGTTTTAATTTATTATGTGTTTACATGCTTCCACAAAAGGAATACAAACTCTCTCAAGCCCTTGTTTTGTCTTCATGCTGTTCCCACATGATCTGCCCTAATGCCCTTTTCTCTACAGTCCCTGCACAAGCTCCATACCTGATATTCAAACAGCAAACACCTTCTATTGCAATGGTGTAGGAGGATACAGACGCCCCACTCAAGCTGGCTTTAACTAGACACAACCACAGGATGTAATAAACAGTATGTCTATTTAACATATAAGATGCTTATAAATCATCTGAAAATTGATTCATTTCAATAATTGATGACACTGCTTAGCTGAAAGAATGAGTTTCAAATAACTGGAAAGTTACTTTAATGTATTATTTCTAATATTGGTTTCTAAGCAAGTCATCTCTTCCACAGAACCCTTCAGTTTTTGGAAACACTTTTTTATTTGAAATTAATATTTAAGTAGATCCATTCATTAATGCAATATATAACCTAAAGCCCTAAAACAACTAAAAACCTCAAATATGTATCCTAGACAGCTTATTTCAAGACAGTGAAAAATCTACCATCCAAAAAGAAAGTTATAAACTTCCATAGTTCAGGTCAAATACTACCTTTCAGCCAGTAACAAAATAGAGAGAAACTCAATGTTATCTTTTGAAGTTTAAAATATGTCCTCCTCCGTTCCCAAGGAAAATCTCTCCTGAGTGATTTTCTAAAAGTTGCACTATCATACTTCTGAACCACAGTACAGTGCTAAACCTGCACACAGTGAATTGTGTGAATTAATGCTGACACAAGTACTTACGCTGATCAATTGTAACAGTTGCTATTTCTCCAGAGTGTTCTTGGCTAGCCAACACATCTACAGATTGGAGAAAAAAACAATAGGCTTATATTTAACCTGCAAATAGTAAGTCACCTGAAGATCAAAAACCTTCTTATTTCATAGAGGAAAGAAATAAAAATTTGGTATTAGTTTGCAAGAGACATTAGTTTACAGTTCATGGTCTTACAAGTGGAGATATTGAACATCTGTCACACATTTTTAAAAGGATGTACATGGCAAATTTCCACTAGCTCCATCCCCAAAAACCTTCTGCTATATTATGTAAATGAAGACAGAATTAGTTATTAGTCTGGCAAGTCACCTCCAAGCATGGTACATCTGAAATGCACATATATTTATTATATGCACATACATTGCATCACTTAGCAGCTGTGTTGTGTACCATCTAAGGATTTCACTTCCTGTGCTTAAAAATCTCCACTTCAATATGACACAGAAATGTACATTTAATAAACTCAAAATCAATATTTAATTATAGAACTAGCAAATTCAGTGGATGCACAAACTATGAAGCTTTATAAAAAACAAAGGCGGAATAATCATTCACTACCTTCCACCA
Organism: Molothrus aeneus; assembly: GCF_037042795.1. Classification (NCBI taxonomy): domain Eukaryota; kingdom Metazoa; phylum Chordata; class Aves; order Passeriformes; family Icteridae; genus Molothrus; species Molothrus aeneus. The sequence goes on along the minus strand of NC_089647.1, from coordinate 14,500,276 downwards.
GTTATGAGGTTTGATAAAAGACAGGCAGTGTTTAGTATGCAGACAATGTTTCATGGCAGCAGACATTCTAATACCTTCTCTTATCTTGTACCGATACCCTCGTTTTTACCATCAACATCAAGTAAAGGAAAAATGACTGCTCGTAATTGGTTTCATAGTTCAAGAAAAAAAATCTGGGAAAAAAAAGCCCCATACACTTTCGAAGAAGTTCCAGGTGGCTCCAGAGGATTTCTCCCCGTGGGACACGCTGGAAGAAATCTTCTTGGCTGAGGTTGCAGAGGTCCCGCCCAGGAATGCTGAGTGCGTTGAGGTCGATTTCAGTCATGCTGAACTCCTTCATCACCCACACCACCCAGTGGAGCACCTGGTCTGTCGACCACTGAACTGGGTCTGGAAAAGACAGATGAAACTGCAAGTCACTTCATCATACACTGCAAGGTTATTATGTAATAACTTCCATAAGAGTAAAGGCACAACATCAAGAAGCAGAGTTAAAATGGTGATGGGACGGTGTGGGTTGGTGGGGTGACGGAAAGGGTGAAAGAACGATTTTCTTTAGAGAAAGATTTTACATCAGATCTATGCCTGACATACCTCAAACATAAAAAAGAATTTTCTTCTTCCACAGGTCTTTAGCTTCAAGAAAACAGTACCCTCTCTCACAGAAGGATACTCTCCTTCAAAAATATTGATCAATTTGTGATTATGACAAAATACTACATTCTAAACTCATTCACATCATCTCAGTTTCTGCTGACAAAAACCACCACTGGCTATGTCTGGGATGGATTCATCTTTTCCCAGAAGTCCCTATTGTGAGGTACTTTAGGCTGGTGACCAAACCACTATTAATAACACTGAGATGTTTTGTCCACTGCTGAGCAGCGCTTGTGGAGGCCACGAAGATTTGGCTTAGCCCAACACAGAGAACATAAACCACAAAACTAGCAAGAGAATTTCTAAGAGAACAATGGGCTTGAGTTGGCTGCAACCCATGTTCTCCTTCCTGGCCATTAGGAACACCTAACTTTGTGATGGTGACTGTATTATGGACACCTGTACCAGGAATCCTGTTGGGATAGGGATTGGGATTGTGCAATGTTCTGAAACTGCTGTATTCATTCAAGAATATCTTACCTCTGTGCTGGGTTTTAATGTACCTTGTATCACTCTACGAAACCAGAAATCCCATGTAATATCAATGACTTTTAAGTAAATCTAATATTCAGTATTACACCCTGCACACATGGAGTATCTAGAAGAACAGACTGTCTTGTCAGACTATTGGACTCCAATGCAAGGCCTTCTCTGTTTCTCATTCAGCCACCCCAGGGAGCAGACAGGGGGTGCACACAAAACTGAGGAGGGACAGCTGACCTCAATTGACCAAAGGCACATTCCACACTACAGGGAATACTGAGCAACAAAACTGAGGACCAGGTTTTTTTCAAGTATCCCTTGCAGAGAGCCTGTCTGAGCATTGGCCTGCTGGAGGTGAGTGATTGCTTCTGCAGGACCTTTTCAGCCAGACCATCAAGTTTTGGGATGTTAACATTGGATACAACATATCAAAATATGTCAACAGGTAAGGACAAGAAACTAAAGTAGGGACATCTACTTTTCACTGGAGCAGAGTGATTACGTATTTTTAAATTCTGATATCTCAAGCAGATGTCACCTTGACATTAAGAAAAATTAAGCATATTAAGATTTAGAGAAAGGAAAGTACCCTAAATCTATAAGCATTTATCTAGGAGCTACAAATTTAATTTTGGTTTACAAAGAACAGCTACGTGGTATCATTTTTCACTAATACTACCTACAACAATGCAATGGAATCCTGTGGCAAAAGACACACCACAAGAGGGTTGATCTACCAAACATCAGCAGCAGTGAGCTTCCATCAAAAAGCTGCTAATTTGTTCTCATTGAGAGAACACAATCTGCAAGGAAACAAAAATCATTACTTTCTCTAACCACTTCTGTGGTTTCCAAGCTTTCTGCTGCTCCATTTTCTGCATTTATTTCTCATAACAATTAATATTTTCCTTCCTTCTAGGTACCAAATATTTGAATTCCAATAGCAGAAATACTTGTAACAGAAAAATATTTATAATCTCTAATAAAATCCACCCAAAACATAACATAAATATAAAACAACATTTTAAAGACCTGCTAAATGCTAGTTTTCCATTTGCAGCAAACCAGAGAAGCCTGTAAGGACAAAGACACTGAACCACTACTTTTCTGGGTGATTATTTATTGACTAGCCTTGACTCTTAACATCAACACATCCTGTCTTCTGAAAAGATTCAATAAATAGTTTTGGATTTTAATGTAGAACCTAGGAGCACCTTATTTCAACCCAGGTCCCTGTAATGTCTACTCAGAAAACATTTAAAATGTTATTCTTTTTAGGAGTGTAATTTAGCACATTTTTTTGATATCAAGAGAACACTATTCTTCATAATCTACAGATCTCTGTCATAATGACTATGGCCCAAAAATCATTGACCTTTTGAAGCCACAGTTGTGGGTTATAGGGTTTTCTTAAAGCATCAGCACTATTAAAGTTTATTAAAAATATTATTCAACATAACAACATTGGTTTAAGTAATTATATTCTAATATTAATGTGATACCACGATGAAAAGTATTAGTCTGCTTCTGATAATGCCTCACGTTTTTTTTGTTCAAACATTAGACATCAAATCCCTGATTATCAACAGACATAACACGAGGAAAATTGTTTCTGAAGTGCTTACCAATGAGAAAACTAAAAATTCATTAAAAAGCCTTTGCTTTAGTTATCAAAAATATGCTCAAAATATTGGCAAGCTGCATGTCCTGCAAAGACCAGTGACTTGACTGGAATTCTTAAATCCTTATAAACTTCCCCCTAGCCAAATATATTCCAGTTTTACAGGTCTGCTCATATGGAACAGCTTCCTGAATATGTCTTGACAGTACATTTCTGCCAGTCATAAGAAGCAATTCAGCTGGATAATCTCCCAAACATGATATAGGTCAACATCCCACAGTTCCAGTTCAATCTTAAACAGACATGCAGAGATGTTTTTAAAGCTAACATTAAAAGAGCAACCTGCTAAGTAACAACATTAACTCAAAAAAAGATGATCATCCAGAAAAATATTTCTTTTCAGTTCTGAATCCTCTTCCTCCAGTATGATGAAGTCCAGCATAGATTCTCATACAAAATCTAATTTTACAGAATATTCAGCATCCTCCAGTCCATGAACAATTTGTTTCAGCAACTTTACAGGCAATGCCCCAATACTGAGTCTGTTCAATTCCACACACACCTGAAGTGTTTTATCACTACCACACACATTTTAAGGAGGGCAGGAAGAAAAGTACTTTCTAAAAACTACATTGACAAGGTAGTTATGGCACAAAAGCACTCATTTAATGAAACTATTATGAGCATTCATTTTACTTCTCCTTGGTTTTTAGAGTAGGAAAAAATTCTTCCCTGTGAGAGGGGTGAGGCCCTGGCACAGTGCCCAGAGAAGCTGGGGCTGCTCCATTCCTGAATGTGTTTGAGGCTGACCTAGACAGCGCTTGGAGCAACCTCACCTAGTGGAAGTTGTCCCTGTCAATGGCAGGGGATTGGAACCAGATGACTTTAAGGTCCCTTCCAAGCCAAACCACTCCATGATTCTACAATTCCCTTATGCAGATTATTTGCATTGAACTAAACCATACCACAGGTTTCCTCCTCTGAGGTCCTTGAGCACCAACCCTGCACAGCACAGAAGGGACCAGCCCCCAGCTGAATGCACCCACAGCTGTGCACTGTTACCATAAGGAATTCCAAGGCGCTCCTGCTCCTTCCGGTAGCCTTCCAGAGCTGCCGCCCACCGCGTCACCTGCTCGGACGTTTCATCGGAAATTGTTGCAATATGTTTTGTTCCATCCAAGGTTATCACTTGAGCTTCCTCAACAAGGTGAGCTTCAGCCTCTGCATGATGAGCATCTGGATCAATCACAACCTCCACGGTCTCCACAGGCTTCACGATTTCCAGGATGTTCAGCTTGGGCTCTATCCCTAAGCATGGAAACATCACAAAACTTAAGGACAGTAATGCAAATATGACAAAAAATGTTGTTTTAAAGCTTTCTGATTAGTAGGCCTAGCAAACTCAGGAAAGAAGCAGGACACAGGAGTGTAATCAAATATCTCTGAGTGTCCTGAATTAAAATTACCTACTCTATTGCAGCTTCTTGTTCTATTTAAGTGATGTATTTCACAGATCTTGAACAGAATGGTCAGCATGTGAGCATAAAGTACAGTATTTTGGTCTGTAACAAATATACCATATAAAAAACCCCAAAACAAATAGAAAAAGCAACCCCCAAAAGGACCCAGAACAAGTAACCAGCTATACTCCAACCATAAGGCATTTCTTTCAGCATTTACAATACTTCCCTGATATCTCTGAGGTCTACACAAAGCAGTTAACGTTTTGTTTTAGTACTCTGAAGCAGGCAGTATGTTAAACAGCAAATTAAAAGAAACCTAGAAAATTCTTCTCATCTTAGACTTCGTCAGGTATTAATGTTTTGGCTTTTTGTCTGTCATTTCAGGTATTAGATCACAGAGCTAACAAGATATGTCTGTATCTATTCTGCAGCAAGAAAGAAGACATTCGCTAATGCTTTGTATCACCACCTTCTGTTATCTTCTGTTTTGTCCAGCTGGTGCCTCATTAATTTTCATACATTGTACAGAAGATTTTTCAAAATTATTTCAATTTTTCATTATAATGCCAACAACCACACTTATTTTAAGATATTTTTACCAAACCTACTTTCACATAAAAAAGAATCCTTGCAATTCTATTTTATCGTGAGTTGGAAAACCTTGACTATGGTTAGGCTGATGAAAGTCGGATTCACAGAACCTCGTGCGGCCAGAGTAACTTCAGTATCTTATATTGTACAGATATTACTTTGTGTCCTTCCTGTCTAATCTATATTAAAGCACAGCATGAGATGGTTCTGCAGGTAACAGCCTTAAATGCTAAATCCACAATCCAGTCGGAGTTTGTAATGGAAAACAAATGGAGTATGTACCTGTATTACAAGTAAGAAAAAACAAGTCTTTTTCAGACAAGTATTCATCTAGATTTTATTATGCATTCAGCTTGAAAAAATATTAGAAAGGGAACAAGCACTATAAAGACCCTAGAGTACAAAACTTAGCAATGTGAAATCAAGGAGGTGAAAACAGATGTTGACAGCCAGTAAGTGGTTGATTAGATGAAGAAGCAAGTATGAAGACTAAGGAAACAAATACCTTACTTAGGAGAGTGTTTAATCTAGGCCATGAAAAATTAATATGCACAATGCAGGCTTCCTTCAAAATCATACAAAAACAGGTAAGGGAAGCTACTAAGGGTTAAGATTCTATTTTTGATCCTCAAAAAAGTAAGTAAAGAAAAAAGAGATACAGTTCATTATTGCTCAACAAAATAATTCACTGTGTGTCATAAAACTACATGCAATGAATCTCTGTAGAGTAAACATCTTGTAAGTAAAAATGAGAATTAAATCTGCCATCTAACTTACTGCAACACCAGAACAACATTAATCGCCTGGGTTTGCCTGCATCTCTCCTCCCTTTACCTATCCATAAGAGATGACCAGTTCCAGATTCCCATTCCTCCAACCAGAGCAAGTGAGTTAGGGCAAGGCAGAGCACCATAAGAGTCTTACTAGTAAAATGAAAAAATAGGAATGGTATTTTATCTGCTGGAGAATGAAATGCAATAAAATAACTACACTCAAGTTCAACTATAGAAGAAGAAGAAATATGTTTCACCAGTTGTCTTTGAATTTAAAGCCAGCTCATCAAAATTTGGTAGAACATAGCAGCTTTTCTTTCAAGAAATAAGAGAGTCCAATCCACCACAAGGATAAGCATCACTGATTACTCACAGTTGAATTCTATACATTACATAAGTGAGGGGAAAATAAACATAAGTGAACTGAGAATCTCTCAAAACCTCATTCATGCAGGTAAAATATGAGGATGGAGTAAGAAGCTGTTTTTTCCCATCTGGCTCAAAGGGGGACTGTGGACTGTGGTCAAGAGTAACAAGTCCATTTTCCTGTTAGCGATCCAAGTATCTTCCTTTTGTTTATATGCATGCTATTTGTTTTCTGATATTCTGCCCTCCCATATTTTACATGCCTTTAACAAACAGGTAACTTATGAGTTGCTAAAGTATCAAGGCCTGAAAAACAACACTGAGGAGTGTTCCAAAGTGACACAGAAGTACTTAATGAATATTCAAGTGTTTCTTTTAAGATGGAAGGCAGGGAGGGGGGCAGGGAAGGAGTGGGAAGAGAGACAAGGTGTGATGGAGACATGAAGCAAGAAGCTCCTTGTGTTATATGATCATGAACCTCAGGAAGAACATGGGTGGTGAAATGAAACACAGGAAGAACATGGGTGGTGAAATGAAACACAGGAAGAACATGGGTGGTGGTTTTGAAACTGGGTGGAAACACCAATTTCATGTAGTGGTTTTGGTTCGCCAATTTGAGATTTCACCAATTTTGACATTTCCCAGGTGGCACATCAAGGAGTGTGATGGGTTCAGCATTAGCCAACCACCAATTAGCCACTCACTTCCTGCTGTGAGGTAGGATTAGAAGAAAGGCAAAGCAGGTTCAAAATTTTAAAAGGGTATAAAGAAAAATTTATTAACAATAACTAAAAGAAAGAGCAATAAGAATCAGAACAAAACCTTCAGAACACTTCTCCTCCCCCAGAACCTTTTCTTTCCCAGTGACAACGTAAAGAAACAAAACTTAATTTCAGTCAGTTTACCACCTCTAGAAGAGTTTTTCCTCAGTTCACTTAGGGAGAGAAGTCCCTCTTGTTAATGTTATGGAGACTTCTCCACGAGGAAAAAAAAAATCCAGCTCTCTCACGGCTCTCAATTTGTCACCAATAGCAGCCACCCGGGGAAATCTGCAATTATGAAGTCCTTCCCACTGCCATAAGCCTTCCTACAGCCATGTTTATGGGCCAAGTCAAATTATGGAGTATTGTTTTAAAGATGAGCTGTTCAAAGGCAAAAGTTCTCTTTATCTATCTCTAAAATCATCTTCATCTGTGGGAACAGAGGTCTTCTTCTCCTGGGGGTACAGGACCACTCTTCTCTCCTTTTCTGTTCAAACATCTCATGGGATCACAGCTACTTTAAGATCTGCTTACTTTAGCATGGAAGCCTTTGCTTGATATCAAATTGCACCCTTCATCTCCCCATGGCTTTCATGTGTTACAGGGAAATAGAGCCTTTTCTCCACAGCTTTACATAAGTATTCCAGCTCCAAGATCAAGTCATCTCCTCATCCCTCCCATCTGGGACTTGACTCCTTCACTGACATTGGTGTCTTCATGTTGCTCCTTTACATGCTTTCATCTTGTTCCACTCTCTCAAGGGAGGACTGAAGCACTGAAAGAGTTAACTTCTTGCCCAGGGCCTGCAGATGGTCACTGGGTGCCAGAGGTGGGAACTGTGGCTTGGGCTGTGTCAGGAGCATGGCTGGTCTTTGGTTTTCTCTGCATTCAATTCCAGCTGCAGGGCCACTCTGCCCAGGCTGCAGGGCTGCCCCTGCTCTCAGCTGCTTGATCTTGTGCAGTGGCCGTGCTGGGGGAAGGGGACCTGGTGGCAAGATCTCCACAGCCATGGCTGGGCCTGCTCCAGCCAGGGCTCCACAGGCTTCTCTGCCTTCCTGCCTGGCAGTGCTGGGGCCTGGCCCGGGCAGGATGGGGCCTGGTGCCCCCCAGACCCCCAGAGAGGGTCCTGGCCCCACAGCAGAGCCTGCCTGGCCTGGCCCATGGCACTCCCTCCCCTGCCTGGCAGCCAATGGTGGGGGGCCCCATGGGGAAGGGGTCCAGCCCTGCGGCCAGGACTGCCCTACCCCAGCCTGGCTGAGACAGGGTGCCAGGGCATGTTACCTCTTTGCAAAGAAGAGGAGAAAGAGGAAGTTCCTGCACTTCTTTTGTCTTTAACATGTGTTTTTCACAGAGGCACATCCAGCTTTCCAGTGGCTGGAAGCTTTGCATCACTTCTCTAAATGTCTCCCATGCAAAACCATGGCAAACCCAAAAGATGATAGTAAAGACATTCATTGCTCACATCCTTTTGAAAAGGGAAGTCTGAGCACTGAATACTAGAAGCTACTGGGCATAAATTAAGAGCAGTTACTCTAGTTCCCTGAAGGATATTTCTATTCTATTTTATAAGTAGAAAGGTAGTACACTTCCCATTACATATGGGAAACCAAGGACTCAACCTAGCACCAGTCACCTGACATTCAGCATTAAATGGAAATTGTCTTACTGAAGACTGTTAATACAAAGCAGAAAAGTTTTCTTCTGTTTAATCTACAATGAAGCCAAAAGGAAACAAAAAGTGCACCTCATGTTTTGCTCATTTGCTTTGCTGATATAACTCAAACCAGATAACTAATCTACTCCTGTATGAACTTGTTTCTGTTTAAAAATACAGAAATAAACACCTGTAGCTGTTGCCACAGCCCAATATGTACATTGTCTATAAAGACTGGTGGCTGTTTGGCTGTCCTTCCACTCAAGACATATGGAGGGGGCAAAGAAGAAAACTAGGACAAAAGGTAAAATAATGACAAAAAGTAAAACAATGAAGCTGCTAGTTCCTGAGAATCTGACAAAGGGAAATCCTGTCATACCAGATAATACAAATAGAAACTGTGCTTTAACAAATCCATATCCAACTGGTTAAGGTTCCTCTTACACAATGGTTTATTCTGACTTCTCATCCAAAGAAAGCAGACAATAGACAGTGATCGTGGACCTTGATAAGGATTTTCAGTGAGCTACATTTACTTTCACAATGTAATTGTTCCTAAAGCACAAAAGCTCACTCACTTCGCAGGGGTGAAACTGCCACCTGCCTACACAAAAATCCTTTGCCTGCATTGATATTTGGTCTGATATGAGTAACTACTCAACCCTGAGGAAAACCTCATACTGTAACTGATACTACTTGACTAAGAGTTGTTTGGGTTCTGGATTTGCGTTTAATTTTGGTAGTTAGAAAACAATACAAAATTCCTTTAAAGAACCTTTCAAATAGCATCAGTGCATGACATTTACTTCAATTTTACTACTTAGAACTACACAATGAAAAAGACATTTTGAAGCTCTGTGACCATTCATTGATTTTCTCAATTTTACAGCTAGGAATAGGAGATTAGGTTTGCTCACAAGTATTTGTGCAATATTAGTTTGTCTGCACAACAGACAAATGTAACTGCTTACCTTGCCTAGATATTACTTGTACACTGAGTTGCACTGTTCCATCTGTTTTCACTCCTTGATCAAAAAGGCTTCGATCTGGGTCCAGCTTGAGATAAAAGCATTAAAAATTAAAAATATGTATTAGTCTCATAGATAGAATAAACTTGCGCTCCTTTTAGAAACACTGGGTGCCTGCAGCAAATTTTCTGAAGAAGCATGCAAATATTTTTAGTACTGTCTTAGACATAGTAAAGAACAGAAAAAAATTTATTGTATTTGAAACCTGCCACTCTGTTCTGTTTAAGGTATTTTTGCCTACAGGAACATTTTTTGACCTAAAAGAAGTAATGCAATAGGAGGAGGTACCTCCACTACCTGAAAACTATCTACAGCTCCTTCTCTGAGTTTTTAACACCTTCATAAAAATTCTTATCTCTATAACAATATTCTCCTGCTGTTTCTGGAAAAGCCACAGATGTTTGATTGTAACTTCAAACAAAACACAAAACAGTTACACTGTCTAACATGTGCCAATGCCTGTAAAAATGGGGGGGGGGGGAGATTTCTTGAGTAATGCTTTGCTATCTCTATACCTCAATAATACAGAAAGCTTCTCATTTAGATTAAAAATAAGATTAGAATTATGGAAGTTCTGGCAGCAATAAATTATGTGGGCTACCTCAAGAGAAAGTAGTATGGTCATCGCCCTCATTCTTTCAACTAGGCAAGGTGCTTTCTTAACCTCACACCAGGAACTCCAAGAATATTTTGATTGTATTCACACTGAATTAGTGTGCATATAGCAAATGGTCTGATGATAATGAACCTGACATGAAATTAAACTCTTAACTGCAGTTAATATTCCACATGAAGCATGAATTCCACAGACAATGGAAAAAAGGGAAAAAGTATGTAAAACTCTTCTCCATTACAAAGTTAAATCTTTCATAACCTTTCAATTTACCTGGATATCTTGCAGACAAATCTCATGTGCATCCAAGGAACACTGCAGTCTGGGTTCCAGCAACTTCTTAAGATTTCCAATGGGTTCACTGATGTCAATAGCCTGACTCACAAATTCTGCGGTGGTGTAGCTTTGCTCGACAATGCTTAAATAGCAAATTGATATAATAAATCATTACTTACATGTTAACAGAGCAGGTATAGGACAGCTTAATAAAAGTTGGAAGTGAACTAGATAAAAAGTAATACTGACTCTGAAATCTTAATAGCATACAGTGTTGCATTGCACTGAGTAGTTTATTCAGTTATTATTTTGCACTGAGTGGTTTGTTTTGTATCACATAGTTTGCTCTGTACACCCTCCCAAGTCCTGTGGTGGTGTTTTCCCCCAGGTTGGTTCCTCCCTTTACCCCTCTCATCACTGTATCCCATTGGCTGTAGTTGCTTTCCTCCTCCAGGTTTAAAATCTCCCACCACGAGGTACCCGGTCTCTTTCCTCTCCCGGGCTCCCTGTTTTCTCTCGCAGAGTTGTTCTACATTAAAGCTGTGGGACTTTGGTCCCGAGCAGAAAGACCACGTCTCATCGTTTGCTTTTGTCCTTGTTGGTGTTGCTGGGGTCCAGAGCTAGCCAAACTGATCCCCCATGAGGTGAAAACTGACAATGCAGTATTAGTTTGAGTACTCTCCGCTTGAGTAGAGTCAACTACTAAATTTGGTCTCATTAATTTTACAGTTGTCTAATTCCTCTTTTACCCTGTCACCACTAAAAAGCTCAGGTAAATACCAAGATTCAGATCACATTTTTCAAGACAGTAAGTCATGGTTAGCATACCACATGTTAACTTCCATGTAGAGTAAACTGATTTCATTTGCTTTGCCTGGACTGTATTTAAAAGATATTCAAGTTAAAAGCAAACACAGAAACACAGACAGGGAAAATAGAAGGAAAAAAATGCTCACACCCACACAGAGCAACTTTCCATGTCTTTTCACTGGTCAGTACAAGAATAATAAGCTTAACACATAAAAGGAGCAACCAGAAGGAACTACAGCAACATGGAGCCTTGAAGGAACTATTAGTCACATGACATGGTTGCCCCACACTACAACAATGACAGTATTGGCACAAGCATTCAGAAATGTCATTGTTATGGGACACATTTATAACAATGGCCTTACACAGGCTCTTCATTTACACAGAAAGAAACCAGAATGTACACAGACACAGTCTGTAAGTGGCAAAAATACACAAGGAACTTAGAACAGTAAGAAACTAGTAAGCAGCTTTGAGTCAGTTCTCCAGAATAGGTTCTTGAAGAGTAGTTAACCTAACCAGCCTCAGTTCTTTCTACCTGTTGGAGACTGAAATGTTATGGTATATGGCTTAAACATCTTTATGAAGGACTTCTGCCTATTATAGCAAAAGTGAGTAACCAGAACTGCACCAGTGCACTCTGAATGGGCCTCCTGACTTGAGGCCCTCAAGTGCAAATTAATAGAGAGAAGATAAAGTGACCTAAGTCTGGGCTGAGGGAAAAGAATACATTCACAAGAGTGTGATAAATGATACTCCCTTCTAAAACTTTAAAAGGTATATTAAAACCTTATCAAAAATACAAGAGAAGACTGAATACAGAAAATATTACAGAACCAGGATTTTTCCTACCATGGGCTGGCTCATCTACACAATGAATGTTTTGCCTTTTAACCCTTTAGCCCCTCCCAAAGTTCTGTCTCACCACCAAGGAGACCAGACGGAGGGAAGCAACAAGATATCATTGGGACCCTTGGAAGGGTGATATGCTTCCACTTAATATTTGTCACTCTCCCTGACCCCGCCTCCCACCTCTATTGCTTTTTTTCTTTCTAGTATTAAATAAAATATATCAATTTTTTTGGTATCAACATCTAACCTCATTGGGTTTTAATTAAGTTTTGGGTTATATTTCATACCTTCTGTGTTTGATCTGTTTTATTCTGAGAGAATTTGTTTTCTTTGCTCTTCTGTGCTTAGACCGGAATGCAGTGCTACCCTACACATTAACTGATGCTCTGAGCTTCCAAACACAGCAGTGAAAATTAGAAAGGAAGTATACAAAACTAAAAATCCAGGTTGAGGTAATTAAATCAGAGGGTATCCTACTTCAGTATGCACAATTTCAATGGCCCTAACAACAGTATAGTAGATACCGAGCATCATTTCTGCCCTGTTAAAAACAAATCATCCTGTACAAATCCTGTATAACAGTAAAGCAAAGGACTAGAGATATAGAAAGAGATAGATTTTTCTATCTCTAATATAGAGATATAGAAAAATCTCAATTACAGAAGGATCCACTGAAGCTGAAAGGTTTGCAGCACACACACAAACATACTACTACAGACATGAAAATAGGAAAAGTAAAGTACTAATAACACAGCAAGAGATAACCAAAACAGTTTGGGATTTAGATAATTAAGGCTGAAGAACATGACAGCACTATACTGATTTCCTATAGTGGCTACATCTCAACTTCTGGAAAACCACTGTTTAATTAGACAAGAAACAGAAAAACAAATTAGTCAATTAATTGCTGCCCAAGGATCCCCAAAAGCAAAGATTGTACATACCTTTCTTCAGTGCATTCCTGTTTCTCAGTTCCATCAATCTCAATTTCTATCAGCTCCTCTGCCTCTCTCTTAGTCATGGCTGCAATGTCTTAAGAACAGAGCTATGAACAGAAAAGATTTTTTTGTGTAAGTCACAGACCAACAAGACTAGACAATATTTTGTGTCCTATCCCACATTTTTTGAATCAAATACTAGAATAGCCTTTGAAAGCCAAAAATAAATCCAAAACCTAATTCATATTTCACAAAATATATTACTATGGCTGTTCTCAAATAAATGCTCTAGAAGCAAACATGGGACTATTAAGACATTTACACAGAGCCCAAAGCCTCCATCGCTTGGAGGCACCCAAATTTATGGATTTTTTTTTTTGTTGTTGCTACAGGCCACCTACAGCAAAGCACATCTGAAAATCCAAACTACCTTCCCAGCATGGCTGAAAGATGCTTATAAATTTGAGCAGCATTTTACATGAAATGCTGCAGAAGGCATTCAGGGAGAAGATGAACGATTTCTTCATAGGCAAATAAAGTCAACAACAAAGTGTTTGTTGACTATCTCATCTTTCCACCCATGCCTCCCACAGGTGAACAGCTGATGACATGAACACAATGAATGTATCCTGTGAAGTCCCACACTAAAGCAGGATGTTAGTAATGAAATGAAAAGCTATTCTGTGACGACTTTCTCACTAACACTGCAGATTTTCATGCCCTGTAGAACACTGGAACCTCTTGGGAACATAAGTGGGAAACAAAGAATTACAGCACTTGGTCTGTAAGACATAGTTAGTCTGGTATTACTATTTTTCACTAACCAGCACATACACCATAACTATGAAATGTATATGATAAAAACCAAACCAAATTATATTAACAGTTTACAATAAATAACAGCATGAATTCATAGCAAAAGAAATAGGAATTAGAAGTACACTGGAAGAAAAAAAAAAAAAACCAACACAGGAGAAAAAGCAAAACATTACTACTATTTAAATAGCCAAAATAGAAGAGGTCACCAAGATTGCCATCCTGGAATCATCCTTTCCCAGGTACTACTCTATCCCAAACCAACTGTTAGCAAGAGTATCTACTGAAAACAAGACAATAAGGACATGCATTAATCTTTAAAACTTCTCAGAAGCAGTAGCAACCAACTATGTTTTACAGCTGTTACATAAATTGTCTAAAGAAATTCAAACTACTCATCATCTCCTTCAAAAACTGTTTTGTAAGATTAGCTGTCAAGAAATCAAGTGCTCGATGTGGTTGATTCTGTAAGAAACTACCAATAGGAAGTAAATAAAACACCTATGAACATCTCACCACAAGAAACAAACCCAGAACCTGTTCACAGATCTGGCTCCGTGAAAATCTCCAAAGGGCCAGTGTAGTGTCCACTGATTAGGGCCCCAGGAATCCAATTCCTGTATCACTTAATCTTGTGTATTATTCTCATGATAAATGGGAAAGACTGAAACACAGCTTCTGAAGAATGCAGACAGGCTTAAATATCTGAATGCAATGACACCCAGTTACAGGTGATCTGCCAGACTGTAAAAAAATATTTCCAACCCAAGATTTGAGCAATGTCTCTTGCTGAAAACTCCCAAAGAAGCAAAATGATATGATAAAAAAGGGGAGAATGTCTTTCCTGCATTAGCAATCTGTTGTCTTATCTATTACAACAGTTCTATTATCATTATGGTGCAAGGATTCCATAGTCTCAGAGTTTCCTACCTCCTCGATGTTTCTCACAGGCAGCTCCTCTGAGCACTGACTCTTCTTGGTCCTTGCAGTAGCTAGCTGACTCCTCTAAGTCCTCCTAACCTACTCTTTTATGCCATTTGCTCTTATTGGCTACAGGTGTGGCCTGTTAAGATCAGGCCTGTTCCTAATTGTTAGTAATTGGTTCCAGCTGCAACTCATTGGGGGATAAGATTACATTCTACATTACCTTCATTTATCCATACTGTGTCCCCCTACAGCAATCAGATTAAAAACACAAAGCAAAGGTAAATTGTCTTTTTTGTGATGAAGGGAGTTTACCAGTAAGGTCACAAAGGCTTTAGGCTGGGATTTCTGTTTTTTCACATATTTATACGTTATTTACTGAGAAAACAGTGCAAACTTACAGAAAGAACTCACCACCTTGATAGATTTCTGCCAGAAATTATTCAATACAGCTAAATGCAGAGTGATGGGAGTGAGAAAATATTACTGCCCACAGCAGCAGTACAGACTTAGTTAAGGCATTTAGAAGTCCCTGTGGATTGGACTCCAAACTGGCAGCTGGGACTAGTCACTGCTCACTCCCTCTTCAAAGGCAGTTCATGGTTGAATCCCTCAGGCTTTGCTATATTTCCAGATCCCTGGAGGGACAGGAAAGAGGAACCCAGGCACAAAAAGCAGGTGCACAAATAACAGGCACACAAAGAGGAAGAAAGATGGTTCTGCTGAGCACAGACACAAAGAAGGGAGATGGGTATAAAGAATAACAACATAATGTAAACACATAAAGTCATTAAAGTTCACAGAAGCCTAAAGGGGAAAATTATTCAGTCTTCCCTATACTAGCATAAAGAGATTTCTTACAATATGAACATTTCACATGAAGTCTAGCGGTTTGCTCCTACAGGATGATGCAGAGTTTGAAAGTGAATATAGGTTCAGATGGGACTGAACTTCCTTCCCCTTCCCTGAAGGCTGCTGAGAGACAAGAAGGCTCAAAGAGCCTGGCTTGCATGGAGGGTTCATGTGGCAGAACACTTCAACAGCAGTACTTGTTCAAAGGAACATAAAACCTGTGGCTGATTGCTGGAAGGCTCAGCCTATTGATTTCTGCTTGTTTCTACTTTTTCCTTCAACCTAACAAGCCCTAAGACTTACCAGTTAGCCAAGAAGAAAGCTGACCTCCCCTAACATACAAGAAGGCATGTGTCAACAGAGCCTTTTTCCCTTGTGACAGCCCAGTGTTACTCCAGTATCTTTTACAGTAAGGAGAGTAGTCCCCCTGTTCTGTTTAAGATCTATCTTATTCCTAGAACACGTGGAGTTAAGCAAGGAATGAGCCCACTGTGAAATGGGCACAAACTCTATGAGCAGAACTGTTTGCTACCCCAGCAGGTAATTGTGAGATGGGCTCCAGCTCTGGAGCTCATACACATAATCAGCTGATACTGAAGCCCAGTCACTGGAGTTATCTGTGCCCAGAGAAGCTCTGGTGTGTGCAGCACGTGGTTCCTATCCATCCATATTATCCAAATTATAGACACCAACACAAAGCAGGTAGCAAAGCAGACAGCCCGTCCTTTACAGATCAGCTTTTACAATCATGAGCCAGTTCAGTTTTATGATGGAGACAGTGGAGCACTGAAGAGGGTGGGGGAAAATCACACCAGAATTGATGGGTTTAACTTCCCTACCAACAGCCTGAAGTGAGAAAATAAAGCCAAACTGGGAGCTGTGTCTGTGCAGCATGTACCTGGCCAAACACTAGGAAGCAAACTATGCAAGATCATGGGATCAGTTAGGTTGGAAAAGACCTTCAAAATCATCATGACTGAACACCATGAACATCAGCTGAGCACCATGTCACCTAGAGCATGGCACTAAGTGCCACATCCAGTGGTACTTTCCTTTAGCATCTCCAGGGATGGTGGTTCCACCACCTCCCTGGGCTGCCTGTTCCAATGTCTAATCACCCCTTCAGTGAAGAAATTCCTCTTACTGTCCAACCTAAACCTTCCCTGGCACAGCCTAAGACTCTTTTATTACTGATTTGCGGAGGAGCAGAGCCCACCTGGCTGCAACCTCCTGTCTGGGAATTGTAAAGAGATACAGGGTCTTCCCCGGGCCTCCTTTTCCCCGGGGTGAGTCCCTCCAGCTCCTCCTGATCAGACTTGGGCTCCAGACCCTTTCCCAACTCCGCTGCCTTCCTCTCGACTTCCTCCAGCCCCCTTAATGTCTCTCTGGGAAAGACTGGCCCAGAACTGGACACATCACTCGAGGGGCTTCTCACCACTGCAAGGGGAGAGCCACAAGACGCCACACATCCTGTTAAGCTTTCAGCCAAAACAGGGCTTTTACAAGCGGGCATAAGTTTCCAGGCGCCGGGGAGGCCTCGCGATCCCCGCGGCGGGAGCCCTCGATCCCTGATCCCAGGGGCCCTTCCCCGCGGCCGCCAAGGCGCCACCTCCCCGTGGGCCCCGCTTCCCGCGGCGCCTCCGCGTCGTTGTTTGAACCCGAAACGGAAATGGGACCGCGGAGCCGCCGGGAGAGAAACGGAAACAAAACACGGGCCGGGCCGCGCTCACCCGCCGCCGCCACCGTCCGTCCGTCCGTCCGTCCGCTCGCCCGGCGCACCGACACGTCCCGCCGTCCGTCCGCGTCCGGGAACTCCCCCAGCTCCGGGTGCAGGACCGGCTCCGGGAGCGGGTCCAGGAGCGGGCTGCGCCAGAATCGGGGCGGCGCGCAGGCCCAGCGCGGGGAAACGCGCGACACCGCCGCGCCCCCGCACGAACTACGGCTCCCGGCAGCCCCCGCGGCTCCGGAAGGCCCTGAGCCCCTTTCCCTCAGTTGGAGGCGGCTCTGTACGGGGACGGTGCGTGCTGGGCTCTTCCTGCGGCTCTTCCCGTACTTAGCCAGGTCCCACGGGCGCTAAGCGGGGCCGGGCAGTGTGTGCGGCTGGGGCAGCCCCGGGTGTGCGGGTGCAAGGGGCGGGGGGGGGGTGGTGGCTCCCGGCGCGCACTGCGAGGGCGGCGGGGCCGAGCGGAGGCAGCGGCTCGGCCAAGGTGACTCTGGGGTTGGAAGTGTCTTCTTTTTTTCCTACTTAAACAACGCGAAGAACGGAATTCACGGTTTGTCTGGGTTGTTCTGTCGCGGTTCTGTACCGAGCCGCGGTACTGAACCGGGTCGCGGAGCTGCAGCCGTGGGATCACGGTGCCCTCGGGTTCAGTGGTTGCTGGAATTTCCCCTCCCCCCCATGCTGTTTTAAATAACCTTTGAATACTTCTCTGCTTTAAAGCTCAGCTCCAAAGTACATTTTTCTTTTTTCTTATGCATTTATCTTAACAATATCTTAAAGGACATATTTTAAAAATACTTTTCTGTATTTTAATAGCTCCAAGCTATTTTTTTTCCTGCTTTTTAAATGCATTTATTATATCGCCGAGACTAATTTTTTATTCTTCCTTTCGCGTTTTATTAACGGTTAAAGTAGTAGTGCCATCATGATCCTGCGGCAGATCTTGCGGCTTTCCTCCCTTTTCCACTCCGCTGTGTCCGTTCACCTGCGCAGGAACATTGGGCTCTCTGCGATTGTCTTCAACAAGGCAAAAGAGCTCGACCCCGTCCAGAAGCTCTTCGTGGACAAGATCAGAGAGTACAACACGAAGAGCAAGTGAGTAAAGTAAATTGTCTTAAGGGGAAAATCTGTTGATTTTGACATAAAAACATCAGACCTGAAGTGTTTGGTACTTCTGTAGGCTGGTCCGTAAATATTTAAGGTGTGTTTTCCTGCAACACTTATCTTTTTGCTATTGGGAAGGGTTGTTCTTGCATATCTAATAGAAGATACCAGTTTTTTTCCCCTTAAAAAAGAAAAAATCTGATGCCATTCTTCTTGGGCAGTTAAGCCACACAGTTAAGGCCTCTTGCACACTGCATGAATGTACTGGTATGTTAATTTTTACCCATCTACATGTTCTATAAATAAGGGGGGGGGAAAGCTAAACAAACCCTTTCTTTTGTTGTTTTTTTTTGGCTGGGGAAAACAGTTATCCTGCAGTCTTGTTTCCAGAAGCTGAATGGAAATAGCCTCCAAAACCAATTAAGAATTAATGGAATTATCAGGATAGTCCATTTACTTAACTGCTTAAGTTAATAAGCAGTTCCTTCAAATGGAATCTTAGTTTCTTGTAATGTTTGGATGAACTGCTGACCAGGAAACGAAAACTAAAGTAATTCTGTGTGATTTATTCTTGGGAAGTATTCCTGGGAAGGAATTAAGATGCTTCTTAGCTCAAGTGATAGAAGATGTGTCTATCCCTACCTACTAACCCATCTGTGTAGGGAGGCAGATATTTGGTCGTTTTACCAATCCTAAGCATGGATCCTGTGCTGGTACAACTGAGTGCTGGCAATCTAAGGAGTTACTATTTTAGTTATCCGATGCTTGAATGCCAAGAAGCTCCTGTTGTAGAAGGGATTTTTGCTTCTTTAGTGTTTAAAATGCATTTTCTTGGCAAGAACAGTTAAGCTTTACTAAATGAGATAACTAGTTCAAAGACAGAAGAGGTGCAAATCAGTTTTGTTAGGAATTCACACCTGGAACAAACAAAACTATAAGCCAGGAGAGCCTCCGTACTCATCAGTGATTTTGCCTCATAAGGCTTGGATTTTCATCCCTGATAATTGGAATTTCTTCACTGACAGCAGAAAACCTTTACCCTGAGAATCTTGTTTGTGTGTAAGGTAAGGAGGCCCTAAGGTGTCATATCTTGAGTTTTGGAAATATTTTAAATTATTTCTTTGACTGGCTGTTAAAAAGGTTTTAATTTATAAATGGGCTTGAAAACGTAGAATTTTCCATGTGAAATAATAGAACTGAGTTGTTAATCACAACTTTTAATGTTTATTAGGCAAGCTGGAGGGCCTGTTGATGCAGGACCTGAGTTTCAAAAAGATATGAATGAATCCCTTGCAAGACTCCAACGGGCGTATGGTGAGGGAGATCTCACCAAGTTTCCAGAATTTAAGTTTGAGGGTGAGTTAACAATCTCACTGAATTCTAATTGCAAGTAGAGACACGGGTTTCTTAAATTCCCCTTTAGTTTATATTTGTACCATTAATTTTGTGTAAAATGCCCTCTGGGAATCTTATGCTTTTGCACAGTTCACATCTGTTTCCATGTGACTCCTATTTTGATTATTTGCCTTTTCTAGTGGGGATGTGGTCTTCATTATACTACAAAACTTGCAGTCAGATCAGGCTATCTTGATTGTCCTTCAGACACCCTAAAGAGAGAGGTCAATTAGAAATAGCCTAGGGATTGTATTTTTCTCATTTTGCCAAAAAGATCAGCAGAATATAATGTGAATATCAGTTAGTCTTAACATCATCCAAACTGTGACTTTTTTGATTTTGTAAGCTCCTCTGGAAAGCCACTGATTTCAGAAAATTAACATAGGACTTAACTTCCTTACTTATGAGTATTTTGTGGCTAAATTACATTAAACCTTTTTCCTCAGCTATTTGGATATGATTTCTGTTTAACTGCTCTAAGTTTGTTTTAGTGTGGAAGGGAAAGGGCAGACAGCATGAAGCTTGGTGGGTATCTGGCAGCCAGCCAAGGCCTAGCAACCATAGTCAGCAACTTGTAGTTCTGATCAGACTGTCTGGGAATTCCAGACTTGGAACACACCTGAAAATATTTTGGATTTTGGTAGTATTTCAGTTGGGTAAAGTTGGTGTGAGGTTGTTACTGGTAGAGATAAAACAAGACTACCTGTAAAGTAGGATCTATGGTTTTTCTGTTTTATTTTTCCACAATTTTAGGGATGTAGTTTCTCTACATTCAATTTTATTTTTGTGTCATATGTGAAACTATGCATATTGAAATTTTACTTGTTTTTGTAAGGAAAAAGAATTTGTGTGACCATAGGAACAGAGCAAAATACAGACACAACATGACTTTGTTCTTTTGCCACTATTGCCTATTCTTGATCTAATTTCAATTAGGTTTCAAATTATACTTAATATGAGTAATTATATGAGTAGGAACATCAATTATTTTTACCTTAGGGATGCTTACTATAAGCTGACCCTTGCCTCCCAGACTTTGTATTGAAGACAGCAGGCATTAGGAGCCCAAGTGCCCAAAGCCCTAACCTTTGTGAGCCTGTACCTTTCACATCAAGAATTCCTTGGTCAGTGTTTGCACATGGAGAGTATCTTGCTGAGTTGAGTTGAAATAGTGTGCTCCTCTCTGTTAACATACTCTGATGGTACACTAATGAAAGGAAGAGAAGAGAGATTACTTGTTCAAATACTTGTCCAGTAATGTTCTGGTTGACCTCTTCAGTTTCTCTGCTGTCTTCTCCCCTATCCCATGTGTCACTAAAAGCTGTTTAGGCAGAATATTACTGAGGCTTAGCCTTTATACATAACTCCTTCAAGGTGAAAAAGACCTGTCTCCAGCGTACTTATTGTTTACTGCTGCCCACATTTAATCAGTCAGGAGGGGGCATAGACTGCAATGTACTGCTTTAGCTTGCCAATGTAATAGTTAGTTTTCTTTGAATTACAAATTAATTGTGTTGTTTGAAGATGGAATAAAAAAAGACTAATAGGAATTTTCTCTCTCCCATTCCTTCTGTAGAGCCCAAGTTTGAGGAGACTCCAAAGTGATCTCTGCAGCTTGTACACCAAACAGCAATGTACAGCCATGGAGTTGTTGAACATGGCACCGGTTGTAATTTAATAAATGTAGTACTTCAGTTTGATTTCAGTGGTGTGAAGAAGCTCTTAATTGCATGGTGAGTGTAGCTAGCTGTGATCATCAGCTCTTACATGACAGAGGCAGCTGAGTAGTGCTGCTCAGTGTTAACTGCAAAACTCCTTTGTGTGCTATGTTTTAATGCTTAGATATTATAACACTTGTAATGATACACCAGGAAGGAACTATTTGTTCTGGTGAGTTTATCAAAAAAGCTTCTGCAGAAAAAAAATCTCCATGAACCTTAAGTCTGTAGCAAAGCCCTACGATAGTGTTGGAGGTGCACAGTCAAAAGCATAGGCACAAAAGCCCTAATTCTACACTGCATCAGTGAACACAAAAGTGATGAAGGTAATCTTCCAGAAGAAAAGGAAATCTGCTAAAGAGGTTGTAAGGTGTGAATTTCTGCAACTGAACTATTGACACAAACACTTCTTCTAGCTTCTGAGGAGCTATTTATTTATAATAATTATATCTGAGAAACTACATAAACACTTTGACAGAGTCTTCATACTACACTTTGAATTGTATTGACATGATTTTTCTTCAGAATGAAACTACATACACAGTCTACAGAGAGAGAGACTTCCACATTAAACACTAAAACACTGCTTGAGCTTTTATTACAGGAAGATTTATTTTGTCAGCATAGAGAGTTTACTGCTACACGCTTTGAAATTGTATCAGATTTGCCAAAGTCATCTCTTAAGTCCTAGTACATTAGAATTGCAGGAGAAATTGAGCTCTTGACAATGGTTGAGACACAAGTAGTGAGATCATCTATGAAAGTTATTTGAATAGATTGTTCCAAGCTGCAAGAATGAATCTTGTATTGCTGCATGTACATATGAACATAATGAGAAGCTTTCACACAGAACTAAATTGAATATACAAGTTAATTTAAGTTTATTTGGGGTTTGTTTTTTTTTTTGACATACCATCACAGCTAGGTTGACTAAATATTGGTGGTTTTTATTTTCAGCATGTAAGACATGGAAACAATATTTACAGAGCAGAGGCCAAAAGATCCCTTGATGTCGTGGTTTTAACCCCAGCCAGCAACTAAGCATCCTATAGCCTCTGTCTCACTCCCTGTC
Source organism: Molothrus aeneus (assembly GCF_037042795.1). Taxonomy (NCBI): domain Eukaryota; kingdom Metazoa; phylum Chordata; class Aves; order Passeriformes; family Icteridae; genus Molothrus; species Molothrus aeneus. The sequence goes on along the minus strand of NC_089647.1, from coordinate 14,477,789 downwards.
CCTTCCCCCTACTGTAGGGAAGGGAATTAGAAACAAAATTCATGGGTTGAGATAAAGCACTTAAATAACTGAACCAAAGTAATAATATGGGAAAAAGAGAGAAAGAGAAAACCTGAGAAGCACAAGTGATGCAGAGCACAAGTGCTCATCACCACTCGCCTGTTCGCCAGCAGCAAATGGCCCCTCCCAGCTAACTTCCCCCCAGTTTAAATACTGGGCATGATGTTATATCCCTTTGCCCAGTTCAGGTCAGGGTCCTGGCCCTGATCCCTTGTGGCTGGAGCACCTTCTCACTGGCAGAGCATCAGACACTGAAAAGTCTTTGAGTCAGGGTAAGTACTGCTGAGCAACAACTGAAACATTATTGTGTTATTGACATTATTCTAATATTAATTAAAAAAACCAGCTCTGTATCAGCTACTAGGAAGAAAATTAATTCCCAGCTGAAACCAGAAAATATCAGCTGCTTACTCAATACCATTTATGTCATGCCAGATCCCACACTTCCCAATATACCAGCACCTTTCCTGTCTTTTTATAGATGCACACACAGATACCATTTCCTTAATCTGTAGACAATCCCTGTAGAAGTCTATTGAATTCATTCAGTCCATGGCTTTTGGCTTATACAGTTGTGACTTGTGAGTGTCATGAACAGTCTTTCAGGGCAGGGAAGAGGGTGTCTGGTGCTGGATTGGTGCACGCTGAAGCCAGTTCTGATTCTGTCACTGCTCTGCTTGTCCAGTTACAACAGAGTTCATTCTTAATACAGCAGTTGAAGGGGAGCTGGGTTCACATCCCCAAAGCTGGAGGGGTGGAGACAGGCACCATGAGGTGCCCAGTGCAATTGTGGACATGCAGCTGACGTAGAAGTGCTAATACACAGCATTTCACAGCAATTAACATCAGACAATGCACTGGCTATTCAATGAAATCAATGCACAAACCAGACTTGCCCATCCTTCCATCTTAACAAGTATGCCCAAGTCCTTGAGCAAAAACAATCCCACAGATGAGTTTGCCTTTGCCCAAGGCAGGAACAACCCAGACTGTCTTCTGCAGCACAGTTTTCACATGCGCTACAGGAACTTTATTCTCTTCCACATTAAAAGTTTTGATTGGGGAGGGCCAGCCCATTTGGCAGATCTAGTGCTGACTCACCAGGTGGCCTTTGCCAATGTGCATCCCAATGTTTGAAGGTTGCCCCTGGCCATTGCTTTCAATGTAGTTTAACAGTCCATTGGATCATGTGGTTTTCTCAGCTGGTTTATGATACAATATACCCACTAAATGCCATGTTCCTCGGCCATGCGGCTGCATCTGTGAGTTTTCCAAGTATTTCTAGTTTATTCTGTTGAAGAGGTGTTGCTTGGGGCCCCATGTGAAATCATTCTTCTGAATCACTTGATAAAGAGGGCTTACAATCAGACTAGTTCGAAATATGCATTTTTAAAAAACCCACATCTAAGCTTACATTTTGAAGAAATGGATTAGAATTTCTTCCCATAGGATCAGGAGTAAATTTGGCCCTTCCACTCTGCCTGGGAAACCATCCACTGGAGATGGGAGTAGCAGCTTTCCTGGAAGAACCCCCATCTGGGATTGTTTTCCTTACAATTCATGTCTCTAGGGTCATGGTAGGTCTCCCATCCCAATTCTTCATGCCTCCTCTGTGGTCTCTTAGCTAAACCCACAGGGTATCCCTTCTATAGAACCTTCTATATCCTCCCTCTTGGGCCAATGCTTACTGTCATTAGCATGGGTCTGTAGAGGTGAGGAACAGAATATAACCTCTTTGAACTGCTGAATCTCCTGGAACAGTTTATTTGATAGTTTCTTCACAGATGAGAGAGGAAGAGAGGTCGTCTTCATATTCCCAGAGATGGCAAGCCACCGTATCCACAGATGGTGGTGTGATGTCTTTTCAGATTAACATTGCTATTGGTTTGGTGTGTACTCTTGGTACTCTCTACAAACTTCCACCACAAAGGAATTGGTCTGGATCTGTAGGGAACCTTGTATTGTCCAGGTCAAAATAAATCTCTAGCATGGCTAATTCCCTCAAGTATTGGATATCTTTCCACTTGCATGGTGACATATAGCATCATTCTTGTAAGGATACCTTTCCTTCAGGCTTGACAGGAGTCGCTTCCAGAGGCTGGGGACTTGTGTCTCTCTTGCAATCACCTTGTCAATGCTTGCTTTCTTAGAAAGTGATTCCCTCCCTCTAATTCCAACCTGTTAGTCCCATTATCCCAGCATTGGAACAGCTAGGTGGTAGTATGCTCATCAGCACAACAGCTGAAATATTTATGTATATGCTGCAGCTCACTCAGGAGTAAGGATTGAGTGGTTGTCTCTTGTTGGCCTGTTACTGAAGTCTGTGTAGGTACAGTACATGTCAGTGGGGTTTCGGTTGCCACCGATCATTTCCTAACCCTAAAGAAGGCCTGAACCATATGCAACAACACACTGATTGTTACCAAAAGGACCAGGTTGGTTTCAAGGGTAGTCATAGGATATGCAAAGTCTTTAAAATTCTCAAATGCTATTGTAATCATCCTGGAGGGGAAGGAAGGTGTTTTTCCCATGGGTTGGCTCTCTGAGGGTAAAAGGCAGTAGATGTAACTGTGGATAGTTTCCAGCAGATGGCTCCCAAAGGACAGAGGGGACACACACCAGACAGGCTCATGACCAGCCATTCTATCATTTCACAAGCCAGTACAACATAGAACAACACAGTGATAACCTTAGCCCAGGCCTAGAGCAAATTAATCAATATGATGACCAGCAACTATTAAACCTATACAATGAAGGCTTATAACAAACTTGTTTTAACATGCTCTAGTCAGATCTGGTTTTATCTCAACCTTTTGAGTCCCACATTGGGTGCCAAAAAACTGCCAGCAGCTCAGTCAGCAGCTCAGCCCCATGCGGCTGCTTGCTCACTGTCCCCACTCCAGCCCAGTGGGAGAACTGGGGAAAAAAAAGTAAAACTGGTGAGTTGAGAAAACAACAGTTTAATAATTGAAACAAAGTAAAATAAGATACTACTAATACTAATCATAATAAAAACAACAATAATAGGAATTGTAGTGAAAAGGAGAGAGAGGAATAAAGCCCAAGAAAGGCAAGTGATGCACAACAGTTTCTCACCACCCAATGACTGATGACCAGCCTGTCCCCCAGCAGCAGTTGGCTCCTCCTGGCCAACTTCCCCAGTTTAAATACTGGGAGTGATGTTCTGGCGTGGAAGCAGTCACCAAGCACCAAGCCTGTTTAAGTTCCAGAAGTGTTTGGACAATGTGACAGGCACATGGTTGTGATTCTTGGGTGTCCTGTGCAGGGCCAGGAGCTGGACTTCATGATCCTGACGGGTCCCTTCCAACTCAGCTTATTTGATGATTCTGGGATTCTGTGCATATCCCTTTGGACAACTCAAATCAGCTGTCCCAGCTGTGCCCTGTCCCTGCTCCTTTTGCACCTCCTCACTGGAAGACCATGGGAATCTGAGGACTTCTTGACTTGGAGTAAGCACTACTCAGCAGCAACTAAAACATCAGTGTGTTATCAACTTTATTCTCATATTAAATCCAAAACACAGCTACTATGAAGAAAATGATCCCAGCTGAAACCAGGACATTGATACTTTTGTATAACAAGTAGTAATTTGATGTCCCTCACAGAGGCTGAAATCTTCTAAATAACAAAGGACTTGGTATGCTTGAAATCCTAAATGAAGCAAACAAGGTTACAATAAATAATAGTTCAAAGATTTTAACCAGGTTATTAGTGTACATTTCAGAAGAAACTAAGGCACTGAGCTTGACAAGAAATGTGTCTGATGTACTCTTAGTAAATATTCTTTTCTGAGATGGGACGTCTACAAAATGCACTCCACAGAAGTAGCAACCTATTCATAAATACAGGTATCAAACAGCTCTGTTCAGAGCATCTGATTTTTAAGTGCATTAACAATGATAAACAGATACCATAGCTCTTCAGAGCTTTATCTTTCTCACTCAGAGCAAACAGCTGATTTCAGGAAGTTTCTTATATACATACTAGGTCAAGGATTAAGCTTATGCAATTTAGTATGTTCTGTTTTGATTAAGAAAATGGGTGGTGTTCAGGGATCTTTTAAGGTTACATCAGTATTACTTATGCTACTTTAACTCCTCTTGTTCTTAAACTCTAGATAGTGATATTAAGTCACTCCTAGTTGAAATTTTACTTAGAACTCTATTCCTTTTGCACCAATCTGAAAAGCTGGAACGATGTAGATGTAGTTAAAGCCCTTTGAGCCGACTCAAGGAAGGGGAGGTGGAAGTAGTAAATTCAGCTTCCATATTTAGTCAAGTCTTTTGACCCACATTATTCTTAGAAGAGTTAGGGCCCAATCTTTCTCTTACTGCTGTCTTGGACTGTGTCTCAGTTAGTTATTCAATATGTACAAGAAGATGCAAAGTATGGAGCAAAGTGCTGCAGCCTGCGTTGCACCTAAGACCGTGCAATAGGAAGCTGTAAATGCAGATAAAGTGTTGCCAGGTATGGGCACAGCAGGAGTGAGGAGTTTGTGTACATGTGGAAAGACATTACAGATCTAAGGAATTTTGAAGATATCTAAAGCTTTTAAAACATACTGGTGAACACAAAAGACTTGCCTTTTCACTTGTAGATTGATAGTTTGTCTTCTTTCTGTTAACAAAGCAAGAAAGGAATACAGGTTAAAAAGTGACTTTTCTGGTGCTGGGTTTACCCCTTTGGGAGCCTTATAAATGAATGCATTTTTCCAGATTTCCAGCAATCCTCAGGAATTTTTCCCCTACTCTTAGAAAAACTGACTATAACAAATCCATTGAATGGTTTTAGATATCAGTCATCTCATAAACCACGGCCAAACAGCTTCTCTAGCTTGTCTTTCCAAGTCTTCCAGTTACACTTTTTGCCTACCTCCTGGCCAGAACTAAAATAGCTTGGGGAATTCTGACTTGCTACTAAGAAATTTGAGTGAAATAAATCCGTATCAAAGGAATAGACCAGGCACTGTCAGAAAGTTTCTACCAGTTATATTTTTACAATACACTTCCTGAAATAACTTGAAGATATGCATATGAAAGCAGTTCAATTTGGTTCTGATTGTCTTTTGTCAAGTTTGAAGAGGAGACACATGAATAGCTGAGTTAGAAGTGTAAGCTGTAACTATGTAAAAAGACATATCTCTCTGTATTTACCACAGTAATGTAATGATTCACTTTCTGACCAGCACACTGGTTTCTATTAAGGAAACCAGCTAGTGTGTAGGATCAGGTATATCTCAGTGTCAAGAAAGCTATTGCACAAAAATCACATTAGAAAGGCTGTAAAAATCATGTAAATGAGGTTTGCAGTGATTTATGTACTGCTTGCATACTTACTGGGAAGAACTTTCCTCTGAAATAGAAAGGAAAAAAAAAGAATTAGCACAAGAACAGTTTTCTAAGCTGTTTTAAAGTTCTTTGAAATAGTTATTCCTATAATATTCAGCTCTTCAGTTTCTAGAAGGAGTTTCTGAACCAAATGTCTCCTTTTGGTGTAGTGAGTTTAGACAGAAGAAAGATTAGGTTTCAAGGGTAAATGAAGCTCCAAGTGAACTCTAACGAGCAGCTCTGTAGCCTCTGGTAATTTCAGGCAGCTGACCTTTTCAGATCCCAATGTTTAGCATCTATTGTTGCTGTGCTCAAGCCTATAGGTACCAATGTAAAGGCTACAGAGAGGGTTGCTGGATGTCAAGCTTTATGCAGCAATCCCTAAAAGCAAACTTTTTCCATGACCCAGAGGAAGAAAACAGTTAATTTAGTTTCCCTTTCATCAGAACTTAGTTGGTCAGGCACTGTTGACTAAAGCAGGTTTAATTTTCTTTTGCCTTTCTTAGACACTCCTTATCAAAACTAGGATGGAGAGGTTCCAAGAACCAGAGTCAGGCTCGTTGCTTTCCCTAGGTTGTTGTTTGGTAGCCTTAAGCAACTGCACAAACATCTCCATGTCATTTGCAAAGTACCTTTTGCAGCTGATGTTGGCAGAATAAAAATGTCTGCAAAAAATATTGCTGTTTTAATGCTCTCCAGCTTTAGTACCATGGAGTTAGACCCTTCATGGAAGGGAGGGCATCATCAGAATCATAAAATCATGGAATGGTTTAGGTAGGAAGGGACCTTAAAGATCATCTGGTTCCAACTCCCTGCCATAAGCAGGGACACCTTCCACTAGATCTGGTTCCTCAGGACTCCCTCCAACCTGTCCTTGAACACTTCTAGGGATGGGGCACCCACAGCTTCTCTAGGCAAGAGAGAGTGTCATGGAAACACTGCTAAATAAAGACATTTTTTGACTCAAGGAAGGAGTGATTTTATTCTACTTACTTGCAAAGTAGCCCTTTTTTTGGGCATAGAATACTCCAAGGCCGCACAGTACCATCACCAGAGCCACAATTACTACAGCCACAATGATACCGCTTACATTAAGGTCATCTGTAATTATAAAGCAGAAGTCCTATGTTCTAAATTGTAAAAATTTCCACTGGCTGGATTTTTCCCTAATTACCACAGGCATTTTTGTATCTATAGGTGGGCTTTGGCCCAAGATGCATAAGTTAATTAGTAACAGTTAGATGTATTTAAGCAGTAAAAAAGCGCTAATGTGCCACAGCCACTTCAAGAGAAGTGCTTGGTACATATCAGCTGCTTAGTTTGGGTCAAAAGTAAGAAAAGAATAAGAAGGACCAAGGGATACATATTCCTTATCATATCTACCCCAGATAAGTATTACCCAAGTCATATGTCTCTGAGGAAAAACATCTCGACATTTTTGTAAATGTTAAGCAAGTTTTTTCATAGTTAATTTGCTTAACACAACTGAAACAGCTGATGGCAATTGAGTTCCACTTCTAAAGAACTCTTCAAGTGGGTTTTTTTAAACGCAGTGATTTTAAAATTTTTAAATAGCAACGCTTTAAAAATACAACACAATAAAGCTGAGTTGCCTGAAGTTAAACTCTACACCAGGCTACTGAAACATCTGGCCTTTTCATTTTGAAGGCTTGACTTTAACCATGACAAAGACCACACCCATATCCTGATACACTCACTAAGAGCTTCAGACTATCATTCATTTTAGGAAAACCAAAATTATCAAGAAGCAGAAACATTTTCATAGGTTTTTGTTATGTTTCCAATTATTTGGATCCCAACTTTAAGCATTTTTTAATATATGGTTGAGATTTTTACCCCAAAACCTACCAAATTTTTGTACAATTTAGGCTGACAGCAATTTAGGACTTAGTGCATATTTTCACAAAGTGATTCTATCTCAGTAGCTTGAGGAACATTTGCTCATAATCCACCAAGAATGCATTAAAACCCATGACACAGTGATTTTCAGCTAAGTTCCATGAAAGCACCATATGGAACTTTGCAGTTCCATGTGCTGCTTTACGGAACACTTGGAGAGGATCTTCCCTGCAGTAGTTACTAGGATTTGTTACCATTTTTTGGGTATGATATCTGCAAGAATCAGTTGTGTATTTTGCAAAAAAAAACCCTCACACATTTTGGGTTATTACAGACTGTTACATTAAGATTTCCCATGAATGAATCCCAAAAGGGAGGCTTTATGTGAAGAAAACATCCCAGTGGACTGGCACACTCTTCTGTAAGCCTTCCACAAAAGCATTTGGAAATATTAAAGTTCTCATATGGCTCATATGGCTGATGCTTTTCTGTGAATTCAGTGTTTAGCAATCTAAAAGCTAATTCCTGTGATAAGGAACTTATTATTTCTCCTCCCCCCAAATGCCACAATCAAATAAAAATATTTAATTCAATCTGGTCTTAGATTCTTAGTTATACCATGCAATTACATAAATCCTACTGCAAGACTGTCTTCCACTATTATTTTCTTTAACACATACCAACTTGCATTCGCTTCACTGAGCATTTTTGAGATAATCCAATCCCATTGGAGGCTTCACAGAAATACTCTCCAGTGTCATTCTTTGTAACTGTATTAAACAGCTGTTAAGAAAGAGTCCAAAAACATTATCAGAACAACGGAAAAACATCCTGTAGGATGGAAATTTTGACATGTCAATGTAGATTTGTTTGTTTTAAACAAATGAAACCCAAAAAACCCTGAAGGCAAGTAAGAAATTCTGGTCTATTTCAACTTCGTAACAGCTCTCTAGTCACATTCCCTGGTCCTTCAACTTCTGCTTGTTGCCTAAGAAGTTCCTTTAGATGGACATTTAACTCAGTGGAGTATATCTACAAGGAAATTAATTTTTAGTGGACCAGAAATTTCCAATAATATCCACGGTTTTAGATATGGTCTAATTTCAGAATAGCTGAAATCAAACAGTTTCTTCATTTTATCAAAACAACAACCCTATTAACTGATCCTTCAAAAAACTTGACACATATTGCTTATGATGCATTGTTAAATGAAATTTTTCACAAGTAAAGAGTTTGGGTGGTTCTCAACCCTCCAAAAATGCACTTTGTCTTCTTCCAACAGAGAAATACTAAATGATACTATTTATCAAATACTACTACTGTAAAAATGAAATGAAAATGAGAGTGTAGCAGGAGGACATCTCCCCCTACTACAGAAGAGCTTATCTGTTACTTGTTAGTTGGTGCAATAACTCAGAGCATCTTGCTCTCACATGAGCCTCACAGGAGCCTTGGTGAAGTAACTCAATCAGGACAGTTTATCTTGTAGTGAATTATTTCATCGCCATGGGATTGATGCTTTCAGCTGACAGTGAACATCTTGCTGTGGAAGCAGATATGGAAAGACAAGCTGGAATTTCTGACTGACAGACACTTCATTTTACAAATTATAAAAGCTACACCATATTTTCACAAAGCTGAAATCTTTTGCACATTCCCTGGAAATGTGTGGGGTCTCCCCCCAAAGTCAGGAGCCCACTTTGTGTTTTCTCTCCTGGGGGCTGAGTGTAAGGACTCTGTGTAGGCTATCAGTAATTCCGTGGTAAGTTACACTGACTCCTAACCTACACTATTTCCTTGCTAGCTGTAATATAGGTACCTTAATGTCATGCACTGTTTTATGTAATCTACTAGTAGTTCTTTTATTTTACACTGTGTAATAAATAACTGTTTAAGGCCTCTTGTCTGTTACTTTCTGCAAATTCAATAAGTAACTCATTTTATAATAGACCTAACTGTCCACTCTTAAGGACTTGTGAGCCAGAGCGATTTAGGTGCAGGTCACCTAAGTAGAGCTGCTGCAAAAAATCTAAGCCTAAGGCAGGGCTTTTCTAAAGCTCTCACTTGATCTGTAACAAAGAGATGGATAGAAACTGACCTCATGTAAATTCCAGTATTTCTAGTGTTTTAATTGTTAGACTTTTTAACTGTTTCTTTTTAATGTATGCCATACTTTGATATTTTCAGAAGTGATTAGTAAGTTTTAGTAGTCCACCCATTCCATGATGAGCATTCAGAATATCTGAATGCTTAGTCATACTTCAGTTTTCATGTTTGATTTTGCACAAGAGTAGTGTTCCTAGAGCAACTCTTTACTTCTGAAAAATCTCAGCTCCCTAAGTAGCATCAAGTTCTTTTGAAGGATCAGCTAATGGGGGAAGAATGAGAGAGACAGCCAGCTCTGAAGGAAAATAAAACCCCACACCACAACCCACAAAATAAACTACAACTAAAATGAAGAACTAAGCTTACTTACAGTCCCAACTCATTCCCCGTGACTTCACAGGTCCTGGATGGGAACTTGTAAATGGCACTGGATTGCAGAGATTCTGTACTGCCCTGAGTGCTGCACTCCCCTTGAAGTGTATGAAGCTACTGTTCCAAATTTTAAGGTTCTGTCAAATATATCTATTGCCATACCAAAACCTCATTCTCACCTGGCACTAGTTTACCAGCTGACAAGGTAAAATTTGTCATGTATTTCTAGATTCTCAGTTATCACTACTGCAGCCTTGCACCTCACCCACTTTGTGTGTATCATTCAATGTCTATGGCTTGTCACTGGTTTGAGGCAGAACCACCTTCTACATCTCAGCACATTTCAGCATGACATTGACCTCCAACAAAGACCTTGTGAATTTTTGGATTTAGACCCCTGTGCATCATTTTACTGAACAGTAAATTTGGTCTCCTTGATAGCTGTCTATGACAGAGTTGGTTATTACACTTACCAGAGTGCCAGACTTTTTGTTCATGGTGTAAGTTATGTTTGCTGCTCTAGCACTGCCTGTTGCTGTCTTCTCCAGCAAGGCAACACCATTCTTGTACCACTGGTACTCAGATGGAGGGGAGCCCTCAGTTTCCTTACAACTCATCTGCACGACCGTTCCTGTCATTGCGGAGCTGGGTACCTCACACACTGGAGTAGTCGGAGCAACTGGACAGTGAAATTGAACTTGTTACACATGTACTTATACTGTCCACATCTGTCAGAGTCTGAAATAGTTCATGCCTCAAACATTGATATAAAGTTTTGCCCATTATAACAATGTATAAAGAAGCTACAACCAAAGAAGCCTCCCTGAAGATACCTGACTGGGACTTTGGACTGAAAGTCAAAGTGCTGAGATTAAATAAAGTGAAAACTCATTCTTCAATCACCTGAAACAAGCAAGTGAACAAGGAAAAGAATGTGAGCCATACCCAGCAGCCGTGCTAAGAATCATCTCAGGCTTGCTTTGGGTGAGGGAGGCCTTAGCCTGTCACTGATGGTGGAGACAGGAATATGACATTTGGAACACAGCGAGGTTCATGCAGCAACAGCCAGAGTTTATTGATGTGTGCCCTCTTTGTGAGGGCTTTGAATTTCCTGTTCTTACAGATATTATTGGTCAAAGGTCTTAACTCTGCCCAGCTCATTGGCCAATGATAAGGTGCATTCCTGGTTCAAAGGGATTGGCTGGGGTACCCTTGTTTGAACTTGAATTCAGCCTATCAACTTAAAACCTAGACCCTTATTTACTCCTTATTGTCTAACAAGCTAGGCTGGTTGAGTTGGTATCTGCTATGGCCTAATTACCTGTGCAGCCATAGACCAGCTATAGCTGTCACAGTAGCCCACTGACCCATTTGTTGGGAGCAGGCTTGCACAGATTTTCCCCCCAGCCGAGGTGTGTTTTGGTGTGTTGTAACCTCTGCTCAGGGGCAGGGAACCCATCCTCCCTTACACAAATTGGCTATGGAAACCCCCGGCCTTGGGAAGGCCACATCCACAGGACATTCACGTGAGAGAGGCAGCTGAGGGGGTGCCTTAATCCATCAAAGGCTCCCTAAAGTGCTCCCCAGTGTCATTGCTGAAGCCTTGCACCACAGGACTGCACGTGATGCAGCAAACCCAGAGTCTGTTGTAAGCGACAGTGGCAAACTCCCCCTGCCTCCCAAGGGAGGTGTCTGGATTTTCCTACCTAGCCTGAGTATATATTAACCAATCAGATTCTTCTTCACCACCAAGAAGACCAGCTGGAGAGGATCAGTGAAACATCACTGGGATCCACTGAGTGATGGTATTTTCCTTATTCTGTCCCTGTTACTCTCTGTCCCTCCCACATATTTCTTATTTCTCTCTCTCTCCTTCTCTCATATATTTACTATTAAATAAACCCCATACTATTGTCACTGGCATTTGGTCTCGTTTGCACCTTGATTTGGCAGGGGCATTTCTAAGAACTTTACTAATGGGATCATGACAAAATGAGAGCAGGCTGACAGTCATTGTGAGGAGCTGAGCACTTGAAAACTACTACATCAATGAAATGAAGTGTAGGAGAAGGGCTGGAAGGCACAACCCTGCTACTGAGAGCACAGTAAAATTTATGAGTTGCTAAAAATGAAAGAGGTGGTTACTGCCAGCCTCCCCCCACCATATGCTGTGTCATCCTCTCTCCAATCTGTTCACTTTCATCCAACCCCAGAGAGTTTGTTTCACTTTGTTTCTTGTGTGCAACCCCTTGTTCACAGACAGAGATGGGATAACTTGGAATCTGTAGTTCAGCAATTGGCCCCTTCCCTACCCTAGTATTTAAAAACAGAAGTGAAGAAGAGGAAAAAAGAGTTTTTGTATTAAAAAGAGTAAATTTTTGAGAGGTGAATGTCAGAAAGATTCACCGAGACACTGGCAGTCATCACAGGCACTTTAAAAACCCCAGTCTGAGGACCAAAACCAATTGGTTACTACATGCTAGTTTAAATTAAAAATGAACATTCACCCACACAGATGCAGGAGAACTATTTGTTCCTTCACCTATGAAGATGAACATCTCTTTTTTGATTTTTAATACGTGAACAGAAAAGAAACTTAATTTTTTTATTTTTGGTACTTAACATTATATAGAAGAAAAGTAATGGTGAAGAGGCATCCGTGGAACATTAAAAGAACAAATGATACCTTAACTAGTATTGATTGTTTTTTCTTGGTTGATTTTAAGATAAAAAGCAGAAATAAAGAAAACCAAATGAAATATCAATTCACATTAACTTTCAAAAAGGTTTGTAAGCCACACATATCTCCCCCCACTCTTTCTCCTTTGACCTTGAAGACTTCAACTTTAAATTAAGAAGCCACATTTAAAACAGGAAAGCTGTTGAGAAAGTAGAAGAAATTGGGGTTACCACATTGTTGATGCTAATCAGAAGTTCATGCATTTATCATCTTTTATGAAGAACTTAAAAACTTTATGTATAATTTTGAATGATCAATTATTATTAGTTTTAATAGGACAAATATAGAATCTACAAAAGCAAGTATTCTCTTTTGTCCCTGTACAGGTAAAAAAGGAAAACTACTGGCCTCTACCACTCATCCAGTGCAACAAATACCAAACCCAAGATGAGAAAACTGTGCTCAGTATTCACTTTTCCATAAATTCCTTAACTGGGAAAGAAAACAAAGACCCACAAAGAACAAGTGCTCCCCAGTAGGCACCACCATCTCTCCTGTAAATAAAGTCCACTCATTGCCAGCTCTCGGGCTGGCATTGCACAAAAACTCTCTCCTTCCAAAACCAGGACAAGACTGTAGCATCTTGAAACGAACTTCTGCTTATGAATATTTGATAAGTGTTGACAGATGCTGACTTTCCAGAGCCAAACACCATAATCATCTTATCCAGATTCTCAGTCACTGAGCAGCTTCAGTTTTGAGAACTGAAACTCACTTTGATTTAATAAAACCATAGTTATGTCCCTTTCTAATGCAAGTGTGACTTTTGCCAAGCTGTTTTGTGATGTTGTAGAATGCTCAAGTGTGTTTATAAACCCAGCCCGAAGAAGACCCAAAAACCCAGCAGCCACACACTGAGTGGGCAACCCTACATTCAACATCCCAACACCCCATCATCCAGTTTCATTAAAAAGCCTAAGTAGTAAAGTTTGTACCCAACACTGTGAGAGTAATAGTAGCCTCTCCCAGGCGTTGCCCCTCTTCACTCTCGGCACTGATTTCACAGCGGTAAGTCCCAGAATCCCTTCTAGTCACGTTCCTAATTCGGATTCCTGTATTCAGCATCTCTGCTCGGCCTCGAAGATCACCTTCAGGGAGAACAGACAGAGAGGTTTCTGCTCTTTGCTTTTAGAATCATAGAATCACAGAGTGGTTTGGATTGGAAGGGACCTTGAAGACCATCTCGTTCCATCCCCACTGCCATGGGCAGCGGCACCTTCCACTAGACCAGGTTGTTCCAAGCTCCATCCAACCTGGTCTGGAACATTTCAAGGGATGGGGCAGCCACAGCTTCTCTGGCAAGCCTGTGCCAGGGCCTCACCATCCTCACAGGGAAGAACTTCCTTTGTATATTTCCTCTGCATATCTAACCTAAATTTCCCCTCTTTCAGTCTGAAGCAAATATCTATGGCTCATTAGCTTATACTGAAATCATGTACAATTTATTGATATTTTACGTCATATTGTACATGAAACTATTGCTCATTTGTTCAGTGTTAGTTACCTATCAGCAAAGAGCAATATGTAATCCCCTTCTGAAAACAATATGAACCTTCCATTTAGTCAAAAAACCACCCTCAATTCAAAAAATCTCCATCTACCATACATTATCCACTTTGAAGATGGAATGCATTTTTCTGCAGGTGTTTCAAGAAAATATGTATAGCAGTAGTGAGGTGACTGAAAGACATCCCTTTCCACTAGAGACATGGCAATCACTAACTTAATTACCTTAAAGAAAAAGTTGTGAGTGAGACCACAGCAGAGTATTTGACATTTTAACTTGGCAAGGAAAACTTGATGGATTTAGCAAAAATACTGTCATCAGACTTCTAACAATAAAGAAGTTTTTGTAATTGTGCAGCTTATTATGAAAGTTACATGCACACACAGAAGCATGAGTTCCAGTGTTTCTCTAAATTAAATATATGCAGAAAAAAACCCAAGTTCATCAAGGTCAACACATCTGCAAGCTCTACTAACTAACAAAATCTCTGTACTTTTATTTTACTTCTCAACCTTCGTTTATTGTGTTCAATGTAACAGAGACCAATATGTTCTCCAACACACAAAGCTTAAGTAAGTCCTTTTCAAAACATACAAAGAGAAATTCTTCTTCTGAAAAGAATACAAATAATTTATAATATACAGCTGAGTTTATATTTTATGTATATAAAAAATGCTGAATTATTCATATCTAAGCCTCCTGCTTTACAGGAGGCTTCAGAAACCTCTTTTTAGGATAGGAGTGCAGAGCCTGCAGTAGTTAGGGGAATTTACATCCGCATGTAATTTCATTGTTGAAAAATCACAAGAAATTTGCAGTACCATTTTTTTTTAGTCTTTAATTTTATTCTATTTAACTTAATTAAAAGGTAACTAATAATTGATGATTTTAGAAAGAAATGCCTTTTTTTTCCCCAGAGAAGGATTCTGTTTCTCAAAACGACAGCTCTTCTATATGAACAGTTAAGAGCCTTCTTGTTCAGTCTTATTCTTGGTGTTGTTCCCCAAGAAAGAGTCAATAGCTATGCTAGAGAATGACATGTTAAACCATCCCTTTGCAGTACTGTACCTGTAAATTCACTATCGTAGTAGACAAATGAGACTCCTTGAGATTGGATTTTCTTCCACTCTATTCTTAAACTCATCCCTTTCGAAAATTTGTGTTTGCAACTAAGAATAGCCTCTATAGAGAAGAAAAAAAAATAAAGACAAAAGGGAAAATTAGAGATTTTAGTATCGTGTTGATATACATTCAGGCTCCATAAAATTCATGTTCATCCTTCAAAAGAACTTGTACAGTCAGCAATGGCCAGATCTACTTCTCAAAGTGATGCTTCTCCAGATTTACACAAACACAGTGGGGAAAAAGAAACCAGTAATTTTCTTATACTTCAGTGACTTTTGGGTCAAACTTCAGATGCTGGGGATTCCCATGCTGGATAGGGTTTATTACTTTCCCCATCTAACATGGGAATATCTACTTTATCAATTACATTTTTTATTACTACCCTCATTTTAGTTTAAACAATTCTGTGCAGATCATCCCTAAAAAGGGGGACTCTGGCTTTGTTGTAAACATATTTTTTGAGTTACCATTCTGAATTCAGTATCAATAGCTTTTCGGTTTAAATGTATAATTTAATGGAGATGAAAAATATTGCAGTAAGATGGTTAAAGAAACAAATGCAATATAGACCTTGCTACCTGTAAGCTACTAATTTTCCAATACAGGCCACAATATCCAGAGCAAAAGCCTTTATAGTTTTGACAAGGCCTGTCTAGCTTTCATAATGCCAACACACACTGCTCAAACATAATCAACCATCATGCTCCTTTCCAGTCTAAACAAATGAGGCTGGAAGGTAATTAGGAGCTACAGACAGATCTACTTCCTTGCCCTTCAGAATCTGATTTCCTAGGTCTGCTCTGAAAAGAAAAACCCAGACTGGTAGCCTTGGTGATACCTCACAGGGGAAAAAAATATCCAGACTTGAAAGAAAAATTGAGGCAGGAGGGTGTTCCTTGCCAGAAACATGTTACACGTGCACTGGCTGTTTTGAAAAAACATACTGTGCACTCAGGAAGTCTGAGGTTCCTGACTTCAGGTTGAGTGTATGGGTGGAGGCTTCCTGAATCTTAAGATTTGCTAGTTTCCTTCCCACTTTGTTTTTTGTATCCTTCTAACAAAGAAAAACCATCATTCAAGCTCAGCTTGCTTTTGCTACTGGCCTAGTGTCAGCTGGCTTGTCAAATGAGCTGGTCTCTCTTAGCTGACACAGAGACAGCTCAGCTGAAGTGTTCTCAGCTGAACAAGTCACCTCTGTCTCAAATGAGCTGCCCCTTTCTTGCATCCCACATGTTTTTGTTTCAGAAAAAAACCCTAGCACTGATGCCCACCCACTAATCTTATTCAGAGAAAAGGAATGCATGGAAGAAAGAGAGTGTGCACAGAACAGAGAGATAATAAAATTGTCCCTAGTTATAGCTCCCCTCTGCAACTTTTTCCTACAATAATGGAGTCAGTGAGAGGTATTTTCCAGACTTGCATTAAAGTAGGTCCACAGGATACTGTGCATCAGCACTGGTACTGCTAGGCCTGCAAAAGCCCTCTGGAATCTTGGAGAGATCTGCACAATATTTAATTTGGATTTACATCTGGTCTGGAGGCTATCATTGGTGATAGAATTATAGAATATCTCAAGTTGGAAGGAATGCCAAGAATCAATGAGCCCAAGCCCCTGCTCCTTGCAGAAATATCTAAAACAAAACCATGACTAGGAGTGTCACCTAGATGCTCCTTGAGCTTGGTACCATGACCACTCCCCTGGGGAGCCTGTCCAAGTGCCTGACCATCCTCCTCTACAGTCAGAGGAGTTAGAGGAGAAAAGGAAAATGCATTTCAGACCAGCTGCACTCAGTGGAATAGCTGTCTATTGGCCCTGCCATCTCTTAGTGCTGCTACACATGGAGAACTTGGCTTGGCATCTGGGCTGTGCTAAACTGATTCCATTCAATGTACAAATAATAAAAGAAAAAATGCAGGCTTATATAAAAAGACAGAACCTAATCAAGCTGTAATATTAGCTGAAGCATTTCTCTCTGGTTTTGGCTGCCTTGAGCTCTAAATGCATTCTGTCAAGAGAAGAATACTTAACAGTAGTCCAGATGACAGTTTTAGAGACCTCTAAAATATTTGATTATTACCTCAAAATGCTGAATAAGGTTTAAAGCTCAGAGAACAGTTTTTTTGCTCCCAAATTCCCACCTCTCTCCACTCCAACCAAATACAAAAAACAAACCCACATAACCCACAAACCTCACACTACAGTACTCCCCTTTCTCATCTACCCAGCAAGCAGGTTTTCCTCTTTGCCTCTGTAAGTTCTCCACCGCATTACTGGAAGTAATTTGCTGTTTTATATATGACACATATATATATATATATATACATATATAACTATGTAAATAGCCATTACAGCTACTGACAAGTAAAAATAGCCATTAAATTATTGTTACTTACAATTAACTAACTTATATCTGTTCTTTCTAGTCCTTCACTTTTCTGTCTTGTCATTTATAAAGATATTTAATGTTTCTCCTTTCCATCAGCTCCCATAATTTTGTATGGAAGGAAAGCAGGCAGAAGTTACAGGACTGACAAACAAGTCATAGAACCACAGAACAGGTGAGGTTGGAGAGGATCTCTGGCAAGCACCTAGGTCAACCCCACCTTGAGTGGGGGGGGTTTTGTTTTGTTTTGTTTTGTTTCTTTCTTTCTTTCTTTCTTTCTTTCTTTCTTTCTTTCTTTCTTTCTTTCTTTCTTTCTTTCTTTCTTTCTTTCTTTCTTTCTATTTATTTTCTATTTATTTATTTATTTATAAGTGGGAGCCTGCTTTGCTTATTCCTGGTCACATCTCACAGCAGAAACCAGGGAGAAGGTATCCTCATGGGGGCACTGGCATTGTGCCAGTGTCAAACCATGACATTTTTTGGGCAGTCTCTGTATCATGTGAAAATGGGGACAAGACCAAGATAACACAGAATCAGTGGAGAAAGTAGGCACATGACCCCTCAGGAAAGAGGAAGAAAACCTCAGTAGCTGCACAGCTTCTGTATACACAGTTTGCATGTATTGTGTATATATTAAAAATTATCACAGCAATGCCCACACTGTACCTTTAAACTCCTCTGCTTTTACATTTTTGTTATCTGTTTCAATGGAGATTCCAGACACATCAGGATCTGCAAAAAAAGACAATTCAGCAATAAACATTCGTGATTTCACACAAAGCACATTGCTTGTGCTTTGCCAGCTTGTGCTTTGCCATTTTTGAGACCTCCTCACACTGTACAAGTTAGACATTCACTAGAAGAAAGCGTACAAACAATGAGCTAGACCAGGGCTGGCCTTGAACAGTTCATCTTTTTTCTCCAGGTTCTGGTATCTGTAAAATACAAGTAATTCTTTTTTACAATGCCATAATGATATTAACATGTAAGAAGTTCTATATAACCAGTAAACATTTTATGCTATGGTAATGTCTGTTTATAACTAGGGAGACATCTATTAATCCATAAGTGTATTTTCCGTAACATTCTTATTACAAGGCATGCATATTTTCTGAAGAATACCACTTACAGTTTCTACAGGGTAAAAGTACAGTAATTGGCAATTATCTCAAATTCTTCTTGAAATGGGAAGGAAGATAATGAAGATTTATTAACTCAAAGAAAGAAAAAATCTTCATACACTCTTGGATATCTTATTGTTGGGGGAACTGCAGGGGGTTCTTCTAAAACAGATGGCTGAGGATGGAATTGTGTGAAACAAGGCAAGTATTCTATCTGAGAACCATTCATTGGTAGTGAAAAGGATGTTGCCCTACTAAGGAAGAATAGAAAAGACAGAAAATGAACAAGAAGGAAGAAGAATGGGCAGAGAAAGAGAGAGGGGGCAACTGGGAGGAAAAAATGGGTGTTAGCAGCAGAACCTCAGAGTGGGCTGTCGATGTCCAGCTGGCAGGAGGTGTGGGCACATGTCCCATTGGGAGAAGCCTTTGCAGCTCCTGGAGCAAAGGCACAGCTCCTGCACAAACAGGCAGCCAGACATGAGGTGAGCAGGCACTGGAGCAGGAGGGGCAGAACCCTGGGCAGGGTCACGGTGCAGACCATGGCGACAGGCTAGGTCAGCGACGCAGAGCTGGATGCAGGTGGCTCAGGTGGGAACAAGGCAGGCATGGGGCAGGAATGCAGGTAGGCAGGACAGCTGGAGCACATGAGGGAGACCAAGTGGTAGGGCTGGACACAGAAAGTGGTCAGCAAGCATCCAGCCAGGGAGGGGTACAGCAAGAGAGTGAGGGTAAGGAAGGGCCAGTGAAGGCAAAAATGGTGGCAAAAGAACCAGCTAGTCAGGGCTAAATGATGAAAAGCTCCGAAGCTTGTGACACAGTTACTTTTATACCCTCTGGCTCCTCCCAAGGTCTGCAATGCTGAGAGGAGATCATTGGCCCAGTCCAACATTCCACTGCAGCCCAATGTCCTTTCACCATCTAATTGGAGAACCTCTCTGGAGATCAGTGTCCTTGGTGGCCTCCTACTGACTGCCCATTGTATGTGAGATGTGAGATGGCTGCCAGGCAAAGGCTCCTGGGAGACAGGGCTTTCCATCTTCTCCTAGCTGCCTCCTGCTGGTAGTGAAAGATTTTAAAATCATAGAAAATTCGGGGAGCTAGAAAGAAAGTTAGGCTTAGTAGGCCCTGGGAAAATGTTAAGGGTAGGCCCTTGGAAATGTTAGGCCTTGTGTTTGCTAAATCATGTGAAACTGCACCTCTGTAATCAATATATGATAAATGATATGATTGTTAGATGCGATGATTACTTAATAATTAGATGTAATTATTTAATAATAAGAAGAGTCATGAGAAACTATGTTTGAGGGTTTGAGGGAGATCACAAGAAAGCCATGCCTGGATGAAATCAATGTATACAATAGAACAATGTAAATTTAATAATTAATATGTAAGTTATATAACGATAGAATACAAAACATGTGAAACCATATTGGAATCAGATTTGGGTCTGCGTACCCCTGACACTCAGAGCTCTTAAATAAAAGCACCTGCATATAATCATTCCATGATTATGTGTTCCTGAATGCTAACACTGCAAGTAGCACTTGCACAGCCTCTCTCCACACACCTCTGGTAATTTCAAACAATATTGAGACAGAACTCAAAATCTAACTGATTCCTCACACTCATGTATTGGGAACACTGAATAATCCAGAAAGAACAAGTGAAATAACCACTAGACCTACACCAACCCCCACCCAGCTACCAGGAGTTGGGCACAGGTATTACAATTAATCCACGTCAGGTTAGCAAGTGCTTAACAACAACTGAACACAGTTCTTTACACAGCACACAGCACAGGGCTACTTTTTTTTTTCTTTTTTTTTTTTTTCTTCCCAAAAGCATCTCAAGTTCTTTTGGTTTAGTACTAGTTTTGAAGACAGCACAGACATTCCTAATGCAGTCTATTTCCTCTGTCTGCATCAGCCAACTGAACAATTGCTATAGTGGATATGGACAAGAACTGAGAACCTGTTTCCATCAATGTTTAGAAAGTTGACTTGGTTAAAAATAATCTTCTTTTGACTGACAGAAACCAGGAAAATAGCAAGATTAGATGTTCTTAAGCACACAAGACCCCCTTTGTCCATCCCTAAATTTTTAATTTCTCTTTCCCCTGCTTAATGGGGGAAGAGTTGCACACACCCCAGCAGATGAATATCTAGTCTTGACCTGAAGACACAAACCAATTAACAATCTCTTGATTCTTATGGCTTTCTTTTAACAGATGATTACTTTTGTTGAAGTTAGTGCCTCACTAATGCCCTGAGTGAGTCCATTTGGCCTTTCAGTGCTCAAAGATTTTTTTCTAAGATATCACCATAGAATCTCAGAATGGTTTGTGTTGGAAGGGATCTTTAAAGGTCATCTAGTTCAAGCTCCCTGCAAATGAGCAGGAACATCTTCAACATGAGTAGGTTGCTCAGAGCCCTGTCCAGCCTGACCCTGAATATTTTCAGGGATGGGGCATCCACTCTGCCTTCGGGTAATGTGTGTCAGTGTTTCACCACTCTCACTGTAAAACCTTTCTTCCTTACATCTAGTCTGAATCAACCCTCTTTTAGTTTAAGCCATTACCCCTTGTCCTAACCCACAACAGGCCCTACTAAGAAGTTTGTCCACATCTTTCTTATAGGTTTCCTGTAAGTGCTGAAAGGCTGCAATGAGGTGTTCCCAGAGCCTTCTCTTTCACAGGGTGAACAACCCAAATTTTCTCAGACTATTTTCACAGGAGGCATCCCCATGATCATTTTAGTGGCCCTCTGGACTGGCTCCAACAGGTCCATGTGCTTTCTATGCTGGGAGCCCAGAGCTGGATGCAGCACTTCAGGTGGGGTCTCACCAGAGTCAGGCAGAGGGACAGAATCCCTCTCTTCCCTGGTGCCCATGGGGCTTTAGAGGCAGCCCAGCACACGGGGGGGTTCCTGGGCTCCCAGTGCAGCCTCTCACCCACCAGCACCCCCAAGTCCTTCTTGTAGGGCTGCTCTGTTCATTCCCCCAGCCTAGACTGATACCAGAGGTTGGCCCCACCCAGGTGGAGCACCTTGAACTCAGTCTTTTTAAACCTCATGACATTCCCACGGGCCACTTCTTGAGCTAGTCCAGGGCCTTCTGGATGACAATCAAATCCTTCAAGTGCAGCAACAGCACCACTCATCTTGGTGTGATTAGCAAATCTACTGAGGGTGCACTCGATCCCTTTGTCTATGTCAATAATGAAGACATTAAACAGCACTGATCCCATACACCAGAGTACCCTATCACAGTTTTCTTCTCAATTAAAGATCATTCCTTACAGTTTAAGTCCAACACAACACAGGGAATTCTTCATTCATTCTGTTCCTATGGCCTTTTTCCTCCTTAATTTTCTAGAGTTTTTTTCAGCATCCTTTAAAAATACAAATTACAGTTCTACAGGTATCTATAACCATTGCCTCTGAGCCATGGAGAAACACTCAGAAATGGTATCTGAGGCCCTGGCACTGTAGCAAGAAGTTAATTCGCTGTATATTGTGATGGCTTGACCTTGGGTGGCTGCTGGACACCCACACAGCTGCTCTCTCACTCTTCCTCCTCCTCAACATGACCAAGGAGAAAATAAGATTAAAAAGCTCATGGGTCAATAGAAAGACAGGGAGTCAGGGAGTTTAGTTAGCAGTTACCATCACAGGCAAAACAGACTAAATTTAGGAAAAAGGAATTAAATTTACTGCCAGTTTAAAACAGAGTAAATGCAGTAGTTGTGGGAATGTGCTCTTCTCTGCTGCTCCCTCCTCTGCATGCTCTCCCCTACTCCAGCATGGGCTGCTTTCTATAGGTCACAGTTACTGCCAGGAGCCTGCTCCAACATGGATTCTCTGTGGTGCTTTCCCGCTATCTCACATCCCCTTCCAAGTGCACGTCCAACAATTCTTGTGTCTAAAAGAACACAGCCTCACCTCACAGTGTAAAGTGAACTTTCATGTGTGTACATGACCAAAAGATCCAAATTGTGTATAGCTATCCTGTCTGCTATATGTTTCAATTTTATCCACTTTATGTTACCCCAAAAGTTATAATGAGAAGTTTATAATATGAAATAAATAAGACATGAAGAATTCTAGCAATGACATTTATGTACTCTGAGAATACTGAAATAGCAAAAAAATATTTGCACTACAAATAGCACTTAGAAATTTTTCCATCCCTCCAAGAAAGAAAACTTTCCTACTGAACTTTAAAGAAAGAAATTTTAAAAATCCTCTGTATAAGCCCCCTCACACCCTGTTGAAACGAGAGGAGGAAACCATTTCTCCAGCTCCTCCCAAAGCAATCATTTCTCTTGCAAGTCCATACACAGCCCAGCTCCTTTTTTTTGTTCAGGCTGGGTCTAGAATAGCCTGGAATCAGTAAGTAATTTTCTTTTTAAACTATTAGGTCCTATTTAGATTTATGGGAAAAAAATTAACACGTGACTTTTACCCAAACCATATTTCTAGAACAATACCCTTCTTGCCCCCTCTTCCCCCATATTCTAGATGCCAATAGTTAACAATCACATTTATCTATTGAAATAACATCTTCCTTCATGATGGGGAGGAGTATTTTATTCTGAGACTGACAGCACCTAATGCTTGATAACACCTCAAAAGGAAGCCTTTCTAAGTGTCCAGTGTGTGGATAAAACCATTTATAAGTTATTGTCTCATCAGCCTCTTCTGATGGACACAAAACAGCTCTAGTACATGCAATTCACCACTGTATTACATTCTCTGTTTCATGGGCCCAGAAATTTCTCTCCTCCTCATTAATACAGGTGTCATGCAGCCCACTGTCATGATAAAAATATTCACAGAATAATAAGCCACAAAAGGAAAACACATTTTATGACTTCTGGGGCACGACCATGGTATTTACCTTCCACTATGGAAGTCATTACAGAATTACTTTGCATGCTTTTTATTGGGAGCTTGCACCTGCAAAAAGTCTCCATATTTACCCTTACATCAAGGGATTTATAGAATACAGGAAGATTCTATTATACAGTACAATTAAGTAGAAAATATGAGAAAGAGGGGGAGAAAGGGAGAGAAAGAAATGCAACATACACACAGCCCTCCTCCTCACACACACAAACCACACATATACACAACCCTTTTCAAGAAGCTGTAGAGTTCAAACAGTAATGTAAGGCAGTGCAGAGACAGCTGACTATATTAAAACCATTATATATTCTGATCAAGCAGAAAGATAGGACAGGTCCTTAAAGCTAGAGCATCTCTCCCCTCAGACATCCTTTGAGACATGTCTGTGTCAAATATTCAGAATCCAAGTCTTCAGCTTTGGATTTTAATTCACCATATAAAGAGCAATAGTGAAAAGATGACATATTACTGTACCAGTAAACCTTTTATTCAGGCTGCTTTTTAAAGACCAGAAAAAAAAAAAAAGAAAAAAAAGCTGCTTTTACATATCAGTAGCTATGTTTGTTTAGAAGTGAACTCCAAAAAAACACACTTTCCACTTGATAAAGGCTCACAGCTGTAAACTGAAACTACCAGCTAGACGGATCATTAAGGAAAAACATATTAGTCAAATCAAATCAAAAGAAACAGTGTGCCTGGAAGAAATTACATGAGAACAGAATCAAAACAAAGTTGTAAGTACAAGAGAAAAAACAGTCTTGCATTTGTTTTGCCAAGTTCTAAACAACAGGTGGTCTAAAGCAAAGTTTAACAAAGGGTTTCTGAGGATACTGTAAATTTAGGAAGTCCAGCATCTCAAGAATAAAGCCAATTCTCCTCCTGAAGTCCCTGAAAGAGAATAGGAAACCAGACGTCTGTTTGGTGTTAGCATCCTTCAGACGTGACCACTTCAGGGTAAAGCCTCAGCTACACGATTAGGTGCTGATGCAAACTTCTCAGCCATGGAACTACCTACCATAAGGCACTCAAATGATACCTGGAGTTTTGACATTGTCATGCCATTTAAGCCACACCTGTTTTGGCTCCCTTCTTGCCATACCTCACAGGATTCACAGAATGACTAGGCTGGAAGAGACCTTGAAGATCATCGAGTCCAACCCATGCCCCAACATCTCAACTAAACCATGGCACTGAGTGCCACATCCAATCTTTGTTTAAAAACACATCCAGGGATGGTGACTCCACCACCTCCCCAGGCAGGCCATACCAGTACTTTATCACTATTTCTGTGAAAAACGTTTTCCTAATAGCCAACCTATACTTCCCTTGATGCAGCTTGAGACTGTGACCTCTCGTTCTGTCAGTTGCTGCCTGGAGAAAGAGACCAAGCCCACCTGGCTGCAGCCACCCTTCAGGAAGTTGTAGAGAGTGATAAGGTCACCTCTGAATCTCCTTTTCTCCAGGCTGAACACCCCCAGCTCCCTCAGTCCCTCCTCACAGGGTTTGTGTTCCCAGCCCCTCACCAGCCTCGTTGCCTCCTCTGGATGCGCTCAAGCATCTCAAGGTCCTTCCCAAACTGAGGGGCCCAGAACATCTCACTGATTCTCTCCATCTGGTCTCCTTGGTGGTGAGGGTCCCCCACCCCACCAAAAAGTGTAGAATCCAATGGATAATTATACGTTTGGGCAGGTGGGAACACACAGATACCTCCCGGCGGGGGCCAAGTTTGACACTGTCCCTTGCAAGACTGCAGATCTGTTGCATCATGTGGGATCACCTGCAGTGCAGGGTCTGGGGACCCCTTTGGTGGGGGGCCTTTGTTGAGCCATGACACCCCCTCAGCTGTCCCTGACACAGATGTGGCCTTCCAGGGGTGGGAGGCCCCAGAGCTGGGCCAGTCTGCCCGGTGGAGGATGGGTGTTCACTGCATCTGGCCAGAGGCCATGCCACACACCCAAAACCTCTCCTCCTTCCCTGCCTTGGTGTAATAGGCAAAAGTCCTTCATAAAGATGTTTAAGCCATAAACCATAACATTTCAGTCTCCATCAAGGTCCCTTCAATCCAAACAATTCTGCGACCCTGTGATTAAGTTAACAACATAAACACAGCATTAAGACCTCAAACTTTGAACAAGAGCTAGAGGAAGTTATCCCACATCACTAGGGGGAAAGTAGGCAAAAGAAACTCAATTTCAGTCACTCAGTTACCTTAATCCTCAGCTTTGTGGGGACTGTTAAGTGAAATCTGGAAAGCCAGCACACCCGTCATGGTGTCTTAGTTTTCAAGTTAAGAAAAAAAAAAAAAGGAAAAAAACTTTAAAGTAAAAGTAACTTTTGTTAAGACTTTTGAAGTTTTCAGAGCCAATTATCTGATGTTATCCGTGGGAGTCCTAAGAATTTAAGGTTAATTTCATTTCAGAGCCCCAAGGACAGTCGGCTCTGGAAACAAAAAACTTGAAGTGCTTGTAGAGAAGAAAGTGGAAGGGAAAAAAAGTCAAGTGGCACAGGGCAAGAAAGCAAGAGATTATTTAGGTCAGCCTTTCTGAAAAACTGAACACAGAGGTACAACAATTTTAGATAAACTCAACAGCCTCCTAAGTGCTTTCAGTAGTCCCTGACACTGAATGAGTACTGCATAAGAGGGGGAAATACTAAGGAAAAATTATAATTTAATGTTTTATAATTAATAATCAAAACGTAAAATTTAATTCCCTTCAATGTTTATATTGCTTCCTTCTTTTCTACTCACACAGAAGAGAGGAAGGGTTTGAATGCACAGAATACGCAACTTGCAAAGGTTCAATGTAGCATGGAGTTTATTCCAACAGAGAGACACCACAGAAAGCATATGCTGTTAGCCAAATAAATATTTATAGCTTGCACTTTTGCAAGTCTCAAAACACCAGTACTCCTCTTGTCTCCATGGCAATTCAGAGGGAGCTTCTGCAAATGGGGGATGGGGATTTAAACTAGTCAGGCTCTCAGAAAAGGCCTATTTTCCAGCCATCTCCTGGTCCTGCCCAGCAATGGTTTCCACAGCAACTCATTGGCAGCTCAAAGACAGCTTGTAAATGCAGTGAGAGCCTATAGCTGCTTCAGCTCTTGCTTATTTTAAGATGCATCAAGATGCTGAGAACATGTGTCTAGTGCCACCATTTTTCAAAAGACTGTGTGAATAGGCCATTGGTGTATAAGCCCCTTACCACTGCTGTCCCACCCCCCTCAAATCAAACAGTGCAAAGCTGAAGCTGAACAAACAGATTTCCCTTTGCATTTCTAGGGGGTAACAATCCAGCAGAAACACTTCCCTGTGCAAACACCTGGTGAAACTGCATAATGTCATTAAATGTGCAAAATAAAGCTTGGCACCCAGTGCAAACCAGTGTGTTCCTGGTTTGCAAGACTGATTTACATCAACAGCAAAATCAGCTCTGAAACACAAGAGAGTTGGAAAACCAGAAGAAACAAACAATAC
The DNA here is from genome assembly GCF_037042795.1 of Molothrus aeneus. Classification (NCBI taxonomy): domain Eukaryota; kingdom Metazoa; phylum Chordata; class Aves; order Passeriformes; family Icteridae; genus Molothrus; species Molothrus aeneus. The sequence goes on along the minus strand of NC_089647.1, from coordinate 14,450,787 downwards.
CCCACCACTCCCCAAATGAACACAAGCATTCTGGCCCCCAATTTGCGATAAAGTTCTCTGAAGTCTCCTACAACCTTTAAGTGACTTTTGCTCGAATTGCCAAACAATTTGGAAAGAATAAACACTTTCATGAAGTCACCTCATTTATAAACCTATAAATACACCCATTATTTATCTTAAAATCCTGAAAACAGATTTTGTTTACTTTCAAACTGTATCAACCAGTATTACTTACAATTCCAGTATACTCCATATGAAATCGGAGTCCTTGCCCATTCAGAACAAGTGAAGTCAGACAAGTTCCCTTACTATTGGAGCATGTTTCCAGATATTTAGGAGGAACACCTTGACAGTATAATTTAAAATTGTTCTAAGTAAATACATTGGTAAAGTGAGGAGGTGTCTCATCCTGTAGTTAGTCCAATTTATTTAAGCTGGAACCAAATTTCTTGGGCATCATAGAATCATATAATGATTTGAGTTGGAAAAAACCTTAAAGATCATCCAGTTTCAACCTGTCTGCCATCCTCAGTCCCTTTCAAATGGAACTTCTCAACACCTTTTTGATTAATCTCAATATTTCTACAAAACACACATAACAAGAGGATGAGTACATACAACACTGTATTAAGTTCTGGCTTCTAAAGGTATAGGAGTAGCTAACTAACCAGAATTGTCCACAGCAAACATCTCAAATAGCAGGCAGGATAGCTAATTTGTCTAACTACAGACAAAAGTCTCATTTGCAGCAAAGTATAATGACCAAGTCAGCATTGCCACCTTATATCCCACTGTGTTCCACCAATGAAGGAGATAAAACATCTGAAATAGTTTCAAATTTTTAAAGCCCCATTCTCTCTGAAGCACACATTTACCTAGAATAAACTTCTATATGCAATGTGTGTAACTCCTTGAGGTGAGTTTTTAAAAGGACGTTACACATGCCCTTGTTCAAATATGCCTTGTTCAAATCTCATTCAATTTTTCTGACTTTGGGAGACATTACTATGACTTCATTCTATTTAGCATGCCCATTTAAAAGAAAAAGAAAGGTCCTTCCAACACTGGTAGGCTGCTCTCTAAATACTCAGCAAGGGTCTTGTGCAATGCTTTGTGAGTTTAGGACTTCTGCGGTGTTTCCAGTAACTGGGGGTGGGAGTGGTGGTTTCACTTGTGTAAATGTCACTTGAACCATGAATTTTAGGACTGCATCCTATTAGACAGCACTGAACTTGGTTTGTAAGCTTTTTGTCCTCCAGACTAAAGACCAGGTTCTTTGCCAATACGAGCAGGGAAAATGATTACCAGTTCTCACAGCTAAAAGAATATTGTGAACCCTTCCTAAAATCCAAATGCAATGGCCAAATTGCTCATCCCATTTTCATGCACAAGTTCTTTTACATTGCCAAGGTTGCTCAATAGTCCCTTCCTGGCAGAAGCAACTAACAGCTGTGTTTGATGACCAGTATCTTCAATCAACTTTGTAGCTTACAGTATGAATGCATATTTTTAACTTTAATTCTACAGGCCTTTAATAGATAATTTAGTTGTTTAATACTAAATTTTATAGAAACATCTTCTGGCATATTTGAACAAGACAAGCTACTCTAATTCCATTAAGGCTAACACATACCAAGAGAAGCTACAGCAAACAGAAGATGTTTTTCACACTCTAAGGAGAAGGTTGATTAGAAGAAATCCTCCGGAAGGTAGAGCTAGGAACAATAGGTCACAGTATAAGAGATGCCAAGTTTTCCTTAAAGGGGACAAAGAAAATTAAAAAACCCAACTACAAAACACTACAGTCTTCATCACAGTAAAATCTACACAATCAAAGCAACATACAGGTTCAGATTAGTAGATATTAGAACAACACTGGAAAGTTACACAGGAAGCGGGAATAAACAAACTCTATGCCTTATCTATTTTTAAATCAAGCATAAATTTTAACTCAGTGATCATCACAGCTTTCCACAGGAAAGATGTTTTAGGAGCCACATCCTCTAAAGTGTTTCCCTGATTAAACACTTGCAGCTTTGCATCAGAAGAAGGGAAAGCTCAGTACATGAGCCAATATTCACAATTCAGTGGTTAGCTCCTTCATGCAAATGGCATTTGATGATCTTGTCTGCAGGTACTTACACTAAGCTGTTGCACTGTCACAAAAATTGTCTTAGAGTGATTTATTACGATAGTGTATTCCACAATCCTCAGGTCTGTGCCCAAAAATGGGTATTGTATCCTTAAGACCCTCTAGCCCAAGACCTGGTGTGTGGGGGACCAGGGGGATGAAGAGTTTTGCTTTTGTATGAGCATTTTTAAAAGCTCCTGCCCAGCATTTTCATGGCTCTGCGCAGTGTAGGTTTTGCTGGGCTGGTTTGGTTTTTGGCCCAGGCAAAAAGCTTTTCCTTTCCTTGGCTCAGAGATGCTGCAGTAGCAGTCTTTGGGCTGCCTTAAGGTGAACTGAGCAGCTCCTGGTCTCAGGACAGGGACGTTGTGTCAGCAGGAGTAGAGCTGCCCTACTCCGATGCAAGCCAGACTCCATGAACCACGCCGAGCTGGGAAGAAAACACACTGAGAGGCTCCAGCCCAGCTGCTTTACCTGCTGGGATCTGCTGTACTTTGTTCCTGGGGAGAAGGCTGGTGACAGATGAGACACTGGGCCTCCGTCTGCTGCTGGAACTGCTCCCTGAAAGCTTCTGCCTTCCCAAGATGGAAGCTGACACCATCCTGGATTGCATGTTGAGAGCAGATAATCTCTGGCATTTTGGGTCTTTGTTCCAGGGTGTGGGGGGTGAAATCTAACAGTTTGATATCTAGCAGTTATTTACTTTTTCCTTCCTTGTGGGCATTCTTTTGTTAATAAACTGTTGTGCGTTTTTTTAATTTTCATCTATTAGTATTCATTTTCTATTGCTGGAAAGGAATTGTTGGAACCTTTTAGAGGAGGCAACTCATTCCAGAGTGTTCTCCTTTAAATTGTCTCAAACTGAGACAAAAAAAAAAAAAAAAAAAAAAAGTCAGCAATCCTGTTATTCTGTAAAAAGACAATAAAAATATTTTTTAAAGCCATGATTTTTTTTAGAGTAAACCATATGTAATTAAGGATTCCAAAGTGGCTTTCTGCAATACCTTGATAACACATATAATATCATCAAATTTAGTTGTTTAATACCAAATTTTATAGAAACATCTTCTGGGACATTTGAACAAAATTGAAGCCACTCTAATTAAGGCTGACACTTGCCTAGAGAAGCTAGAACAAACAGAGGATGTTTTTCACACTTGAAGGAGAAGGTTGATTAGAAGAAATCAACATTACATTTCTAGAATACCTGTTAGAGTCAATAGATCAACATATTTTATTAAGCCATGCCTGCCATATAAGCATATATGCTGCTTTAAGCTAATGTTTTGTCATGTACTTTGCCTACTTCTGCCTGTATTCCCTTTATAACCAACTGCTCATGGCATATTGATGCTCTAGAAACTTGGGTGACACAATTATTGCTGAAAGTTTCCTTTACAAGTCACAGAATCATTAAGGTTGGAGAAGACCTCCAACCTTAAGTCCATCCTGTGACCAATCCCTATCTTGTCTCTCAGACTAGAGCACTGAGTGCCACGTCCAGCCATTCACTGGACACCTCTAGGGGCGGGGACACCACCACCTCCCTGGGCACCCCATTCCAATGCTTGAGATCACTTCCCAAGAAGAATTTCTTCCCAATGTCCAACCTGAATGTTCCCTGACACAACTCAAGGCCATTTCCTGTTGTCCTGTCACTTGTTCCCTGGGAGAAGAGCATGGCACCACCTGGCTACACCTTCCTTTCAGGGAGTTGTGGAGACTGAGAAGTTGTTCCCTTAGCCTCCTTTTCTCCAGGCTGGAAATTCCCAGCTCCCTCAGCTGCTCCTCATCAGACTTGTGCTCCAGACCCTTCCCAAGCTCTGTTGCCCTTCTCTGGACATGCTCCAGCCCTTCCATGTCTTTCTTGCAGTGAGGGCCCAGAACTGGACACAGGATTTGAGGGGTGGCCAGGACAGGAGGACAATCATTGCCCTGGTCCTGATTACATTAAGGCAAAATAATACCACTTTGACTGAAGAACAGTCCAAGGACTATACTGGGAAACAACTTATTCAGGCATCAGCATAAATACTGTGATTATAAAATAAGGTCTTCAGAGTTCAGCTCTAAATTCACAGAACAGTTTTGTTTTTATAACAGGATCTAGGCACATTTACAGATTTATTTCCACTGTTGTTGCAGGGCTGAACTTATTGCAATGAACCGGGATGGTACAGAGCATCAGCAGTTCTAAGAGTGGCCAAGAAATCAAGAAAGGGAACAAGATGGCTTGTTGAATAATACATTGCTACCCAAGAAATACCCAAAGAGAAACCCATTGCCAACTCAGTCAAAGTTCAACAGTTTTGCTGAAAAAACCTTTGAAAAAATAAGCCTGTAAGTTTTTATTGTTTATGAGCATCAGGTGTTATTTTAGGGCAGAAACGGAATAGGTTCTTTACAGGACAAAACTAATTACCCTTACACAGGAAAGATTATCCACTTCAGAGTTCACAGATATGTAATGCAACTCTTTGTATGCAACTCTTCATAGCCAAGTCTACACATTTCTTCTACTTAAACAGTCTAATTTTATAACAAAGCCTCTTGTCCCATTTAGCCATAAAACTTCCTTGGAGATTATGTGTCCACCCAGCACATGTATCCCATCCCACAGCAGAGGCAGCTTAAGAATGAACTGTCTACCCTTCAGTCAACAAAACTGGCAATTTAAAATTACCAGATTTTTTTTTACATGCAAGATTTCAGCAGGGCTCCATAAAGGCACAGGGGATTCAAACAATTCAAACACAGCATACACATGCAGGATTGCAACTTTAACAGTAACACAAAGCAGTAGAAAATTTTTCCCATTTCAAAACTGATTAGCCCCATTCCAAAACTGAGAGTGCTTAAGTTAATAATATATCCAGACTGAATATACTATTTAAATAGTGTGCCTTGTGTCAGAGCTAGCTCAGGAAATACGTTCTGCACCTGAAAGTCCATACCTACAAAAGAACTGGCTGTCCCCCTCCTCTTTCCCTGTTCACATAGCTTTCAAAAGCTTTGAATAAACTTTAAATATGTGCAATTGCTTACAGAGGCCATCACTTCATTCTTCTCTCACAAAAATCAGTCCTCCCAACAGCTACTTATGCTAGAAAGCCACTGTCTTTCAGCAACTGGGCAAAGCCTCTGTAGCGCTGTTTTCCCTCCCTTCTTACCCCTTAGAAAGGTGGCTAAGAATTTAAACACAACTGGAAAGCGAGTAGGAACTGCTTGTGGATTGTTCTTGTTTTGACGACCCAGCTAGAGATACAACTGGAACATAAATGAAATAAGAAACAGTGTGCAGTGGCAGGGAAAAAGCAGAGCTGAAAAAAATCTTTAGTCAGTCTCTACAAATATTGCTGATTCCCTGTTGACAGAGCCTCCCCACATGATTTTTTATCCCCCAAAACAAGAGTCTGAAGACAACTGCTATAGAAGACAAGTACATTAACTTCTGCAAATACCCAACTGCACCCTTTCCCCTTCCCCTCTTCCTCCTCTCAGCCACATCTTTTGTCTCATAAGTGTCATCATTATCATCTCTTAGGCAACAAATGGAAGAAAATTCCCTGAGAGAAAGAAGGAAAAAAAAGGAAAAATTCTAACTTCCAACATTTTTTTACTCATTTTTGCTAGCTACTAGAAGTCTTCAGTTCTGAGACAGGGCCCCAGAGACAAGTACTGTCTATGCATTCTAATGGCAAACTGCTGTCTGCCTCACATAATAGGTATTAAAATGCTGTTTTTCTGCATGTTATAGATGGGTAATGCAATGGCTGGCTCCCACAATTAAGGGATGAATATTATGTGTATGCTAAGAGAAGTTTTATTGATGTATAATTATGTTATAGTGATGTGTTCTCCCCATACTCCTCTTTCCCTTCCCATTTTATTGTTCGCACAGGATGGCCTTGGTAGTCAGGGCATTTGGGGGGAGGGCAGGCTTGTTGCTGGGGGGCACAGCATGGCAACACCTGACCTTCAATCAAATTGCAAGGAAGGAGTCTCCACCAATGGACAGAGAAGGAGAGTTGACTGACGGACTTCGGGAGGGGCCGGGGCTACCTGATGCAACACCGGGAGTATAAAAGGTGGAGCAGCCATTTTGTGGGTGAGCATGTGGTGGTTTAGTTCCATGCTCCCAGCACTGCTCTTTCTCCTTGTTCAGTCATTTGTTGTATTTGTTAAGGTTTAATAAACCTTTGAAATCTTAAAGTGAGAGGTTGTTTCTCGCACTGCATATATTTTCCTTATATTTTTACAAATGCACCAAACACAAATGCTTGTCCAACTCTAACAAACATACACAAGTCCACATAATACCCCCAAGATTGTCTCCCAGTTCATACTGGGCACTTTCTGCAGGCTGAGATACAATAATTTTGGCTTATATATTGTACTAATTTGAGCAAATGTAATTTCTCAGGAATTTTCCATCATTACCTCCAAGTAGTATATTAGAAGTTTGTGAACAACAAATATAGCCTGTTTTGTTAAAATTATCTAGTATCAAAAAAACATATAATACATCATTTTTCCATCCAGACAATAATATGTTTTGTTCCCCTTTGAATCTGATCCAGTGGTTTGGATGGGGTCAAAAGCATTTTCAATCCTTAAGATGTTAATCCACATAAGAGCAATGAAATACATCTATTGAAACTACATACTTGTAGGGTCTGTTCTTTCCAGCTCAAATTTCACCACTTTGTACCTCTTTAAACAATCAGAATCAAATTGTAGCTATTTCAATTCAAGTTTTATTTTCCCATCTCTTACTGAAAACTGCTAAGTTTTGAACTTCTAAAAAGGAATAATTCAAAAAGGTTCAGTACCAGATTTTTTTTTCATGTTTCCCCTGCAAATAATCTTTAGGAGAAATTGGATGCCTGCTTTAATTTTTATTAACCAGAAAGGTTGATAGACTTACTAGTGGTTCAACAACTACGACTGATACATTACTTTCTCTTTTCAAAAATTGCCATTTTCCCCTTCTTCTTTCTCCAAAAGCTCCTCCACCTCCCACTGTGTTAGAAACCAACAAATGAACAGGAGCAGATGTTCAGCTGCCAAGCTTACTTTCTGCCCAGTTAAAGAAATTTTATGTAAGCACTTGAGTGCTTGATGATATATTGTGAGCATAGAGGTCACAAAATCAGTTGGAGTCCTCCAGGAAAAAAAGTGACTTTGGAAATACAGGTGAGCACAAGCAATGGCAGTCATCCAAATGCTTCTCCAGCCTCATCTGCTGTCTCATTCTTTGAAATTCATATTCCATTCTCTAAAAAAACCCAACCATTTAGATGAAGGAAACAAATAATTTGTCTTGATTACAAGACACCATAATATTTGCTTTAAGCTTCCTGAAGTTGAATTACAGAACAATCACAGTGCTTTGAGGAAGATGTGACAGGCAGAAATGTTTTGCTGAAACTGATGGCGCTTTCAAAAGTATCGGGGATGGGAGAAGATGTGCTAGAAAGTAAAACTGTAACAAAGTTAGCTTAACAAAAGTGGGGTGGGAGAGGGGGCGAGCTAACCAGAACAGAAGGAACGACTTGAAACAAAATAAACAGCTTCCACATAACCTTTCCCTCAGTTTCCATTAAAGTGCTCTCCCTGTGGTACTGAACTAGAACTAAACTAGCCCCTGAACTAGACAGCAAGAACTTGTAAACCATCTCTTTTCCCACATATATACAAAACTGCCACAAAGTTAACATGGTGGAGAAAAAAACCAAAACAGCAAAACAAGAAAAAACAGCAGTAAGACAGCTCATTGTACACATCCCCAAGGACACTATTTTATGCAAATTTTGTTTTTCCTGATATCCTTATATAACTTCAAAGGAATTTAGCCATTCCATATGGCCCTGTCAAACAGTGTGCAAGGACAAATACATATGTCTGCCTTTGCTTCAATTGCTTTAATAGCCAATATATTTATTTTCTAAGTAACCTTCCTTTACATAAGCATTTGTACTGGAGTCACCTCTAGCATTTCTAAGGGAAAGTATATGACACTAAGCCTTACTTTAAGAAAAGGGTTCCTAAAAGGGTTCACCATGTGCAGGGCTCAGTCGTCTTCAGAAGTGCTCCAGCACAAGGATTGCATTTTGAGTGTTGATGGATTCTAAGTAGATCATACCAGATGGAAACTTTTACATGCCAACTGCAGAACTATACTACTAGCTGTTCCTGGCTCTCTAATAGCACCACCAACCCAAATCTCTTCCCCCTCAAACAAAGGAAGCTTGCTTACTGCTACTACAGAAGGTTCACATGCATGTCACTGTCTATCTTCAGTGAAGAAATACTACTATTATTTACTCCTGTGAATTTATGAGGAAACTTAAATTTCTTAATATCAGATGTACAAGAAGATTCTCCCATACTTCACAAGAGGACTTCTGTCTTACAGACTTCCTCCTAGTGACCACCAGCACCTGAGAAGAAATTAAAGCACCTGGGGTACCCTTGGAGGAAGGGTGTCTGCTGTAATGTTTTTAGTTCACTTCTTTAAAAACAGGTCTCCACACACCCCAAATAACATTTGGAGTTAGCCAGTGAACACAGACAAGTTTGGTTGCTCTAGGTCATGAAAGATGAAACCAGGTGTTCTGTTAAATCAATCTACTGAAAAGATGATGTCAAAATTCAGCTACTTCTGTATTCTCACCAAATCATTTGCACTGGCATCAGCCAGTTTCTGAAGCAGAACCTGGCAGCTACCAAAATAGGCTGCAGCAGGAATTACAGGTGCAATACAGGAAATAATCACAAAAATATCTTTCTGTAATTCAGTTAAATAGCCAGTGGGAAGACCTCATCCAGGCTCAATTAGATCTGTGAATCACAGTGGTAGCTTTATCTGTCCTTATTAATGATAGATGCCCTATGATACTCACAATTACCAGAAATATGTATCCTACAACATGAACAAAGAATTGTTGCAACTTTAAAGCTGAGAAAACAGGACCTCAGAGGCCAAGCAATAACAAAAGCAAATCCTCCTCTTGCATTCATCCACCTTAAAAAAAGAAACAAGGAATTGCAACTGTCCTGATGTAACATTTCCAGGCATGTTTCTTGTCTCCTCCATACAGTGAGCGAAGACAGCCACCCTCATTTTCTCTTTTGGGCATTCAGTAGCAGTCTGTGGGGCCAGCAGCCTAGAAGAATGATACCATGGGGGCAACCAAGGAGGAGCTCTCTCTGCCTCCTCTCTGCTGGAGAGAGACAGGAGGGAGACAGAACAGCAGCACTTGTGGCTGAGCTGTCTCAGGAATACAGAGCCCCTTCTAAGCAGCACACCCAGGTTTAAGGAAAACAGCATGACTTGCTGTTTTGAAATGCAGCAAAAGCCATGATTTCTGAGAGAGATACCAGTAACTCACAGACAGCTTCTTCTGAGCGTGAGGATCTAAGCAAGAGGGTGAAATTTTGTAAAGGTTATTAAATAAGCTAGAGAGAAGCATGTATCCCTTTTAAAGACAGAAATAGTCCTTCCTGCCATGTCAATTTGTGTCAGGTTTAGAAGCATATGGGTATCTCGTGCAGTCTCACCACAGTCATAAATGAAAAATGTTAAGCTGAAGACTAGAAACAAACATTGCCTTTTTGTACTTAGTTTTCATTTGTTTGTTTATATATTAGCAGTTTATTATCCTCCTACAACTTATGTTGTAGTGTCTAAGAGTCTGTGCATGCTTCTAAACCTTGAGCAGCCTTTAGCAAAGAAATACTGCTTCTCACCTAAACCAGCAAGAGAATGAACATTCAGTTAATGCCTCTTCCCCCACTCCTCCTCCAAAACCAAGCTGTCTGCTTTATAGCATTGTGTTGAACAGATATTACTAGAGAACTACTCAGTCTTAGAAATTTAAGAAATCCCATCTCACCTGAATATGGCCTAATTTAGAAATCAGTTCCTACCAAGCTCATCCAGCAAACAAAGAGGGTTCAACCAAAGGCTGAGGATTGACAATAGCCTCAATTATGAGTTCATCCGTTGTGTATCACGTATAACGAAGAAAGCATAGTTTAAACACTTCCACTGTCAATTCCTACAGCAACACAGTCATGCTTTATGATTTTTTTGTCAGGCTTGGGGGGGGTGGGGGGGAAAGAAACCAAAGGCTTCTTTGGTCTAGAATCTCTGTATCTGAGTGAAAGATTTCTGAGAAATAAGGAGTGGGGTTTTCTTGAGCTGAAACAAATAAACAAAATATCACCTTACTTACTGCTCAAACTACCCCAGTGAGCTCCATGAAATATTTAGGTAAGACTACTATTTATTGCCTCTGCATTGTCTTCACACACACATATTGTACTGCATTTGCTTCCAGCGTCACCACCTGAAGTCTAATTTCAATGTGCACTACTATTAAGAAAAATCACATCTAGATGCTTCTCAGAAAGGCCATTTGGTCAGCACACACTATCTCCTCCCACAGAGCCATGATGGTTAATACCAATTTCTGTACCTATTCTGTCTTGCCAACAGAGTTCACAAGTCTTAGGCTGTGGCACCTTTTACAACTTTGAGATGTCAATTCCAGAAGCTTGTGCTGAGAGAGAACATGATTAAAGACTCCCAGCTCCCTTACTTTCCCTAAATTAAAGGTGGAAGGGAAGATTAGCTCACAGAAACCACAATTTCTGCAGGTCATGAATATTTCTCAGCAAGCCCTCAATGAAAAGCAATTCAAACGTCATCTGCCTTGGCTATACTGATACCCTGTGACCAACTTACACAGCTTTTGATCTCTGCAGCTCAGCTACCAAGAAAGTTCTCAATACCTGCTCCACAATTTAACCACAGAATTGCAGAACCATTTAGGCTGGAAAAGATCTCTAAGATCATTGAGTCCAACCTTGGACCAATCACCACCTTCACAGCTAGACCAGGGCACTGAGTGCCATGTCCAGTTGTTTCTTGAACACTGGCAGGGATGGTGACCCTACCACCTCCCTGAGAGCCCATTCCAATGCTTAACAACCTTCTCCATGTTCTTCCTGATGTCCTCCTCTGACTCAGCCTGAGGCTGTGTCCTCTTGCCATGTTGCTGGTTGCCTGGGAGAAGAGGCCAACCCCTATGCTGCTTGTGAGGTATTGACCACTCCTTCCTTTCCCTCACTGGTTTCTGCCCATTCCCCACCATCTCCAGAGCACATGGGTCCCACACAGGAGACTGCTCAGCCCATATGCCTGACTTGGACACCTGAATTACTCAGCCTTATTGCTCATGTAAACACACTCCAGCCACAGGAGCAGCAGCAGACTTCTGGTTGCCTCGATTTCTTCCTGGGTTTCCTCTGGCTCCCACAAACAATAGGCATTTGCACACCCATGCACCTACGATCACTTTCTTCGCAAAAAGACTCCTTATCAGCACCTTGCTTGTAAACTTGCTTTCCACCTAGTGTTTCTTTGGAATTGGGACAGGAAGGGAAAAAAAAAGCCCACCAAGAAGAAACCTCCAAGTCTGATAACAATGCAGGCACCAGACTTTGATGCACTGTATTGCATGCTCTATCATTTCCTTAGCAGTCAAAGCCAGCACTGCCAACAGACAACTAACCAGGAGGCTGAGCAGCCTGAACACACTGAAACCTATCACCAAAAAAAAAATCACAGCAGCTTCACCTGCTCAGATATATCATGCAATTAAGAAGAAATGAAGTTTAAAAAAGAAAAAGAAAGCCATGTTTATTATTATTATTAGTTACTATGTGAAAGAGAATTTCTGCACTAGCTGTTCATTTAACAGCCCAACATTTCCATAAGGTCTTGTAGGAGAAAAAAGAGAGGAAAAAAACAAATTTCAAGCCTAAGACCTATCAGACATGCATAACTTCAAGTATCTCGACTGCAGGACTCAGGGGGAAAAAAAGGGAGTTTACATACACAGAGCTTTCTGGTAGGTAATGTTCTGTTAGGAGGAATGACAGGTAAACCTTAAAATATACCCAGCATCAGTACCATGAATGTTCCACATCTACAATGGATTGAGAACCCACCCTGGGCTGGTCCTAGGTGGTCATTTCATTGGAAGACAGTGCTACATAGTCTTTTCAAAACACTATTTTCATGTACTGCCCTTTCCCCAAATATCAGTGAGACACAAAAAGCATAGAACAGAAGCACAGTAAGACATGATCTGAAAGTCACAGCCTTATCACAGCTGGCTCTACTAACAGTAGTGTTAATTCAGTGATTCTCTGCAGGTACCTGCTGCACATATGTCTTTTTCCTATTATTTATGCATGCTTTCTGGCTGGGGAATCTTTGCCCAACTTATTCTAACCTTACCCTTTTGTTTTTAAGGAGTTAGGAGCATAAAAATACTGGAAACTCAAGTCTGTTCCAAAGATGCAGCACCCAGTGCTGGCAACAGAAAATGCCCTCCCGCCCCTTGTTCATTCACCTTGCAAAGACCACCAGAAAAACAAACTATACTGCCCGCATCCTAAAGTTTCTACGGCGGCAGACGGCCGCTGACTCGCACTTAGCCAGGCCGGCCTTAAACAGGTTACATCTGCGCGAAAACATGGAAAAAGACACATGGAAAGAATCAGCGCGCACCGCCCCGGCTGTGGCGGGGGACGCGCTCGCTGGCGTTTCGTTCTTGGAGACGCGGCTTGGCTCCTCTCGCTCCGGGATGAGGAGGGGAAGCGGCACCTCTGGGAGCCATCCCCCTCAATACAGACACACAGAGATTCCGCGGGGACCGTCCCCCCGCAGCCCAGCGGGTCGGGCAGCCCTCGGGGCGGCGGTATCCCCACGGGACAGGGACACTTACAGCTCAGGAGCCGCAGGCAGAGCAGGAGCAGCAGGCGCAGGCTGCGGCTCGCCATCTTCCCGCGGCGGCGGCGGCGGCGGCGGCGGCGGCGGCGGCGGCGTGGGGCGGTGCCCGGGGCCGGGGGCTCGGCGCCCGCGGAGCTCTCGCAGCGCCCGGCCGTGCTCTGCCTCCTCCGGAGCCGGAGCCGCCCCAAACTTTTAACGTGTCCGAGGAGGCGTCTCCCCGCCCGGAGCGCAGGAGCCGGGGCTTGAGGCGGGGATGTGCCCTGGCCGCCAGCCCGCCCGGCCGGAGCGGGGAGCCGCGGCGGGCTGCGGTGCCGAGAGCATCCCTCTCCTCCGCCGCCCCCGCATCCCGGGCACTGGGCTGTGTTGGATCCAGAAGTTCTTCTCCCCGTTTCGTTGATTTATTTATGTTTAAGCGGGGACATTTCATAAACTCAAGGACATTTGTTGCAACAGAATAAACTTTTCGTTAGGAAAAGATTTAATTGCTCAAAGAAGAGCGTTGTCCCTGTTGGTGCGTTTCCCTCAGGAGAATCCTCCCCAGGAGGGAAGTAGGGATACCGGGGTGAAATCACGGAACAAACATTTGGATATTCCGGCTTCCCCCAAGGAGGAAGTGGGGATAACGGGGTGAAATCACGGAACAAACATTTGGATATTCCGGCTAACAAAAACACAAGCCATATGAGGGCGAGGCGAGGCGCTGTTTTAAGGCGAAAGAAGTCACAGTGACTCCTTGTGCCTCTCTGTACAGAATCCCACCTACAGCAGGAGATGGGTCACACGGTGACCTTCAAAACATTTTTATTATGTTATTGTTTTGTACCAGACTAGGAGAGTTTTTTGTTACATACACAAGTGGTGTAATGGTTCTTTAAATTTATGAATCAAGGAAAATTACTCATCTTAACTGTTAATAGTGCATCTAAGTAGTTTCCAATGACATCTTAAAAATGCATTACCACTGATGTAAAGCAGTTCTATAACAAGAAAAGTATCACAAGTATGTTTTTTGGTAATCAGAACAGCAATGTCGGCTATATTTTGTTAGAGGGCAACAAAATGAAGAAAGATCATTTATAAATAAAATCTCTAACAGCTATTTTAATGGAGAGCAAGGAATTAGGATGCCACAATGCTCTTCATGGCAAAATCTTCTTAGTTTATTTTTCACGTGGAAAAAATGTATACAGAACACAAGTAATATTTATTTTAAAAAATCTGCATGCATATATGTATGTATGTATGTCCAGTATATATTACTGGCATCATGACATGCATTTAATAAAATCAAAACTGTCCCATTGAAAACAGAAGAGTTTTTTGTGTGTCCCAACACATGATAGCTTTAGGCAAGTACAAAGGTTCATTGATTTCGGTAGGACTGTTTTACTATTTAGTCAGACAGTGATGGAAATGCTGTCTTGATATAACATTTAAATATGGCAGGAGTCTGGTGGGAAAGTTATAAACATGGGGAATGTTAAGAAATGGCAGTATGGAATTAAATTAAAGTATAGGCAATAGGATGTTATTAATACTGATGGTTGATGAAAAACTAACATGCCCTGGCCGTGTGTACTGGAAGCCCAAACCCCCCCTCTCCCGTGTGCTGGGCTCATCCAGAGCCCCGTGGGCAGCAGGGCAGGAAGGGGATTCTGCCCCTCTGCCCCCTCTGCTGAGACCCCACCTGCAGGGCTGCATCAGCTCTGGGCTCCAGCACAGCAAGGACAGGGACCTGCTGGAGCCAGGCCAGAGCAGGCACCAAGGGGATGGGGGGCTGGAGCACCTCCCTGGTGAATACAGGCCAAGAGATTTGGGGCTGTTCAGCCTAGAAAAGAGAAAGTTGCATGGACAACTCACAGCAGCTCTCTAGTATCTGAAGGGAGGCAGGAGAGGGACTCTTCATCAGAAAATGTAGTGACAGGACAAGGAATAATGGGTTCAAACTGAAAGAGGGAAAACTTAGGTTTACACATATGGAAGAAATTCTTTACAGTGGCATGGATTGCCCAGAGCATGATGGCATGGATTGCCCAGAGCAGCTGTGGCTGCCTCATCCCTGGAAGTGTTCAAGGCCAGGCTGGATGGGGCCCTGAGTGAACTGGTCTAATGAAAGGTGTCCCTGCCCATGGCAGGGGGTGGAATGAGATGGACTTCAAGGTCCCTTCCAACCTAAAGCTTTCTGCGATTCTGTGATTCATTAACACAGCTCTTATACTATAGTAAATCCATTTAAATGAGAAGGTTTTATACAAGCATGAGGTCAGACTAAAGTTCCTTTCCTCTGTTCACTATTTCATTTCTCTTGCAGGTGAAGCAAATACCTAGTGCTTCCCCCACATTTCTCTGACTTTTTCTAGTACAGGTCATATTTTCTTTCCATTCCCTTGTTTTATTTCAGCAATAACTAGATCATAGTTTCTCCGCTTGCTTTATACAACTACAGGAAACACCAGCAGTTAAATGTTGGTATTTTGAAGGCATTTACAGAATTACTGGAAAAGTGGTTGTAATACATATAGTTCATTTAATATATACAATTTTTCTCCATGTACTTTGCTCAACAATTGTATTCTTAAAAATACTGTTAAGTACTTTGTTAGAAGGGTACAAGACTGCTATCCATATTTTTTACCTTTTAAAGTTGGAGTAGAAATGTTTTCATTAAATAATGCCTAGACCCCAAAATGGAAGAATTTGAGATGCTCAGTTTAACAGTTATTCTTGGAGAACTTTCCACAGACATTCCTTTTTAGACTAATAAAAATAGTCTATAATTAACATCTACACACAAAATGCAAGTCAAGAATAGCTATCTTATTTTGTGATAGCTATTCAGACAAGTTCTTTGTATAGAAAAGCCTTGAAAAATTGAATGTAATTGCAACATGATTTCAAGATTTGGATATTTTGTAGCAATCCCAGGAATTAATAAAATGAAAGAGTGCCCTTATTTTATTAGGCAATATTTTAGATAAATCTACAGTCTTACATTGCAATGGAATTCTTCCTCTTTTTAATGAAACTTTCTATTGCAAATGTGAAGTGCTGATGATAATCTGTTCTAATAATGAGTTTACCTCTTTTATTATTGCACCATCACTGTGTTATGGTCCAATTTTTAGAGTTATTAGAGAGGCCTCTGCTTGAATTAAGGTGCAAACAAGGCCATATGCCAAAGTCAATAATACGGGTTTTATTTAATCAGAAATATGAGAGAGAGAGAGAGAAGGAGAGAGAGAAAGAAAGAAATAGAAAAGAGGTGGAGGGACAGAAAGAGAGTGACAGACACAGATGAAAGAAAATATCACTACTGTGTGAATCCCAATGATGTTCTGTTGATCCTCTCCAGCTGGTCTTCTTGGTGGTGAAGGTCCCCCCTGAAAAACATAGAATCCAATGGATTAATGAACATCCAGTCCAGGCCAGCTGAGAATGCCCAGGTACCTCCCCTGGAAGGAGGCAGTCTCTTCCAGCAGACTCTGGATCTGTTGCACCATTTTGCATCCATGCAGTCCGGTGGTGCCAGGCCTCTGGGATGCACTTTCAAGATCTTTGATGGATTATGGCACCCCCTCAGCTGCCTCCCATGTGAATGCCCCGTGGATGTGGCCTGTGGGGTTGGGGGTTTCATGGCTGGGCTGGTTTGTGTGAGGGAGGATGGGTGTTCACTGCCTCTGACCAGAGGTTACACCACACATCTGAGACCTCCTCCTCACCCCTCGGCTGGGGGGAGTCTGTGCAAACCCAGCTCCTGTGAGCTGTGGTCTCCCACACCCCAAAACTAGCCAGGGAT
Organism: Molothrus aeneus; assembly: GCF_037042795.1. Lineage (NCBI taxonomy): Eukaryota > Metazoa > Chordata > Aves > Passeriformes > Icteridae > Molothrus > Molothrus aeneus. The sequence continues at coordinate 14,434,056 of NC_089647.1, read as the reverse complement.
GGTTCTCAGCACAGCAGCTGGGTTTGGCTTTCTTGTGGATGAATTAATTTCCCTCAGCCTTGTTCGTTTCTCCCCAGACTTGATATGATTGAACATAATGTTGCATTTATCTTATCTAGGCTGCTTAACTCACAGTGCAAAGTTCCAGTCAGGCATCTTCAAGGAGGGATGGGCTTACTGTGGTTGTAGCTTCTTTATACAGTTTTTGCTATAAAGGGCAAAACTCCTTCAGAACAATGTTTAAGGTGTGAACCACTTCAGTCCCTGACATGCTGTCGAAGAGTTCTGTTCTCCTCACCTAACAGGAAAACTGTTTAGAAAAATAATTTGTAAAAATTCTGTGAAAGACCATAAGCCTCTGGCTCTTCACTTGGGAAACATTTTATCTTTCCTAGCTGTAGGAAGCTAAAAATGAATAAAGATAAATGAAGTTATATGAAGAGAATCCTCCTTTTGGTGATTTCTCCACTCAAAATATATTTTATTTTGCAGGGGGAACAAAATCTCCCTAGATTTATTCTTCTACAATTTGCATGCTGATTTCTAGAGTAGCTTTGATGTAAAATAACAACAACAAAAAATCAGTATAACAAATTAGAACTGCTAAATTTGGTTGCAAAGGTGTTGCAATGTAGATACTGAAACATCTATCACAGATACATTAACAAGGAAGATGACTGATTCCTTTTCTTGAAAACCTGCATAGAAGAGGGGCAAAAGCAGTGCAGTACATGAAGAGAACTGGCTGTTTAATTAGCACCTCGAAGAGTAAGATGCTAATTTCTATGGAATCTCTTCTCTGTTATGGCTTACATATGCCAGACTAGAAGATAGTTGCAGGAGAGATAATGAATGTTCATCCCTGCACTGCCATTAAAAATAACTTTAGAAAAAAGTTTAATGAAAGACAATGTTTCCCTAGTCAGTCACATTCAGGCATATCTCAAGTTTACTCATTGAATTTAAGTAGATTAAATAATGCAACCCTCATTCCATGTAAGAAAGCACATATTTTTATCCTGTTGATAAGCAGGTAGTATAGATGTCTGATGATCTGGGAGTAGCTGTTCTCTTATTTGCAGACTGAAATGCCAATCAAAGCATAAAGGACTGCAGTTCTGTGCTGCTTCTCCTTTTTCTACCTGTGCTTTCCTACCATGATTGCTCTTTAAATGTTTTAGTGTCTCTTGGTTTGTCTATAATAGAAGATAACCCAGCAAGTTTGGGGATAACTGTGCCTGATAATGATTAGAGTAGCAGTGGGGAAGATGTAGAATATGGAGACACAAAGGGAGAAAAGGAAAGACAGAAAAAAAAGTCTTCCTGTGCATAAGCATGCCTATCATTCTTTATATGGACAGTTGAGAGCTTACTGTTATTGGAACTCACATGGTTCAAGCTTTCATCAAGAAGACACCTTTGAATATTTTTCCATATTTAACGAAGAAGAAACAGATTTTTTCATATTTCTAAAAAGAGAAATGTTATCTTTGAGATGGTCAGAGATGTCATTTGAAATTTGGTGCCATAGCCTGTGCATAAGATCTCTGTATGCATCTTTTTTCCAAGCACACTAAGTTGTTGTCACATAAATTTGCTCTAATAAATGCTGAATACAGTAGCACACAGCTGTGAAGTGACCATTCTGATGTGATTCCAGGCATAGCTATGGGACAAGTTGATGGAAAACTATTTTGTAAAACTGCTAAAACAGACTCCATTGAATTTAGCTTAATTGCCAATATGCATATTTTACAATCTGTATCACAAATTATTTTTTCTAAAATCCATTGATTGATGTGCTATGCATTTTTTGTGCAGCTTTGACTGCCAGCTGCAGTACATTGAATCCATCAGCTTGAGAGCCTGGTCCTTTAGTGTAAAGAATAATCAGCAGCCATATGTAAGTGTGTATCACAGGCTGATATTTCCAATTTAAGGGACACTTCTTTTCCTTTGCAATTATAGTTATCACCACACTGGTTTTTTTACAATGTCCTGGGGTATTGCTTTAATGGCTGTCCCCTCCCCTGGTTACAGAAGGCCTTGTCTCCTTTTGAGTGGCTTTTTATTACTTTTTATAGCTGCTTCATGTGAATTGTTTTAACTCACATCTGGGGGAAAAAAAACTGATTTATCTGACAGATTATCTGCTTGTTTTGTAATTTGAAACTAAAAACTGAGCAAGTATATTTTTGAGACAAGAATTAAAAAAATATTTTCAGATACTTTTTTTTTTCCCCAAGCTGTCATTGATGGCTGTTTAAAGACAGACCATGCCACGGATTAGTTGCCTGGATGTAATGCAATGGACTAGAGTAGTGATAGAACACTGTATTGCTATTAGACTGTTAAAATATTTCATACCTAATGGGACTGCCAAACTTCCACCAAGAAGGCCACAAAATGTGAAGGTAGAACAAGTAAAGAGCAATACAAATTACTTGTTCTCAGTAATGTTTTTCAGTGAAACCCTCTACAGCCCACCTTCATTTTCTGGAATGTCTTGTATGATTTTATCTTGGACTTGCAAAGTACAGAATCAATGCCTTTTTCTTTTTTTTTTTTTTTTTTTAACTGAACTTGAAAGATTACTGCCACTGAGTAGGCAGCTCAGTAGCAATTAAAGGTACATTTCCAAAAAAGATCCATCACATAGGATGGCACTGTTGGACACAATTCAGCCTAAACAACAGTGGACAATGCTTTAGCCACAATGCTGCTGGTGGAGAATTCAGAATTATTTTGCCACACTGTTCATAACGCTTTACTGCTCACTAGGTCAAAGAATGCCTGGATGGCAGAGCCCAGAGTTCTGGTGAGTGCTGTTAAATCCAGTTGGCAATTCGTCACCAGGGGTGTCCCCAGTGCTCAATATTGGGGACAACACTGTTTCATATCTTTGTAATGATCTGGACGAGGGGATCGAGTGCATCCCCAGTCACTTGCAGATTCCCACCATTGGGTGGGAATGTCGATTTTCTGGAGGGCAGGAAGGGTCTGCAAGAGGAAGCAGGACAGGCTACATCAATGGGCTGAGGTCATTGGTCTGAGGTTCAGCCAGGTTCTGCCCTTAGGCCACAACAACCCCCTGCAGGACAGGCTAGGGCAGAATGACTGGAGAGCAGGAAAAGGACCTGGGGCTGCTGGTTACAGCAGCTGAACGTGAGCCAGCAGCACATGCCCTGGTGGCCAAGAAAGCCAATGGCACCTGGCTTGTGTCAGAAAAGGTATGGCCAGTGGGACCAGGGCAGCAACCATTTCCTGCACTCAGCACTGGTGAGGCCACATCTCAAAAGCTGTGTTCAGCTCTGGGCCCCTTAATTCAGGAAGGACATTGATGTGCTGGACCATGTCCAGAAGGGCAATGAAGCTGGGGAAGGATCTGGAGCTCAAGTCTGATGAGGGGAGGCTGAGGAACCTGGAGTTGTTTGGCCTGGAGAAAAGAAGGCTGAGAGGAGATCTTATCATTCTCTACAACTACCTCCCAGGACAGTGTAGCCAGGCTGGTCTCTACTCCCAGGTAACAAGTGATAGGATAGGAGAAAATGGTCTTAAGTCATGCCAGGGGAGGTTCAAGTTGGATATTAGGAAAAATTTCGTCACAGAAAGGGTTGTAAAGCATTGAAACAGGCTGCACAGGGAAGTGGTGGAAGTGTTCAGAAAATAAGCAGATGTGGTACTTTGTCATACAGTTTAGTAGACATGGTGGTATTCAGTTAAAGATTGGACTTGATGGTCTTGGAGGCCTTTTCCAACTTCAGTGATTCCATGATTCTATAATTCTATTGTGTTATGAAGAATACACCTCTTAAGATGTAGTTACATTGCATGTTGTCTTACAAGGCTGTTGCTGCTTCTGGCCATGGATTACTGCTCTCACTTTGCTTGTGCATGAAAATTAGTATAAGAAATAATGTTAATCATATGAATAAAACATTATCTCTCAGCAGTACTCATCCTGCAAATTGTATCACTTCAGCGACCTTGCATTCAGTGCCTTGTACAGTGCTGCTACAGTTGTTTACCTAGAGGATGAGCAGAGAGAAACAGCCAAGAATGGCAAAGGGAGGCTCAGGAATTTTTAAGCCAATTTTACTTCTGAAGCAATCTTTAAGTGAGCTCAGATCTGCCTTTGGGACTATGAAGCTGATAAACAATCACGGTTTGTTGCTTACACACTTCTGTTGGGTCACATACCGTGGCATAAGAGCAATTGCAGGGTTCCTGTTGCTTCAGAGGGAAACCTCATACTTTCTGACCATTATAAAATAATAGACATGTTTTTCCTGAAAGTTAACGGGCTTTATGAAGACTGGTAGAATGTAATTATTCTTGGACAGTTCTGTTGAGTGATCTCTTCTTTGTTTTTCTTTAGGCATTGAGAGTGGGCTGCCCAGGCTCCTTTGGATGCAGCCCAGAACACAATTGGCTTTCTGGGCTGTGAGCACTCACTACTGGCTCATGTTCAGTTTTTCATCAATCATCACCCCTAAGTCCTTCTACACAAAGCTGCTCTCAATGAATCCTGGGTGAAATTTCCAGCACTTTTGGATGTATTTTGATTTTCTCTGGGGGTACAGCTTTGCACTGTCATTCTGTTGGCTGAGGGTTACCAAAAGGCAGATAACCTTGCTCCTCTCTGTAGTCTTCAATGTGCTACAAATCCCAGATTTTTTAAAATATACATTGTGCTTCCAGAGCTACACCAAACAACTAAAAGGACAGAGCAGATATCCTACAATCATTTTTTCTGAAGATTCAGCTGAATAAAAAGTTGCAAATACTTGTACAAAAGAAGGTCTAGAGATTAGGAAGTGCCAGTTTAATATGGATATGTATGATAAAGTGTGCAGTATTAAGTAGGACTTTACTCCTGTCAGTCAATACTCCCTCAGAGTGACAGAACAGAGTTGGTTCTGTCTCTCATTCTCTGAACATTATGAATTATCTACTTATAGAATAAAAGTGTTCTTTTTATGCCCTACTCTAGTAATCTTGTTTTGCTTATAGTTTTTTAACCATTTAAACCAAAATGATTTGTCATGTGATCATTGACTGCATATGATTCCTTGAGTTAATAGGAGAAATGGTGTAGTTGAGCTGTATTTACACAATTCTGTGTAACTTCTCTGTTACATTCTATGTAACTTGTATTTAATTCATTTTAAAAATGAGGAAGCAAGATGACTGAGTTGCTGAAATTCTTAACCTATCAAATAATGTAGCCAAGGGCATAAATAGGTACCTTACTCACACCCCTGGTTTTATGGATGAGAGCCCAGGTAAAGAGGAAAGCCAGTGCCAGGTACCAAACCAAGGGGACCCAGCTGTCCCACTGCTCCACAGATGTGTTTCTACAGTGGAAAATGCCAGGTCTTTTTTTTTTTTTTTTTTTTTTTTGATGCTGAGTTTAATTACATGCTTTAGCTCTTAATGGCACTAATTCAGTGTCACTGTCTGACATTGGCTTCATGATGGCTACTTATATCATTGCCAGCTGAGGATTGCAATGAAGACCATCATCAGCTAAACTATAAAGCACCAAAATGAACTCTTCAGTTATCTCATAAATTTATTTTTTTGATGTGAACCATGGTTTTCCTACTTGGGTAGCAGCTAGTTGCTACTGGCATTCAGTCTTTTGGGGAGGAGGGACAGTTGGGAGGTGTGAGGGGTTGGCCTTGGCTGGACACCAAGTGCTTCCCAAACCACTATCACTCCCCTCCCCAACTGGATAGGGAAGAGAAAATATAGTGAAAGGCTTGAGGGTTGAGAGATCACTCGCAAATGACCATCACCAGCAAACCAGACTAAACTGAGGAAAGTTCATTTAATTTATTGACAAATCAGAGTAGGAACTGAGAATTAAAAACAAGTCTTCCCTCATCTCTCCCTTCTTCCCTGGGTTCAATTTTACTCCTGATTTCCCAAATTTACCTCCTATCCTCTTCAGTGGTGCAGGAAGATGGTGATGAGGGCTACAGTCAGTCTGTCACACGTTGTCTCTGCTGCTGCTTGCTCCTCATGAGGAGGACCCACACTTTTCCAGTGTGGGCAGTGGAACCTCTGCTTTGGCAGCGGGAGTCCTTGATGTCCACAGGGCTGTTCCTCTCACACATTCTCAGTCCTTCCTTATCTGCCTACAATTGCTGCTGAAGAGTAACTCTTTTCCCTCTTTAAATCTGTTAACCCTGAGCACTACCACTATCACTGATGGTTAATTTTGGCCAGCAGTGGGACTGCCTTAGATCCAGCTAGCTCTGTTGGACACCAGGAAAGCTTCTGGTATCTTCTCACATAAAAATACAGGGGTGCTCCGCTGTAGCTCCCCTGCTCTGCTTCTCTGTTGGTTTTGCATCATGGAAGTGATGTTTTGGGAGAGTCTGCTGGCAGCTTCTTTTGTGTCTGATAGAAAACTAACTAGTGGTTGACTTTGAGAATTGACAATCTGTTGAACCACTGGAAAGCTGTACATGCCCCTGTGACAAACACATGTTAAAGATGAAAGAAACCCGTGAACTTTCTCTTCTCTCTCCCAGCCAGCAAAGAGGTGACATGGCTGGCCCGGCCCTTGTCTCGGCCAGGCTGGGCCGGGCAGCCCCTGCTGCAGGGTGTTGGAACCCAGGAAATTCCTCTGGCTGCCCTGGAGGGCTCAAGCCCTTGCCCGGGGGCTCAGAGACCTTGGCACAGAGCCCAAGACCCCTGTGCCTTTGATTTAGCCCTTGGAAAAAACAATTACCAACTTTTATATGAAGAATTACAAGTCAAGAAAGTTTAAGTAGAATAATGGTTAGTTTGTCATGGGGTAAAAAATAGATTTTTGAGGTTTTTAGAATGGGGGCTCAGGGTCCCAAGATGGAGGAATTTGGGCGCGCCTCGTCCTTTTTCCTTCTTCTTCTTAGCCTCCATCTTCTGGGTGATGTTGGCATTTTTAGATTGGTTTAGGGTAGAAACTTACTGTCTAACATAGGTGATAGGTATTGGGAAGTTATTGTAAATAGTGTACATGTAGTTTTTAGTATAAAAAGGTAACACCGCCCTGAAGGCGGTCAGTGTGCCTCAACCCAACCTGCCAGACAGACCTCGGTGGGTCGGAGAAAGAATGTTATAGATAAGAAACAATAAACAACCTTGAGAACAAGAATAGAAGAGTTCTGACTCCTTCTTCGACTGCTGGGCTGGGAAAAGAGACTTTCTAAGGGGGAGGTTGAAGAGGCATCTCGGGGTCACTCTGACCAGCAGAGATTCTGAGAGTGGGGCACCCGCTGGGACCCTGCTTTTGGCTGCCAGGCAGGGAAAAGGAGAAGTCCAGGTGTGTTGGCTGCTGAGATCGCAGTCGCTCCCCAGCCCCAGCCACAGCTCCTGCCACAAGCAACTGAGCCCAGCCTGGTTAGTGACCATCTACAGGCCCTGGGTAAGATATTAACTCTTGCAGTGCTTCAGTCCTCCCTCAAGTGAGAGAACAAGACCAAAGTGCAGACACGTAAAGAAACAACATGAAGACACCAATGTCAGTGAAGAAGGAGTCAAGTCCCAGATGGGAAGGATGAGGAGATGCCTTTAGTTTTAAGCTGAAATCCTCTTGTAGAAGGACTCTTTATTCCCTATAATGCATGAAGGTATGGGGAGATGAAAGTGTTCAAATTGTAGATATCAAGCAAAGGCCCCTATGCTAAAGTAAGTAGATGTTAAAGTAGCTGTGATGCTATAAGAAGTTTGAACAGAGAAAGAGAGAATAGTGATGAAGATCCTGCACTCCCAGGAGGAGAAGATCTCTTTTCCTAGAGATGAAGATGATTTCAGAGATAGATAATGAGAACCTTTGCTCTTGAACAGCTCACCTTTAAATCAGTACCCCAGAAGTTGACATGGCCCATAAATGCAGATGTAGGAAAAGCTTGTGGAACACGGGAGTGATTTCACGACTGCAGATTTCCCCGGGTGGCTGCTATTCATAGAAATTGAGAGCCATGAGAGAATTCTTTTCTTGTAGAGAAGTCTCCACAACATTAACAACAGGGATTTCTCTCCCTAAATGAACTGAAGAAAGGCTATTCTAGAGGTGGCAAACTGACTGAAAATTTTAAGTATGTCTCTTTACAGTGTCAGTGGGAAATAAAAGGTTGTAGCGGGAGGAGAAGTGTCCTGAAGGTTTTGTTCTGTTTCTTATTACTCTTTCTTTTAGTTACTGTTAATAAATTCTTCTTTATACCCTTTTCAAGTTTTGAGCCCGCTTTGCCTTTCTTTTAATCCTACCTCACAGAAGGAGACGAGTAAGTACATTCTAGTGAGTACACTAGTGATTGGCCAGCACTGAACCCACCACACTAATTAGTGGATTGGCCGAAAAATCTCAAATTAGCAAACCAAAACCAGTACACGAAACTGGTGTTTCTGCCTGGTTTCAAACTGAAAGTGCCCCATCTTCCCAAAGCCTAGCCATGCAAACCCAGTGCAGGTGGGCAGTGTTAGCGAAGGGGAGCAGACGGCCAGTGGTGGAGGTACAACATTCTGGGATCATGTTGCTGCCTAGAGTAATGCTCAGAACTACTCTCCAGAGCACTGGAAACAGCACCCAGACTGTTAGAGCTCACACAGTGTTTGGACAATGCTCTCAGAATCACTGACTGGAATTGGGAGATCTCCCTGGTCCAACCTCCCGCTTAAGCAAGGTCATCCCAGAGCACATGGCACAGGATTATGTCCAGATGGTTGTGGAATATCTCCAGTGAGAGAGAATTTCTCTGGGCAAACATGGTGTGAATCCACAAGCTCTGTCTCAGGCACATGGTGGTGGGATTCTTGGGATTGTCCTGTGCAGGGCCAGGAGCTGGACTGCAATCACAGTCATAGATTCATAGAATGGTTTGGGTTGGAAAGGACCTTGAAGGTCATCTAGTTTCAACCCCTTGCCATGGACAGGGACACCATTCACTAAACCAGGTTCCTCCAAGCCCCATCCAACCTGGCTATGAACAATTCCAGGGATGAGGCAGCCACAGCTTCTCTAAGCAACCTGTACCAGGGCCTCACCACCCTCACAGGGCAGAATGTTTTCCTTATATCTAATCTAAACCTAGTCTCCTTCAATTCAGGCCATTTTTCCTTCTTCTGTCACTACAAGCTCTGGTAAATTGCCTTGCCTCTCTTTTCTGTAAGTTTTCTTCAGGTGCTGGAAGGCCACACCTAGGACACCCTAAAGCTTTCTCTTTTCCAGCCTGAACAGTCCCAGTTCTTTCAGCCTTTCCTCCCAGCAGAGCTGCTCTATCCCTGTGATCCCCTTGGTGCCTGCTCTGGCCTGGCTCCAGCAGGTCCCTGTCCTTGCTGTGCTGGAGCCCAGAGCTGATGCAGCCCTGCAGGTGGGGTCTCAGCAGAGGGGGCAGAGGGGCAGAATCCCCTCCCTGCCCTGCTGCCCACGGGGCTCTGGATGAGCCCAGCACACGGGGGGCTCCCACAGCCCATGGCTGGGGCATGTCCAGCCTCTCACCCACCGGGATGAGATTGTCCGATGATCGCTGCGGGGCCCTTCCAAGTCAGAATACACTCTGTGGCTCGGAGTTGCGGCGGTGGCACCGGGACCAGGAGGCTCCCGCCGCCCGGCGGCCGCGCTCGGCACAGCGGCGGAACGGCGCGGCTGCGGCCGGTGTTCCTGGCGGAGCCCGGGCAGGAGGCACCGGGGCTGCTGCGGGAGCATGGCCGCGCCGTGGGCCGCCCGCGGGCTGCGGGCCGGGAAGCGTGAGTGCCGGAGGGAGCCGGGACTGCGGGAGGGAGCCGGGAGTGCGGGGCCGCGCCGAGCTCGGGCTCGTACTGTGGCCGTGCTTTCAGGGGCTGAAGGGGCCTTTTTAGGCCGCGGGGGAGTTGGCCTGTGTGAGGGGAGGGCCTTTGCAGCCAGGGAGCGACATTAACCTTTGCATAGGACCAAGTAGTTAGGGTTAGAAGAGACTTCTGGAGATCATCCAGTCCTGCCAGGGCAGGGTCACCACGAGCAGGTGACACAGGAACATGTCCAGGTGGATTTGTCTCCAGGAATGTCTCCAGGGAGATACTCCACACCCTCCCAGGGCAGCTTATTCCAGTGCTCTGCCCCTCTCCAAGGAAAGAATTTCTTCCTCATGTTGAAGTGAAACTTCTTGTGTTTTAGTTTATGGCCGTTGCTTCTCATCTTATTGCTGGTCACCACTGAAAGGAGTCTGGCACCAACCTCTTGGCACCCACCTTTGAGATATTTATGTGCATTAATGAGATTTCTTTTCAGTCTTCTCCTCTCCAAACTAAACAGGCCCAGATCCCACAGTCCCTCCTCACAAGAGAGATGCTTGAGACCCCTCATCATCTTTTTGACCCCTTTTGTTGCCTCAGAGTCTCCTCTTGTGATTTTGGGCAGGCAGTGCAGGGTCCCATCGTGCTTGAGCTGCAGAAGTGCTACCTTGTATGTATTGAGACACGCAATATTGAAGTGGGTGATCAGTAGTGTTGTAGAACCCAAAACCTTATAAAGAGGCTTTGAAAACTCAGAATGGGTCACAGAATGGTTGAGGTTGGAATGGACCACAGTGGGTCATCTGGTCCAACCTCTCTGCTCAAGTAGGATCATCCCAGAGCACATGGCACAGGATTGCATCCAGGTGGTTCTGAAATATTTCCAGTTAGGGAGACTCCACACCCTCTCCGGGCAATCTCTTTCAGTGCAGGAAAGTTCTTCATGTTCATGTGGAACTTCTGTGCATCTGTTTCTGCCCCTTGCTTCTTGTCCTGTTGCTGGGCAGAGCTTGGTCCATGCTGTGACCATTCCCTGCAGACACTGGCAGACACTGATGAGGTCCCGCCTCAATCATCCCTTCTTGAGGCTGAACAGCCCCAGTTCCCTCAGGCTTTCCTCATTACAGGGATGCTCTGCTGGACTCACCCCAGGATTGCTTGCTGTGGGATTATTGCTTACTCAGTGTCTCTCCTGTGCCCAGGGTACATCTCCACACCAGCTGTTCCTCGGCTGACGCCTGATGAGGTGGTTCGGATGCGAAATGAGCTCTTCACCAAAGAGAAAGAGAGACAATTGTCTCTTCACCCACGGATTGAGAAGATTGAAGTGAAATACACCGGGAAGCCGCACCCTGGCAGTGTGTTTGTCATGAACAAGGCTCTGTCCACGCCGTATAACTGTGCCATGCGTAAGTGGATGCACTTCTGAACTAGCCCCTCATGGTTAATGTAGTGCTGCGAATTGAAATAGAAACAGTTAATTTTTGGAGGCTTATTTCACAGTTCATCCTTCCAGGTCATTTACAAATATGAAAATTGCAGTTGTTAGAAATGCAGCAGTCTGAACTGCTGATCCTGAAAAATATGGTTATTAACTAACTAATACTTTAGGGGTTTTTAAATTTTCTTTAGATTTAAGCGAATGGCATTGCAAGAACTCTGTTCTGGCTTTTGTGGATGGTGAAATCTGGGACATGTACAGACCCCTGACCAAATCATGTGAAATTCAGTTCCTTACCTTCAAAGATGAAGATCCAGAGGAAGTAAACAAGGTAAGTTATTATCTTGTTCCATTGTAGGTGACCCTGGTTCTCTGTACCTTGTCTCATTGCAGGTGGCCCTAATTATGACCTCTTGATTCTGTGTGCACCTTTCAGCTCCATGCCTGTCTGCTTTCTTGAACTTTGTTGTCATTAAAGTTCAGACATTTTTAATGTCTTTTTAATGGTGCACCATGGTTATCATTAGCTGGACTAGTGTGTGGGCTAGGTGGTGAATTGTTGGCTTTCCTTTCAACTCTTGTATTATTCTGGGATTTCAGATTTAAATATCTCCAGGGTTACATCTGGCTTGCATTCTAATTGCAGGGGTTTTTTTAGATTTGATTCTGTTTGGAGAATCATCTCTGAAGAGAAGTTTAAATGCTAAAGAAAGGAATCATAGAATCATGGAAAAGCTTGGGTTGGAAGGGACATTAGAAGCTCATCCAGTTCCACCCCCTGCCATGGGCAGGGATGCCTTCCATTAGACCAGGTCGCTCATAGCCCTGTCCAGCCTGGCCTTGAACACTTCAGGGGTGGAATGCTTGGGTTGGCAGCTAGGTTTGTGCATCATCCAGTTAAGTTTTGGGAGATTTTTTTGGACTAATTAGCTTCTAGGCGTTAAATTCCTGTTCTGAAATTCTCTTTGCAGGCATATTGGCGTTCCTGTGCCATGATCATGGCGTGTGTGCTAAAGAGAGCATTCAAGGATGAATACTCAGTCAACTTAGTTAAAGCTCCAGAAGTGCCAGGTGATAAAAGTGTTTTATATTGATTATCTTTTGCTGCTTCTCAAGTGAGTGCTTAATAACCAAACCTAGAAAAAAATTACTTCCAATGATTGATGGTACACATTGATATGTGTATTACATGCTGTTGTAGTTGCCTTTAATTTATAATAACCACACTGAAAACAATTTTGTTATCAATGTTCAGAAAATAGGTCAGTGTGGCCACTGGGTTTCAGACCACTCAGGATTTCATAGCTGAAATTAGTAACTAAACCTCTGTATTGTGAAGTGACATGAGCAAGGTTTCTGGATGTGATGAGACATGTTTCTGTGGAATTTGCTCTAATAACCGCATAACCTTGTCCATCACTTGAGTTTCTAAAAATGATAATGTCTACACCAAACTGGAAGATTACTGAGGTACAAACAAGCTTAGTAACAACTTCTGCTCATCTGTGGTCTGATTTAAGATTTAGAAAAGTGAGAAAATGCACAATAGAATAGTTTGTTTCAATAACCAAACCTGCATAATTATGCATTTAGTGTATGAGAAGGTTGGTTGCTGGCCATGCGGAGTGCTATAGCTGCTTCTCTTTTTAGCAATTTTAGCATTTGTTGTGATTGATAAGTACAGGTAAATATTTCAGTTCTACCAGAATTTGGAATAATCTTGGATATACTCAGCTATATCATTATACTGCATGTATAGAAATAGTGTGCTCTTACTGGGTTCATAGATTGGATTTCTAAATAGCCATAACTCAATATACACAAAAGAGTGTTCTAAAAACTGTCAGATAAATTTGTGTTGCCTTTACCAGAAATCTGTGCATTGCTTGTGTCATGGATTAACAGCTCTAATATTGTCTGATTTCTCTATGCAAAAAATTCCTCTTTATAATTTAATAGCTCACATTTATTGTATCAGGCATACAATGGAAAAACAGTGAAGTATTTTTAAAGTGAGTGGTTTTGGGTTTTTTTGCAGTGTTAGATGCAGTTTTGTGAAGCAGTTTATTTTTTCTGCTCTTTATTGGGATTCTCTTATACTGATGTTACATTAAAACTCCTTTCAAATTACTTTCTCATTCAGTGAAGTGAAATTAAAATAACACAAGTTCAATCTGTCATTTTATAGTATAATCAGAGCTGAAAACTTTTGTGATGAATTTCTAGAAGTAATTCTGTTTTTCTTCTAATTTATTTTGTTGTAAGAATATGGTATGATGGTGAAATGCGTATTTTGTTTCAAACATTAATATTTTTGTCTTTGGATTGGAATTGCAGTGATCTCTGGAGCTTTCTGTTATGATGTGGTTTTGGACAGTAAACTGAATGACTGGAAACCAACAAACGTAAGCACTTTTCAGGCATAAACCCTGGAGTTCTAGAGTTTGTGTCCTTGTCCAGTTGTTCTTTTTTGATAGGGGAGAAGAGACAGAGCTTTGTTTCCCTTTTTGTTAGTGCACATTTGGAGTAGTCTTTGGGAGCTGATCTCTGCATTTGCCACACACTGGTGCTATGGCAGAGTGCTCTGACATTTCCTTTCAGACAAAAATAAACTTTGTGCTGTCATCCACATACTTTCAGGCTTTAGGTCTGTGGAGTTAGAGAAAATTCTAGTCTGAAGTACAAGTTCAGAAACAGTTGATGGGGCTGTTGGGACCTCAGTGCCATATTTGTTACTGTACAGGTCTGTTCCTCCTGAGCTGCTCTTGCCTGGTAATGTGGATGCAGCCACAGTATTTGTGTGAGTAGAGTTTCTGAAAATAAAAGTGTGTATAAGGCATATTTTCTGGTGATTTACAGCAGAATCAGTTTGTTGTTGAATAAAATCTGTAAGCACATTCAGCTGCAGCTTTCCTTAATAGCTTGCTTATGTTTCATGCTCTGCAGTAAATCTAATAATGTGAATGCTCTAAATCTCAGAACCATTTGTGATCACAAATATTTTACCCATCTGGAGCCCATTCTTGTTCTTGTGCCCAAAAAGCAGCAGAGGGGTGTATGGCTAGCAAAGCAATATTGGTACAATGCAGAATTTTTCTTCAATATGATCTTGTGGCTGAAGTAATTTGGTTAGAAATATTTTCTACATGACATTTTAAATGTAATTCCACCTCATAACAATTTCTTATTCACGAGTAAATCTGAATTACACAGAACCTCAGATTCTGGGCCAAGGTGATAAATTTTTATTTATTAAATATTCAGTACCTTTTTTTCACTTTGATCTATCATAATAGAGCTTATTTATAAGTAAAGACTCTACTCTGGGAAACAAGAGTTATAGATGAGTATTCAACAGTAGCAAGACTGTGTATGTAGTGCCATGTAGGGAAAACCTACTATTAAACTGCCTACATGTGCAGTTTAATTAATAGATATTGTTTCTGATGGAAAATGCCTATTTCTCATTGAAATGACTGGGCATGGAGTCTGTCCATTAAAAAACTGATGATCTGTAGTGCTCTTATGATAATAGTAAGACACTCCTACAGTAAAATTGCTATGTTTAGGGTTTAAAGTAGATGATCTTTGTTGCTTTGACTAATTTTTAGTATTTGTTGTGCTTTATCTGTTCACTACAGCTGTGAAAAGGTGGTTACAGTTTTTATGTTCTTTTATTAGGACAACTTCTGTTCTCTTACAAGGGATGCCAAAAAGCTAATCCATCAAGACCTGCCATTTGAAACACTGCATGTTGAAGCAAAAGTAGCACGTGAAATGTTTCAGCATAATAAGTGAGTGTCTGAATTTGCCTTTCTTTCAAAGAGGCAATTAGAAATCAAGTCAAATCTCTGCTTGGTTTTATAAATCTAAAATAAGATGTGAAGTAAGAAGGTGCTTCTCCCACTGCTGTAAATGAGCTTGCCTCCATTCTCTTCCCACCAACTTACTCACACCAATTTACTTAGTTCTTGTTCTCTTCAGAGGCCAGCACCAGGCACCTTCACTGGATGTATTTTCGTGACAAACTGAAAGACTGAGACTACTTTTGTTCACTAGTGAGCTTCAAGATTCCACTACTATTAAGTTGAAACTCTGGTGCTTAGCCTTGACATGGTGGCCTTTTCTGAAGGAGTTCCATATTTAAAGAAATGTCTATTTTTCATGTCCTGGTATCTTCAAATGAAGATTTAATGAAATGCAGTTTTTGAATTGTGCAGGGGAAAATGGGTAAAATACTTTGGTCTGTGCTTTAAAAAAAAGGTTTGTTCAAAACCTCCTGTCTTCTTTGCTGAAAAGAATACCTCAGCCATGTTTCTGGTCCACAGCTTTTTCATCATGGAGAGATGCAGGGGAAAATGAGAAATAATTTATCATTTTGTGAACCAAAATTAAACTACAGTGAAGCTAAAGTTGCAAAATAGCAAATGTTTTAGCTTAATGCTGAAGGTCATTTTAATGTGACATATGGATCATCATCTCCACTTTGTTGGCTGCCTTGACAGCAGGTGGGAGCTGACTTTTGATGGTCCCTTTAGATTTTGTGTATGGAAAGCCCAGAGAACACTTCCCTGTATTGCAGGCAGCCAGCTGTTAATGGCTGCACATTGCATCAGGTCAGTTCAGGTGGTGTCATGGTGTCTTCTAGTCTTACAGGTGACCTGAAAAACTCTTATTTGTAGTAGTAGGTCCATTGTATCTTTCTGGATAAAACTGTGGTGTGGGAGTGTAGCCCTCCTATAAAATATGCGCAGAATAGACTGGAATAGATGTTCCAATGGGAAGGGACCTACAACAACCCCCTAGTTCAGCTGGCTGACTGATGTGGGGCTGACAACTTACAGCAAGTTATTAAAGGCATTGCCCAGATGCCTCTTAATCAGTGACAGGCTTGGGGCATTGACTACCTCTCCAAGAAGCCTGTTCAGTGTTTGAACACTGTCTCCTAAGGAAATGCTTCCTAGTGTCCAGTTTGAACCACCTCCGAGCACAACATTAAACCATTCCCAAACATCCTGTCTCAGGATCCCATGTTGGCTGTGCCATGATGATTGCACTATTTTTAAAGTGCCTTTCAGTTGTGCTCAGTAAAATCTCTGTAATTTTTCCATGAACTGAGGTTAACTAACAGGTCTGTTAATGAAGCATGTCAATATGTGTTCTCATTAGGAATTTAAACCAGTCTCAAAGCTCACATAAATGGAAGCATGATTTTTTAGGAATTTTAAATGAATTAAATTAGTTTCTGAAGTGCTCTTGTAAGAGCAAGGTGTTAAAGGTGAGGATTTTTAAAATAATTTTTTTTCTTGTCCAGATACAAAATGGAGATGATAGAAAGAAAAGCTGCTGAGAATATGGAAGGAATTGTACCATTATATAGGTAAGCAAAACTGAACTCCCATTCTGTAATGATTCACTGGAACATTTAAGTATATTGCAAGTACTCTCTGCAAGTGAGAAGAGCAAGTTACTTGGGATGGTTTTAAATTTAAAGATCATTTGTTTTCATTACTGCCTGTGGTCTGTCTTAAGTTGGTGCGGTTTGTTTGCTTGGTTTTTTAAATGTAACTATTATTTTGTGATACTTTGTGATACTATGTTTCTATTTCTTGTTATGTTAAGGGTGGTTAAGTGCCAGAGAAGTCTTACTGTTTTCAGTGCTTTTACATGAAAACTAAATAAATCTCTAGAGCTTGACAGACTGAATAAAATACAACCCAAATACTGGTTTGAAAACAAGAGTTAGCATTGCATAATGGATTTTTCTTTCAAAGTTGTCAAGATTTTCCTAACTTGCAATCCACTATTTTGTAGTGGTGGAGATGAGAATAGAACAGCATCCTGGGGATACAGTGTAAGATACAGAGTTCTTAGTCTGGAGGCAGGATAATTGTCTGTATCTCAGGCCATTCTCTGTCTTAGGCTGTTGTAGGATATTCAGTTGTGTAGATGTCTTAAGAGTTCCTAATTTGTTTTTGTTCTACCTTAAGGAGCATCATCCATCTAAAGGAACAGATATCTTTGCAGTGGTGGTTCTTGAAATTTTAGAACAATGTTGTGTCATTCTTTCCTTCCACCCACTCAGATTTGCTCAATAAAGAGGAAAATGGGCTTACCTATTGCTTTCTGGGAGAGGTTCATTCTCAGTATTGGCCTTACTATGCTGTGTCTTTTCTCAATTGATTTGCAGTTTTCCAAGAACTGGAAAGAGAAATAACTGTGCAGGTTGTAAACACTGTACTGTGTAAAACTGGTGATCTTGGAGACAAATGTTTTTCTGGTGAATGACAGTTATCCCAGTTTTAGCGCCAACATGGCATCAAAGACTTTCCTAGACTTGAGGTTTAAATTTCCTAAGTTAATTTAAGGAAATTGTGTGACCTATACTTTTGGTTTAGGAAACTTCAAAATGCTGAGCTGGAGATTTGTTTAGATTTAGTTTGGGATTTGTGTGGATTTTCTTTCTGTTGATTGGAATTTACTAATCAAAAATAAAACCTAATCTCCTTGTATTTTGCTCCAAATATATTTGGCATATAAACTGGGTTTGTTTTTTTTGTTCTCCCCAGGTTTGGTGACTTTGTAGATGTCAGTGAAGGTCCTCATATTCCAAGGACAAGTTTCTGTTTCCAGTATGAGATAACAGCAGCCCATAATCTTCAGACTGATCAGTCTGAATTGATAAGGAGATTCCAGGGTGTGTCCTTGCCAGTCCATTTGAAGGTAAGTAATCCATTTTGCACAGGTTTTTCTTCTTTAAATTGGAGCATTTTACCTGTGTTTCCATTTTGTTAAGTGCTATGTTGGTAGCTGAATGGAGTTCGTAGTTGAGAGCTGTAGAAAGGGAGTGCCCCTGATGGTGACTGTGTTGGATATTTGGGGTTCATTTTCCTGAAACAGTAGTGGATGTGCAGTCAGAACTAGAAAAGTTTGCATGAGAGGGCCCATGATGTTATTTTTTAGTATGGAAGGTGTTGTTTTGGCTGTATAATTTCTGCATGGATATTTCATTCTGCTTGCCTAAGTTGTGCATGCCAGTCTTCTAACATCTAGGCCACTGACAGTGCTTAAAAGAGCAGAACTTTGTGTTTATGCTCATGATAAATATACCATTCAAAGAATTTTATGGCACCAAAGTAAAAAGTAGCAACAACAAAAAATGTCCAAGCTCTAATGAGTCTTAAGCAAAGAACTGAAGGTGGAGGCAGGAGTCTTTATTCCCATTCGTGTTGACTTACATGATTTTGACCTTGTTATCTAGCACATGTACTGTTGTCTTAGTTGGGGAAGTTTTCAAGCGTTCCTCAGCTGATGTCTGTGTTCCCTTCCTAAGCATAATTCCCTTTTTTTCCCAATTAATTCCTCAAGGATTCCACACAGTGAATGAATCATAGAACCATAAAATGGTTTGGGTTAGAAGGGAACCATACAGTTCCAATTCCCCTTCCATGGACTGGATTGCTCAGAGCTCCATTCAGCCTGGCCATGAACACTTCAGGGATGGGGCATGTGATGGGTAGACATTTATTCAAGTCCCCCACATGAATATGGGCAAATTGGACACCAAAATTTTAAGTTGTTAAAGCGGAACATTTGAACTGGGCATTATTATGGTTTTCTGCCGTCATTTCTATACACTTGTCAAATCTATTCTATGATAAGATTATTTTTTACCTCTGCTAACATCATTTAATGTCATTTCACACAGGCTCACCACACTGTGTGGCACAAGTTGCTGGAAAGATCAAAGAGGCTGGTAAGTCTCACTAGAGGTGAAGTACAGGTTACCAAATACAAAGGTGTATGCTCTGATAGAGGACACTTTAAATTATTAGAGGTAGGTAGTATACTCAAGAACATATCTTTAGGAATGGAAATATTCACAGGTGAATGGAAATCAGAAATCTAACTGCTTGTTTATTAGAGAATGTGGTAGCACTGTTTCTGAGGTCTGTTATTGAAAAGCATTGCGCCATTTAAGAAACATGTATTATTTGGTTGATATGATTTATCCAATTAAAAAATACTTCAAGGTAAATGGAACTATAAGATATTATAACCCACATATAACCAAATAACCACTTTCAAGACATATTTAAACATAGGAAGTCTTTGTAAGAATTAAGGAGCAACTGTTGTAGAGCCTTTTGATCAACAATTTTACTTACTTGTTTGGCAAGAGACAGAAAAAAAAATACTTCATGTATTCTGAAACTTGTTAGCCATGGATATGTTCTGAGTATGCCCCATGGCATCTTCCCTGAAGTTAGTTTGAATATTCTTGTTCTTCAGGTTTTTTAATTTTGGAGATAATAGTCTTTGTAGATTGTCCTTTCTTGTTACAGTGACAGTATGAGGGGAGGGTTTTCAGGATCAAGGAGAGTGAAATAATTTTTAAAAATATAACAAAATTGATATCTTTGTGCAGGTCACTGAAGAAGAATATTTGGAAACAGCAGCACAATGTCTTGAGGCAAAAGATGGAACTGAAGAAGGAAAACATGTATCAATTTAAATTAAGTTGAACCTCTAAATGTACATAATAAAACCTGTATTTTTACATGGCTGGTTTGTGCCTCTTACAAAAATGTCTTGGGTAATTAATTTGAATTCTGTGACATAAATCATAGATAAGTATAGACACAGGTATACACAAAAGGTTTCAGTCCCCTTTAAAGTTTTCCTTAAAGAAAAAAAGGGTGGGTGGAGGGAAGTTAATTTTTTATCTGCAATAACTTGCAAGTTGCCCCTGTCCTTACCTTGGCAACAGTAATTGCATGTGTCCATCCATATGTTGATGCCTACTGCAACCAAAAGTTGAGACAAATAGTATCTTAAAAAGATACCCTTAAAAGTATGTAAAGGTATAATTGCCACTGCTTTACCAATACAAAAATAGTACAATGTAAAAGCCAGAAAGTTCTTGGAGTTTAATGATTTCTTTCTGCTGCACAAGTGCTGTTAATTTTTCCAGAATAATACCAAGAATTTAGTTCATTACTTGGATCCCTAGTGTACTAAGATTTATTATGCATTTTCTTCGTTTGATATTTAAATATGGTAACTTCAGTTAAATTTTGCAAGGGGGTTTTGTTAGATGATGTTTTCTAATGTTTTGTATTTTCATCCCTAACTCATTAGAACTGTTCTCATTATACCAGAGGAAATTTTTATTACTTTTTGAAGTGCAAATATTTTCTCCGAATTTCATCCCAATTATTATTTTTACCATTAACTGCATCACATAGTTCCTAATCGGTTGACACCACAGTTTTGTGAAAGCAGGGTAGTAGTTCAATAAAATACATTTAGGTATAACCCATGTCTTCTCAGGCTACTTGGAAAATGGATGGGGTTTTTTTCTCTTGATTAATATTGTTTATAATGGTATCAGATGCTTATTTTTTAAAATAAGATTGTGGATTCAAAGTTTACCTTCAATGCACACATATGCATTTACACATTCTGTATATTTCCATTAAATTGGACTTGCTGGAGTGTACTTTGGCTTTGAACATGTTGTTCTGGTGCTGTTGAAGAAGCAGGCATTGTTTCTCATCTTAAGAAACACAAAAATTTGTTGTGTTGTTTTCTTGGGTTTGTTGTGGTTTTCTTTTAGTTTTGCTTGGTTGGTTGGTTGGTTTATGTTTGTTGTTTAATTCAGTACTTGCCATCTTTGATTAACCCAAAGCTGGTGAAATTTTGCCATCTGAATTTTGAGATCCAATCCAGGTGGTCTGTTTTGAATCCTAAGCTTCTTTACTACAACCCAGCAAGCCCCTGATGTCTGCTTGCTATTTTGGGTATCCAGAATTCCTCCTGTATTCCACCAGCTGCAGAGGAAGGTAAGATGGCTGTTATCTCTTAGGAATATACCTTTTTTAACCCTGTCTGGAATTTCAGAATTTTTCTGGCAGGTTCTTTTTCATGGGGCTGGGGAGAGGGGTTTTTTTTTTGTTTGTTATGTTTGGGGTTTGAGTTTTTTTGGTTGGAGCAGCAGGAGAGTCACCCCACAGGTGAATCCCCACAAAAGGGACTTTTGCAAGTGTGCGACTACAATACTGAAAACGTTGATGTCTGTAGCAGACCCTTCCCTGGAGGTTGTGCATAAAATGGTGGAAGCTCAAACTTCTATAGAACTCTGTGCTTTCTCACACCTTGACTTCCATGGGATCTGGAAGACAGGAGAGATGTAGCTGGAGGATGCCTTTGAAAAGCACCAGGATCCTCACAGAGTAGAGCAACAGTTAAGAGAACTGGGCAAAAATGTTCATTTCTTTCTTACCATAGCACATTTTGAAACTGGAATGCAGATTGAAGTCTGCTCTGCCAATGTGGGATTCAGAGCCACATGTGCAGAGAAGAACATCTGTGGTTTCTGGGGGAGATGGCTCATATAGTGTTTTGAGCACTCCCTGCCTGATCTGTATTAAGTGGTGGCACTGCTAGAAAAGTCCTGAACATTTCATAAATGAGCATGAGAACAAATGGAAGCAGTGCTCAGTGCCCCTGGCAGCCACAGAGCAGCAGGGAGATACAACCCTGAGCTCTAGGCCATTTGTTTTAGCACTGGCTGTTGGTGCATGAAATGCTGAAATTGTCTGCTGAGAAGGCTCAGCAGCAGCTGAGCCAGAGTGATGCTTCCTTTCTCTTTTTGACTTAGGTTTTCTAAACTTCAGCTGAACTGCAGGGTGACTCCAGCCTGGCTGGCTCTTGGAGGCTGTGCTCAGACACACACCTGCAACTATCACTGTGTACCAAACTTAAAGATATGGGGTTATCTAAAATACCAAAATGGGCATGGCAGAGCTCTGACTGAGTGTGGATTCTGGATGTTTGTGCACTCTCCTGCCCTCCCTGGGGCCTGGCCCAGTCTTCTCCATTGGAGATAGTCAGAAGACACCATCACTGATCAGTTCAAAAAGAGACAAGAAAGTAGATATTATTTTCTATACTGAATGCTATAGGAAACTGCAGGGATTAGGGGTGGATAGATGGGCAAAAGAGACTGCAGAATTTAGCCAAGTCCCCTTCTTGGCTATTTCTTTTTATTAAATTTCTGTGTGTAAAGAGGCAATTTTTACTCAGCAAAAGAACTGCAGAACCAGCTAAAAGTAAGGAAGTATCTAGGAGGACAGTGCTGCAAAGTGGAGAAAGGGGAGGGTGGGGTCACTTAGGCCAACATACATGAGCAGAAGCTGATACTGGCCAGATTCTGATAAGGAATAAATTAGATTTTTTTTTATGGTGAAAGTGGTGCAACGCTGGAACGTGTTGTTCAAAGAACTTGTGAGTACCTGAGCCTTGGAAATGTTCGAGGATGGATTGGATGGAGCTTGGTGCATCCTGATCTAGTGGAAAGCGTCCCTGCCTGTGGCAGGGGGGGCGGAACAGGTTGATCTTTAAGGACTCTGAACCCAACCCACTCCAGAATTCTGTAGTGACAGGGGAAAAGGCCTGAAGCCTTCTTCCTTGTTGCACATCTCAGTAGTAGTTTCATGGCTTCTCACATTCAAGTTGTTCCTCCTTCTACGTCTTGTTTGAAAGAGTTGAAACTTTTAATTTTTCCCTTTACTGGTTTTATCCAAAAAAAAAGAAAACCGTATATTAAGGTTAAAGCTACATGGTGTCTTGATCCTAAGAGGTGGCAGTAGGAAGGTTGAGCAGTATCAGCTGACACATATAACCAACTGAGAAATTTTTTTCCGAAGAAATACTCTGTATTTCATGTTATCATGGATTTTGGAGATAGAAAAGGCAGTGGGGATGTAGTATGACTTATTTCATAACAGAAGTAATTAAATACTCAGAAAGAGATGTTTTTTTTTTCCTTACCAGGCAGTAAAGGCCTTCCCTGGGAAATTGAACACATGCAAGTGATGAAAACAATCATCAGTACACATCAAGTCCTTTCATGACAGCAACCAGAACAAGTTTCCCTTTCAATTTTAACTTCTGTCAAGGAGTAATACTCTACTGCTTTTTGATAACTTATCTAGCACTATTCCACTCATCACAGTACTTTGTTATGTTTGAACCCAGTGAACTTGCTACATTTATTTTTTTAGATTTTACAGACACAGGAACTTGGCAGCATAAAGGTGTTTGATGGGAAGAGTTGACAGTGGGTATTTCTTGAAGAACACCAACCATCTGAAAATGGTAATGCTATCATGCTGTGGTTTTTCACAAGACTTAACCCCAGTCATGGACAGCATTAACATTTTTTCAGAGTGAAAAGAAAACCTATTATTTTATTATCTGCTAATATAATATCCACAACCTAACTATGTCCACTTTTCTGGGGAACCAGCTGTGCAGAAAGAGTGCATATAATTGATCTAACATTTGACCATATATATAATGGCTATCTATTTCATTAAGTTTGCAAGTTACTCACATTTTAAAGAGAGAAAATGTGAGTGAACAAATACTTGATTTTCATGGCATGAATAAGAATCAGGATGGTGAGGGGAAAGATCTGTTTTCTTCCTTAGGGCACCTTCTATTGACATGTGTCTATACAGGATAGGTGCTCTAGGATCATCTTTGCTTCAGCAAACCAATGCTGCTGAATGTGGCCTCAAATGGACAGGGAAATCAAACTGAGCTTCAGTGTCACACAAGAAATGAGATTGTCTCTGGACTCTCCTCTCTTTTGCCACGATATTCTTCCTGCTTTTAAAGTAATTTTCTCTGGAAATTTAATAGGAGTATGCTTTTCTTTACCGAAATGCTTTTCTTTACTGAAATATGCTGCACCACTTTGGGAGTTCCCTCTCAGAGTTATGGCTATGACTTTGGAAGGGGTAAAAGTGGCTCTTCCTTTTTGGTGGTTTTGGCCCCCCAACTGTATGCAATCTGGGAGAGCCACTTAACCTAGAGACTGATTTGGAAAACACTTATGCCCTGCAGCAGTTCTGTCTGAGTGTAAAAATCACATTCAGTGAGACTCTTTGTATGGGACACTTTTTTATGAGGCCATTGATTTCTGTAAGTTTCTGTGGTCTGGAGTGCTCTGTGATCATTCTTTGTACTGGGGATTCACAGGCAGAACACTGCTAACAGAAAGAGGTGTTCATATTGATACATGACAAACATTAAACATATTTCTTAATTTATGGTGAGTACTTTGAGTTTTTTAGTTTTCCCTTTTGTTCTCCCATCAAATTAATGTTTCATAGCTAAACTATTCCCCAAGCAGATTTAAGTAGAGATAAGAGAGAGTTTTAAGGACTGGCTCTGTCACTCAGGTTTTGTGACTGTGAATATTCAGGAACTATTTTGACCTTCCACAAAATAAATATAACAATACTTTCCTGTTTCTCTACAATTTTCTATGACTTCTTGAAGTTTGTAATGCACGGGTAATCCTTAAGAAAACTAATGATACTTTCATTTTCTCCTAATGACCCATTGACCCATTTCTCCTAAAGAACTGACAATGGAATCTCAAAGAAACATTTTCTGTCAGTTTTTTTCTTAGGTATAATTAAATTCTGTAGAAATTAATAGAAGTTGTACACACCAAAAGTTTAATCCATCATTTTTCTTTCCTAATAAAAATGAAGAAATGAAATATTTGTGTAGGAAGTAAAACCAAAAGAGCTAAAAGGTGACAAAGTAAAACACAGGTTGTGTTCAAAATGTTACATGTTTGACATCCTAGTAAGGATTTGCTAATACACAAAGCTGCTGTTTTTTCACTGCTTTTCCAGACTCTATACCCAGCAAGCATGCCTGTATGCAGAACAACTTGTCTTTTTACATGTAGAGCAGAGGTTTTTTCCCAGCATAACGCTGACTGATTCATGATTTCTGTTCTCCTCCCACAGCTGTACCAGTTTGTTCCGTGTGAATTCTGGTAAGAGGCATAGTACAGTGTTAATGCTAATGTGTAGGAGTCAGTCATAGGTAAAAACCCCTATCACGATTAGCATTAACAACATACAGCCAGCAGAACTCCACAGACTGGAGTATGAGACATAAAGAACTCAAAGCACTGGGTTTTCCCCTTGACATACCTAAAGAAAAAAAAAAGAAAAAAAAAGAAAAAAAAAAAGAAAAAAAATACATATCAAGAAATTATGGCAGAGGATGGAGAAATATCAGAGAGGGAATTATTGCAGTTAAATACACAGGAACCATCTGCTGTACATTTAAACCCAGTCAAACTTGCCATTGTTTAAGTTAGAGAGAGAGAACCAGAGTGCATTGAGCTTGCTGTGAGCAGGCAGAATACAGATTGCAGCATGGTCTTCCTTAATTTTGTATCCCTTTAGGTATCAGTTAATGAAGACTTCTAATATAAACCCAGTTCCTCAAAATGTTTTAAACTCCCCAAAAAACAAAACCAAAAATGACTTGATCTATTCTGATTTAACTAAGAAAAAAATGCCTCTCAGGAGAGCTGACTCTTTAACAGGATGTGTGAAACAGAGCTAAAACACAATCATACTTTCATCAGTATACAAGGTTGATGTTTAGGCAACAAATATTCCTTTGGATTCTGGTATAAATGAGCAAGCAGAAAAAAAACCTTTTGGACAGATGTCTAGAATCCATATGCAGGGCTCCTACACCCTCATACCTACCTCTAACCAGTACATTAGAATGAGATGAATTAATATAATTGCCTATGTTGAACCATTTGCTAATTGCTCCATAATATTAACCAGTCCATTAACTGGTGCTTTGACCATAAAATTAATGTGCTGAATCTTTTTGACCAAAGTTGAACACTTTTTAAACTTATTTCAGCCTATTATCAGTTCTCCTCTGGAAACAAACAAGGAGATACAGTTTTAGAAAACAGCAATTTCAAATATCTGCAAAGAAATCACATCATGAAATAGAAATACACTCAGTAAAAGCAAGGGTAGAGAATCATCATTATTATATTAAACTACCTGATTTATTTTTACAATTTTCTGTTACTTACATCAGTAATAAGGGTTGAATTGTTGAGACAGTCTTTCCAAGCAGTTCTAAAAAGGCCTATGCAATGCCCATTTAGTTCTCTGCTAAGTATGTCTTGATTGAAATATATTTTTCTTTATCTATCCTTCTGAAATAAAGTATCAGCTCCTGTGCAGAGTTCATAAATAGTTGAATCTTGTTTGTTTTCTCTTTGGTCTCCCAGTAACCACTTAAAAAAAACAAAAAACAACCACTTTTTTGTTGTTTAATCAAAAAGTAACAAGAAAGCTTGTATGAGAAATGAGGCATTATATATGAGGCAGCTTTGGAGATCTTTTTGTGTATGTAAATTTTAAGAAACTGATGTACTTTTATAACTTCCTTACTGTTACTAACACATGTTTTAAGGGGAAGTTAAAATGTCATAGTAAGAGTGTGATCTAATTTAGAGATTTTAGGGAAATTACCTTTCACTTTGTGCCACTCTAAATGAAACCAGCCTCGTACATGGCTGCAATATGTGAGTGTCAAGCAAAAATTCCAAGGTGAATATAAAATTTTTGGTAGGCAGAAAAAGGCGGTTTAGAAATTTCCAAACCTCAGGTTTAAAGTGATGATTCAGAGCTCTGTTGAGTGTTCAGAGTAAACTCCCACTAAAGCTGGGCACAGAGAGCTGTGGTGTAAGATTTGCATTTGTGGGCAGTGAAGTGAACAGTTTTTAAACCTGTGATACAATGTTGTGTGTCTGCTTGCGGTATGTGTTTGTAGGATGAGGGACAAAGGCCAGGGAATAAGGATAAAAGATCCAGGTTAAGAGATTAATTTTTGGTGGGGTTTTTGTTTGTTTGTTTTTTGTTTGAGTTTTTGTTTTTTGTTTGTTTTTAAGGAAGAAAGCAAACCTGTAATTTCTGTCAACTAAAGGTTACTGTCTTACCAAAATTCATTCTGTATGGAACCTTCTTTGAGCAGGGCTTTGAATTTGATGATCTTCAGAGAATCTTTTTAACCTAAATTATTCTTGAATTCAATTATTGTGCTTTTAATGTCCCTAAGTCCTTATTCACTTGATGTCACCCAGTGGGGAAAGGTATGTATGAAGGGCTCAATGCAAAACATCAGTTCCTTCTGTGGAAACACTAAATTTGTCTTCATTAAACTTTGGATAAGGATCACTTTAGGCAATAGGACAAGAGCTTTCATACCAAAAGCTTCTGTCACCTCCAAGTCTACTGCATCTAGAATATTTGTAGAATATGTTTGTTAATTTGCACTCTCTTAAATGCATTCCAGGTTGCTATTCTTTACACCATGCTTCCAAATTTTAATTATTTAATGTCTTAAATGGGTTTTGCTAAAAAGCAAATGTTTTTATCTGTGGTTGGCAGCAGCCATTTGTGATTGACAAAACGGCTCTTTTTTCTCTTCAGTCTGCCTGTGTTCAGACTTGGAGAAGAGATAGTTTTGAAACAGATCACTTAAATAATCTAATAATTGTTTCTCTAGAAGCTGAATGAGTGCTGGACTTGCCCATGCCAACTTCCGGCACTATTGTTGAGCAGTGATAGAAGTGAGAGACTTTGGGCAGCACATGGTCTCTGCAGCTTTATTCCAGAGCCAGCCCTTCCTGGCAAAAGCACAAGGCCATAAACACAGATGAGAATTTACTTTGGGGCTTTACTACTTCCATGATCTTGGATTTATGTAATGGAATAGTTTTGCCTAGGCTGCTATACTTGCATTTCAGTTTTGGCTTTAAAAGATGCATAGCATCTCCAACACTGCAAACTGTCTGGCTTCTGTGTGCTAAAGACAGAAATACAAATCATGCTTTATCAGGAAGTGGTGAGAAATGACACGTGTTTCCTCTTGCTGAACCTTTGTAACAGCCTTTTGTACAGCTGTCAGGTTTCTTTTACATGAACAAATACCTGTATTGTTCCCTGCTGTCTTCTCAAACAGCTCTAAAAATGTGGCCTTGACATCAGTGGAAACAGCAATCATCTCCTCAGGTTTAAATATAATGAAATAAAATCCCCTGTTATTTCCCTTGCAACATTAATAAAGAAAAAGCTCATAGGATCTGGTCTGAGTTTCCTCTTCTCTTTCCCAGCACTGTCTTTCTTCTCCTGTAATCAGGAATAAAACATGGATCCTTCCTATCTTATCTGCTGACCTCTGGTCATTAGGTCCCATCCACTCATCTGCTTCTCTGTTCCTTCACCTGTTGCAGTGACTTCAGATAGGTGTGTGTTTTATTTTCATTTTCAGACTTCATGTCTGCTTTCCCTGCTACTGCCTCCATGGAAGCTGTCCAATTAAAAAGTCAGATTCCCTTCAGAAGTATCATCAAAAGTATAGTTCAAAGTACTTAGTTGAACTGTGACAAATGCTTCTTTCCCCAGCTGTATATTTGGACATTTTTGTATGGTACCTAAAGGTTCTGAGGGGACTCACTGTAGTCCACTGAAGGATTAGAAGCATCCAGCTCATTAGTCAGGTTATGTGAATCTTAGCCAGTTTTACCTCTCCAGTTCCAATGACCAAACTCTTACTTACTTATTGCCCAACTGGAGGGGCTTCTTTGTCACAAATCTGGAATAAAATTCAACTTTTTGTCCCTGGATTGATAGGAAGAAGACATGCAAGCTTTGGTAGTACTTCCCAATATAATTTTTTTTTTTTTTAATGAAAAGCATGTGCAGCTTAGGAAATTAATGCCAACTCTGCAAAATTCAGTAGCCAGTTTAGAAAGATAAAAGGTGTTCTCCAAACAGCAAAAATAATTTAGAACTTGCCTTTTGGGAAGCCTTATCTGCTGATGCTTAGGGTTGTGCTCTCACATCTACTAAGTCCTTTTCTGGTGGGAGGAAAGGCAGTTCACAAAGGGTAGAAATCTGCAGTTATAAGTATATAAACTCATGTATAAGTATGTAAACTCACAGTCCTGTTGGAAGAATTGGACTGTGATGGACCCCAAGCCTGATGCTTTGGTAGTGAGAGAGTGTCTTTTGAATCTTTATTGCTCTGCAGTCATGGAAAAACACATTGTTTTGTAAAAAAATAAGACCACAATGGAATGTACCAATTTCAGAGGTGTTTTTAGCTTTGAATAGCAGAAATCTAGCTTTGACTGAAAGAGAATTAGAGTTAATACAATTAAAAACTCTATGAACGTTTTAATCACCCATGAAAGGCTGTTACATATAAGCAGTATACAACCATCCATTTTCAGATATCCTGTTTACATTTTCAGGAGGTTTTTAAGTCTTCTCATCTAATTTCTCAGAAAGCAAAGCTATTCTTTTAAAAACATTTTAAAAAATATTGAATTCAGGTTTTTAAGATACTGGAAGAGCTCCAAAGATGTGTATGTAGATAGAAAAAGCTTTACTCTGCCAAAAACATTTCTGTATAATAAAACATACCTCCACTTAGTGGTTCAGTAGCTGGATAATCTGTTTTTTTAATACTAACTTTCAGCTACTTTGCTTACTCCTTTGTAAATTAATAATTGCCATATTGAAAAACCAGTAGAATAAATTATTGATCCCAGATATTTGCTGCCAAAATTGGAATCCAAAGCAAATTTTTATCATCAAATAAAACCTTAGAGTTTTTGCCAGACAGGTATTAATGATGAGCATGGAGATCCTGTTTTGTTTATCTGATTAGGGATTTCAAGAAAGCTATGTTGAATTCTTATATTGGTATTTGGATCATGTTAATTTTAAAAAGAATTAAACAAACCATTGTAAATTATGTAAGTCTAATGGGTATATTTTAAAGAAGGCATTTCTCTGCTGCTTATTTATGAAATGAGGACAAAAACTTGACACATTATCCAAAACTACTTCTTTGATCAAAATTTTAAAAGTCACACAGTTAGTTTTCCACACCTCAAAATGCCTCTGACAAGCTGTAGGCAAGACAGTAACTGCAGATGCATCATGAAACTCTTCCAAGTAGGCACCTTAATGCTGTAGAAATTCTATTCCATGCTGCATGTTCTTCCAAACTATTGACCTCAGAGCAAAAGGAGGAGTGCATGAGCCAACAAGCAGCATGCAGGCACCTTTCCTGTGTGAGCTGTCCCACCAGATAAATGAGGTCACCACGAAGGTGAATTCAAAACCAGCAAGGGAACTGCCTTTGCAGTCTCTGGATGGCTGGAGGCATATTCCATAAGGATGCCTGCTAGAGTATTTCTGCATGTGTGCAAAAGTTTGAGGTTCAGACTCCCTGACTCTTGAGTCCTCTAAGCCCTGCCCTGGGGGCCCCTCCCTTGGCCTGGTCCCGTCTCCTTTAGCACACGAGCGTCTCATTTTTAAAAAAGGAGTGCATACAAAAATAAACAAACACCAAAGAACCAAGCTAAAAAAACCTACCTGCTATGAGGCAGTGTCTTTACACAGAGATACAAGCAAAACCAATGCAGCAAGAAGGCCACAGACTTCCTTTGTTCCATCTCACAGGTTAACCATGATCACTCAGCTTGGCTTTTTTTTTTTTTCCTTTTTAAGGAGAGAGAGAGAGAGAGAGCAAAAGAGAGAGACAGAGAAAGAAGGTAAATGGAAAATGAGGCAGGAATAATTGCCACAGAGATGTGTTGGTCTGGCTGGCTCCTGATATCCTGTCAGCATGAGTTAGGTGGAGAAAGCCTCTCCAAACAACTTGAGACCCTTTATAAGTCATGAAGGTGACTCATAGCTAACCGACTCGCCTTGCTTTTAGTAAATCCCCCGCTTTCCTTTTCTTAGAACAGAGCTTAAAAAAAAAAAAGAAGAAAAAAAAGTAGAGAAACCCCAAGGAAAACAGAAAACTCCAATCAAATTGAGGACTTTTTAAAAATGCACCATGTACTTTCCTTGCCTCAGACATCTTGACATCAGCCTTTGAATTGAGTAATAATCATAATAATAAATGAAAATGATTGTTTAGTGGTGCTGGTACACTTAAACAGGTTGTGGGTATGTTGTGTGAGAGAGTTCACTCCAGTATCTTCTGACTGAAGAGGGAGTTCACTGTGGTGAGGTGTTTCCTACTTTTCTCTATATTCCTTTCCAGGGCTGTCCTGCATGGAATTTTTGTGTAACAATTAACCCTGGCAGATCTAGGCAAAAAACCCCCAAACTCAATAAATGATCAGAGACACTGGACAGCTGTAGCTGGAACAGCTACAAAACCTCTAAAACCAGGGACATACTTTAGTGAAATTAGGGTGTATGTGGGGGACTGTAAACCAGTGGGTTGTGGAAACCTCTTACTGAAATTATATAGCATTTTTAACACCATTGAAAGACCACTGCAGATGACTGGAAAGACATCTTGGTTGGTCTAAATGGACAGGAGATACAGTATTATACAGTCCTTAGGTTCTGAACATATTCCCTGAAAAATCCAGTTTATTTTCATTTCCAGCAGCAAAAATGGTGGCTGCTACTGCCTGATTTTTCTCAGACACTGAGGTTTGTATCTTTTAAAAAATTAATATATTTTCACTGTGAATACAGGATCTTTTTGCCTTGAGCTTTGGAAGTTCTATGATGCTTTTAATAATATTTTCTTTCAGATCTCACTAAGATGGCTGAAATACAATAGTTCCATTTACCAGCCACTGAAATATAAGGAAAAAATTCCATCAAATCCCATCTTAAACATACTGTTGCTATCTTTGTTTTAGGTGTGTGATTACAAATGTCTTAATTTTCCCCAGTAAGCCCACATAAGTTTCTGGTGTTTGTCCTCAGATCTGCACTTCCATGGTTCCACCAGACCCTCATTGCTCATTAACAATGGGATAGGGTTTGACTTCCGTGATTATAGAGACGAGTTTGAAGCTGTGGCTGGAGCAGTGGTGTTTCCCTGACACATCCCAGGCAAAGCAGCTCTTGGAAACACAAACAATTTTGTCTCCCAGGGCCCCTGCTTTGGGAGCACTGCTGGAGGAGAGGAGGGTGGTCAGTGGGGCTGAGCTCTGGTGCTCATGCCTCTGGATAGGTGGGGAGGCCATGGCAGACACCTCTCTGTGCTCTTCCTGCACCTGTGCCTTGAAACAAGGCTGGATTTCTCTTGGGCTCTTACTGAGGAAAAGGAAAAAAATCCTGAGCTACTTGGTCCTCTTCCCCCATGATCTTCTCCCATGTGATACTTGATGTACGGCCAAAACTTGGGGCCAGATTTTATGGGAAGGAAGTGTGAGATTGGACACTCAGATTGTCTCCAACCTGATCATATTACAAGACAATTTCTTAATTTTTACCACATATTCTTTTTTTTTTTTTTTTAACTTGCTTGATTACCTTGATTTCAGTATAAATTGAAAACCTATATTCCTAAGGAGATCAGACTTAGGGAATTATTTTATATGTCTGTGACCATATCTGTTGGTGTCCTCTCTAATAACTTGAAATCAGGGATTAATTTGAACACATTTGATGATGAAGGGGCATTTTGAGGATATGAAGCTCCTATAATTTCTGTGACAACAAATGTGGAGATTAGACAAGATGTTATTAAAATTCCCTTTTGTGGCAAGGATGGGAATTGGATTTCAACTCTTATTAAATATCACAATTTTGCAGTTCTACAGGCAATAAGATTTTGTTCATTTTGCCACTCAAAAAATGACCAAGTTTGTAAGGGATTATTTTAAATGCATGAAACCACCATTTGGTACATTAAGTGATACATAATGTTGGGTTAAACAACATATAAAATCCTAATGTTGCTAAGAACAATATGCACAGGTAATTTAGCAGGATAACTGTCAGCTGGGTTTTGATGCCTACTTAGGGTTAGAGTGTTTAGGGTTCTGTACATGCATTTGTTTGAAGGCAGGTAGAAAAGCAGCTCCAAATGCTCAGGCCACAGATGCTGTGAGGTGGTCTGGTGGCATTTCTGTGGTCTGGGGTGCTGCTGAGGCTGTCCCAAGCTCTCTTCCTGCTCCTCTGGGTTTCCCTCCCTAAACTCTATTTTGCAACTTTCAGCAATTATTAACATGGTTCTGCACTTGAGTATGGTGCAGCATAATTTCCAGGGAGATTAGGATAAACAAAATTTGTATTTTCAGTTGTGTTCATATGATTCCAGTGGCTACTGTGAGGCCCAAAGCAATATCACCTTGCAGGAATGTAGTAAAACCCTGGAGTCTTTCTTGTTGTCCAGCTTACATAGAAACATAAATCTCCTGGACGACAAGGCAAAGATGCTTAGGTTTCCTGTCTTCTATGAGCAATATATTCATACAAGGAATAGACTCTAGTCCAAAACTTATGGGATTCAAAGTGAGTTTGAGCTGAGTATGACACGAGTCAGACACATAACACTCAGCACTGACTTCACTTGAGGTAGCGGTTAAGGCTCAAAATAACTTACCAGAGACAGGAGCAAACCACAATTTGGGGTCTATTAGAAAATAGACAATGGAGGAGGTGGAAATGCTAGGTTTAATTTAAGTTGCTTAATGACAGAAGTACTATTTTCAAACAGAGTTTCTTCATGAGTAACTGCAGAGCTTTAAAATATAGGTCACTGGGAAAGGTAACAAAAATCTACAAGTAACAAGCTTCCCTTTTTATTAGCTGCAATTTTTTTCAGACTGTCCAGACTTATCTTCTCCCTTTTGAAATAAGTTTTGTTCCTTAATGAGGCTTTTTCCATTGAAAATTTCAAAATTGCTAAAACTTGTCTTTGCAATAAAAGCTGCCTGTAAATTTTGATTTTCAGTACCCTTTTAATATTTTCATGGAAATTTTGACATTTATGAGACAAGATATTTTTGAACAAAAGTTCCATTAATATTACCATTTCAGTTAGCCAAAAAGTATTCTGTATGTTTTAATCAGTTCTTGAACACTGTGTAGTCTAAAACATTTGAGATGGACATTTGAAGCTTTTTAAAATCATCTCTCCCCATTCTCCTGTATTCCTTTGCCACAGTTTCTGGTACTTCAAGTTGTGCAATCCTGGGACTTAAAGAAAAATGTATTGCTTTTATAGGAAAATATGTTTTTCTTGTGGACACCAAAATTCTGTCCAAGTTACTCTTTAAGTGCCTTCTACTGTGATAATGAAATTGTACTGATGAGCCAAAGAGAAGACAGAATGTGATTGCTCAGATCTATCATCCTTTACTGGTGGAGCTTTAAAACTGATGAACAGTGCCTTCTCTTTCTTGTCCATCTTCTTGTGCTTGCAATGGAGATGCTGCTTTCTAAATCCCCCACAAAAGCAAGATGCTTTGCAGGACCTCCTTGGAACTTGTCTTTTCTGAGGACCTAGACCTAGATCCAGTGCCCCAGGAGATGAGCAGGCTCAGGAAAACCTTGTGGTCCTCCTCCATTCATGTCAAAATGGACAGTGGGGAATCCAGGAGCATATACCAGAGCAATAGGTAGGTGGTGCAGATGGTGGAGTGCAGCTTGGAAGGTGTTCCAGTGGAAAACTGGACATCAGAATTTGAACATGAACTCCAAAGTCCCCATGGCCAAGCCCTGGAAAGACACAGCAGTGATGGAGAAAACTGCTTGAAAAGCTGGATCCTATTGTTAGCGTTCGGAAACACACAACCACGAAAATGATCATCTGTTGGTGCTTTTATTAAGAGCTCTGGGTGTCAGGAGTATTCAACTCAAATCTGACTCCGACCATACATCCAAGATGAACATGTTTTTATATTCTACTGTTATATAACTTTCATGTTAATTATTAAACTTATATTGTTCTATTGTATACATAGATTTCAGTCAAGCATGGATTCTCATGGTTCCCCCTTAAATTTCTAACATAGTTTCTCATGATTCTTCTTATGATTATGCAATAATTATATTTAGTTACTAAACAATCATCACATCTAACAATTATATCATTTATCATACTGCTTACGCAGGTGCAACACAAAGCCTAACATTTCAGAGTCTATTTTAACATTTTTCCAGGTCCCCACTCTCAGTATGGAAAACAGATTTCTTCTACTTTTTTAAAGGAAAGACTCAGTCTCAGAAAGTAATGGAAACTGGAACTAGTAAGCAGGTTTTTTTAATACTAGAAGGAAATGGATATTAATGTGAATTGCTTTTGAGATTAACTTTACAAGGCAGAATGGGCTATAGTCATAGAATACACATTTTAATGCATCCTGGATAAGTCTAAATGTGACTGAATAGAATTCAGGTATAATTAAAAAGATGTTTTTTAATGCTGAATTACTCTGTGTAATTTTTAAGTGCTTGGAATTGCATCCAGACATCAAAGAATAATGTTTGCATTTATATCCTAATGTTGTTTTTCCTAATAGAGTCCTCAACTTACCGTTGGAGCTTGCATAGTTTCTGGATGTTTTCTTTATTACAGCCTTTCATTCTTAAAGGAGAACCAGGCTTTCAGTAATTTTAATTTCTAGCAGACTCTGACGCAGTCCTTTATTTTTCATTATGTTTATCATCCATGCTTTTTCCACTTGGTTTCTAGGAAGGAAGGGACAATATAGGACAGGTAGAAGAGAAATCCCTGCTGGGCTTGGCAGGAGGAAAAAGGAGCAAGGAGAGGGAAGTGCTAGCTGTGTAATGAAATAGCAAAAGATGCTTTTGTAGTAGAGTGCAGAAAGGTTGAATTTCCACGTCTCCTCATGAAGTACTTATTGGAGCTTTCCTGTTCAGCTGTATAATGTAGTCTACAATTGCATTAGGCATTGAAAATATGCCTGAGGAAATTAATCACCCCAAAAATGTGTTTAGTCCAAGCTGGGACCACAGAAATATGTCTGTAACCTTAAGCAGGGATGTTTTATATTTCTATTGCTTTTTTTACCCTTGGTGTTGGTGGGCATGGGACAACATGACACCATCTCGGAGAAACGACCTTCACAAACCCCTTAGGTTCCTCACTAAGCTAAATCATCTGGTATGTGTCTTAGTAGGGAATCACAGCTAAGCTTCAACCCAAAACTAAAAGAGAATTTTTTCTTTCATCCTAGCCCAACTGTTGCACTTGTATTTTCACAGAGAAGGTGTAGCCACATTTCTCTTCACAAAGAAAAGGAAGGCACAATTCTTCCCAAGAATATTCTTATCTCATTTGCCGTGCCTGTGTTGTGCCAAAGTAGAATGCACTGTGGAGATTGTTTACCCAAAGCGATGGTGTTTTTTTTCCTTGGCCTATCAGGGCCAAGGGTGTGCTTGTGTCTGGACTGTCAGCTGACAGTCACGAGATTCAGTGTTGTGTGCAGAGTGGAGTGCTTGGCAGATTCAGATTAGATGTAATGTAATATAGTAGAGAATGTTACAGTATAATAAAGTAATTAATTACCCTTCTGATAAGATGGAGTCAGATGCATCATTTCTCATTCCTCCTTCGTCGGGGCCTTCTCAATGCAGCCATAAGAAGGGGAAACTTGGACTGCCTTCACTGCTGTGGAACCTCCTTCTATCTGTAGGCCATTTACTACTCTGTGCCTTCCTTGTGTGGCACTTGAGAATAAGTACCCTGAGTAGTCAGAACAATAGTTGTATGATTTTTATACAAGTTACACAGAAAAATGTGCCGGTCACAGGTAAATGCCCCCAGGGGGAGACCAGGTATCAAATCCATCAGTTCTTACTTCCTTCTGAAAAGTCAGAGTTAAATTTTTGGGAATCAGAAGAACATTTCCATAGATTATTGATCACTTAAACTGAAGAAAATGGCAAGTCTGTGGAATTTATTTTCTCAGAAGTTTTATTGTATTTCTGAGGGTTGTAATTGTGGGCTTTTTTTGCATAAGCCAGGTTAGTGCTGTGAAAGAAATGCTGTATTCTCTTGTTCCCACTTTTCCCCAAATAAGTAGTTTTAGATGTGAAATTGGACCAAGGGACATCTGCCTTCAAAAATAATCACCAACTGTTTGAACTTACTGAAATATTATTATTAAATTCCAAAAGTACATGGTCACATACCCTCAGCAAAATGTGGGAAGTAGAACAGCAGTTCAGAAGTGATGAGAATATAGGACTGAATACAAAGCAAAAGAATGGCAAGCCTCTTGTTTCCTCACAAGAGAAGAGTTGGCAATATTTTAGGGGCTATCTGCAGGTTTTTCTGAGTGCTACTGGAAAGTCAAAAATCCTTTCCCTGAAATAAGAACTATTTTGCCTTTAAAGATGATTTGCATGCTGCTCCTTCCTGAGCTGCATCTGTGTTCTCTTTGGTGGTTGTGTTTAGTCACTTTGCCCTGTGGTCAGATGCAGTGAGATTAGGTTGATCTTGTAATTGAATTTCCTTCCAGTCTGGTGTTATTCAGTGGTTCAGGAGAATTCAGGTAGAATATAGCACAGATAAAGAATTTCTTGGAAAAGAATGAAAACTCACAGGTAGTAGACAAAACATTCTGACAGAAGATGAAGTTAATGGTACATATTTTGAGTTTTGAATCTTGAGTTTATAATCACTGCTCACCTCTTGTTAAGGTGTAAGCTAAGGACCTCTGCCCTGTCTTCTCCCCTTTGTACCACAAATTTTATCCATATGGAATATTAGGATACTTCTAAGTGAGTGTCTACTTTGATAAGCCATTATCTGCAAAACATTAGGAATCATTAAGAATTCCACAGTGCAAGGTATCCTTACAGCTCCAGAATTTTTCTTTGTCTAGATGTCTAGGAAAATTTAGGTAAGGATTATGAATTTGCATTGTTTTATTCACAGCTCCTAATCTCTTGCAGTCTGCCCATCTCTAATCATCCAGCAAAAGCCTTTAGCAAGAACTAAATCAGAAATATCTACCATGAGTTGGTAATTTAGAGCTGGGTCTGAGCTCATGGCACAGCTCTGTTTCAACAACATACTAGAACATACTAGGCTGCCAAATCAAGAAGAAAAACAGATGTTAATTTTCTATGCTGAGAGACTATGCTAAAGTTTTGTATGAGAAAAATATTTAGTAGCTATTAGAAAAAACAATGTTGTAAAGAACATGAAAACACCCATAAATGTTTTCTGTGGATAAATAAATTACCCAATGAGTAGAACAAAAAGTTCACAAAGAAAAAAACCCTCCCCCCAGCCACTGCTGCTTCCCACTGAGATTGTTTTTCTTTGCTGTAAGACATGCAAGGTTACAAGTGTGTAAATATAACGTGTTCTGAAAGGGTTAATGGAGTTTATTTCCTTCCTTCATAGTCACAGGAAAATGACTTAGGTCAATTTCCTGTATGATAGAGAGCTGTATCACACTGTGAAACACTCAGCTGACAGTTTTATGGCAAGAAGGAGCAGCTCTGTGAGGTCTTCAAAGACAGTAATGTGGGTGGGGAATTTTTACAAGCTCTACAAAGTTCAAAAATTTCTGAAGAAGTCAGTCTTCAATCAATGATTTTTCTTTCTGTAAAGTACATGGGATTTTGTGCTTTTTTTCTCCATGATGAATATTTCCTCCCCAGGATACCCTTAATGACAACATTGGTTGGTACTGCAGAGACATGAGATTAATGAAAGAAAAGAGATTGCCTGGTAATATGGTAGTAAGTATTTTTGTGTCAGAGAGGGATGTTGAATAAAAAATTACATATTTAGATGTATTCTATGCTTTTCTCTGTTCCTAGGAAAATGGAATAACTTTATAAATTGTTCCACAATTGTATTTTCTCTTTAAATGTTAGTAAGGTGTATTAATAAACTTATTAATAAAGTAGCAGTAGCAATAGAGTAAGAACAACAACAAATAATTTAAATAATTTAACTCATTTGCTGAATCATAGTCATTAAAAATTTTCATTAGATACAAGCACTCTGCATTTAAGAAATGGGTGAATAGGTAAGTAAAACAAAAGCAACACATAAACAAATGGAGAGGGCTTTCAGGGAGGTAACACACCTCTGAGAAAGGTTTTTAGGCAGGAGAGTGTCACAAGGTCGTAGCTGGGAGCAGAAACTCATTGGGTAGGGAAGATGTCACTATAACCAATATCACTATAACTTCACTTCTATTTAGCTTTTTAGAAGAATGGAAAAATGGGGTCTACCTTTCCTGGGCTGGCATCCTGGAAGCTCATGGCTGCAGAGAGGACAGGGTGTTTCAATGCCATGAGGAGCTCTAGGGCTCCTAATCACAGCCTTCTCTAAGTGGCAGTGGCAGAGCTAGAATAATCAAGCCTTGAGGTATAACAGCATGTGGTGCCAGCATCAGGTTGTCTTGGGAAACCAACTAGTAATTATGTACCTAAAAATCATGTTATTACATCACACCTAACATGGCCTTCAAAGGAGAGGCAGTGGTCTTCAGTGGGGCCATCACTTTTATTTTGAGTCACAACCTCAAAAGATTGCTTCTCTGTTGGAGGGAGGGATGAAGTAATATGTCTGTCTTGTTAGAAAGAGAGCAACAAAACCCTTCACTGAGAAAAGTTACAGCTGCATGTACCAGCATGTTCTCTGTAAAAAAGGACATGGTAGCACTGAGGACTGTGAGATGAGAGTCCTTCCTTACACAGCCAGCATGTGTGGGGTTAAACACTCGTGTCTGGTAATAGTAGATCTGGGTCATCTACATTTCTGGAACTACAGAAAAACAAATTACAATACCACAGACCAGAGCTTTCCTCAACACATATGAGCAGAGAAGTAGCATTATACCTAATAAACTGGCTGACAGTGTGACAGTGTAGCAGAGTCTATCTATCTATCTATCTATCTATCTATCTATCTATCTATCTATCTATCTATCTATCTATCTATCTATCTATCTATCTATCTTTCTATATATTTATTTCCATGTAGGTTGTAGTTATATGACTATTCCAGTATTTCAAGTTGCCTCAGCCTGAGAATGGCTAACCTGGACACATAGGTCACTGCATGAAAGTGAAGTGAGATTCCTCAAATGTGATGCAGTTGGAGGTCTGGGCGAATCAGTGGCTGCTAGAAGCAGCCATCAAATTGTGGGCAGGTATTCCAATCCAGAGAATCTCTGGCACACAGGAGTGGTTGATCCCTGGTATGAAGTGCAAAGCCCAGGAGAATGGCTGGCTTCAGAAGAGACTCCATAAAACCCTGCATAGTGGGGCACAGCAGGGACCGAGGTTCCAGCTCCTCCAGAACTGCTGGAGTTTTTGCTAAGGCATCTTAAAAGTTCTACTTCAATTTAGGGCAGTTTGGGCCTGAGGCTTTAATTTAGGGCAGCTTGGTCCTGAGGCAGTCCTAGTGGAAGGGAAGTAATAGTCTGGAGCCAGAGGCCTCAGTGAGCAGAGCTCACTGGGAGAGATGAGGTGCAGGAAACCAGGGGAAATGCTGCTCCCTACTTAGTAAAAGTTTTTTGAAACAGAAATGTTTCCATGAGGCCTATGGTCATCAAAGAATTGCACTATGTTTCTGGATTCTTGACCAACTGTATGTGATGTCTCCAGGTGTGAGACTTTGGTCAGAAGCAAAATGCCAGCATATTCATTTAGCAGTGGTAAACCTTTTTTTTCCTGTTCCTTCATGTATTCTCCATTTTAGGATATTTTTTCCACTTTCTTTGTGTGCAGCCATGAGGGCTTGCAAGCTTCCCTGAATGAAAACTGGAACTATGATGTTACTACAGAATTCTTGAGTCTGAGTTTGCCGAGGAAAACACCCAATAACCCACAAATTCAGTGTTGTTCTCTGCCCAGTGAAATGTAGCCACAAGAGAACCTCATTCTTTTAGCTTGTGCTCCTTTACCCTGCATTCTCATATCCTGCAGGAAAAACAGGTGTCAGAGTAGAACAAGGAAGATCTGGTATCAGCCAGGACATTTACCTCTGTCATTTCAGCTCCATGCAGCAGCTATCAGCTACTAAGCACAAGTGAAACTTTGTGGGACACAGTCTCTTCTAATGATTCAAAACATCAGACAACTGTGTTGCTGTGCATTGGGTGATACAAAGAGATAAATTGGTATGAATTTCCAGTTTTCAGCATGCAAAAGAACATTTATGTGGCCAGAAAGTTTGCTGCCAAGGCAGAGCTGTTGATATGGGCAGGGATGATCTATTGGGAGAGATGAGACAGATCAGTAGCTGTAAAACCCCTTAACCCAAGGGAAGATAGTTCGAGATGAAGAAACTGGTTGCAAGCAAAAGTCGATTCCTCCTAGGACATGTAAAGACCTTGCTCAGTCTGCCCTTGGAGGTTGAATGTAATCATTGTAAGTGTGTGCATTAACATGGATTTATCTCTTTCGTCTCCACCCCAGACCATGGTGGTCTTTGCTGTAGGTCCTCGGATGACTGTGGGCACTTCTCAGAATGCTAAATGTGTTGATGAATGATTTTCAGAAAAAATAAGACAACACCAGATGGAGGATCATTAGATCTGTAAATTAATTTATGATTCCAGAAAACAAGGTTACAACTCACTGACACACATACACATACACTTCTTGCCCCAGATCTTATAATCCCTTTCTATAGGGTGTACCTACACTCTAGCATAAAAAGAAAACCTTCAGGTATTAAATGTTACATATTTCTCTGAAATTTCAGCCTTTGAAAGATGAATATTTATAAAGGACAGTCCAAAACTAATAACAAGAAGTGTGTCTAGTATTTTCTT
This sequence comes from Molothrus aeneus, assembly GCF_037042795.1. NCBI lineage: Eukaryota > Metazoa > Chordata > Aves > Passeriformes > Icteridae > Molothrus > Molothrus aeneus. The sequence continues at coordinate 14,392,387 of NC_089647.1, read as the reverse complement.
GCCCTCCATGTAGATATCCTATTTTCAAAGTGACATAGCTTCATGCACAAAATTTGAATTTCTGAAGTGACTCATGAAATGTATGCAGGCTCTGTTTATGACTTCTTCACCTTCTTAAACAAAGAATGCCAAACCACTGAACGTTAGGAAGCATTCCTACTTAATTTCTTAGAAGTTTTTGCTGTTCCCCTTTCTAACGAAGGCTGCCGTTACAGTCATATGTCAAGAATGATTCATATAACACAAGATAAGTTTACATATGCCTAACTTTGTGTACTTTCACTTATTCATAAACTTACACACTCATTCTTGTTTTAGATTTTATTTTAATCCTGTATAAGGATGTGTGTTCATTTACTTACAGACACACCATTTATCATATTGCATGGACTTTTGTGCATAACATATATTGCCTGGATGCTTTATTTTTGAAAAAAACAGACACTTAAAAATGAACTCTAAAAACTAGCTTGTCCAGATACATGTATTTTTGTCTCCTGTATGTCATACTAGAGGTATATGGCTTTATTTTACATTTACTGTCCTAATTTTACTGGTTCAAGCAATTGATAGTCATTTGTATGGTAATTAATTTGCCCTTTTGCACATGGTGACCTCACAGATTTCCAGATGTTTGCCAACACAGGCTACTGGATATTTCAAAATCCCAGTAAGAGATGCCTAGGGCAGAGTTTAACGATTTCATATGAAAACTAGAACTGAGCAGGTCTGGATGCATGGAAAAGGTCAGTTCTTGCTCAAGATTTACTGCATAGGCAGGTGAACAAGGAGGTTTATGGAGTCCTTTGTTGCCAGTCATGTTCCAGGGACAATAATTTTAATGGAATTGGGACTTTGTACAGGAGCAGGGTGATTCTGAAGTCCCTTTGGGCTTGAATGCAAGCAGGTTTAGATCATTAAAAAGGGATTAATCTCATGAGATGGACTTTAATGATATTGATATCTGTGCTAGATTCTCTGTACAGTCTGTAAGTGGGAAGAGATATACTTTTTTGGACACACTTCATCTGGCCTGGTTTAGATTTCTACTTTAGATGGAGATGACTTGTAATCTAGAAGACCTATTTATCTCCATGACTACTCAGAAAACCTATACATTTACTTCAGATACTCAGGTCTACTTATGCTAGACACTACATTTTTTCAGACAAATCCTATTCCTGGAGCCCAGGCAAAGTCATAGATTAAACAGAAGAGCCCAAGGAAGTGCACTAATCTCAGCATCCTCCTGAAGCAGGGGGTTATATAGGCATAGTAATTGAGATGAAATATTGATTACCAACTTTAGCAACATGAACACAATTCCAAAATTTTTGTAGAGTTATTCGAAAATATTTCAGGTGTGTATTAACAAAATTGATTTATTTTAAACGTATGATGTGACAGATGAATACATGCATTTGCTGTAACATGATCCAAATAAGTCTCCAAGATTCCTCAGTTAAAAAGTAAAGAAAATGTCTGAAATCCATTTATGAAAGCTACTACATGGACTTTATCAATTTGTGGTTTTATCTACAACTGGCTCAAAAAAATCATCTGAGTAAATGTACCTGTAATGACCTCTATTTGCCAAAGGCTGTAAATAAGGAGAGAGGCTGGGAATCTTGTGGCACAGTGATGGCTTTCTCAACAGGCAGTGATTGCAGTTAACTGATTAGTTTCTTATTTATGGAGTGCAATGCAAGAACATTTATCTTGATCTAAACATCAAAACTTTCTGTGGATGCTTATATGCAGAAGTCCAAATTATGATACCCATATTTGAGCCCTTAAAGGCTTGTCATTCAGATGATCAGATTTGTTTGGAGTTAGTAGACCGGATCCATAATCTAGACCTAATCACAACCCTATGGCATTGCCATAATTCTAGCAATACCACAGCCATAAAAAGGTGGATAGGAAGGAATTTACTCACAGCTTTGCAGAAGTACACATTATACCTTTATTTAAATGTGCCACTAAGGACCTCCTCTGATGTTGTACTCCTACCACGTGGTGAAATAGGTAAGACAATACACATGGGTATTGAGTGCAGGGAATGCTTTTCCTTACATTCTGAGCTGTAAACAAAGGTTACTTCACAGCTCAGAGCACTGTGCTATGAAAGCAATTGCACCACTTGAGTGTTTCTGGCATTGCATGCTCCTGAAAGACTCTGCTGCTCCCCTCTTTCAAACAGGAAATGCCACTCAATTTTATCAGATTTTTAAAAACAGGACTGTGTTTTAGCCACAACATTTTCCCTGTGAAACAAAATGACTATATTCTGACACTTCTGAGACATGCACATGCACAGGGGGAAAAAAGTAATTATTTTTTAAAGAAGACTCTAACTTGGATTTCAGCCAAAGTTAAAATCAAAGAATCATAGAATATTCTGAGTTAGAAGGGGCCCATCAGGATCATGGAGTCCAACTCCTGGCTCTGCACAGGTTACCCCAAGTATCCCACCATGTGCCCAACAGTGCTGTCCAAACACTTCTGGAGCTTTGTCAGGTTTGGTGCTGTGACCATTTCCCTTAGGAACCAATTCCAGTGCCCAACCACCCTCTGGGTGAAGAACCTTTTCCTCATATCCAACCTAAACCTTCCCTGACTCAGCTCCAGTCATTTCTTTGAGTTCTGCCACTGGTCACGAGAGTGAAGAGATTAACTTGTGGAGTAGGGTGACCTAGAAGGACTTGGAAAAGAAAAGATGCTTCATTCCAGTCATTTAGATCAATGGAAATCTGGGATTCTCAGTTCCTTCTGGGGGATAGACTACTAAGAAAGGTAATTTGTCCATTAAATATCAAACACATGAGTGATATTTAATTTAAAACCACAACAATAAAATTTTTGCATCGGCATACATGTTCCTACTTATTTTCTAAAAGCAGTATGAGTTTTCCAGACTTTTCCTTTGGAACAGATTTGTAAGAAACTATAAAATAAAGCTAAATAGAAAGAAATGTGTTATCATCTGGAATATATAGTTAAATTTAACACTGATGGAGTAGGAAGCCAATTTTCTTGCAGGTATTAACAACGAACAGCGGTTAATCATTAGTTGAATGGATTCCTAAAAATAGTTGGTTTTTCAAACCCATGCTAACTAGTGTCTTGTGATCTTAATACTGAAGCCCATGGGACATATACCATAAGAATAGCAGGTTTCATTTTGTCTGAATATTATGTAAAATTAATAAAGATTGACTTGAGGGACTGAATGGATTTATTCATGCTGTTCCTACATATATATCATAATGTTGTGTCTGTTGAAGACTCTCACTTGCTTCACTGTGAATTTGGAAAAAGCTGGATCCAAATATATGAAGACAGAAAATGTGAACTATTTCTAAGAATAAAGAGTTTATATATATATATATATATATATATATATATATATATATATATATGATATGTATATATACCTTGGTATGATACATGCACTTATTCAGAGACGCTGAAAACATGCTGTTAAATTAAATAGAAAATCTTGTGTAATCTTATTTTTTGTCTCATGCAACTGTTACTTATTTTTGATTTTCCAATGTCTCAACAGCTAGAAAAATGATGTGGGGACAGATTTCTCTATTTGAAGAAGAAAATCTCATCTGGGATTTTTTTTTAATTTCAATTAATTTTGGAACTCAATACTATCGTTTATTCAAAATTAAAAACCAGGTCCCAGAATTAAAACCTAGTTGAAACTGAAAGAATTTGGAGTCTTACACAAGTGTCACTTCTTCATGTTTCTTTTCAAGAAATGAATCTGATTTTTGTAGTGGCCTGTGGTTATTTTAAGCTGAGAATCTCACTAGTGTGGGGATGGTTTTACAGTTCTTTTAGGAATGTTATAGGGAAAATCTAAAACCTCTCGCTTTTACACTTTTCATGCTGAAACTTTGTGTTTTAATATGAAATTACTCAGGGTTCTTACCAGACATAGGGGAAGTTTGCTCCCAAACTTGTCTTCTGCTCTCAGAGAGGATGAAGTGATGCCTTCCCTTCATTTCTCCTGTTCTACAGGCCCACTATAGTGGTTGTGCACACAGAAGTGAGAACTACTCTCTTCAACATGTCAGAAGACAGTACATCTATTTTCTTTTTGTGAAGCATGAATGTAATGATACCTGTTCTTATTACTGTTTTTTTATTAGTTCACTATTAATTTCTTGAATACACTTCAAATTCTTCTATTCCACGAGCATGTTCAGATAAAATATGCTCAGCAATTTTCAGGTATTTCAGCAATATTCAGTGTGTGTTGAATTCTCCTTAGGTTGACAGGAAGTGTCCTACACCTCACTTTCCCTCCTAGTGGCCTACTCAGCAACCCTGCTTCTTTGAAAAATATTTTAATGAGCTTTGGAAACTTTCCTGTAGTCACAGAAATCCTGATAACAGCACTTGACTTCATGTGAAAGAGGAATTCCAGCAAACCTAATGGGACTATTCAAAAGTTCAAGGTAGAATAAATCTGTTTGTAGGATCAGAACCTGAATTTCTGCAGGATCCATGGAGATTCACCATGATGCAGATGAGAAGACAGTGAAATGATTTTTTAGATCCCTTGTAACAAACCCTTGAGAAAGGTTATTACCCAAAGAACATTTACATCTCATTTTTGGCTGGTCATCTGCTTCCTTCTTGGGACCTGCACCTGCAATGAGTAATTTTTTTTTGTATTTTAAGGCCTCTAAATCACGGATGGAGAGGGAAGGCAGTGAGATGACTATTATTTCCTTTGGATAACTACATGCCATTAAGTTCCCTTATAATTCCAGCTTTTTCTTGCATCCCAGGGTGGAGTTGTTTTACTGTGTGATACATATGAATACTGTTCAGTGATCATTCTGACCATTAAATGTTTTCATCTCTTGAAATCTGCTTATGTTAATTTTTGCAGATCTTCATGCTTTTGCCACAAAGAGAAAAAAAAAACCCTAAATCATTTTGCTACCAAACTACAGGCAACAATTTAAAAAGAATTATTAATTTGGTATATATTTATGAATAAATGTATCCCTTTGCTATTACCACAGTCTTAGAGCTACAATGAAGCAACATGATTTATGCAGAGCTGACTTAAAATACCTACAGAAATAATAGCAAATGAAAGCTTTGACTTAAAAAAGCAACATATTTTTTAGTGATTTTAAGCCCAAGGTGTCTGGAACAACGTCTCTGGCTTTGGCTAGGGCAGGTTGAACCACAGCTATGATTCATCCCGGCAATTCTCAGTTGATTTTATACATTGAATGGGGATTCCCACTGAACAAGGGTAATTCTACAAGAGTGGTTGAAAGTGAATTTCTGCAGCTCAGCAGATTTCTGATTTCAGCCCTGTTGTGAAGATCAGGACTTTATCATCCTACATGTGCATCTGCTGATGTGTTCACTCTGACACTCACGTTCCCTCTACCTAAACCTGGAGGGGCACTGAACTGTGCAGTGGAGGGGCATGGTACCATTTCCATGTGAGAGTTGACTTCTTACTTTCATAATGTTTTCCTCCTTGTCTGTGCCTTCTTTTCCTTTTCCAAAAGTCTTCATCAGAAACAATAAAGAAAAACTCTTTTCGATCTCACTGTCTTGGCTTCTCGAGTTTTTTATCCAAGACACTTTCAGTCATTTACCAGCAGTCCTGGTTAACCCAGAAAGGTCTCAGTTGACTGGAAATTGGCAAATATGTCATTTATCTATAAGAAGGGCTGGAAGGCGTATAGGGGGAGCTACAGGGTTGTCATCCTGACCTCAGTACTGGGCAAGGTGATGGAGCAGGCCATCCTGAGTGCAGTCACACACCATGTGTAGGACAGCCAGCAGATCAGACCCAGCAGCACTGTTTGTGAAAGGCAGGTCCTGCCTGACCAATCCAATGGCCTTCCATGAGAAACAAGGTGACCTGCTTAGTAAATGAAGGAAAGGATGAGGGTGTCTTACCTGGAATGTAATAAAGCCTTTGCCACCATTTCCCACAGCATTCACCTGGAGGAACTGGCTGCTTATGGCTTGGACAGGTGTATTCTTCACTGAGTTAAAAACTGTCTGGATGGCCAGACCCATGGAAATGGAAATCTGTTGATGACATTCCAGGTTATAGCAGGAAGATTAGCATCAAGTTTCTCAGTTTGTCTTGAGAAATTTTTTACTTTCTTCCATCTAGAGCATGGGTAGGAATGCTGGGAATGGAAAAACAATGACATAATTGTGTGCCCTTGGCTTTCAAAAGACTTTTGTATAGGTGATAATAATAATATATAGGTGATAATACTTTGGTTTAGATTATTGTTGCTAAAGATGTATTTGCTTTATTTTGCTCCTCCAAAAACCCAAATATTTGGCTAGAAAATGGACATCTAAAACTATGGCATATGGGTTTAACCCATGCTACCTCAGGGCAGGCTGTTTTCATTCCCTGCAGAGATTGCGTTTCTTTCAGGAAGGAAAGTATATTTCAGTGATCTCAATGAATACAATAAGAAAGATGACTGACTTCCTCTAACTTTTACTTGAAGACAGTGGATGAGATACTTCTGACAGCATCTGCTAGATCTGTCACACTCAGCTGTGTTGGAAAAGAGTCAAAAAGAAATGAGACAATAACACACAAAATATTTAACTTTTGTAAGAACAAGCACAGCTCCTTTAAGGGCCCTGTTCTTTAGGAAGTGTTGCCTTCGTCTTCTGTCAGCTATCCATGGGATTTAGTATCTGGGAAAATGTGAGCATGTGGTCTACAGGACAGTCATGCAGGGGGTCACCTCCTACTCCACATCCCTGAAAGTGCAAATGGTGACAAAAGGGAGTGATGGGGTTTACAGGCAGGTTTTGTTGGATCTGGTTTGTGCCTGGGGCAGATATTTGAAATGACAGAGCAAGCTTGATGTGGGCTTAAAATCATCCACAGTTCTCTTTGTAAACCTTTAGAAAACAGGTGATATTAAAAAAGTCTGCAGGAGGGTAGGCACATCACAAAGGGAATCTAGCGAGTTATAGACACTTATCTTTTATTACCAAAAAATACTGAGACAAATAATAAAACAAGGAATTTATAAACCCCTGAAAGTTTAGATTAATTAAAGACAAATTGAGTCAAGCAGTTTCATTCATGAAGGTGAACTTGGTTTTGTGCTAGGAAAGATGCTTGATTTTACATCTTTTTGCACTTTCTTACATGACGTTGCCATAAGTAAACTGTGGAAAAAATATCTAGATGAAACTGCTGTAGAGTGCAAAACTGGTTGGAAAACTGTTCTTACAGAGTATCAATTAGTGATTCTTCACCAGAAGAGGAGAATAAATTTTCATTAGTGTCCATGATGAAGTAACAGGGAGCATGACTTATATTTAGAGACGACATGAATGACACTAGAAGATGGCATTAAAATTCAAAGTGTTCCTGGTAAACTTCCAAAAGAAAATTCAAAAAAGGTGCTATACAATAAAGACAAATGCCAGGTTGTGCCTTGAAGGTCAACTTTCTGGTATATTTACCATGTGTTCATCAACCAGAGTATTTCTTTCAATCCTCATGCTACACAAGCAATACAAAACAATTGGAGAAGATTTAAAAATGAACAGCAACAATAGTTGACCTCCTAAAACATGTGACCTATAAGGAAATCTTGAAGGATCTGGAGTTGTTTAGTCAGGAAGAAAATGAGAGAGGTAGCAATTAATCAGTTTTGAAAACCAGAAGAAAGAGGAAAAAAATAATATGTTCTCTGTGTTCTTGATTGTTAGGATAAGAAATAATAGACTCTGAGGTAGAAGAAATAATAGACTCTGATGTAAACTCTTTGAGTTAAGAAGCCTACACAAAACCCTAAATAATTTCCAACAGGGCATGTATCTTAGGCTTATGCCTTATGTAAAGCCATTATTTGAGATTTTTCAGACCAGCTTTTAGGAGTAGGAGGAGTTCTACAGCATTTGGAACAGGTGAATATACTAGATGGTGTCTTTCAACCTATTCCTCTCCTGGTTTCTGTGGTTCTGTGATACAGCTTTTGATAGACAAATCAAAAGTTGCTGCTTATAGAAGTATTAGTCTTGAATTTAAGAACTGGTTTTGTGCTTCCTGTGTCTCTTTGGTTAGAAATGACTGTTTCTGTCTTGCTCTGGTTGGGGACAATCATGCCAACATTTAGCTTGTATTTAAGTACTGGTAAAACCAAGAACCTGTAGTCTGGCATGGCTGTGTTCCTTCTACCTCTCCATTACCAGGGCCCTATGTACACTAATAAGCCATAAACCCCCTGACCAGCCTCACCTGGGGCTTCCAACCACACTGGTGGTTCCAGGAGCTCTGTATAAGATCAGCCCCAAGCCTTCTCTCCCTGGCTGAGCTGGGATCCTCAGCTCAGGTGCAGCCTTGCCTTGGCCTCTCTACAGAGCCCCCTGAGCTGGGGACCCCATGCTGTGGAAAGCAAATGTTTCATAGCACAAATAAGTACTGTGGATGAATATCAGGTCAGCAATAATTTCTGTTTAGACAGGCAATGTGGTTTTGATTCACCTCCCCTAAGTGTAAACCTCTGAGGTACTCATTTTTATGTGACAATTTGACCTTTTGCTTATGCCGTGCCTATCATGAGGCTCCTGAAGTATTTTACAAAATGAAGGTGGCAAAAGGGGACACAGAATAAAAATCTTAACATGGAGGATGTATTTTAGATTATAAATTTCCCAATCATGTCAGGACCTCAAAAATGCTTTTTTTTCTACAAATGACATCAGCTTGGAAATAACCTATGACTTCTCTGGATAGAAGATATTAGTGCAGACTCTTGATAGTAGTATTAATCATATTTTTCACTTCTGTTATGCATAACCTTGGTAGTACAGACAAAGTGAAAAACTTTGAACTACAAGATTAAATAACAGGTTACGTATATAAGGGAGACACCTAAATTGGCATTTGAAAGCATAGACATTAAATTCCTGAGGGAAAGCAGAAAAACTGCAAAAAACAAATGAAGCAATGTAGTTGCATTGTGAATTTTAGTGTAGTACTTTCCAAGGTCCTTATTTAACTTGGATGTATATGCTTACTATTTTTTCACTCTTTAAATCTTGTTTGTGCTGAAACTAAAACAATTAACACTGACATTTAGTAGACATGTATTTTTTGTATACTTATTTTTTTAAAGAAGTCTTGAAGAAATTAGGAACAGAAATTATGAAAAAACCCTAACCCTTTCTATACCCAACTGTTCCCTTTCCACGTCAGTCTTGGAAAATATTACTTGAGTTGTTTTCCTCCTCTTTGTAAGTTTTGGTTTTTTTCACTTATAACCTCCTGACTGTAAAAGAAACCAAATACTCACAGGAATTGAAAAACAAACCCTTTGAGATTTACCAGCTCTACTTCAAAGAATGAGGAAACAATGGAGAAGCTAGGAAAAACCTGTCTTTAAGGGTTTTTCAAGGAAAGTTATATCAATCTTAATCAAGACAGAAAGTGGCAATGTTTGGATTTTCAGGTATGTTTTAGTGCTGAACTACTTATTAGCGTTTTTTGAATTTTTGATGATCCTGGAATGACTAAAAGTGCAGAATTAGGAAGCATCTGGCACTTGTCAGAGCTCTGCCTCTCATTGCAAACTGTTCATTTACAATCCATTTATAGTAAAAAGGTTGCAGATACTTTTTTGATATTACAGAAAGAATAAAATTGTAAAATGTTCTATAAAATTTCAGTACAGCAGTAGACATGATGTTCAAGAAGATGATGCTGACCACTGAGTAACAATAACAAACAGATGGGAGGGCTCTGATCAGTGAAGAAATATATTAGGTTTCATCAAGTATGGCTATCTAACAGATATCTGGTTGCATAAAGACTTTTTTTAACCTAATTTATTAATGTGGGATTTTTTTCTAAAAATAATAGGTAAAGATAGTTCCTACCAGCTGTTGATTCAGCTTTACTTTCTTACAGACCTATATTAAGATGCCATTAATTACCCTGTGGGTGTGACCGTATGACACAAATTTTCTATCAATAAATGCTCATTGGGCTCTTGGACAGCTATTACTGCATAACTTTTAATTTGCATTTCTTCCTGTCTCTTTAAAGAGAATTAAAAAAGAAACTCGGTCCTACTATGCATTTCCATCAGGCAGCTTGAGTAAGATGCCAGGCCCTGCTGAGTGCCCACTGTTATAACTCTGGACAGGGGTGTCACACATGTGATATCCACATTTCTGCAGTAATTCTTGGCTGAAGGAGGCACAAGAAGGTCTCTTGAATTTGCAAAATGAACTGCTTCCACTGGGGATTTCCAAGCACCTTGCATCTCATATGACAAGGTGTGAGCAATGCATTCAGATCTAGTAACCACAGTGAATCAATTTCCTGCACAGTCTAATTGGTTATGCTGTAGCCTGCATCCCTAATATTCAGTATTCCTATATTCTCTAAACCCAAAGCACTTGTTTTTTCTCCAGTGCTGATATCACCAGTGCTTTTCAACTGTATATATTACTGATAATTTTTTAAGTACCATTAGCTATATTGCATTAAAACTTTTTTGAGTATAAAAGTCCCCTGCAGAACTACACATATGCTCATAGCTCTGCTCCATACACTAAGGAGTAATAATCTGGGGGCAGCTTGGATTTTTTTGGGGAGAAAAGCCCTGTACCAAAATATCAGAATGATTTCTCATAGAGTTTAATTTTTAAAAAGCAGAAGCTGCTGCTTCTTGCTTGTGAAGGGACACTTTGCAGCCCTCTTAGGATTGTCCTTCCTTTCTATATACTGTGGATTATCTTCCTCCTCATCTTTAATAATTCAACAGTACCTTTTCTTTCCAAACTTAGCATTCCTCTTTAGTGTCTGGATATTAAAACAGAATTTTCATGCTCAGGTGATTCTCTGTTTATAGTCACTGGTATATCCTCTCCCCAGAATTTTAAAATTGATTCAGTTTTGATGATTTTTTTTACTGAGAAATCCCTCAAGTAGAAAAAGATTTCTTTTTCACAATTTAAAAATGGGATCTCCTTTTTAGCAAAAACTTTTTGTGTTGGCAGTTTTGTTCCATATAGTAAGTCATCACCTATTATCAAAAAAATCCTCACAATTTTAGTCATAAAACCTCAGTTTATTTTCTTATCGTTTTGCCAGTCTATGATCAGTAAAACCAAAATTTTGTATGTTGGTCGTCTTCCATCCAAAAGTTTTGTTTTAGTTAATTATGGTAATAAGTGGCCACGAAGATGCATCAGTTGTATTTGAGGACAGCTTTAAGAACTGAACCTGTGATAGCTGGTCTGAAAATTTATGTTTGGATCATAGGGCTAGATTAACTTTGGAATGAGATGGATATTTCTGGTTAGTCCTCCACTGTTCTTTTGAATGTTCAGTAATCAGTGCAGGAAGGATTTCCCCTACAGTAATTAGTAATTTGGAAAAAGAAAAAAGTGTCTCAACCACAGGAGCAACGTTTTCAATAAAATTTCCTTTTAAATGTTAAACTGTCTGTACAATAAGTGAGTAAAGACTTAATCATAAGTATCACTATGGCAGTTTGGGGAGCTGGATTGAAACTAATCTACCACAAAAAAGCACACCACATATAGTTCTGGTATATTAAAGATTATTTTTGAACTTGACAGTCTTTTGCCTTTTTAAGAAGCTGATGAAAATTCAGTCTCAAAAAATCAACTTCTAGCGTTCTTAGTACACAAGCTACAGTCTTGGTGCTCAACACAGACATGGTCATGTAAATACAAATTTCTACCTTTGGTTTACCTGCTGCAATTATCTTTGTAGCTGAGTGAATACTTTAGTCTGCTTAAATACACACTAGCAACAGCCAAGTTTCCATGACAACAAAGCCATACAGTTCATTTTTTTGCTGATTAATGTCTGTAGTCTATCCCAGTGATAGGAGCTTTAAAATGTAACAATCTTGTGAGACAAAAAAAAGCTGAACCAAATGAAATTATTTATTTGGAACTCTTGTAGTTATGAGGTGTTACTGATAAGCTACAATTGCGAGTTTGCCCTATTCTAGAGCTGAAGAAAAAAAGGTTCCAATTTGATGGCAATATCACCAAATAAATATGCTGATTCTTGCAAAACTGTCAAAATTATCCTGTATTTGTGACTAGATTGAAGGGGATTACCTGAAATTTAAATATTAAAAATCTAATCTCTCTTATGTAAAATGGAACCTGCTGCAAGATCAAGTATCTTGAGCATAAAAGAAGCAAAAACTAAGGTTTTCTTTGTGTGTGAAACCTTATGATGAGCAAGACCCTTATGCATATATTTGTTGAGGTATTCTTTTTATTTTTTATTGTTTCAAATTTATGCTTATTTAGTGAGAAGCTATTTGATATTTTATTAATATCACAGTGTGATTCACTGCAGTATTTATTTAAATTTGCCTTCTTTGAAGACAAAATAACTCATGATCTTGATTACTGAACTATGATAAACTTGTTTAGTATACTACATGTCTAGAGAAGTAAAAATATCAGCTTGTTATTTACAGAGGGGAAACTGAGGTACAATATGATTGTAGGTCTAAAGTGTTTCAATTTTGAATGCCAACTTCAGGTTGTCCAGAGCTTGATTTTTATCCAGGGATTTAATGAGAAACTTACAATTAGTAGACACTGAGAAAATTTAAAAACTTTTCTGATCAGCTGATGAGTCTCTGTGACAGAGGCAGGGATAAAATGTGATTCAGTGGGATAGATTTCAGCTGTCTTACTCAGAAGGCCATCTTGATTCTGATTTCAGCTTACATCTCCCATGTCAATGACAAATCAAACCAAGGTGTTATGAGCAAGTGCTTATTTTGCTGCAAAGCAGAGATGTGTTCCAAGAAATGATTTGTACTCTACACTGAGAGAGGTAGAAATCTGCACAACTTGTGATAGTATTATTAAGACCTTTACAATGCATTCAACCAGGAGTATGAAATACATGAGATAGACACCACTTTAATCCTCACATTTCTTAATTTTTGTGTAATTAATTTTACAGCATAAAATTATACAACTATGCATAATTTTCAAGGTCTTATATCACAAGACAAAGAGTTAAGAAAGAAAATTAGGGCCTATAGCAACATACAACTATGAGGCCAGTTGCTACTCTTAAATCAATAACTCATACTTCTGGCATTTAAGTTAAAAGCAACTGATAAAACTGACACTTATTCTCTGTGTATTGCTACTTAAGTGGTGCTAAAACTTTCATTTGGCCAGTGGATTTCACACTTTCTTTCTAATATCAGAGGAACTTGACCTTGGAAATTTTAGTCACTGATAGAGGACCTAGAGTATTCTAATATGTTACTAATTTTGGATTTTTTTCATGTTGATGTTCTTGGAATTTTTTTAGCATTTCTCTCTGTTTTCTCTTGTCCTGGTCCCAGATACTATTTGCTTGAGGCAGAGACAGTCTTTGTCTGCTGTACGTGGTACTAATCGCTACAGGATTCTGGTGATGATGCATGCTGCTGGTGGGGGGGCTGCAATTCTGGTATGTGCTGTTGCAATACAGCTAAGCACATATATTCACTCTTCTTTCTGAAAATTAGGCATGGCCATCCACTAATGAAGTATGCTTCATGGAGATCTAGCACCCTGTAATGTCTTATATATTCAGTTTTCAATTGTCATAGCTCATCCAGTTCCAGCTCATCTGCAGAATGTATTTGCTCATGGTTAAAGCTTTTTTTCCTCCAGCATATTTGATCCAAATAAAGGTGGAAAGTATTATAATATTTTATTATTGGCAGCAGGCAGCAATATCCTATCAGTATTATAATATTTTATTATTATTACTAGTATTATAATTATTTTCCTATAATGGAAGAAGTTAATTTCTTTTTACCAATATCTCACTTGATGCTCCTCCAATTTTCTGCAATAATTTATAAACAGGACAAGAGGACACAAGACTTCAGCTGGAAAAAAGTTGTTCAGAAGAATGAAAGTGCCTGGAAACATAACTGGATTGTGAAAAAATCAGTCTGTTTCGCACAGCACCTGAAAACTCACCCTTTCAGTAGAGCTTGTTATTACCTGTCAAATATTTTAGGTGAGCTATTCTTCAGAAACCTGAAGACACCAGATTTAACCTTCTAAATATTTTTGAACAAAGACTTGAAAACTGCATCTTTCTGATGATCATCAGTTATTCTTCCAGTATATGCAAATAATATTTTATAGTATTAATATCAAGTTTCAAGATGTAATTCCTATCTGAACTGATTTTCTAGGAACAGATAGGCTGTACAAAAATTGTTTGTACTCTGATTCCTCAACCTCAGGACCCTTAGATACCGACCAGAATCTGCTGTATGCTATGGTAGACAGATCGGTGAAATGATGGAGCCCTCATTCAGACTCTGGGTTTCTGACTGCCAAGAAAGGAGTTCACAAGTTGAACAGGAATGATCAAAGTGCAATGAAGAAAAGAACCACCCATATCCACTGTATTAGCAAAAATGTAGTCAGCAGGCTCAGAGAAGTGATCATTCCATTCTGTTTAGCATTTGGGCTGCACTACTGTGGCCTGATTGGGGCTTCCCCAAAGAAAGTACAAGAAAGACATGGGCATACTGGAGAAAGTTCCCTGGAGGGCAACTGGAATGAAGAGGGGGCTGGAACATGTGGTGTACCAAGCGCTGTCTTTGTTCTGTGTTGAGATAAAAAGGCTGAGATGGGGGGGATTTTAATTGCTGAGATAGTGAATGAGCAAGTATAATGAGGATGGAGCCAGAGTCTTATTTCAGTTGAACAGTGAAGGGCTGAGAGATAAAGGGCATAAAGAGCAGGACAGGAAACTCCAATGAGATACTTGATTTTTTTTTAAATTTTTTTTAATTTATTTTTTGCAATAAGATTAATGAAGTAATAGAGCAGATGTTCTAAAGAGATTGTGAAATCTCCAGCCTTGGAGATGTCCATAATTCAAGTAAGCAACTGGCTCTGAGTTCATCCTGCTTTGAGCAGGCCTCCAGAAGTCTTTTACAAGCTACACAGATCTATAATCTCTGAAAAAGTCTCTTTGCCTGGGCAAGACAAACTTTTAAAGTAAGACTCATCAATATTTTTTTACTAACAATCATCTGTTGGTGCTTAGGGTTACAATACAGTAAACATGCTCATCTATCTATGATAAAGTTCTGTGTGATCAAAGTGAGAAGCACTTGCACACTGAACACTTCTGAGTGCAAAGCAGTTTTCTGATGCCATGTCACAATCACTTTTTTGGCATAGCACACCTTTGAAACACAGTTATGGTGATTATAAAAAGGGAGTAAAGTCTTCCAGTAGCTGCTTTGTTAAA
Organism: Molothrus aeneus; assembly: GCF_037042795.1. Taxonomy (NCBI): domain Eukaryota; kingdom Metazoa; phylum Chordata; class Aves; order Passeriformes; family Icteridae; genus Molothrus; species Molothrus aeneus. Next base: position 14,377,053 of record NC_089647.1, on the reverse strand, counting down.
ATGATGATTGAATGGGAGTCTGATCTGTATTTTCCAATCATGTGAGTCAGTACAGTCCCTGTATTGGGACTGTTTTCACAGCTGGTAAAGCACTCCTGTACAGAGTCAAGGATTCAAATGGGTTTTTCAATTTCCACTTTAACCACTCATCCCAGCTGTGTATGAGAAATTGTCACAGTTGCTAAGTATTTGTGCCACTTGGCACCAAAGAATATTCAGTGAACCAGCAGCAATATCCTCTCAGTGAACACCTGTAATTTCTTTACCATGGTAAAAATTCTTGAATGGTATTGTGAGTTACAGTCTCCTGAAGATGCTGATTCAATCCTTTCTCTCCAAATATAGTCTTCCTTTTCCATCAGAAAGACAAAGGGCTATCTATAGCTGAGTGGTCTTGGCAGTGCTCTAATGGGCCAATCCTTTCACATAAAAATTAAGAGCCTTTAATATATTGTTGTAAGATATGGCCAGGATGCAATGGTAAACACTTTATTCCCTCATTTCTTTATTACCATTACAATGGTAAACACTAATTCCTTCTCTGCAGTAGGAATTGCATGGACCTTCTTTGTAGGGTATTATCTGCTAAATTCCCATATCATGGCCTCTTCTTTTCAAGAAGTCATTGTGGGACCCCAAGAACATGGCCACCCATTGCTCACACTCTAATTTCTTTCTGGTTTTTGTGGGGGTGTGTATTAGCTCTATGGAACTGGTGGCAGATGAACTATGTAAGCCTTGATCTTATGTGGTCAGGCTTGAAGTTCTCAGGTGAGAGAAATATTGCTAGTTTCTATGTTTGGGCTCCAAGGTAAAATGAATTGTGGTGGGTTCAGCTCTGGCCAATCACTAGTGCACTCACTAGAATGTACTTACTCGTCTCCTTCTGTGACGTAGGATTAGAGGAAAGGAAAAGCAGGCTCAAAACTTTAAAAGGGTATAAAGAAAAATTTGTTAACAGTAACTAATAGAAAGAGTAATAAGAATCAGAACAAAACCTTCAGAACACTTCCCTCTACAACTTTTTCTTTCCTACTGACAATGTACAGAGACAAACCCTAAAATTTTCAGTCACTTTACCACCTCTAGAATAGTCTTTCTTGAGGTCACTTAGGGAGAGAAGTCCTTGTTGTTAATCTTCTGGAGACTTCTCCACAAGAAGGCAGTTATCTTGTGGCTCTCAATTTCCATGAATAGCAGCCACCCAGAAAAATCTACAATTGTGAAGTTCCTCCTGTTTTTTCACAGTTTTTCCCACAACTGTGTCTATGGGCCATGTCTGCTAATGGGGTACTATTTTAAAGATGAACTATTCAAGAGAAAAGGTTATCTTCATCTATCTCATCTCTGAGAACAGACATCTTCTCTCTCAGGGGGCACAGGATCTCATCACTCCTATCTCTTTCTCTGTTCAAACTTCTCATGAGATCACAGCTACTTCAGCATTTGCTTACTTTAGCATGGAGGCCTTTGCCTACAATTCAAACAAGTCATCTCCCCATACCTGCATGTGTTACAGGGAAAAAGAGTCTGATGTATCAATTACATCCTTCTCCATAGCTTTACAAGAGGATTTCAGCCCTAAGATCACGGCATCTCCTCATCCCTCCCATCTGGGACTTGACTCCTTCTTCACTGACTTTGGTGTCTTCATGTTACTCCTCTATATGCCTGTACTTGTCCTTTTCTCTCACTTGAGGGAGGATTGAAGCACTGAAAGAATTAATATCTCACTTGGGGCCTGCAGATGGTCGCATGAGCCGTGCTGGGCTCAGTAGCTTGTGGCAGGAGCTGCGGCTCTGGTGGGGAAGTGGCTCGGATTTCAGCAGCCAGCATGCCAGGGCTGATGGCTTATCCTCCCCCTGGCCCAGTGCTTGTGGGTGAATCTCAATGGTGGCAGAATCTTGGCTGAGCTGGCCTGGCCTGGGGCTGCTCCTGGGGCCCTGCGGACCCCAGCTCGGCCTGGGCCGGGCAGTGGGGCAGGATAAATGTCAGCGAGATGTTATCAATCATGGCCCAACCCTACCTTGGCTGGAGGCCTCTCCCGGCCACCAGGCCGGGACTGGTGGGGAGAACCTCTCTTTCCAGGTACAGGAAGGAAAAAGTGGGAATTTCTGTGTTTCTTTCGTCTTTACTATGTGTTTTTCACAGAGGCGTGTACAGCTTTCCAGTGGTTCAACAGATTGTTGATTCCCAAAACCAGCCACTGGCTGGTTTCCTGTCAGACCCAGAGGAAACTGCCAGCAGCCTCTCCCAAAACATCACTTCCGAGATGCAAAACTAGCAATGAATTAAGCCAGCAGTTTCCATTCATCCTGAATTGATCAGCTGGTGGCTTTTGCTTAGATCTGATTAAGGCTTTCTAATGTAAACCGAGCGTGACCACAATGAGCTGAACAAACCAAAGTCTGCAAAATTCATGTTTTCAGTGCTTAGGTTTCAATTTTGTTGCAATGTTTTGCTTTCCAATGGGGAAAACAAGCTCAATATTTCATTTCAGACTGAATCTATCTGAATGGAAACATGGTAGTTTGTTGAACTGGTTGAAATAGTTTGCATTCAGGCCAGATTGTCTGAGTTGATGCAGTAGCTCCTGGAAGCAGCAGTTGTGGGGAAAGTAATAATATATCTTGATTTTCTTAGGAAGAAGTGAAATTGAAATAAGTAAGGCTGACCATGTACTTTACCTTCTGGCATCTTCAGGTCCAACTAAGAATCACAGATATTTAAATACATACATTTTGAATGGTACATATACGTACAAATGTGTGTATTTTTAGGAGAAAAGTACATTAAAATACTTTTACATATAGATAAATATATATATATAATTTATATATAACATATATATATGTTATATAAAATATAACATTTGAACTGTAAAGCAGTTATACTTGTGTTTTTATAAATGTAATAAAACGTATTTTTCTTTCCTTTGCAAAAGCATGGCTGGAGCCCAGAGGAGAAGGAAAGAGGTCTACAAAGTAAGAATCTCTTTCTCTTTCCAGGTATGATGTCGTGATACATGGTGTTTTATATTTTGATACACGGCTATGTTTTACCTGAACTGTACATGTGTACACAACTATAACTGGCAATCCTGTGCCACACATAGGGATTAGGAAAGCTAATACTGGAACTTAGCTGAAGTATAGAAATGAATGAATTTATGTTCTTAGGACTCTGTGCAGCACAACCACAAGATGGCAGGAGCACAATGTCATTTTTTTTTCACAGCACTTCCATCCTATTTTCCTAGTTTTCTGGAATTGCATTGCAATTTACATAGTTTTGATGGTTTTAAAAGCCAACTCAGTTCAACAGCAAGTAATTTTAAAGGTTTCAGGTCTGTTACTATGTATGCCAGAATCCAGAGTAAATCCAATAGTAACATTAAAAGCTTAAGTGTTGTACCAATGGAACAATGAGCCATCCAAATCCATAATATTTTCTTTATTTAGAAAATAAATTGTATCTCCGTAATATTTTCAACTCCTTAGGAAATTAACTTTTTCTTTTTTGATCAAGTTCATGATGTTAAAAACTTATAATGAACTGAAAAAAATCTCCCAATCTATTCCTCACATTTGAATTTTGGAAAAAAAAATGCAAACAGCTCCTTAACCAATTTAATGAGACTACTATAATCTTGTACTACTGAAGGAAAGTGCACCAGGTGCAGAGCTATCAGAGTCTCATGTAGAGCTAGTGACGATATGGAATGTTGCCCACAATTTGACAGGTGTAAACAGTTTTGGAAGGCTTCAGCAAAGCAAAATTAGCTTTAAAACCCTGTATACTTAAAAATAATAAGCAGCTATTTATGAGGCACCTCTAGCATATCTGTGACTTAAAGAACTGTTGAAAATAGGAAGGGATCCTTCAGTATCAACAATTTTCACTATCTCTAGGAAATGGGCTCACATTTGACCAAATGATTAGCCTAGATGATTATCATTGTACAAGTACCTAGCAGAACTCTATTAAGAGCTGGAAAATTCAGTATTTGGTGTGTCTTCTTGCCTAAGTGTATACTAAATACTTCAGAGCTTTTCTCTGTGTATGTGGATACACACAACGTCCAACTGAATAATCTGTGTATAAGCTCTCGTGGGTCCCAGGGCCTGAGCAGGCTTTCCCCTTCAGCTGTGGATGCTCCCTATCCTTCTGCTCAGTGTGAGACAGACACTGTCCTGCTGTCTGCAGGACAGACAGCATATGTCCAGTCTGTCATCATGGACTGCATAGAAAGATTATGTAGGTGGTGCAGAGAAGAATGAAAACTGAAGTAGAAGGAAACCACACTTGGGTGAAAGAGAAAGGAATATGATGGGGTTCTTTTTGTTTTGTTTATTGTTTTTTTTTTTTATTAGAAGGATTAGCAAGGAATAAGATGAATTTTAAAAGAGAATGCAGAAAAGGATGTATTACACTGCTTAATAAAGCAGAGGAAAAAAAGCATGAGATGTTTGCAAGGGTGGACTGATGCAGCCAATGTAGAAATGTCATCGCATGTAACATCCTAAGAGTCTGTGTGGCCTCAGTGCTTCTGTCTAACAGAGCCCATCCACCTTGGATCCTAAGGATACCACTCATAAATGCAGGTATAAATACAGGTATTTTTAGGAGGTTTTTTCCCTCAAAAGGCAAAAGTAATTTTACACGCACAAAAATGGTTCCTTTACTGCAGACTATCAATGCGAGAAGCACACTGGCAGCTTACCATTTGCTGAAACTACTGGAGTGAAAGAAACATCCTTGCCTTCTCCTTCCTCCTCAGTGCTCCTCAGAAGATGTGGACTGGTGGAGGGAGCCTGATGTATCTCCCCTGCAGTGCTGTGCTGTCTGTTGGAGATACTGATGTTCTTTACAAAGCTCAACTCAGTACTCCCTGGAGCAAAACCTTTGCTCAGGCATTGAGCAGCAAGACAAAGCCAAGGTGATTTCTCACCCCCAGCCCCCACCCACCCTCTCCATGGCATGTGTAGGCAGGGACTGCATCTAAAATCTGACTTTTTTTTTGTATTAAGATCTTGTTTTCAGTTTCTTAGAAGTTTTCACAGCTTAAAATGTTCTCTGTAAAAATGCCCGTGCAGGGTGTCATTCTTTTATTTGTATAAGAGGTACAACTGCATGGCTAGATAATTTCCCAGAATGTAAATAGGGGGAAGTACATTTGACCTTTAAAAAGATCTTAAATGTTTCACTGAGATGAACTGGCACTTCTGTGTTTGGAAACATCTCTCGTGGGACTTGTTTCTGAATAAAGGCTTTGCCTTTTCTTCATGGAAAGGAGATGACATTAAATTAATTAATGAGATTGATTAAATTAGGCATAACTAGGAAAACCTTGCAGTACACACGATGATCCCTGTACATGGAAAAAGACCTGGTAAGCCAGGTTGAGTACATCTACTTCCTCTTAGTGTTATCTAGGCTGGTTGCTCCTGCTGCTGGCTGGAAAGGAGGTAGCTCCTTGCTAGCAGCACTCCTCATGGAGTGACACTGAAGGATCTGTAAATCTTGATCCTAAATTATCTCCTCCCTTGTCTTTTACCCTGCTCTCCTCACTCATTTGTCTGCCCCTCTGCATCCTGCTTTTGTTTTGAGAGGGTCAGCAAAATTAAACTTATATTTCTGAGAAGTTATGAACTAGCTCAGACTAGTCCTCCCAGATGGAAAATCAGGCAATTGCTCTAACATGAAACATCTGAGGAAGCCCTATTTAACTGAGGCCTGAGAGAATTTAAAGTGCTAGGATAATCAGTGTAACACCTACAGATAGCATCACTTCTTATGGCAAACACATAACTAATTTGACAGAAAATCTTAACTTTTACATTTATAAACTGCTAGAGGCCTCACATGGTAGTTTTTTTTTGACCTTTGATACAACTAAGGTACGTGCGTGTACATAAAATTTTTATTTGCCTACTGCAATCTATTTATCTAGCTATCTAGTTCTCTTCACATGAATTGTAATCTATTCTAATATAAACCCACAGCTTTGTATTTCTTCATAAAGTAGAAAATATAAGTGGTAATTTTGCCAGCAGAGAAAATCTGTTTGAAATCTCTTGATGGCAGCTGCTTCTTGAATTTTTATCTTCTTTAACATAATGTGGGATGCTAAAATACACACCTACCCAGAGGGATCATAATCCATTTTAGCTGTTCAAACAACATTATGCTATTGAAGGACTTTTGATTTCTGAGACTTCTCACTGTACTGAACCTTTTTTTTACTGCAGCAGTACATTTGGTCTCATTCTAGTCCATTTTATACCTGCTGTCTGTTGTAATCTTGTATTATTTACTGTGAGTGTTGCATATAATCATGTGCAATTTGTATTGTTACATTTATTTAGCATATTTTAGAACTAAAACCTAGATAAATACTAAAGAAAAAGCAAAAATTGACCTGCTCCCTTCTGTCCTCATCTCAATCACTTATTCTCTAGTGTTTCAAAAGGAAAAATTAGTTTGGAAATTGGGGGATTGACCTTTTCACCTTTATCAAATGAAAGCTCCTGTTTGTGAAACCTGTTGTGTGTTTCAGCTCTTTACTGAACTCCCAGAGCTATTTATGCAATATAAACCCGTGATGTAGCTGCTGCAGGCATCTCAATTGTGTTGTTTGGAGTAGGTGGCCTAGAAGGAATCCAATTAGAAACACAAATATCTGTGAACGTATTTGAACTTGTTATTTTACTAAGAATTTGAAGGAAGAAAGAGATAATGTATACTTTTACTGCCTGCAGTGTAGCTATAATCCCAAAATGCATACAAAAAACCATATAGCATTAACTGTAAAATGGAATTATTTCCATCACTGAACAGGATAATGTACCAAGCATTATTCTTTGCATCTTCCCTTATGCTTGGTTTGTCATGTTATGCTTTGATAAGCCTCCAGAATTACAATGTATCTTTTTTGTGTGTGTGCGTGAAGAATTTAAAACAATTTGAATTTAGTTTTCTGAAAGATTACAGTCTTTTTGTGCCATTTGACTAAATGGAATAGTAAATATGGAGCTGCTGAATAACAACTTCTCTCAGCACATCCTTAATCCTTATGGAGACTCATGGGAGTTCATGCTAAATACAAGGTTTCTTTCTGCTGCCTTTGCTTATGAAGCCAGATGAAATGTTTGTAAAAACATGAAGTTATATAGGGAGATAAAATTCAGATATTTTATGTCTTTTATGAAGCTTGGGAAAGGCAATGCCAACTGTGGTGTCTATTAAGGAAATCTCCAGGAAAAAGAGGACACACCTGTAATCTGTCACACTTAGTGACAACCTTCCCGGAACACCCCCTTTATACTCAAAAGTCTTCTTTCCATAGGAAGTCTGAAAATACTGCACTCTGCTGGTCTAGCCTGTGCACATCCTCTGGACTGAGGATTCCCAGGGCTTTACTTTGGAAAAAGAGGCTGGAAAGAGTGAATTTAGCTATGGAACAGCCAAAAGGCCATCATACCGAGCCGTTGTTTATGTTGAAAAGAGAGAATATTTTGGGGAACAGTAGGCAGTAACAGTAAGAGTGGTTAATTTTAAAATAATCTCTAAACAATGTTTTTTTCCCAAATAAATTAAGATGGTTTGTTAGTTGCACTGAAGAATTTGTCCATGTCATAGAAGAGTATGGATGAGTAATTGAACATATAATTTTATTTGTATTTGACCTTTGAAAAGAAAAGAAACAGACTCCTTCACAAGCTATTAAGAAGATAAGCCCTTGTTTGTTAGGCAAATAAAATTAAATAAAACCTGTATAAGTGATCTTTGCAGTTACAACCAAATATTAGATATCAACTTATTTATTGTCCCTTTGGTCTCTAGCTTGTAAAATAGTTTTCATTAAACAACTGGAAACAGTTCATGAGAAGGACCATATTTTGAGAAGCTTCTGTCTCAGTTTTCCATTGAACAAATCTGTGGCTTTTCATTAAAAATATTTTCTCCTAGGTATTCATAAAAATATCTCTATTGTTATTACCATAATTTTCCAGTCTTCATTGTTAGAAATAAATATCATGGTAACTGACAAGAAACCATTTTGCCCTTTAACTTTTGCTGAAAAAAATAGAAATCAGGTTTAATGGATGAGTTGGACTCCATCACAATAATGAGAGGAAACAATTATCTAACAAGGGTTGTTCACATAAACCTTTACATGTATCGGCATACATTTTTCAGGTATGCATTTTCAGAGCATAATACTGAGGGATAAAACCTTACCATTAACATTAAACCCTGCATTTTCCATATTAGGAATATATAAGCTGTATGGTACAGGATTTAGAAGGATTTTTTAAAGAGAAATGAAATGTTTACTTTTCTGTGCTCAGATTTAGTACAGAAGTGTATGGTACTTAGCAAAGGTTTAGATTTTTTTAGGGTGTTTTTTGTTTGTTTTTCAGCAGGGAAATGTTTTAACTGTGTTACTTGGGAGTACAGCTGGACCAAAATATTTATTTCTTGATCAGTGAATATTTTCTTATAACCTCTATCCATCCCAAAACCCCCTGTGCCTCAAATTACAAGGAAAATTCATAACCCTCACTCAAAACCTCCTGTAACCTAAATCCCATCTGTAGTAGTGTTAATGATGTTGTGATTAATTTGAAACATAATATTCTGATGTAAATATATTTTTACATGATAAGCATTAGTTCAGAGTTGTCATTTAGATACCAGGTATGTAGACACCTGAGAAAGCCATAGGGTAACTTTTCTCTTGGTGCGGTGAGGGTGTCCCATGGAAGTTCCTCTAGCAGTCCAGAATGCAGAAGGAATGGGCAGTCGGAGCTGTGACTGTGAGGGTGTTCTCACTGCATCTGTAACAGGACAGAGCTGATGCAGCCCTTAAGGCACACAATATAAATCGAGAACTGGAGACCTCAAGTGCAAATAATCGGAATTGCTAATAATCAGAATAATAGGAATTGCTAATAATCACACAATTTACCTGCTCCTGCACATAATATAAGAAAGACCAAATAAATTGAGACCTCTAATAAACTGAGATGTTTTGGGGCAAGAACTGCTTGAATAGCATGATCTGTTGTGTTTTTTAGTGCTTACAGATTTGGAAATGTAATATTACAAGATCATGGACTTGATGCTACTCTGGGGCTGATCATTGCTTAAGTCAAGCAAGTGGAATGCTTTTCGCTGGTATGAGGGAGAGTAGTTCATATCTAAGAAGGCAGCTTCATGAATACCAGATGGTTTTTCCAAAACAACTGACTTTTACCTCTTCGTTGGCTTTTTCTGCTGCAGTGTACTAGTTTGAAAGCAAACCAGTGGGAGATTCCAAATCAGAATGAAAATTTAATAGGAAAATTAAAATAAAGGTAATAGTACAGAAACTGACAAAGTCAAAATATGACCTGACATCCTGTTGATCAGTCTGGTGTTAACAGTCCAATTAAATGGTGGCTACAGTCATTGTTGGAGTTGGAGTGATGGATGTGGTTTTGTCAAAACAGTGATCCTGGAGAAAGATCTGGTCCTTCTGTGGAGGTCCAATGGTGGTTATTGAGCTCTTGTCCTCTGAGAATCCAGTGGTAGCACTACTGTGGTGTTCCAATTCTCAGATTAAAGACAGGTAATAATGTTTGTTTCTTCCTCTCAGGGTGGGGCATGTCACAATGGGATGATGTAATTCTATGAATCATGCAGCGAGACCTTGATGGCCTGTTATGGAGATGGCCCCCCACAAAGCAGCTCCTGCTTCCCCAGAGGGCGTTATCAGGGCTGAGTCATGGAGAAGATAAAGAACACTGCCCCACCAATTTGAACATCTAATAGATGGTAACAGAATACATACTTTTGGTTACATCTTGCATTCTAACCCAAGTCATACAGTCACCCTGAATAATGGAACAAATAATCTAATATTAAACATCTGAGACTGCAATTGCCCAAGACCTGAAAAGAAAGGAAATGGAGGAGAGGAATTAACAATTTCAGACTGGGTCATGAAAAATTCTGGGGTTCCTTCAAACCATGATGTGTAGTTATAGATTGGGAGCTCCACTTTTTTGTTAGCCTATAAGTCCAAAACTTCTCTTGCTCTGTTTCCTGCATGAGACTGGACTGAATGAGAAAATTAGAGGATCTTTCCTCTTCCTTGTGCCTCTTGTGTCCAGCTCTCCATTTTCTGTGAGAATGCTGGTTTGCCTAATGAATCATGATTTAAAAAAATTTAAATTTTAGCTGAGGGTTAGAACCAATTCATATTGAAATTAGATACACGAATGATAAATTAATGATTATTAGATGCTTAAGCTAAAGCTAATTGTTAGATTCTGAGCTCATTTGTAGAAAGAAGTGGAGCAAGTGAACCATTATAGGAACATATTAAAACCAGTAGAACAATGCCCAATACCTGGATCCTGAGTTAATCTATCATGAAGCAGGGGGCCTTGGATGGTGCCAGAGGGACACAGAGACCTGACAAAGACCTTCCTGTCTTCATCCCTGGGACCACTGACCCAATTCAAGACCACCAACCCAACTCAAGAGAAGAATTGCACACACATGAAGGACTAATAACCTCGTTTTAATACAAAGTGGCGATGGGAGGTGCTGGGGTTATGCATATGTATTATTTTGGGAAATAAACAGAAGGCAAAGAACCTTGTGTGGTGTGGCCATGCATTTTGGGGACGATATCCCCCCCTGTGGCACCCACCAGCATAATAAACATACTACTTTCTACCTTTCTACCTTTAACTAGTTAGAGAGTCTTTGTCTGCAATCTTCAGTTCTAATGATTCAGTGAGTCCTTTTAGATTCTGCCTCCCTTTCTATCCATGGTTTCCCTGAAGAGCAGCTGATTAACATCCACAACATTCTTCACCATCCACAAACAACGAGTCATATAACTTGATCAAGAAAATGAAAAACTGCTTGTACACCTGTTGATTTTTAAATTTTTTGGTATATAGTTGAATGATCACTATTCATAAAATCATGGGATTTAACTGATGTTTGCAGCTTACCTCTGTTATCAATATTGTGATGGGTAATTAATTTGCTGCGGTATAAGTAACAATAATATTAATTAATAATACAAAGTTATAATCTCTTTAAATTGCTTCAGATATTTGTCTCTATTGAACTTAAATATTGTAATTAAAGCCAACACTTATCACTTGTAAACCCCAGAAAGTGCAAAAAACATCCCAGAATCATGTTGCTTAATGGCTTTTCCCACATATTTCTCTATTTACTGTGGTATTAATTTACAGCATGCTGCAAAGCTAAAATTAATTCTGCAGAGAATTATTCATGTTCCTGTTCATATGTCACAAAAGAGAAGAACACATGTGCTTACAGAGTGATGCTATCCCTGTAAAAATATCATTTACTAGTAAGAAAATCGCTCAAGTATTCTAACAGGCATTGTTAAACTGAGTGAGGCTGCTGAACAATAACAGTATGTGCTGTATAGCAGTGTTTTATTACATTACAAATTTTCAAGGCAGTGACATCAATATTCTTCTTCTCTAGTATAATACAGAAGTCATTGCAATTATGAACAAAGCCTTCCACAAGTGATTGTTGTTCTGGGTTGTGTGTAAAATAAAATCAATATTAACAACTTAGAAGAAAAATGCTAAATGAAAAGGGTAGTTGCTAATGTAATATAAGAAAATCTTTCAAAATGTGCCACTTCATTTTCCCCCCTGTTATTTCAGCTCAAAGAGGAACAAGGCAATGACATCATAAAGAGAATGTTACCTCAGTAGCCTCATATGCCATTTAAATTTTAGATGCTCATTTTCAGGCTTCTGTGGATTTTGATTGAATTAGTTGCTTGGAAGTATTAGTTATCTGCTTCTTCCTTGAAACCCGTATGTTCTTCTCAAAGAACGTTTATTTTTACAGGACTATTGTATACAGCACCTCAAAAATGCCTGGTCTCCTATAAGGGGAAATAAAATATGAAGATTTGCAAAACATAACTTCCTCTAAAATCTAATGTTAAATGTATTCCTTACTACAATTAATTATAGCCAGCATATGAAAAAAGGAAAAAAAGCACAGGCACCATAATTTTTTGTGTCTTTCAGGGTCACAAACAAGTTCTTCTATTGTATCTTTATCTGACTGTTTTGACCAAGTTTATATGGGTAGTGAAACAAGGAAGATGAAAGTTGTGGTGGAAATTATATGTGGAAGTTATATAAATTTTAGAAGGTGTAACACCAACAAAGGAAACCAGTGAGTCATTGGTATTCTGTGGGCTAGAGGCAATAGGTAGAATGGTTTACTCTCTGAAAAGTTGTAGAAACCATCTGTTGCTGATTTTCATGTTGGACTCTTTTAAGGCCAGGGTACTGATTGTTCCACAATCTTTCTCCATCCAACAGCCTTTAAGACCAGGGGATTCTGGCTTGGTAGTTTGGAAAAAAATGCTGGAAATCTAACTGTTGTATTTCTGTTTATGGTAAAATAATATTTAGAATGGAGAGATTGCTGAGATGTTAATCTCCAAAGTAAGCAACATGTTTGTGGTACAGGATATGATTCCTTAACCAAAGAGAGTGGATGGCACAGATGAAAATGAGCCATTTCCTTGCGGTAATACACATCCCTCCAAAATGAATGTGCAGTCTTACTCTGCATTCTCCCTCTCTCTGTTTCTCTCTCTCTCTCTCTCTCTCAAATGGACAGTGAAACATTTTTAGCTGTAATAATTTTCTGTCCCTTAAAAAATCTTTTTTATTATAATCTCTGAAGATAATTACTAAAATAAGAAGGCAATTTGTGACCACATAGAGTCAAAACTAAACCAAACAATAATCCACTGTCCCGTTATGTTACTATGGAGTTGAACGCAATAGACACAAATTTAAGGTAAAATCTATAAAACAGGTATGATTACCACATGTATCTCACAGCAAGTATTTTGAAGTCTGCTTAAAGCACATAACCTAAATTCCGAAAAAAGTTGTAAGTCATTAAATAGATATAGAAAGAAATTCAAGCAACTTCAGCACTCGGCATTTCCCTCGTATATTTTCCAGCTCTTGGGGAAAATTTAGTACCTTCTCTGAGAAATCACCTTTGACATTCTCTTGCTACCATTACACAGTTATGTCCCTAGAAAGTATACCCCCTTTCTAAATACATTTCTGGCAGCTGCAGTTATGGGAGTCTGATTGCTGATTGCTACAGGCTGTACATTATTTATTTTCATCTAGTTAGGACTGCAAAATTTTTGCACTGTTTTCCTTTCCCTTATTCTTGTGGAAACATTTACTAGCTCAGCCACTGCGCCATAGTTCACAGCAGTAGGATTAACTAAGAAGCCACGTTTTATGAAATTTGCAACACCTGCACAGCAGTCAGAGAGCTTTTTTTAACCCATTGATAAATGTGTACAATTCTGCCTGTTGCAGAGAAGATATGTGTCTTCTCACTTGTTTTTCAGGACTAGCATATGAGCTTTAGCAATTTCATCTCTGGAGCTCCAGAGTGTATTAGATATGGGCTTTGTATGGAAATTTGATTGCTCCTCTGGAATTCTGCTGACAGTGTCATTTGAAAGAAGCTCAGAGTCTCTTAAGATTCTGTTTAGGTAGATCTTGGATGAGCGTATCTCCTAAGAGCTCTTCCGGAGTGACATTTGCATTCTTCATACTTCCTGCCCTTATCAGTTAGTCTTAGGAAAATAGTTCCTATTAATGATTTCTTCACTGGTTTTCTGAAGTAGCAGTGGAGATGAAGAGACAGCAGGGTTTTTATGTAAAAGAGCTGAATTCTGGTGAGATAACAGAGATCCTATGGACAACATTACGCTAGACGTGCTTCTGACTACATTAGGTACTGATGAGTGTATGAGCTGCTCAACACTCATCATGTTTAAATCTTAAGAGAGAAATTTCTTGAGAATCCTCATTCTTGATCAGATCCCTGATTCTGGTGTTCCTTGATGACAGGCTCAATCTGTGATGTATAGTTATTCCTTCCAATAGAAGTACTTAGAGGTAGTTAGTAGTATTTTAAGCTGAGCAGAGACAATAAAACCAGTATCATGCTGAATGCAGAGGAAGTCAAATTATTTCCAGCCACTTAAAGAGATTTTTTTAAATGAGAGCAGTAAACATATGACTCTCTTATGATGGGCTGGTGAGTCAGAATACTGGATAGAGTCACCTATTTTATGAACTTACCTGTATCAGCTTCTAATGTGCTAAATGACAACCCAAGTTATGCTCTTTTCCAAGTTTAGCTTTTCTTTTCTAGCAATTTCTCTTCAAAGTTTCTTCAATCATACGGTTTAGCAAACTGTGTGCCCTGTGTACTGACAGCTATGGTGACTGTCCTGGTAGTGATAATGATGTTAATAGTAGCATATGTATAACTCCAGGATTTTTCCATCCTTTTCTGGGAAAGATTTCAATGAGGGATTATACATGAATCTGAGATATCATTCTGAAATGTGTGTTTGAATATGTGTTAAACCTCATTTTGAGGAAGCAAAAGAGATGTAAGGAATTTTCCATGAGGCTATGTCCTGGTTTAGGGCAAACTGGGGAGAAAAACCTCCAAAGGGGTTCCTCTAGAAAGCAGACCCAAGTGGCTGGTTGAGGAAAACTTTTCCTTGGAGAAAAGTGGATAAAACCTGTTTATTTAACAGGCAAAGCATTCACCAACACAAAAAATTAACAATATTAAACAATAAAATCTCTTGCCAATCTGAAGAGATGACAAACTCAGAAAGTCCTTTTAGTGGGCTGTAGCTCAGCTCACTCAGTCTCTTATCAGCCCCTCTGGTGCTGGAAATGCTGCAGCCCAGGCCCGATCTGGTGGGCCACTGCTGTGAGCTGCTGGTGCTCTTCTGGTGTTCAGTCCAGAGCAGGTTTGAACAGGTCCAAGAAAAAGAAAAAAACCACAGTCTAGGGAACTTTGCCTCAGCTAGCTAAAACTAACTAAAAAGCAAAGGAGAGCTCTGTCCCCCTGTTTGTCTGTTCTGCAGACAGCACAGTCCAGGAGCAGGATGGGGGGAGCAAGTGCAGCTTCTGACAACAAACTCTGTGTTTCTTCTCTCCCCCCTTTGCTCTTGGGACAAGTCTTAAAGGTGCAAAACTTATTACCCAGCATAAACAGAAGAGACGATTTGGGATAAAAGCATCACACAGCCAACCCAGGACAGGGTGTTAAATTGGATGTACTGTTTTCATGCATCTATGATGTCTCATTCAGGGTTTGAGGTTTTATCATGCAGACTTGAAACAACAATCCATACAGAGTGAGCTCACTGACAAGCAGTGTCTGTTTATATCAATGAGTCTGAAGGAAAGATTCAGAGGTGATGAGTGGATGTTTGTTCCCTGTTCCCCTACTTATTTAAGGATGCTGTCCATTGGGTCTGTGACTGTGTGATGAGGGAAAGAAAGAGCAGTGGAAGGAGTGGGAAGCTAAGTCTGGGTGACATTAGACATAAGTCTGTGTGCCATAAGCCCAGATAGGAATTGTACAGACTAGAGACACATTTTAAGGCAAGACTGTCTATTATTTCATCAGCTAGTAAAATCTAGCAAAGACTTGGAATTAAAGAAGGGGGAAAAGATCTTCCATAAACACAAGCCTGTATGTGGACAAGGCACAGCACTTCTTGATTTCTCTTGAGTGCCTCTTCAAGACTAAAACTGTAAAAATGATGGCAGCTCCAAAACTGAGAAGACATGACCTGTCTTATTTCAGTGTTATTCCTTTTATTAATGGCAGTCTGGCACCAAATTTAGCAGAATAAATACATTCTATTGTACCCCTGGTACCTAGCCTCTACCATAACCAAAGACACACATGACTTCAATATGTGTGTAATATTTGTGTTAATAAAAGAATTATTTTCTTTTTAAAAGCCATACCTCTGATTTAACTGAGATATGAACTGACCTATGTTATCCTTTTTCCCCATTATACTGGCATAGTAGACATAAATATCTTAATTTTACATTAATTGAAGGTAGTACCTTGGAGTGCTGAAGCAGCAGATGCATACTTGCTAACAATGAAAACACAGAATCGCTGGCAAACAAAATATAATCCATCATGAACAGCATAAAATGGAATATGCTTCCCTGATGCATCACTTCCAATCACACACCGACTCATTTAGAATATGAATTTTCCTCAGGGCTTCTGCAGTTTGCTGACTATTCATACACAGATAATGCCCATTCTCTCCTCTCTTTACAGGGTATTTTAATTAATAGTGTTCATTAGGGTTATTAGAAAAGCTTCAGATTTATTCTTGTAAAACTGTATTCAGAAAAATATGCTGTTGGTTTTAACACAGCGTATCTGTACATTAGCTGTATTTCACTGCCCCAACTGAAGAAGTGAACTGTGTATTTGTGAAAAGATGTGCCTCTTTCAACAGAAAAATGTATCTGATCTGAAAGTGAGTTGCCAGGAGAGCAACTAAAAACTCAGCATTTTTCTGCTGGGGAAATTCTGACAGCCTGAAAATGCTTACATTGTACTTCAGTACAGCAGAGCATCTGGAACCTGCTTTGCGAGCAAAGAGCTGGAGAAATTTTTGGGTTGGTTTTGAAAATCTTCAACTTTGCTATTTGAAAAATAGAAAACATATCTATGACTTTAAAGATTTCCTTGCTTCCATCAGTAGGGGAAGGATGTGGGAAGGTCTGAAACCCTCACTCTGATTGGAGTCCCAGCGCTGCTGGGACATAAGGATTAGATGGGGCAGAGGTGCAGATACTGAAATGACCTGGGCTAGACTGTTTGGGTCCTGGCATCTTTAGCTGTTGGTCTAAGAAGCTTGGATTCATAAGCAGTCTGTAGGATAGGGAGCAGAGGTGTGTCAAAATCTTGAGATATTTTTCATAAGTGTTTATGGATGCCAGTGATTTACAAAACTTCATTTCCTTAGATTGGATTTTCCTTTATGTTCAGCTTTCATACAGGACTTGCAGACGTACCTGCTGAGTTTGGATTCACTCACTTATTTTCAACACACCTGCAGGAATGTGAGGGGAATTACCTCCTCTGTTTCACTCTTTAATATTCCATTTTGAGTCATGCAAAATAAGTTTAAATTATTATGTACATGGAAATTCCTTATTTGAATGTATTTTGGGCCTGAGTTGCTCAACAATAACTTTGACAAACTATTGTGATCTGAGGAATTAAATAAGATGCCTGTATGCTGCTATTTACTAAAGACTCTACTCATCTTTCTCCAGCTTCACAGCTTTGTGCTTTTGCCTCCTTGGCCTAAGGGCATTGTGGAATCAATCACATTGCATGTGCGCCAGTAATTCCATCTGCGCACATCAAGGTGCAGGAGGCTGGGAAGCCAAGCTACTCTGGTACAATTTACCTTTGCCTCTCGTTCCCTCACTTGTGCTTATTCTCATATATACAGTGAAGTCAACAGAGAATATGGGAGAAATGCATCTCTCGAAGCTTGCCTGTGGCTGATTATTTTCCTTATAAGACATTCTTCCTTGCACTTATATGTTAGTCACCTCAGGTTTCTGAAAATGCCTGCTTTGTCCTCTGAGAGTACCTACAATTACATGCTATCTAACTGAAATATCATCCAGCAATTTGACACAAATGCCCAGTGGACTATGTGTTAGGATTTACTACTGTGACATAAAACCCCCAGTATCTTATGGCTGGAGATGTCCAGCAACATGAATGAAAACCTTTGTTCTTGGCTCAGATTCTGCATAATCTGCACAAAGTAACCTCCTGCACTTAAAAAGGTGCTGTTAGGACAACAGTGATAAATAGCATTGGTGTCTGGAAAATACTTAGTGCTAATTAAAGCTGAAGCACTGCCATTAGTTTATTTGCTTATTTCTGGAAACTTTTGTGGTTTTGTTACTGATTTTGTACATGAAGAGATGGTTTAGACAAGGATATTGAATTCTGTTTTATGTCCTCTTGAGACCTTCCACGGACCTATGCAGTAATATAGAATATAATATAGAATATAATATAGAATATGTGGAGTGAGGGAAGTAAAATGACACTATCTTTAAAATGTCAGCTTCTAGAGTCCTTTGTGCTAAGTCCATGATACTTTACTGGTTGCCAAAAAGTGACTTAAGTATGTAGGTATTTGATTTCTTAGAAGAACTCAAAATGGTATAGTGACACCCCTGGGAAAGCATGGCAACACATGCAAAAAGAGCAAAACCCATGCAGGGTGCAGGCTTGATGAACAGATCATAAATGCAGAATGTGAGAAACTACATGTTGGTCTCTCTGCTTGCCTAGAAGGAATTAAAATTCAGATGACTTCCTAGAAGTGCAGTCATAGCAGCAATCTTCTACCCTTTTTATTGGCAGTGTACCTCAGTACAGCAAACCAAGATTTCTTGGGCCACAAGGAGAAGAAGAGATTACTTGTAGTTTCTGCCATGTCTTCCTCCCAGGGCAACCTTGAGTGCTGTGCTTTGGTGAGTCTGGTCTGCAGAACTTCAGATGTGATGGGAGGGTGTGTCCCTGTCCAAAGCAGCCATTTTACCATGTGTGAATGTGCTGTCCTGGCTCATGGGAATCTTCAAAGAGCAGCTCAATGTTCTCCTGCTCAAATGCTCTGCCTGTTAAGGACCTGGATGACCATTGTGCCCTAGATTGCAAGGCAAGGTGTATTCTATTTGCCATCTGTTAGAGGTGGGGCATTCATCTTCTGTTAATTGGGCAGTTTTCTTTGTCTCTTCCACAAGCCAATTCTCCCTCCAGGGAGACATCTGCTGTTAATGGGCTATCAAATGTCACTGCATGACTGATAAAAATTACAGCATCCCATTGTGAGATGCTCCACCCAGAGGGTGGAAGTGTTCTCTGGGAGTGTTCAAAACCAGTGTAGCTATGCTGCTTAGGGACATGGCATAGTGGTGGACTTAGCAGTACTGAGTTAATGGTTGACTCCTTTATCTCAGAGGCCTTTTCCAACCTTAATGATTTGATGATGCTGCCTATTCTGGTGGCACCTTTTATCTTTTTGATGGGCTGTGTGTCATAATACAGTTAAGTAGGTCTTGTTTCAAGTTCAGATGTGTTTGGAAGGTTTTATTCAGTACTTGTGAATTATCTGATGACTGATTTACAACTGTGGGGATTTTTTTCTTCCAGATTTTTATGAAATATTTCAGGCAGACTTCTTTGAAGATATGTGCTTGTAATCTGCTTACTTTAAATTATGCACCTGTCCAAACAACTTGTTCAGTCACTCTATCTTTCTCTGAGGTCTATGTTCCCATGTAGACCTCTCTCTCTTTCCTCATCCCCACCCCACTCTTGATAGAGTCCTTCAGATGGCCGTTCCCACAATCTTTTTTATTTCATTCTTTCTCTCTTCCTTTTTACCTCATTTCTTACTTTTCAACAGTGTTTTATTTTTTGTTTCCCTTTTCTCTCTGCATTGCCACAGCTTAATCAATCTTTTAGATTCTACCCTTTGGATTTGCCTTCAGCTTAAATCTGATGTTTGCTTTTATGATACCTTAGGGTCCATAGGCTCCATTTGTTTGTCTCTGTCTCCAGAGCATAGAACACATTTTAGGCAAGGATACATGGCTTTCTGTCTGACTGGAAATAAAAGACGTTGGCTTTTAGAGAAAGTCTGATCTAGCCTGTGATGAGTTAGAATGGCTTAGCCAAATGCCAGGCTTGTCTTCTATGTAGCATTAAATGATTGTCTGCTTGGTCTCACTGATTATTACACAGCTGGAGGAAGGGTGCTGTCCAGATAACTTCTTAGTTTCTCCTTTCTTTTCCCTTTTCCCAGATCTGCAAGTATTTAATCTTTTCTGCTTTGCTAAGCCAAGGTAACTATCTGGCCAGGACATACTCCTTTTTTTCCCCCTTCTCTCTATATTTCCACATATTTCCCTGGAGATCATTCTTGGAGACTTTTTCTAACTTCTGTCTAATATATTATTTATTTGATAGCTCTGGGTATAATTCCTTCTGGACTGTTTCTTTTTACCTTGTAGCCTCTCTCATACAATGGAATAATTCAAAAGGACCTATTGTAACATAAAATCACATAGTCAGTTATGACTGTTTTTTCAGTTTTGTTTGGAGTGCCTCAACAACTCCTAAAATAAATAGTAAGAGTTAATTATTCAGGTAAAAAGAAATTTACATCAGTTATAAGTGGTTTTGGCACATGAAGACAAAAATCTCAGGACAATCCATATTACATGTCTTTCGCCTGCCTAGTTTTAAAATTGCACAGTGGGCTAATTACACTTGTCTTTCTGTCTGTCTCATGGTTTAACTTGATCTCTTTATTGATGCTGTCTTGTAGCAACATCATATTTTCAGATTGTTTTTCAATTTGTGTTCATGTTCTGCTATTCTTATTATTAGAATTATTAGCAGTAGCAGTAATTCCGTGGCCCACTTCTATCAAGCATCCTTCAGAGAATGTTACAATTTTCTTTGGCAAGGCAGGCTGTCTGAATCCAGGGACAGTAAATCCACCCTTTAGGAAAGAATGTGTTTTTATGATACATAAGGAAACAAGCTTGGCTTGAATTTATGAATTTGTTCTCCTATCCATTATATTATTCAATAGTGAATCACAATATCCTCTACTTTCTACCCATAATATACAGCATGTTCTTCTACCTCTGACACTAATTTCTTTTTGCTATGTTTCATATAAATTTTCTTGAGAAACCTTGGAGAAGGATGACTTAAAAAGCCAATAAAGGATAGACAAATTCTGTGTACAATAAGCATTCTCATTATCTTCTGATGATATCTCAAAAGAATGAAAAAAAGTTACTTGAGAACTGTGAAATATGACAAAACAAGCATCTCCAGAAATGCACATTTGTCTTCAATCTCTTTGGGGAGTTGATTGCCTGCTGCAATATCCCTACAAAGAAATATAAAATCTTTAAATTAGCTTCCTGTATTCCCTGTTAGGAGTAAAAAACTTGCTTTCTCTAAAAAGGTAGTATTTTGTGCCTTTGTGAAGAGTGTCTGTCATTGGCTTGCTAGATGCATTCCTTATTTAGACAGTATGTTTTTCTTTTAAAGCAGCAAATTTGTTGTGAGTCAATAAAATTTCTCTTCTCTGTAGTCAGCATCCTTGCCATCTTCCCCTGTACCTTTGGAACGCACAGAAAAGGGCTTGTACTTTGGTAAGTAACCTACTATATAAATGTTTATTCATTGTTAGTTATACAAGAAAATAGAATGCATTTTTTTTTTGTTTGATCTTAAAATAAACCTTTTTTTTTCCTGTGTCTGCCTCTAAATTTCTACTAGACTGGCTCAATACATTGTTCTATATAGTGGGATGAGGTAGGAAACATATTTTAAATCTGAAATCCTATACTCTGCTGAATGTAACAAACATCATTTAAAAAGCACTAAACGTTCAGAATATGTCAATTTTAAGTACACATGCACTGTGAATAGTCCTGCCAGGGATTAAAAAATGGCAGAATGCAGATATGAATCTTAGGAAAAGTTATTTTTCAGTGTACAGAATGGTCATTAATGTGACATCCCAGAATAGTAATTATGTACAGCACATTATGTTCCTGGCTTTTTCTGTGATGATATTGTATAATACACTCAACCATTTTCATTATTATTATCTTATATTTTCTGGAAGTGTGTTTATTATAATATTCAGAAGCTATTATTGTATGCTGCAATGTGATTCCTATAGCCTGGGAACTTCAGACATCCAGTGGTGAGCCAGAACTGTGCCAATGAGTGCTGTGGTAGGAGGATAGAACTTTGGCAGAAAATAATCCCCCTTGTTTCGCAGCTGGTCCTCAGATTTCAGAGGTGCTCGCTGCAGCTGGGCTGAATTTCCAAAGCCAAACTTGGCACTATAAATATGGTTGCATTTAATAAGATCCCAGAAGAACCAACAGTGTGGGTTACACTCTCATCTCATTCATGATCACAGATTCACCAATAGTGAGGTTTATTACAAGCAACAGGTTACAGACTCTTATAAATTGATCTAGATAATGTGATAAATCGACTAGATCTGCAAAATATCAGTGTTTAGCTCTCTGAGAAGTGTCCCCAAGTTAAAAGGGCACAAATCTTACTGGAGAGGTGTCCCTCTTTTGGGTAGGAGAGAGGAGCAAGTATTTTGACTTATCTGCAAGGTGATTGCAGATAATCTCCTCCTCCATCATGGAGGAATTCAAATGTCTGTTTATACTTTTGGGAGATACGGAGGTGAGACTGTAGTCAAATGTCCCGTTACTGATGTCATAAATGGGGGGGTAGAACTATGTAGTAGTGATTTACATATGTAAATCGCTACTAAAACGAGAGAGATTGTGAGTCCTGTGTAGGGGCAGGATAGAACTGTGACATGTTGGTATCACTCCCTCTTCCAAGTGACCAATGGCAGTGACAATGGTCTGATAACTTATTACCCCATCAGCACGCCTTTGTACCCAGGGAAACCCCTTCACTGCATATCTCAGGACATGTGTCATGGGGATCCCTTCACCACACACATATCTCACAGCCACAACCCTCATTTCTGCAATGAGATCCTTAGAAATTTGATTACTGCTGAGAAATTTAAATTAATCTTAATAAACAAGACAACAAATATATTCTTTGATTTCCAGAACTCGGTATGTTTCAGTGTCTATTCTATGTGATCCCTGTAACTGGAATATTTTTGAAATATTTTTTATATTACAGTCTTTCATGTTGGTCTGTCATCAAGTCCTTGCTTTCTATATTTTGAATAGCAAAGAACTGTTCTTTAAAGCCAGGGGCTGAGCATACCTAGCACTTTCTTGGAATTGCTGAAGAGTTTGATGTTTTCTAAGGTTGTGATTTACTCTTTTACAGCCAAGTTCTGATAATTTCCATGCTTATCTGGATCTACAGATCAGTATCTTTTGATAGTGAGTTTACTGACACTCTGTAAAGAAGTGAGCACTGAATTGTTAAAGAACAAATAAAAAGAATCCAAATGAGCGAACAGGAAGGAAGAATAGGGAACTATGCAGTCAGGTGTGTAAGGTATTGTGTTGCAGTGACTTGCCAGTTTAATATGCTGAAAAAACAACCTGATTTGGGGACTGCTGGAGGGTAGAAATGAGTCTTGCTGCTTGGTTTGTTTATATGCTTCTTTTTCAAAAGAGAAATTTAACTGTTATAAAATACCCCATAAAAAGCATTTAGCAACTGTTTTATTGGTTACTAACCTTCTGGTTTAATAAATATTAGAATGATGTCAACATTTTAATTAGTGTTTGGGAATTTTATCTTTTAGGAAAACCATGCTTGTTCTTTGAGATTTTAGGGAGTCATCAAAGAGAATACTCACAGGAAAAAAAGGTGTGACATCACTGTAAGTATGTGATTCATAAAGAGTTGCTACTGGATTTATTATGGATTGAACAAAACTTTTAGTTAGTAAGTTTCAAAATAAGTGATGTACAAAAAAAAAAATTATCAAAGAAATATTGCAACCCTTGCATTCATTGCAATGGTGATGAGTCTTTCTTCCTCAAAGTCATGTTCATTACATCAAAAACAAGTTGAAATCCATTACCCTCTAAAAATATCTGGAATCTAGCCTTGAAAGTTACACTGCCTTTCTGAGATTCTTGTGTGGTAGAACATGAACTTATGGGATATTTTAATGATGAGTTCTACAAAATTGCTGAGTAACTATAGTAACATCCATATTATCACAAGTCAAGTTGACAAAATATTTCTTGTTTAATCCTTATAATTTGTCCAGGGATGTTTCTATTCAGCACCAAATCAGTCTTGCATAAGTCTGAATTAGCCCTAGAGGGAGATATGGTTACTCAAAACAGGCAAGTCAAGAAAATAATTATAAAAGGAATATGTGTGTTTGCATTTTATTCTAACTAAGGGAAAGACATGAATCACGAGTAGAATATTTTTGGGAATTTATAGTGAGTTTACCTTTCTATTTCCTTTGGGTTCACATAGACACAAAGTATTAATATATAACAAAAGCATATATGAGAAAAGGAGATCATTAGACCTAGAATATGCTTAGGAAAAAAAAATCAGAAAAAATATATGATGAGTAGAAGTATGGAGCATTTTAATTTGTTGTTGGTCTTTGGGAGCTTATTTCCAAACACTAAATTTTATCCCATTAATTTACAAATCTGTCCTCTTTTTTTTCTGTCTTTCATGGCTATCTTCTTGCAGTTAGAGTAGTGCAAGATTTTTTAGTAAATTTTTTATATGTCACAAAGGGGTTTTCTGACTGTTTCTAAGATGAAAACAGAATAGCAGAAATACTGAATTTTGCCTTCCAGGGTTTGACTGGGGAGACTACAGAGGGCAAGGTCTACAAGGCTGTGGGAAAATGATTCCACTGAGGAACAGCAATTGAGTCAAAAAGACTTTCAGAAAGAATTTAAGTTACTTTTCACATATCACAAACAGGAGCACAGGGTACAAACAGAAGCATTTCATTTTATGTTGTCAATATGTGTGCCTGGAGTTAACTATTACTTTGGAAGACCATTACCCATCTGTTGGAAGTTTCATAAAGAAATATAAGTAATGACAGAATAATTTGTGAATCACTGCTTGAAGTGGCACAGGAGGCAGAAAACACAGAATAACAGAGAGAGGGCATGACAAATGTTGTTATGTGTGATGAAATGACTTGTGTGGGAAGGAAAAAAGGAAGGGCTGAGCATCAAACAGGAGGAAGACTGAAAGGATGGAGGAGTTAGTGGATGAAGACTGTGTGCAGTGAGGTGTGATGATCTGCCTCAAAGAGCAACTTATGTCATGAACTGAGCTCCTGGTGTAGTGATCAAGCATTTTTCAGTGCTTGTAATTTTCTTTATAACAACTCTGACTCATGTGGCTCACTGTGGGCTCAAGTTCCCTGTTTTCCACTGGCGCAATGCAAAAAGGTAACTAGAGCAGGTTCTAGATCCTTTTGGAGGAGGGGCATTGGCCTTGCCCCTTGCTACCTTGACTTTGTTCAGCCTGAGTTTCCTTAATATATCCAGCATTTCTGTGGCCCCTCAGTGGCCTGGGGTGTTCCTGTGAGGAAAAAAAGTCTTTCGCACATTTAAAGCAGGACGAACTCCCCTAGAAAGAGTTAGGAGAATGGGAAGTCTTGGTTGGAAATGTTTAAAAGAGAAAACATGAAAAAAAGCAAACGAAACCACGAGCTTTGGTATTTGTGAGTTTTTTCTGTGAAGCACTTGCTTCTTTTCTTGGTGTTTCCTGTACTTAGGAAACAATAAAAATAATTCTCATTGGTTAGAGAACCAAATGCATGCAGAATTTATTTTTGGTGCAGAAATGAAACAGTGTTGTGGCTAGTAGATCAACAAGACCTATTTGTCAGTGACTTACTGCCAGTGTAGGGGGTTGATAACCGGAATAAGTGTCCCTTGAAAAGCCCAGCTAACTTTCTTGAAGTGTTTTTTCAAAGGAATATTACAACTATCTTTTTATGGTTAGGTACAGTGCTATAATGAGGAAAAGCAGTGGCTTCAGTAGTCCCAAGAGCAAAGAGAAAACAGGAACTGAATGAGTGAAGCTGAAACTTTAAATAAATTCAAGTGAAGCATTTAAAAAGTGCAATCACACTGGCAGCTTCCATCCTGCTACTAATTAATTCTGATTTTTGCTGCAATCCATGTATAATGTGCATCATCCTTGAATAAATGAGGAAATGCATATGGAATGCTGTCTGCTCAAAATTGATACAACTAGAAGACAGAAATTGTATACCCCAAAGACATCTTTTATTTAAAAAAAAAAAGGTAATTGCTCTGCTAACAGTTTAGAAGACAGAGCTTTTCAGTTGGCTCATTTAGTCTTACCAGGAAAGAAATGTGAGAGAGATATGAACCATGTTTTTTGAGCATATGAAAGAGCAGCTGTTAAATTAATTCCAAAACTGAATCATTGTGCATTAAGGATATCCTATAGTAGAATAAAAACATACTTCAGTGGTTTTATTTTTCAAAAAATTACTTTCAAATTATGTTGTTTTACCACCTTGTGTGTGTATCCTTGCATATTTCTTTTTTTTTTTATTTTGAATTAGACCTTTATGAATTGCCAATTCCAAGAATGGCTAGTAAACATGATTTCAGTGTGTGCTGAGGGAATTTTATGGAAAAAAAGTAATGCTAGAGGATCTAAAGTTTTAGCAAGCAATCTAGAGATGTGTGGAAGAGCTGATGAAGTAAATAATTATTTAATCTCATTTATCATAAGGCTTTTGCTCACACAACATGCAAGCAACCTCAGCATTCTAATGCATGATAGCTTTATGGGATTGGTCCTTAAAAGGGAGTGGACAGATGTGTGGCAATTATAAAAATTAAGCAAGTATTACAAAATGGAAGCATTTAAAGTTATCTAAAATCCATGCATGGCCTTTTATATTTTGGTTATGCTAAACAAATTTAAACGTAAATGAAGACATTTATAGTGATATATCATGACATGAGTGCATGCTACCTTGATTATGCATTTAGAAATTACCTGATGAGAGCAGTTTACACTCTCAGCAAGTGGAAAATCAAACTGCAGTTGATTGAAGGGCTCCATTTAGAGGTATCTGGGAAACAGTCACAGAACTGTAGTGTGCAGTAGATAATTGCCTTTCCCTGCTAGTCAGAAATTTATATAGGGAAGGTAAAGATCTAAAAAAAGTTAGTATAAAAGTAACATAGCTGCATAGGCACTTTCCCAGAACTGATTCAACTTCCTAGCAGTGGAAGAGGGCTACAGTTTTGAGACCTGAATGTTTTGAGATAGTGTGGTATTTCCTGAGTCCCCCATCGTTGGGAGGAATGATGAATCTGACTCCATGTTCTTAGAAGGCTAATTTATTATTTTATGATCTCTATAATATTAAAGAATGCTATACTCAAACTATACTAAAGAATACAGAAAGGATTCAGACAGAAGGCTACAAAGAATGATAATGAAAACTCGTTACTCCTTCCAGAGTCCTGACACAATCTGACTGTGATTGGTCATTAAGTCAAAACAATTCACATGAAACCAATGAAACAAGCACCTGTTGGTAAACAATGTCCAAACCACATTCCAAAGCAGCAAAACACAGGAGAAGTAAATGAGATAATATTGTTTTCCTTTTCCTCTGAGGCTTCTCAACTTCCCAGGAGAGAAATGCTGGGCAAGGGGATTTTTCAGAAAAAATAAAGGTGACAAGATAGCTTGAATGTCTCTGTAGAAAATTGAAATGTTGATTGAGACCATAAAAATTACTCACTATAAAAATGAGGATTCAGAAAGACAGTAACAAAGAGTGATCAGTCTCACTGATTTTTATCACACCAATGGCTCCCCTTTCATTTGGAGTGTAAGTTAAGAACACACCTGAAGAAAAGGGGACCATCTGAGGGAAGAGGAGGAGGGTGCAGTTTTCTTTCTGAGCAGAGAATCACAGTTTGAATCGGTTTCAGGATGGACACCAACAGGGATAAAAACACAACGTGTACGGAGTTAGGAATATGTGTCTCTGTTGGAGACTTAGGGACTGATGAAAAGAAAAAGGAACGTACAGCATGAGAGATGACAGAGAGAGAAACACTGTGGGAATTGACAGGGAGTCTTTTAAACTTGCTGAAACCATCGCAGATATTGAACCTCCTGAAACTTTGCTGTGGAGTGTCCTTCCAGGCACCCTTAAGTTTGTTACTAAAGACAGCAGCCTCAGTATGCTAAATAAATCTCTACAGATAAAAAAAAAAAAAAAAAAAAAGATAACAAAGAAAGAAAAGAAAAAACCTCAAACACTGAGTTCCTGTTCCAGACTACCAAGTGTTCATTTACATTGATACCACCTGTAGCACAACATTTTCTGGAGGCACTGCTGACCTTCCTGTGTGAAATTTCTCTTTTCTCCACCTTTCTCAAGGAAAGGAACATGATAGTTTCTAGTTGTTCTTGTTTCTGTTCAGTGTACTTTCAAAAAAAATTTACTGAATTACTTAAAATTGTTTCTCTTTCTCTTCAGTTAGGGTCAATATTTGAGTTCTGGTACAAATCTAGAATGTTAAGAGTTAGACATTGCTCTGGTATTTTGAGTTTGGACTGTATCCCAGTATCAGAGAGTTTCTGTCATTTTCTTTTGAGATTAGCTGATCTATGGACCTGGGAAAAAACCCACAGGCTCTTCAGGCTTTTTTGGTTTTTTTTGAGTCTGAGCTTTGTGGGTAACTCAAAATGTTCATGTATTCTTTTATAATGGAAAGAGGAAGTAAAACTTCAGCTAACCACAGAGGAGAAATAACTTGTTTCATATCACAAACATAATGTTTCAGTCTCTGTCTTTCTTTTCAGACCTCAGCACCTTTTCTCCTCAGTGTGTTACTGCCTCCCTCCAACTGATTGCTATTGCCACCTATGTCATTGTCATACCCCCTTTATAATCTGAGACTGGATATGCTTAGTTGATACTTCTGACTTTTTTCTTTCCTCTTTTTTGTAGTCCATGTGTTTGGAAATGGAGCTGTGTGTGCTGCCCCATTCACCTTCCAGATACAGTACAGCATTTCTCCATCTATGTGGAAATATAAAGAAAAAGAGTACAGCAGGTCTTAGGGAACTCCTGGAATTTGTTTTAACCATTTGAATTCTTTTTGTCTATTTAGATCCTGTTTGATCTGGTTTGAACCTGACTTGTGAGCAAATGCCCACTGACTTTTTAATCTATTTATTGTTTATGAATTCATGAAAAGGATAATGCTCTCAATAGGGGTTTAACATTCTAAATTTTATTCTAGATTCTAATGCATGCTGCTAATCCAACCTCGTATGGTAATCCAGCTGGTTTCTCAGATGCTGTCAAAACACAGTATGTGGGTGTATGTATATGTGTATATATACACACTGTAGAAGAACAAATAAAGAAACTGTTTTATCAACTTAAGACCAAATTATGTATGACAATTATCCATATATATATGGATATATATATATATGGATATATATATATGGATATATATATCCAACTGGCATTTGAACCACTGTTTTGGAATACAATATGTTCTAGGAGAAATACTTATTAAGAAACTCATCGCCCTTACTGACAGTCTGATACAGGCATCCCAAATTGGTCCTTGAATCCAAACACCATCACCATTGGCCAATGAAGAAATCACCCTTTGGTAAACAAATCTTCATAACACATTCTACATGTTCACAACAACAGGTGCAGCAAGTGCAGGTAAGAATTGTTTATCATTTTTTCTCTGATCTTCTCACAGCCTTCTCCAGGACAATGCCTGGGGAAGTTGTGCCTTGCTCTCTGTGGTCAGAGAGCTGCGGCCGCATGAGAGCTGAATAGCAATGTTATCACTAAATGAGCTCAAGAAGAAATCTTCTGTGGCCCTAATACATATTCTCCCATGCCTACCTTCAAACTTGAAAACTGAATTAAAAATAAACTATATTAAAAAGAAAATAATCCCTATGGCCCACAGGAAATTCCTGGCCTAAGAAAGGAATGACCTATGATATTTATCTCTCTCCTCTCCTGGGAGCAATGCTAATAATTTAGCTGGAGGTTGCAAGGCACCAATGAGGCAGCATGAGCATATGGATTCCCATTTGGCTGCTGATGGATGTTGGAGTTTTTGTGGAGTGGGCTGTATGCTGCAGCCAGTGGCTCCACAGAGCTGGTGCAGGATCAGATCCAGGAGCTGCTTGGTTTGCTGGGGTGGCATTTGAAGGCTAGTTCATGTCCTGGCTGTGCTGTACAGGTGTGCATTGTGTCATTTCTCTTATGCCTCTCAGCACACACTTATGACAGGAGGGCTCTAGATTCTATGCCTGTCTTCCCCTGATCAGGGAAGTTTACTGGAGAATCATGAAAGGGCAAAGCTGGGATTAATGAGGGCGACAAACAAATGGACACAGCTTGGAGATGTAAGCAAAATATGTTAGAACCTACTATACATTCACAGATTCACAGAATCCCAGATTCACAGAATAAGCTAATTTGGAAGGCACCCTCTGGATCCTTCGAATCCACCTCTTGGCCCTGCACAGGATCATCCCCAAGAGTCACACCATATGTCTGAGACCATTGTCCAAATGCTTTCTGAACTGTGTCAGGCTTGGTGTTGTGACCACTGCCCTGGGGTGTTCCAGCGTCCAAACACCCTCTGAGTGAAGAACTTTTTTTTTATATCCTACCTCAACCTTCCCTGACACAACTTCAGAGCATTCCCTCAGGTGCTGAAGGGGCATCACAGAGAAGAGATCGGTGTCTGCCCTCCTCTTCCCCTCATGAGGAAGTTGTAGTTGGAGTCCTTATTGGTACACACAAAGGCTGAACAGCTTTTTGCTGGAGGCTGGTCCAACATTCAGGATCAAGGCTTGCCTTGGCTTTTTCTCACATCCTCTTGGATGCCCTTGTCTCCAAATCAGGAAGTCTGTACTTTCATCTGATCACATAAAAGCTACATTCCTTAGAGAGGATTTTCAGGAGAGAAGGTGTCCTACTGCTCTTTGCTTGTCAGCAGTCCCTGCCCTCACACAGCAGCTGCTGGTGCAGTCTTTGATGTGTGGATTTTGGACAGCCTGACGTTGCCATAACCTCCTTCCTGGCCAGGTGTCCTGCCCAGTCATCTCCAGCCAAATCCTGTGGCATGTGCTCCCCCCTGGCGTGGGTGTCCCTTCACGTGTTTTTTGGTGTGTTGTTTGGGGTGTGGGGAAGAGAGGGGCCTTCTGATACACAGCTTAGTTTTTACCCAGATTTTACAGTGTTTCATCCCAGTATTTCATCTATCACTTTCTAGTGGCTCTAGCACACACCCTCACTTTAATTCCTGAGTTGCTTTCCTAGCTGTCCCTGTTATGAATTGTTAGCCTTGGATGGACTAGAAGGAGAACAGAGAAGCCTTTCACAGAATGTGATTAATTTACTTACAGTCAAGAGAAACTGAAGTGATGGAAGAAAAGTGAAAAAAAACCTACATTTTCTCTTTTGGATGCATTTTTTTGTTTAATTTCATAATGTTGAATAAGTTTTACATTTTAAAGCTGTGGGGCACACAGGAAAGCCCCCAGCTTGTTTGGAAGTCTGTGCTGACAGAAAAGGAACAACTGTGGAGAGATGATGGTACAATCTCTAAGATCCACAGGACCTAGGCAACTGCTAAGTTTTACTTCAGTCAAGTCTCATTCTGGTTTAGAGAATAAAAAGAAAAAAAGAAAAAAAGCTGGAACATACATACAGAGAAGAATTTATAGTTAGAAGATCACCACAGTGAGAAGATACAGGAAAACAGCTGAAAAATCACAGAATCACAGACAGCATGAGAAGAGATCTTAGAGATCATCTAGTTCCAACTCCCTGCTATGGACAGAAACACAAAATAACCTACTTTTGACTTTGAACACAGGAATGTTTTTTGGTTTTTTTTTTTTTTTAAATGCAGTGCAATAAGATGGAGAAAGGTCGAGGAAGAGCAGCAAGAGAAAGTATTGAAAAATCTGTGTCACCATTGCTCCGTTTATACTGTGCAGATGGTTTATGTTGCTGTACTTTTTCTCCCCTTGGATGCTATTATTTTCCTTTCCTGATAATCTGAAGGGAACTTAAAAACAAATCCTAGGGTCAGCTTATTGATTTAGAGCTGCCAAATTCTCCTGATGTACCATTCTAACAGCTAATTGTAAGGTTTCTGTTGTGTAATCAAAAGTATGCTTTTGGGAGCTGAAACACCCTGTTTTATTTCTCAAATTTTTGATCTGAAATAACTAGGTGAGCTGTTCCAGGAAGCTGACTATGGAGATGTATGTCCCTAATTTCCTCTTTTCACTGGCCTCACCTGTGCTAGCCTTTTTATCTCCTTTTAACTAACTGTCATTAAAAGAAAAGTAATTGGCTTTGGATGTTTCTATTCCTCAAAACCTCATTAGATCTTGAAAACATGTTTTCTTCTCAAAATTCCACTTTCCATGTTCAATGAAGAAATAGACATTGTTATTTAACTCTGTAGGAAAAAAAAATATTTTTAAGCCTCTGTATGTCATTCATGTTTCTGATTGTCTCTCTAGCCTGTGTGAGAAACAGTGATTGAAAGGCTACATCAAACTAAAAAGGTATTTCTTTTCCAAACCAGGCTGTCTCTTTCTTCTGCCTGCAAGTACCTCAGCTTCCTCATAACTTTATTTAAGTGAACTCATCCAATACAAATCTAAGAAGAATGAGACATCTAATGCTCTTGAAATAATCTCCCAAAATTAAAGTATATTTATATATTTTTTGCCTACGTACATGTGGCAAAAAGTAGTGTATTATTTTAAAAAATGTGATGGTCCTGCTTTAGCAGTGAGCACCTGCTCAATTAGTCTGTTTCTGGAAGTACGAAGTCAGGCAAAGCAAGTATCTAATCCTATGACATTTTTGTTTTTGTCAGTATTGGGCCTTGTCACAGGTATTGCTCCTTCCTTCCCACAACTGATGGCTTCACGTCAGCGTGATCTTTTTGTCATTAAGTTGCTATTATTTACATTGTTGCAGTGTTTAGTTTTGCTAGTCTGAGATTTCTTTGTAACAGAGTTTGTTTCCTAGATGTGAGTTTTCCTTGTAGAATCTAATGGGATAAACAATTTCAGAATGGCAAATATTTTAAATCACTGTTAGATCTTATACTGCACCCACCCCTTTCCAGACATCTCTTTGTGACTGTAGGATGTGGGAATCTTGGCTTGAAGGTGTCCAGGGCAAGACTGCAATGCCAGTGGGCTGGAATTTTTCATCCTAACACAACACAAAAATGCCTACTTACACTGACTGTTAGATGTCTTCTTCAGGACTTCTGCAAGGTCAACACTGTAAGTATTCTCTTGCAAATTCAGAAAATTCTGTGTCATAGAATAAATAATGAAGGCATAAGGGTTTTACCTGGCAAGCCCCATGCCTTTTGTGCACTGTAATGAAACTGGTTTTAATATGAGATTTTAAGAAGTAATAATTCAAGTTCTCATTTTCTTTTCTTTTTTTTTTTTAATTTAAGTACTTTGATTTCCTATTTACAACTTTCTGGAAGAGTGATAGTAGGTGAAAATGATCCTTTACAAAACTAAAATAAGATTCCCAAGCCCTTGTGATTTCAGATGCCAAGAGTTAAGAAGCAAGCATCCTAACATGTATGATAACATAGTCAATGATAGAAGACTGCAGCTAAAAAGTTCAGCTGTGAGCATTCAATCTCAGAAAAAGATAAGAGAGTTTTCTCCCCAGAAAACATCACTTTTAAATGAAACTGGAAGAACTACATTTAAATGTAATGTTGAGATTCCGTTTGAAATGAATTATGATCGCTTTATAAAGACATTCTGCAAAAATCGCTAAACTCTTTTAGTGTTAGTCCTCCAAATACTAGAGTTGTCAGAATTTTCTACAAACAGGTAGAAAATTCTAGTATTTTCCTTAAGGATAAAAACATACAAGAGATAAAAACATATTTTCTAGTAGTGCCAAATACATTACTGTAGTGTTAGGCACAGGCTCAGAAACTACTAAAAAAGCCCATGAATGATTCAGCCATAACATTAGTTAATGTGTCATCCAAAAGTCCCTCCACATACTCTTGATTTGAAAGGTCAAGTTTTGCTAAAAAGAACATTCTTGATGGTTCCAGGAGCTTTAATCTATCATAAACAACCAAGCTGCATGAGACAAGATACACAGCAGACAGAAAAACCATCCACTCCTCAGCTGTGGAAAGGCAGCAAGGTCTGCTGGAGTCAGAACAAGGGCAAACACTTTCTCTTTTCATCCATTTCCCCCTCTATTAGAAAATGTTCTGCTCAGGACTTAGTGGGTGACATCAAGTGTGTCACAGAACACAGCTGTCCTTGGCTGAATGACAATAGAGAGTCTTGACCTCAGTGAGGTGTTTTGAAGATAGATTTGTGTTCCAGTAAATTGGCTGTCTGAAATTATTTGACTACATAAATGTTAAAGGTGCTGATCTGAAGCAGTGTTCCCCCCTTTAATGTAATTTCTGGTGTGTGGGAAAACCCAGGACATCCCTCTGGCTGTCCAGAATGGCCAGGACCCCTGCCAGGGGGCTCAGAAGCCCTGGCACGGAGCCCAAAACCTCTGTGGTTTTGATTATGACCCATGGAGCAAATTACCAACCTTATATGAAGATCAGCAAGCCACAACGGTTTAAGTAGAATGATAGTGAATTTATCACAGGGTGGAAAAGTAGATTTTGGGGGTTTTAGAATGGGGGTTCAGGGGGCAAGATGGAGGAATCTGGGCATGTCCTGCCTTTCTCCTTCTTCTTCTTGGCCTCCATCTTCTGCTGTGATGGTGGCACTTTTAGATTGGTTTGGAGTAGAAGCTCACT
The DNA here is from genome assembly GCF_037042795.1 of Molothrus aeneus. Classification (NCBI taxonomy): domain Eukaryota; kingdom Metazoa; phylum Chordata; class Aves; order Passeriformes; family Icteridae; genus Molothrus; species Molothrus aeneus. The sequence continues at coordinate 14,342,665 of NC_089647.1, read as the reverse complement.
GTCTAACATAGGTGATAGGTATTGGAAAGTAATTGTAAATATTGTATACATAGTTTTTAGTATAACATAACACCACCTCTGGGGCAGGCAGAGTGTCTGGAACTGTCCTGCTGGAGGGACCTTGGCAGGGCAGGAGAAAATTTTTTATAGATAAGGCACAATAAACAACCTTGAGAGCGAGAAATGAAGAGCCCTGACTCCTTCTTCAAGTGCTTGGGCTGGGAAAAGAGAGTTTAACATCTCTCGGGGTCGGAGCAACCAAAAGATCCTGAGACTGGTGTGTAGAACAGACTGCCTTCTTCAGCTGGACATTCCATTGGGAAATTTACCATGAGAAGGGAAGAGCTCAATCTCCTCAGGTGGGATCCCACTGTGAATCCTAGTGTGTCCAATCAAGTTTTTCTGGACTTTTTGTGCTCATGTTCCCCCCAAACAGAACAAGGTAAGGACAGAACACTAATGTAAAAGTGGAAGAGAGACTCCACTACCCTGCTTGCCATTTTAAAATAAAAATTATTTCTGTCTCCTTGGGTGGAAAGGCTTAAGTGGGCTTAATTTCTGAAGCTGACAGATTAAAACAACATAAAGATTCCCTTGTTCAAACACTTTTCATAGCAGTATGATCAAAAGACTAGAGCATATAGCAACTTTACAATATAAACTGCATTTTTCTAGTTAAAAAGGTGACTAAATTATATCAATACTACTTTTAAAAGGTGCGTTTCTTAACGCAAACATTTAATTAAAAAACCCAAACATGGACAAACCAAATACTGAAAAGCTAGTGAATTCTTTTATTCTAGAGGCCATTTACTTCAAGAAGTCATGCTCTTAACTGTATCTCCCAAGAAGAGCAGGGACTAGGAGCTCCTGTAGTTTAACTGCCTTCACTTTTCATGATAGGAGATGGGAACCAGCACTGGAAGAATATTCTGAATATGATGCACCATTTTTGGAGAGGAACAGGAGCCTGAGGAAAGTATAATGTCAACATTTCCTATAGAAATTGTCCTTTTTTTTCCTGTTTTTTAAAAAATATTTTCTCTGTAAAAATGAGGCTCTACTTACCCCTTACAGTATACATTCAAAATGTGTTTTTCTCAGAATTGTTCTAAATAATAGAATGGATTTGGCAGTCATGGACATCTGAAAACTTGCTCTACCTACTGCTTTATATAACCATTATGTGACAGTATCACCAACCTGCTTAGAAGACCTGCCTGATTTTAAGAACAAATGTTTTGATTCAATGTATTTACAAAATCTGGATGGCCTGGAAGCTCTGTGTTTACACCATAATGAATTGATTTTTCAAATACTCTGTAAGTGAATCAAATTAATGCAAATCTGTGATAGGATATTCCCTACCAAAAAAAAAAAAGCCTGAATCAATGCCTAATCTCTTTAATTCTTAGGCTTCTTGCTCTTGCAGTGCTTGTTAGGCTTTTAATACTAGTCCATGCAATGCTGCCCACAGACTTTTTAACTGCCATTCATAAATACTGGAAACTTGAAGGTGAATTCTGATAATAAATGTCTTACAGAAACATATTTGTGCACAATGTAGTACAGACCTTTGCCTATCCTTCAAGGTTATGGACTTTGTAACATAGCACAAGCTCCCTTGCACAGAGGCATGATTTCATCCTGGAATGTGGGGAATAATGCTCTTCTCAGAATTTTTTGGCAAATACATCTGTCTGTGTCTTGGTGTATGACTGGATCTGTGCCAAAGATTTGAGTGTCAACAGCACCTCCCCGTGTTGAAAACCTACCTGTTTAAACATTCCTGACTGCCTTACTGACGTACATTTAAAACACTGTATTTTCTGTGCAATAAAGAATTAAAAATACTTCTCTGCTTCACAGAAGAGCCTATTTCTGTGGGTTATTAGTAAAAATATGTGAACATTGCTAATGAAAATGTTAAAGACTAATGCTGTTTATGTCAAGAAATGTTACCACATACTTTTCAAGCAATGTATTCCACCATCAGCACTTCCAGCTCCTTGACACCCAGTCTGCTTTGCTCCAGCTGGTTTGGATGCTGATATATGTGCATGGTTTGTTACATGCCAGTCTAGGTTACAGGTGCTCTTGTAAAAAGTTGGAAAAAGATCCCCAACATTGGGTTTACTTCACGTATGACAGTATGTGCCTTTACTGAAAATAATACAAATTAATTTTGTCAATGGCAAAGACACACTGGTATATGCTAACAATTTTCTTATGACATGTGATTCTGTGAGAATTTTCTGCTCAATAAATGCAGAAAATTAAAAACCTGTTCTTTTTTTCTGGATAGAAAGTCTGTATGTTAGATTTTAAAAATTTTTAAGTTTTTATTATTGAGTGACTTTAGGGAAACAAATATTGTAATCTAGTTAAACTATTTTTTTGGCTGTGTTTTTCTCCACTTACCCATGCTGTTAGTCAAAATTCTTCATGGCAAACATGTATGGAAGAAAGTGATTTGTACTTCCCAATATTAGATTATTACGACTAATTTAACAGCTATGAGTTCTGTGGAGTCTGTCTTGATATTCTACTGCCCACAGCATCTTTTAGCCAGTTTGGGATGTGCAAGACTAGATGATAAAACTACTTGAGAGGTGGGAAACTGGTTGACTTTTGGCCTTAAGGCAGCACTTACGGGGTCCTACTGTACCTTGAGACTGGCTGTGAGTGCAGATCCTGAGAGATCTGTCCTGGGGCCTCTCCCATTAAATGGCTTTACCAATGCCATTGCCCTTGTCAAGTTTGTGGATCATAGCAATTTCTAGGATGCTATCTAAATTCTCAAAAAGCAGAGTGACCATTTAAAATGAGCCTTGCATACTGCAAGGAATGAGCCAGTAGGAATTTCAACAAAAGCAAACACAAAGTACTATACCAGAGGTGGGATAACCCTCTGGAATGCCACTGACTGGCTGAGGATCAGCTCTGTGGAAAAGGACTTGGGCACACTGATGCAAGGAAGCTAAACAGGAACCAGCTTGGAACAGACAGATGAAGAGTCATCAGAGAAGTCATCAGGGGGACACAGCTAGGTTTTTGCAGCTGTGTGTGGAAGGATAAGAAGATGACAATGGGAATACAGAGGGGAGACTTCTAACAGATAGAGGGAAAAATATCTCTCCATGAAGACAGCCAAGCAATGAAGCAGATTTCCCAGTGAAGTTTTGCAGGCTGCATCTTTCAAAGTTTCAAGAAGGAGGCCCTGAACAACATGGTCCTTGAGAGGAACTGCTTTGGACAGGGGCTTGGGCTGATTCTGTAATTCTCCTTGCTTGTCTGAGACTCTCAATATTCTCTGATGTTTGTACAAGGCAGCCAGAAATGCAACTTCAGTGGTCAAAGCATACAGTAAGGATTTGCAAAGAAATTTATTCTTGTGCAAAAGGAGGCAGTTCCAACCTGGTATTCAGAAAGAGAGTCCACACCTTCTCCTCACCTTTCTTTCCCTCCCTCTTGATACCTGTGCCCTTGAATAGCACAGGTATCAAAAGTCTTGAATTATTTTTCATCCCAGTTGATGAAATATCCTGTCAGAAATTATTTCATCCATGAATGTGGGGGGCTAAACAGGGAAACTGGAATGATATGGCATAGTCTCCTATGAAGATATGAGTGTCATCTTAGTCCTTGACACTTTGGTCTTTCAGGTTGAAGAATTGTATGTTACATCCAGATTATCTTCCAGAGAATTTCACTTGATTCTATAGAAAACTGACAGCATTTGACAGTGCTAAAAAAGGAGCAAACATTCAAAATTAGAATAATCCCTACCAGAGCATATTTTTCTGCAACCAGGACCAACTGGTGGGGGTAGGAAGAAAAGGAAGAAATCATTAATAAAAGGATAAAGCAGAGTAGATTAAAAAAATTACATACAGTGCTACACTAACATAGAATCAGTGAGGGTGAACTATATGACAGATCAGACTGCCTATCCAAGGAGAAAAACAGAAGTGTAAAAAGTACTTGACTGTCCTGTTTTCAAAAACTACTAGCATGTTTATGGAGACTGGAATCTGATCAACACCATTGAAACTCAGGCAATCAAAGCACATAAAAGCAGATTTGTTGAAATCTATGGGAACTAAGCACCTAGCTGTTTATCCATCAAAAATTCCCATTAAGCATTCATCTGCAACACTGATCACTTTAATAACTTTGAAGAAGTTGATCACTTTTCTAAAAGAGTTCTGGCATAAAAATAGGTTACAATTTTTGAAAGGATTATCCATAAGGGTTTTTATACCAACTGGTACATAACCACCCTGTTTGGCTCTGATGGCCAGAATGATCAGGTTATGCTAATATTAGTGGTAGTTATATTACTAGAAACTTAATTTGTATGAAATGTCATTCTGAATTCCAAAGCTTTTGTGAAAAATATTGCCTTGTATTAGTTGTTGTCACACCTAAACAGGTGTATGTTAGTTTCAGAATACATTTTCTCATGTAGTTATGTAATGTCTCTCCACAACTGTGACAAATCTGTCTTGTCTGAAGACAGGTTCAGATTTCTTAGTTCTTGTTTGGGTGACTTTAATCACAATATTGTGCTTTTCTCTCCTCTTCTGGGACATTTGTATCACCTAACTGTGCAGTTAGATTGCAAGTCTTCATCTGGAACATGTTTCTCTTCCTCCCCTGGAATTTGGCTTGGATTCCAGTTCTAAATTTAAACAGAACTCCATTTTCCTTGTCTAATAACCACAGAGTAATTAGGCTTCTACATATAAAAAGAATTATCTAAAGAAATGTGTTCATAAAATGACATTTTGAGCACTGTAGATATATGCCTCCTCTGCCAGGTTACCTACAGTGTGCAGAAAAATGTCTTAAAGATACAGATGTATTTACACATATCCGTTCCCTGTAATTTGTAATATTCACTTCTGTTATTTGTGCATCTTATCTCTTTCATATTACTGGAAAATATTCTTACTTCCTAAAAGAGACATTTGTTTCTAATGTGTGGCCCATTTAAAGAGTCACATAATAATATCTTCACAGAAAATGCAGCTGTATAGCTCAATGGGTCTTTGTCCAGTTCCAGCCCCTCCCCACCTCCCTCAACTATTCTACTGTAAATGGTACCTGGATGGAAGCAGATCTGATTGTTACTGATTGTTTCCATTGTCTTATTCAGATTAGTTTCTGTCTGATTTCTGTAATTGGCCAAATTTGTGGGCTGACATTTGGAATGAAGTTTGTCTAAAGTTCTAATATGCTGCTGTATAGTGCTGTATATCTTAATGTGCTTTTCAGGCTGTGGACCTAATAATTTGCAGTAATGCCAGTGAGGATTCCACCTCTGGAAGTGTCTCTACACTGCAGTGGATTATGGAGATTGCTATTCAGCTTGGTTATTGCAGAGCTGTGGTTCAAAAAGGTCTCTGAATATTTGATGGCGTTTGGGTGTCCCCAGCCTGGATCCTACAGCTCAGTGCCCCACTGTTCTGAGTGAAACATTGCTCACAGTGAAACATTCCAGTGGCTGCTCCTGCCTCTAATCGCTCTCCCTAGCTGATGCTGCACAGATCTGCGGGTGCTGCACAGATCTGCAGTGCCTCATTTCCCATATCAGTGTCAGCATCCAGCAAGACTCTGGTGTGTTTGGCCTCCTTTAGTGTTTCCCTCAGCCTTCATCCAGATCCCGTTCTGCTCTCACGAGTCGACAAGATTGCGGGAATCCATGAAATCAGAGGGTTTTGGGAAAGCTGCAAAAGGCAGGCCTCAGAGACAGCATAACTGTGATTAGAGCTAAGCAGTAGCCATAAGATTGGTCAGCAGAAAAATTATGTAAAAAGTAGAAAAGTAAGGACAAATAGAACAATGGTCTGTGTATTAACGCTTGTCTAGAATAACTCCCTAAGCTACAGAAAAGTTTATCTAGTGAGACATTAGGAACTTCTAAGCTTAATAATGGAGCTCTGTGCATTGTGTTTTAAGGCTTACAATCAGGTATTGTATTTGAAATAAGCAAGCATTTTTTTTACCAAAGGTACGTGTGCTTACAGTGGTTGGATGGAACTACTGTCAATGTGCTTTTGCTTTGTGTGATTGGGCAAAAAACTTATAAAGTGAGTTGTAACATTATATTCTTGGTCTGCTGCCTGGGATGTGAGCTGATGGCATCTTCCCATTGTCATAACCATGTAATGAGACTGATGGACTGATGCTGAAATAAAACAGCTGAAGGCATGTTCCACAGCAGTCCTGTCCTGTTTGTGATTTGTACATAACCCCCAGCTGGCGATAAAGATGACTGACTTTGGTGCTTCAGAACATGTCCAGCTGGAACAGACAGGTAATTATTAATGTTGGACTGAGTTCAATGTGAACAAACACAGCAAAATCAGCAATGAACAACTATTTCAAAGTACTTGACCTAGCTTTGACCATTCCACATGAGAAAGCTGGGAAAGCACTCACATGGGCAGCTCAGCTGCCAGATCAGAGAGAATGGCTCTTCCTGGGAGAGAAGAAGTGATGATCATGTGGAGGAGGCAGTTTCATCCATATACAAATACAGGTAAGGAAGGTTCATGTCCAGATGGTCAAATGGTAGCTTTTACCAGGCAACTGGCAGTCATCTTAAAGCATGTGGTTTTATGGGACTTGGAACCAGAGGAGTATGGCTTCCTATTTTTCTGTGATTTGTGTCCTGCTTTGCTCTCTGGCCAATAGTATTCCCATTTTCCCATTACAAGGCATAGTCACTCTGTGGCATTGGGATGTTGCCTGACCAACCAGCCTTTGGCTGCTGATTTTCCATCTAAATGTGTGAATTGATGGGAGACTGCTGTCTTCCTTTGGGAGTCCACTCTCTGCTACTTAGTCTTTAGACAGACTTGAGGTCCTTGAGCCCCTGTCCCTTGTGTCAAATTGAAAATTGATCAGTGGCTTCAAAGGCCTCTGGGAGATATGGGTCTGAGGACCTAAAAGTTAAGTGATTGTATGTGCCTAATTTCCTTTGCAAGTTGGGAGAACAAGCATTTTCAAATTTGTTTTTCATTAAACTATCTCTCAAGCAAAAGATTAGATGCAGTACCAAGAGAATTGTATGATATACAGCATAATTTTTCAGAATATGTGAACAAATAAAGGCAAATATCACACAAACTGATAGCGATGGCCTCTTGGGCTAAGGCAGTTTAAGGCCAAATGTCATAAAAATCCTCATAAGACCGTTAGCTATAAACAACTCTTTATTTTTAACCATCCTGCTGCTTGTTTCCATGTCATTTTTCATGAAAATCCGAATGCTTTTCCTTTCAAATATTGACAAGCGTTTACAAAAAAGGTTTTAAAAAGGGTTTTAAAAAAGGTTATCAGTGCATGAGTTCTTTGTAGCCAGTAATTCCCAAGGCAGCTGTGAATTTGGAAAAGCAAACAGCACTTGGCAAATGTATCTTGGAGATAAAACCCCAGACAAAAGCTCCTTTCTTGCAGATATGTGTTTGGTGGGTGTGAACCATAGAAAAACTCAATCATGGCTAAATTATTTTCCCTTCTCTGGAAAGGAGCAGGAAATGGGTCCTGAGCAGCTTTTATAAACCCAAAAATTCAGAGTATGTGCGTGAAGCACCAGTAGAGGGCATTAATTGTCCATGAAGAAAGTACTGCAGGAGTAGTAAATTATGAAATGTATTTGTTTTAGGATTAAAGTTGTAAGAACTGTAAACTGTATGCTTTTGCATCCTTTTGCATCAAAGTATTTGCCTGTTTTTAACCCTGAATGTGTAGGTCCATTTAGCTATTTTCATTTAACTGGCAATAAGTAAAGCTTCTGAAATTTTTCATATCCCTCATCTGGAAAGTAGTTTGCAACCCATTCAGTACTCAAATGTAGTACTATTTCCTCTTTCTGACAAACATGGACTAATTAGGCTTTTCAACAGGCAAGTGATTACCTGATAAATGACCTTCTGCAAAAGGCTGCAGTAAAATAAATTAAAAGGCAGATTTAGCACAAATGATGGCCTATCAACAAGGTGCAAGAACAAAAGAGAAGCCTTGCAAAACCAATCTGCTTCAGAAGCTTTAGAAATAATGAAAATGTTTGCTAATGATGCTAATTGTAAGTCTGACTCTGTGTGTGCATTCTTAAACACAAAATAGGAGAGGCTGCTTGTCATACTGGCCGCTAATTCACTTGAAATCATAGTTACAGCAGGAAGGAAGCATGATCACTTTTCGCAGGATACTTATCACCTGTGATCGTTCCTGGAACAAAATGTGAGCAGCAACCAGATGACAGAAGAAAATGGCCGAATTGCACACAGCCTCCAGCGCCTTTTTTTCCATTGCTCTTGGGGATGGTTTATTATCCTATGCCATTTTCGGCGTCTTTGATCTGTTTTGTTTTGTGCCCAGGGGCGGTGGCTGTCCCTGCCCCACACCCCATCCATCCTCCCTGGCTCCGGGGCTGTGGCGATGGAGGGGAGCTGAGCCGCGGCTTCCAGGGGGAGTTGGGGTGGGGCGAGAGGCAGGAGAGGCAGGGCAGGCTCTCTCTCTCTGGCTCTGCCGCTTCGACCAGACACATACGGCTGGTACCTCTGACAAGGGATCCTGCTGTTTCTGGGATTCCCTTGCTTCTTTTTGTGTTTTTTTTTTTTTTTTGTGTGTTTTTTTTTTTAAGGTTTTTTTGTGTTTTTTTTTATTTGTTTGTTTTTTTTTTTTTATTTTAATTTTTTAAAATTTTTTAAAGTTTTTAATCTAATTTGGTTTAGTTTGGCTTTTTTTTGTTTTTGTTTTGTTTTATTTTGTTTTTTTTTTTTTTTTTTTTTTTTTTGCTTCGGCACTGTGACTGAGCTCGCCGGCTGCGCTCCTTTGGCCGCTCCGCTGTCGGGCAGCCCAGACCCGGTGCGTGCCCCGCCAGGACCCGGCGCTGCCCTCGCTCCATGCCCGGGGGCTGCCCCCACCCTCCACACACCCTCCGGATCCGAAGGACCAGCCAGAGCCGGTGAGAGAATCCTGAAGAGTCATTCACTGCGTTCGGGAGCCGAGCTGCCGCTGCCTGACCCCCACCGTACCTCCAGCATCGCTCCGAGCTTGTGCTACGCTGCAGCTTTTCACCCTCGGCCTGCGGGAGCTCCTGCTGGTCCAGCTTGCTTCTCCGGAGGTTCCTGCTACAGCTCCTTTCGCTATCCAAAAGGGGCACCGATATACTCGCCGGGATATCAAACAAAACATTGTAAAGAGAATGTCTTTGAATTGTTGTTTTCATGGCATGTCCAATCTCAGTCTACTCAGATTGAGTTTCAGAGTGTACCACGTGCAATCTTCATGCGTGTATTCTGACACCCTTTCATCATCTATCCTTTTACCAATTTTGCCGTGTGCCTCTGAAAGCAAAGCAAAACAAAACATACCACTTAGTGTTCCTTCAGAATCAATCTGAGTGTTTGAGGGATGAAAACATTTATCTGGCAAAGAAATTGAACCTTCAGGAAACAAAATCTTTTTTTCTCAGTACTGAAAAAAATTATAATTATTATTGTGAGAAAATATTTCAGCCATTGAATCATGCAAATACCTCAAAAGTTAATTTAGAACTTCTCAAGATGTAAGGAAAAAAAGAATTGTGGGAGTGTGAAACCTGACTATTTTTCTCAGCATGTCAGCAGTCCCTAGAGTATGTTTTAGGCTCATCTACTACTGCTTGATCAGACATATCACAAACAGGTATGGTTCAAGAGCTGAATTTTTACTTGGCATCCAGGTCTGCTGATTTGCTATTTCTGATTCTGTCCAGAATCCCTGATCTCAAAGAACATTTAGTGATATGAGAACCCAGCCTTTACTGAAAATGTCAGGGCCATTTCCACATGTATCCACTGTTGTATGTGAATGAGAAAGAAACCAGAGGCCAGTATTGCTCAGTGTTTGATTCCCAGCTCTAACTTCAGCTAAATTAGGAGCCAATTTTCATTGGCTCATTAAATTGTTGCAGAAAGAAAGCTCCTCTAAGGGTAGTTCAGAACTAAGGACTATGTTAGGCCCTCTATCAGTGTAGTTTTACTTCTCTCATTATATATATCCAGATTTTTCCACAGTAGAAACAGTGCATTTTTTAAAAAAATAGAGTGGTGTGTGAAAAAAAAAAAAAAAAATCCTACCTTCTTTTTTTTTTGGATTGCTGAGGTCAATTGCTAAATGAGAGCTTGAAATATTTCCCTCTCTCCCTCTAAAATATCCTAATTTGAAGCACAGATTCAGGCCATTGCAGAAGATAAAGAACACTGTACATTGCTTTTAGGTGTACTTTGTTTTCTCAAAGCCTAAATAGAAGGCAGTTGTTTGTGTCTCTGATCTGTAGTCTCCAAGACTTCTTTGATCCCACAGTATTGTAGGACCTATAAAGTGTCAGAATAGCAAATATGTTTTAATACACTTTCTGGCTCAGGGTTATCCTAGAAATTGACAAAAGAATGTCCAACATTTCAGAGCAACACTGCCATCTAAACCTTTTTAGATGCCTTTAGCTGAGAATACAGAGAAGTGTATCATGAAAATTCAAATACAGAATATTTGGTTTGTAGGGCTTTTTATCAAGGCATTGGTGATCATTAAGATAACAGCACAGATCTTCCTGTGCTAAAAAGCCTTGTCCCCTCTTGGTGTTGGCACAACCAAGTCATTTAGGCCACGGTGATGATTTACAGGGAGAGAGGGAAGGAGCAGGAACATGCCACATAATGCAGTAATGGCCTGCTGGCATCAGTTAAATTCTTTTCTTTCTGCTCACCTTGTGTGTTCCCTTTTTATTGAAGAAGTCTTGTAAGAATATCTGTTTTCCCCAGATATGTATACCATGATACAACTGGTTGGTTATTGGACAGCAATGAATGGCCTCTCCTGGATTCTCCACACTCAGTAGCAGAAAATAAATGGACTTCTGTCTTGCTATGTATTTACTATCCTAAAAATAAATTTAGGAATTTTATTATGCATTTATAAATATTTATAAATACTGCTGGAAAGTTACTGTACCTATGTTTTTGCTGTTATAATGAAGTTATTTGAAATTATTTTGCTGTTATCATGAAATTATTTGATTTCAGCTGGCCTTTCTTCATTCGTGTCAAGACACCTTATGGCCACATGTATCTCTTTGGAGTAGATAATTAATTGTGATATTGAAATTACATTCTTGAGATGAAGCCAAGAGATGGAGTGGAAGGTTGAAAACTCCAACCTTACAGAATTCATGCAGGAGTGAGTATTTTTTGAGTCTCCTGGCAGGCTGTATTCCTGTATCCTGCTGAGAAAATCCACTCCCCTAATCATGGCTCAGCATAATCCATGGCATTTTGTAAATAAGAAATAAGGGTGAGCAATTTCCTGCTCAGGTGATTTTTTTTCCCTATATAGCTTCTATATAGCTAGGATTTTGTCCTCAAATTTTAATGCGATTTTTGAATGTGTTTGGCACTTCATCAGATTGGATTATTTCCTTGGTTTCTTGATGGGATCCAAGCACATAAAAAAAGACATTTTGCTTAAAATAAAAGAGCAGAAATAACCCACTTTCCTCTTGCCCTGCCCCCAGATGCAAAGATAAGGATAGGTAAAAAGATGTGTCTGTCATGGTCATATTTAATAGATGACAGTGTTGTTACAGGAACTGAGGTAGGGAAATGCATTTTTTAGCTTTATATTGACAGTTCTCCTTTAAACAATACAGGGAAAAGTAGAAAATAGCATTTCAAAAAAAGTCAAAATATAGCTCATAAAAGCCCATATTTCAGTTTTGCAGATGTCTTAGTGTATAATCTGCATATCTATTACTTTACTCTTTTACTTTTTATCATTACTTTTACTCTTCACTCTGAAGTCAGTGTTTAGTAGGCACAGGCTATATTGACACATGACATACAATGTCTTGGTGCAAATCTTCACAAGTGTTTAGTGTCTATGATAATTGCTATATTGTTGGTAAGATATACTGTAATTCAAATGCAAGATTTTAATGAAATTTAGCAAAAGTTTGTATTATAGCTCAAACTACTTTGTAACATTTTGTTGTGTCTCATATTTTTTGGTGTATGAGGAACAACTAACAACTGTATTAGTGTCACATAAATAATTGATTTGTGAAATTACAAGGCCATGGAAAAATCTGTAACAGTTAGAAAGAAAGTGTTCAACTTTGAAATTCAAGATACTAATTTTCTTCTGAGCCCAACTTAAAACACAGCTTTTGTCTTTTTAGGGATCTGCGTTTGGCTTCCTGTAAGATGCAAATATCTTATGGAACATTACCCTTTAGGATACTAGTTGGCAAATAAATGAAATTAATTTTTTTGTCCAAGCATTAATTTTTTGTTGAAGATGATATTAACTTTATTTTTCTTATGTGAATGTTGCCACTTTAATGTCAATAATGGCATGAGACCATTATCTTCAATTTTCATCAGAACATTTTATTTGAGATGTGAGTCATTCTTAAAAGCTGTTGGAATCCTGCAGATTTAATTTAAATAAAGCTTATGAGTATTTGAAATAAAAGCTCTGTCTATGCTTCAGGTGAAGACTGTGCAACAGACCTTAGAATTCAATTCAGCAAAACAATTAAAATTACATTTAGCTTTAAGTTCATGACTTGTTGCCTTTATTTTTTTCTTCTGTTTAATGGTTCTTCCTGCTGTTATAATTCATTCAAAATGCGATTTGGAATCTCTATCATTTGAAGATATCTTTCATATGACAATAATTAAAAGAAAGGAAAAGGAAAAAAGAAAAAAAATAGTAATTCTCCTTGCTTTTTATTTCTGTTCAGTCACACCACAGCTCTGGAAATAAGGAAAAGTAACTCTAGGAAACTTTCTGACCCACCATGCATGATACAGAGAAAGATCTCTGCATATGAATTCTACTGCATTTACCTACCATGTGTACACTAGTCTCTACACAGCATGGGCAAAGCAATATTTTTCCAAAGCCATATAATGAGCACATATAATCCATCCCTACAATGTGCTAGGCTGCCCTTGCAGCTAGTAAATATTACAGCTCAGAACTATGTGGGAAATCTTTGGACAATTTAAGTAATAAACATATTTTTCTTTATTATGTGCTATTTCATTAAAATAAAAAATGAGCATATTGGAGATGGACTAGAAAAAAGATTAGATGTGCACCATCTGTATTTCTTTCTAATGTGAACTCTAGAGACAATTTAATTTGCCATTATGAAAGAAAGTCTCTCTGAGAATTCTGCTTTTTCATGCAGAAGGAGTAGCAAAAATATAGTAAAAAAAATGCCCGTTTAAAATATTCACAAATATACAATCAGCTAAGTGCTGAATTGTGTTCAGTGACATTCACCATTATTTTATACTCGCTTCCACAAATGAAAATACATTCATTCAGATTAATTTAGTCCCTGAAGTGGATGCAAAAATCTCTCAAGCTTCCTTGCAGGTTTGTGTGAGTGCTGATGCAGAAACCATTCACACTGATATTTTGCTCATTCTTGGAAGCAGAAACAATTGGCCCAGCAGTGAAAGTGTTCAAAGGCAGTGAAATACAGAAATGGTGTGATATTTGTGATCAACAGCTTGCAGCCATCAGACCTGATCCTGCAATAAAGGCACTTGTGTGGGGCTAAGAAAGCCACAGAGTTCTGCTGACTTTGAATGGGTGCATTGGCTCATGAGTCTGTTGCTAATACTCAACTGCAGGATTGAGGTTTATGGAATGAGTCAGTTCTGTAAAATCTATTTCAGAAAAAGAAAAGGATGATGACATGACAGTCCAAATAAACTAGGATTTGTTCCATAGCCAATGTATGAACAGAAACAGGTGATGGAATTCTGCATTATCCCTTTTTGATTAGCAGCTCTAAGTCAGAGGTAACTAGATGGGATGCTGCTAATGCATTTAAAATAAACATATTAAATGAAGAGAGTCTATAATGGTGAGAACTAATTAATACATGGTGTTAGACTACAGTATAACTATAATGGTCTTTGTACTGTGGTGGAGTCATGCTAATTCTGTCCAAGTCTGTAATTTTTGTGGTATGTGAAAAACCATAAGTGAACGTACATTTTGGTCGTGTGCTGTTTTTGGACTGTCTGCTCTCAGGAGAAGGCCAGTTATTCAGAGTGGTGTTCTGAACACCCCAATTACCTCTGGAGATCATCAACTTCCACTTCTGCATTTAAAGAGAATGTGTTTGAGGAATAAAAAATGGGGAGCTCCTGTCTGTTTCTGCAATAAATATTAAAAGGGTTTTCAGCTTAAACTAATATGTAAGAGAAACACCTCTGCCTTAAATTTTCTCATAAATATTTCAAACCTATCTCTCACCAGTAGAAGTGGTTTCTTGAGGCACAGAGCTCATTCTCTGCATGCTATTCTTGGTTAGTAGTAAGTCTTTCCTTCAGAAAATGCCCCATCCAAAAAGAGTGCAGAATTGAATTCTCATAATTGCTGCAGAGCTTAGAAAATGCTCTTGTATAACATAATAAAGGTAGACCTAAAACCCAATTTCCATGATGTTATTGAACGGCAAAGTTTTTCATCCTTAGATGAATATTAAAAGTAAATGCGGGGTCTTACTTCTGTTTTTGCTTTTAAATGAAAACTACTGGGTCTAATTCACTTGTAAGTTTCACAGAATTTTTCATTCACTTGTAAGTTTCATAGAATTTATACCACAGTACAGTTTTGCAACTGTATTGTGGTATTATATTCCATTGAGTTTCTGCAGTTTAAGACAGCAGCATGTTTTTGGCTCACTCTTCTGTCTTGCTGGCAGACTTGATGTGCATTTTTTGGTGAAAATGTTACTAAGACACTAACAACTGCTTGAGACTTTTGTTTACCACTGGATGTTTGCAAGACTGGTAAGAAAAAAAACTTGCAAGAGTAAAAAACTTAAGGGTTTGGGCAATGTATGAAAATGAGGGAGACAAGTTTGCATATTTGCAGGAAACTTTACTCTGGATTCTTTTGCATTTACGGTAAGAAAATGTCTTCAGTTATATTCGCCAAAAATGACTATTCAGTGCATTTGTGCTGAAGATAGAGCACTAATGAGCCTTGTTGCTCAGCAAGGTCTGGCACACAGTTGCTGTTTGCACTGAAAAGAGGGCTGTGGACTCCAAGAGAAGACAATGAGAGCTCTAAAGAGTCTTGCTGAAATATATCTTACAATATTGTGTTTTTCTCTAGTGAGACTAAAATGGCAAAACCAAAGGCTGCTTATTTTAAAAATCCAAATGTGTATCTGATTATCTGGGATTTTGTGAACAGGTACCTGGGTATTAAATTGAGATGAGCTACCAATTTTTCTAACAAAGCCTATGCATTATTTAAATGAAGACTGCCACTCTATCCCTAGTTGCTTTCATTGCTTCGCTTGAATGTGAAATGTATTTATCTTTTACTGTTGCTATAAAATCTCTTCCAAACAAAAGCTGCAAACACCACAAGGGAACTGTCTCCTTACTGGTAAAATCACTTCTATTATTTCTATTTTTATATCATGGTTCATAAAAAGGTGCCTTTATGAACAAGGGTTTAATGTCTAGAAAAATTATGTTTTCTTGTATTATATATGTTTTAGAATTATACATTTTTTATTGCTGCCAGTAAAAGCACGTGATCTGTTAAGCTACATTTAATCAACTAAAATGAGTTTGTTTTCCAGTGCATACTGCCGAGATCCTACTTTCAACAGATTAGAGAGTGTTTTATACAGAATTTTCTTTTGTTTCAAAACACCAGAGATGGTCACTTACAGTAATTTCTGACAAAGGGCCCATGTCTTGCAGCCCCATAAATGTAATTGTGTTTATGGACAGGGCTCTTCTCAGCCCACTGGTCTAAGTGCAATAAATCCCATGTGATTACAGTTATGGGGCTTCATACAATGACCCTATTTAGGATATATAAATGTGTTTTTCAGAAGAGTTTAAATTTACATCAGGAAAGTTGCTAATTGAGGAGACTTTTTTCTTTACTTGACAACCTACCTTTCTTTCTTTCATTCATCCAAAACAGCTGAACTAAAAGTCTGCTGTGAGATTTGTCTGGTATTTTTTTTTGTTGCCTTTTTGTTTTGTTTTGGTTTGGTTTTTATTTGGGTGGTTTTTAGCTTTTGGGTTTTTTTTTTTTGCTTGTTTTTGTCTTTTTGGATTTTTTGACAGTTAGGAACATGATGCACTGCAAATTCTAATACTGCTAAATTTAAAATAAACCAGAGAGAAACAATATTATAGCAGTGTTAAAAAAAAAAAAAAAACACAGCAAAAAACTCCCAAAACCCCAATCTTACACATTCTGTCCTGCTGTGCAGCAGGGAAGTCTCATAATAACTTGAAAACGTGGCATGTACCTATGGTAAATATGTTTTGAAATCACTGCACAGTCAGCTTGTTCTTAAACTCCTGTTTGTCTACGTTTCCTCTCTCTGATTAATGGCTTAAGGTGTCCATTATACCTCTGGCAGCCCTTCTCTCACCTTCCAGAGTGTCATATCTGGATTTTGAGAAGAATATTCTTAAGATAGTATTTGAGGTTTTTTTTGTTTTGATTGTGAACTGGAAAATTGTATTTAATAATGGAAATGCAGATGGTGGTTGAAGTACCAGAGTGCTGCCTTTCCTACATTACAAATTTAAAATAATCAGAAATTCATCACATTGGTACATTTTTCTGTTTTTTTACTGAAAGCTGATTAGATGCTTTAACAACCCAATGTTTTTTTTTTTATCCAGGTTTCCTAAGGAATTTTATGTACATGATGACACTGGCATTTTCTTTTACTACAAATAATTTTGGAACTGGTTTCTTAATTCCAGGGAAATGCAATGGTGAAAGTTTAAAAGCAATCAGGTTATTCTGACAATATTGTACTGAGCAAAGGAGAGAGACCTAAACCAGTGCCCTACAAGGTATGAGATGGGTGCAATATGAGGTACTAGAACATGACAATAAATGTTGCTCAATCAGGAGAAAAGCTCTAGTTAGGGGACTAGAGCATTGCACTAAATGCACCTGTACAAACTTTTTAATGAAATAGGTCCTTACAGTTAACTGTAAAATTTTCTTATAGAGTTAGTAGTTTTACTACTAATTTGATCCTTGATGTGGCTGACTTAATGATTAATAAATAAATGAACTTTCACTTTGGTAATGAGGTTACTAAGCACTCCTAAGCATCTAAAATTTTTTTTAGAAACAGTAGCTTATAAATTGCAATAATTTAAGGTATCGGACGATACCCTTTTCCTGACCCAGAGATGGGGCAACTGAGAGGCATTTTAAAAACTTTTATTCCATTTTCATGGAATTTTTCTCATGAGAAGGGTGAGACAATACAGATGCTATAATTCACACTATCACAATCAGAAGCCAATTATGTCCTAATTACAATGCATTGTAAGTGTTTCTTGGCCTATCAGCTTTTTGCCACACCATGCTGTAGATGCCTTAAAGCCAATAATCTAAAACTACGCCTTGTGGGTCCTACTACCATGCATCTTTCATAGTTCTCTTCCTCCAAAGTATCTAGTCTTATTTGCAAAGCCATCCTTTGAAACTTGTTTCTAGCTCCATTTCTCTCTCAATAATGTCTGTCCTATTACATGGCATTTCCAAGTCAGCATTTCTTATCTCAAGGTTTGCACACAGATGTGTGGGCCTTCTGTCAGTCTTTGAGAATTTTCTACAAATCCATTTCCTACATGAAGGTATTTGTTTTGTTAGTTATTTGTATTTCGGGCTGGATTTAACTCTGTCTTTGCCAATGCTTTGCCTTCTCCAGAGCAGAGTCTGCCAGCTCAGTATTGGTGGTCTTTCATGTGCAAGCCCAATGTTCTGAGAATAATTTTTCAGTCAAAATATGGAAAACTCATCAGAAATTATTTTTCTGTAAACACTTTTGGTGTAGCTCTTTCACTACAAAATGTGAATGTCAAATCCTTGAATGCTTTCTCAGTACCAAATTTTGGTCCTTCATGCTACAACACTGAATTAAGATCCTATTCAGTTCAGCACAGAACAATATTTTCAGGAGGTGGAGCACGCCTAATGTAACAGAGTCTCTGATTCAATTGCATTTACTGTGGAGACTGACTGTAACATTTTAGTATCCTCTAAAATGTTAATTTTTAAGAGATTAAAACATTTCCCAACAATTTCAATAGTGATTTAAAAAAGAGTAGAATGACGAAGTCAAACCTGGTGCCTGTTTTGTCTTTGACCCAAAATCCATGTTATAGAGAAGTGTGATGTAGTTGTGTATTATCTCAAGAAAAACAGACATTTACTCAATTAATGTGCATGTCTACAAGATGCTTGTGTTTCAAAATAATTTCTTTCAGGTTCTGATCCTAAAGGAGCAGAATTCATGGCTATATTACCAGTGATGTGAAGGTTTTCTTGCTGACACTTTTCGTCAGTCCATTCTGACCTTGATGTTTCAGGTGTCACCATGCTGTAAGATAAAGTGGCAGGCTGATAAGCATTAACTGCAGGACATGAGTGTTCAGGTCAGAAAATAAAATGCATTTGGTATTATGGGAATTGATGGTTTTCAAATACTGTGTGCTTCCATGTTCAAAATTGCATGCCAAATTATGCCATCAGGAAGGACAAGTGTTTCTGTGTACCAAATGTAAGTACAGGCTGTAAATTAGCTGAGCTTCTTATTTTAGTCTAACAAAACAATAAAGAAGCCTGTTCTGTTGCCCAGACTGTAGCAGATTTTCTTAACACATTCTCTCTTGACCTTTTAATGTGTTAAAAATAGTTATTTCAATCAACATCACAGAGTTTGTTTCTGTAAGGGCTCTCTTAGTGTCCTTATTCTGAAAACCTGAAGTGGTGGTCACCTTCACTTACCTCCAGAAATCATTGATTTTACTTAGGCTGGAATGCAGGAAGGAAAGATTCTTTTTGGTTCATTGTCACCATCCTCTCTTCCTCTGCAAAAATTGCATAGACTTTCTCCACTCATTTTTGAGACCCTTTTAAATTTTGTTACATTTAACAAACTCATTTGTATAAACAGTGTAACTCACTTGTATCACAGTGTAAAAACTACAGAAAAATCATAAACTGAGTAGAACTTATCATAGAGATGAAAAATGGACCCATAAAAAAAGCTAAAGACATCTTGTGGATAATGGGTAGGTTGTACCATGCAACTAAATGATCACAGACAGACAACTTTGATTTTTAAATTTACTGATGCTGATCATAGATTTATATTGGAAATTAATTACATTTAGGCCCATTACTTTTGTTTGAATGCCTGAAAAAGCATGCATAATGAAGTGTTAATTCAATGCTATTAAAAATGCTATTTCTCTTTGAAGTATATTTTGAAATGTTTTTAGGCATTTTGAAGATATGTTCAGTATGTTGTCAGGGCCTTTTATAAGAAGTCTCATTGTGAGTAGTCGAGCAATAGCATTTTCAGAAGCCCTGGTTTGAGTAACACTGGTTACACTGAAGCAGCTGTGAAGTTTTGCATGTGCTTTAGCAGAACAGGTGAGGGTCTATAGCATCAGTAAGCACCAAGTGGAAAATGCTTTCATAGTTGCTTTTTGAGTTTTATTCTTGTCTCTTTTACTTCACATTCATCAAAGGATTAGGGTTGTTCTGTATATGTCTACCACGGGACAGCAATCACGGATTTTTATTTTCCTTTTGTGATGAATGAACCAAAATAAAAAGGTCTTTGGTTTGTTCCTGGAGAGTCAGACAAGATAGTTCTATATGTCATGTATCTTCAGAGTTATTTCTAGAATAGTGAAAAATTATTTTCTTAACAGCTTTGGGGAACAAAGTGTTGCTAAAATTAACAAGACTCCAGCAATTCACCGGTATATTCATACATTTACATAAATTCATCTGAGAATTATGCTCTGAAATTGTAATAAAGTCACTTATGGTTTCTGTTAGGAAATGTGCTTCTATTGCATTTTCTGTTTTTTCATAATTTCAAACTATTGGTCTGATTTTTTCAGGTTCCTTGTCTAGATATTCCAGCTACCTGACTGTTGCTTAGACTATTGGGGCACAGGCAGAGGTTGAACATGGATCCTTCTGGCTTGATTACTCTGGAAGAATAAATGGAATCTTGGGTTTATGGTTGCTTCCCCACACGCTGACTTTAAGCTGGCATTACTGAGATTCTAATAAGTATTCCTTTGTTTCAGAATGGTGTTCCTGGGAATGTCTTTTACAAGTAATATTCTCAAAAGCCATATGTAGCCTAAAATGACAAATGTTATCTAAGACAGTACTTGGAGAAAATGCAGTATGTATATCAGTGTACAATTCAGCTAAGGATTTATCTTGGTTTGCTTACAGGCATTGGAATGTCTTCTTTTTCCCCAAGGTAAAAAAGTTAAGTCTGCCAAACAGAGCAGAAATCCTTCATGTTGTAAGGATGTTACTCATTTTCTGAGGATCAGTCCCAGAAATCAGTCAGCTTAGGTAGCAGAGCTCTTCAGTGCTAGCATAATGACAGGGGTTAATAAACATTTAGTTATTGTATTTCTTTAGATGAAATATGATTTTTTAATTTGCCCTTTAGGTTTAAATTGTTCTACAAACTGAACCTCAGATAGGAAAGTCAAGCAAAATCTAATCTATTGATAGCTGTGAAGGACATGCTTGAGCATTTGAATTATACTCCTAGTTTAATTCTCCAGATTGAGATTTTTCAAATGGTTTAAATGAAATAGGTATCAGCACTCACTGAAAGGTCAAACATGTTTGCAAAGTAGGATTTAAATTTGTCTTGATGGTGTTTAAGGTACCTACTCTTATGTTTAATGATGGTATTCCATATTTTAAAGCAATTAAATTTACTATGTTAGATTAATCTGTGACTTGTAGCTTTTACAAACTTCATAAAAATGAAATGGAGCTTTGTTAAAATTAGTAGAGCTTTTAACCTGATCTTTTTATAATAATGGGATAAAATCCTGCTCCCATAGCATTCCTCAAGAGGAAAATAGGAGGAATTTTAGCACTGGCTTCACAGCTAAAGCTGGGATCCACAGCTGTTCCCCATGTGATAGAGTTATTGACGGAATTCACCATGTTCCTTGGCTTTGATTTAATTCATGACAACAGTGCTGACAAGATCGATACTTATGCCAAATTGTCAAGCAATTGACCATATTGATAAGGTCCACTGGATGCCTGAAAAGAATTGGATGATGTTTATATCTGTCAATCACCTGAAGACATTTATTGAATCTACTGAGTATTCACTATATTGGTAATTGCCATTAAGTACCTCAAATTATTATAGTATTCCTGGAAACCCACATAATACTCAACAAGTTTCATGTTTTCAAGTTCAATATAATAAATACTACTGTTGTAGTATTTTGTTGACATCTGGCTTACTAATGAACTTTGTAGTCCATGCGCCTTTTGAAATATTATGGATCAGCTAAAATAATTAAATTTAAAACCAAAAGTTTTTTCCTTTTTCTTATTTTCCTTTTTTTTCCTTTTCTTTTTTCTTTTCCTGCTCTTTTTCCTTTGTCTTTCTTTTTTATTTTCATTTTTTCTTTTCCAGGGTAGAACTCCATGAACTCCAAGGTGATTTCTACTTTCTCATTCTGTCCCTCTTCCATTCATATCCTTCTGCAAGGAGAAGAATCCCACCAGTAACCAAGGAAAAAAAATTAAAAAAAAAACCAACAAAAAAAACTCCAAACAAATTGTTTTCTGCTTTACAAAATGTTTTTTAGTATAAGACATATTTCTAAACATTGGAGACATTAGAGGTAGTCTTACAAAGTCAGTCTGCTAGAAGCTGTATGGCAGCTTTGGAGATACTGGATTTGGGTTTTGAAAATTGTTTGTTTAAACAGAGAGGTTAAAATTCTTCATCCATGGAAATGCTAAGCATAGGGTTGAGACAGCAAAGAGTGTGTGTGTGTGGTTGTATCACTGGTCCATCCTCCCAGCTGCCATGCACAGGCTGTAGCACTCGGTGCAGAGTTCTATGGAAGTATGCTTGGTTGGAATAAAATCTTTTTTCCAGATTAACACGAGTGGAATTTTTGAGCTGTGCAAAATTTTGCTCAATAGTAAACCAGTCTTTAAATACTTAAATTTGCACAAAGCACTAATCAGGCAAGGGGAAAAATGCTTGAATTATTTAAGCTAATCTATCTAACAGAAAAAAACCTCACCACCCTCCAATGCAGGAATTCCATCTGTCTCCAATGGTAAACAGCTACCACCTGCTTCCTATAAATGGCAGTATGAGATTATCACTCAGTAAATGTCACAATTTCCATTTCAAAAGTCCTTTTCAGCCCTCTTTCTGCAGCAACAAAATAACAAATCACCTGCTACCATGGTCAGAATAAATTCCCTATCTAGGAAATAAAGGGAAAGACAGCTAGAAAACATTAATTTTTTGGTTTTTGCTTTCAGTTATATAGAATTGTACCTATATGATGGTGTGTGAGACATATATTCCACTGCATACCTTAGAAAATAAAATATTTTTTAGTCTTAATACTCTATTAATGTAAAAGGGCAAAAATTGCTAGTTTGTATATGCAATAGCACCCATCAGTGACCTCTAAATCCATGCAAATATGTTGTAAACTATTACAGTTAGTACGAGGAAGAAAAATGTGCTTTAGGGAAAACCATTTATTTTCTAGAATAGAAAATTGCCTTGCCTTTGTTAAATAATTCCTCATGTCACGATATTCCTCAAGCTCTGCAGTAACTGTAGGGATGCATATTCACCAGATTTATTTTGAGGGGCTGTAAGTGGAAATTCAGGCTGAAGTGGGTGTGGACAGAAGAATACTTTAGTGCCTAGTTAGCCAGGGCCTTCAGTTTCAACTCAGTTGTGCCAGTCATATTTTCTGGAAAAATCCCTTTGCCCAGGATTCTTGTCCTGGGAAGATGAGAAGCCTCAGAGAAAAAGGAAAACAATAATTATCTGATTTGCTTCTCCTGTGTTTTGCTGCTTTGGAATGTGTTTGGAGATTGTTTATCAACAGGTGGTTGTTTCCTCGATTTCATGTGAATTGTTTTGACTTATTGACCAATCAGGGTAAAGCTGTGTCGAGGCCCTGGAAAGAGTCAAAAATTTTCATTATTATCTTTTTAGCCTTCTGTAAGTATCCTTTCTGTATTCTTTAGTATAGTTTAGTATAGTATTCTTTTATATATTATAGTATCATAAAATAATAAATTAGCCTTCTAAGAACATGGAGTCAGATTCATCATTCCTTCCTCTCTCTAGGGAAGCCCACAAATACAATAGTCAGTGATCTGGCCGTGATCAGCAATCAAAGCAGAGGCCTGTATGATATTACATGCTCTACTGACATTCTGGCTTCTGACTGAAAGGCAGTGAGATTCAGTAGCATCAAAGAATCATACCATGCACTATAGTGATGTTGTCACTTGTGCATTGGCACAAGCTGACATTTATTAATACACATCTTAATGCAAAGCATATCTTTTCTGTATTATCTGCACTGTGACTAAAATCCTCAGTACGGTTCAACCTTATTTTTGGGGGCATAACATAACAGTGTATTCCCTTTTTCCCCCCCTTTCTTTTCAAATCCATCATGGTTACTTCATGACTCAGTCATGCTTAAGATGCAGGTGATAAGGGAACATGCTTGAGAAAGGGTTTTTTAATATGGTACCAGTTTCCTGTGCTCCAGATCCTGACTTCGATGTGCCTCTTTGTGTCTTCCTTCCCCTCCAGCACAGAGTCTGACCAAGAATTTTTCTGACCAATTTGTGTGCACCCAGTCTCTATGTCTCAAGGAGCAATTTTGCAGCATTTTACCTGCTTGGAGACACTTTTATTTCCAAACATTTCTATATATTTGTAATGTTCAAATCATGTGGAATATAGGCAACAGATGGTTTTTTTTCTGGGTAGTAACCTGCACTGTTTGCTTTGCATGGATCAAAAGGTGTATTTACTAACAATTATTCTACTATAAAATTCAGATTTTTTTTCTTTTCTCAGAACACTCACATCTTCTGAATAGATGTCTAACTTCAGACACACCAGTATTTCCCTTCTGTGACAAAGACACAAATTTCTAGGATATGAGCCAGATGTTGACGAACGGATTCCCTCAGAGATGACTATTCTTTTCTACTTTATACTCAGAACTGAGAACTGGTATGCTTTTATTGTGGGTGCTTCTCTTTGATCCCTAAATTGAGACAGCAGAACCAGGGTTCTTCTGTCATAGTTCTGTGCTTCCTTGCCCCTAGGAAGGGGTGTATTGCTTTCATAGTAGTAAAGTGAATATTTTATGCATAACATGAACATTTACTACAGAATATTTACACAGAAACACATCAGACAATGCAAGCAGAGTTTAGGTTTGTATATCTATTGGTGGGTCATCCCCAGTGTTCTGAACATAATTATGGAAAGTGATCATAAATTAAAAAATTCCTATTAAATCTCTGCCAAACAATCTGCTGTTAGGAAGCAGGTAAAATCCCCTGAGTTTTGTGTTCTTGAAGTGAAACAAAGGTATTGATGAATGTGTTAGACCACAGAGGAGGATCACTATGGAAGTGAGGTGCCTTAGGTGAATGTCACATGAGAAGATGCTGAGGAGAAGAGGCTGCTACAGGTGAATGTGATAGCAGGCTGCAACTACTTAGTGGAGCAGATGGAGCCTGGATTTTCTCAGAGGTGCCCACTGAAAGGATGAGAGCCAACAGTCATGGGTTGCAACCAAAAAAATCTGAATCAGACCTAAAGAATGAATATATCATGATGTTAATAGTGCATCACTGGAAATGGTTGCCCTGGCAGGTTCCTAGGAAGGCACCTACAATTATATATATTATATATATAATTATATCAGGCTCTTTGAACAAAGCTCTTGGCAATCTGATCTAACAGAAGTTAACTCAATTTTAATGAGGGGGATTTATTATATGACATCTATAGGCCCCTTCCAAGCTAATTTTCCTATGATTTTACATGCCTTTTCTCTTAATTTCACAGAACAATTCTCTAGTCTGCAGTGAAGAAGGAACTCTTATTATGTGTGTCCCTGCTCTGTGGAGCCCCGTGTCCTCCTGGTAGTAATCAGAGCCCACACTAACTTGTCCCATTAGCACCCTTGCTAGCAGTTTATGTGGCTTATAGCTCAGGATTATCCTGCCTCTGTGAAGATGTTATTGAAAAATGATTAGAGCTCCTCTAGTGAGGAAAGGCTGAAAGAATTGGGGTTGTTCCACCTGGAAAAGAGAAGGCTCTAGGGTGACCTTACTGTGGCCTTTCAGTACCTGAAGAGAGCCCAGAAGAAAGATGAAGAGAGACTACTGACAGGGGCCTGGAGTGACAGGATGAGGGGGAATGGCTTCACACTGACAGATAGTAGAAAATTACTTAAGCTATTTCTAAAACTGTGTTTCAGCACTTTAATTTCATAAGTAGAAATCATTAACTTTAATAATTGAAGTACAAAGCAAATCAACTCAATGATACAATGTAATTAGGAATGTAATACATGGGGTTATATTGCAATCTGATTAAATATGTCTTAGAAGACTCTCTTCTAAAAAACTAATTTATTAAAGATTTGTAATATAATCACACAGAAATTAACTGCTTCTTCCATAGGTTCATTCTGAGGTAATCTGAATTAGTTTATTTAAAATAA
Source organism: Molothrus aeneus (assembly GCF_037042795.1). NCBI lineage: Eukaryota > Metazoa > Chordata > Aves > Passeriformes > Icteridae > Molothrus > Molothrus aeneus. The sequence goes on along the minus strand of NC_089647.1, from coordinate 14,316,977 downwards.
ATATGCAAGAAATTAAGTTTGTCTTGCAATACCTCCAACAATTTTTGAGAAAGATAAAAGAAGTTACATTGAAGTCAAAACTGGTGATATTAGAATAGAATGTAATAAAATAATTTTACAATCAAAATATGCAGGTTTCTTTTAAAATTTTAGAATAAGTTATTAGAGCTAATCTATATGAACCATCACATGCTGTAGGCTATCAGTGCTTCTGGCTTCCCTGGGAAGCTCCTGTAAGAAACGACCACTCACTTTAAAATTTTTAAAAGGTTTATTAAACATATTAAAAAAATACAACATAGGACTACATAAGGAAACATTGCAGCACTGGGAACTGCCCCTGTGGCTCTCTACCACGTGGCCAGCCCATCTTCAGGATGGATGCTCAGTCTTTTATACCCCTGGGGGTTGCATCAGCCAGCCCAGCCCTCCCAGAGTCTGTCACTCAGCTCTTCTTTGCCATTTATCAGTGGAGATTGCTTTCTTGTGACTTGATTGGGGGTCAGGTGTTGCCGTGCTGCACCCCCTGAGCAACCCCCTGAGCTTTTCCATTCCCCACTGCCCCATGCCAGGGACACATGTGCAGCCTTCTTTGTACCTGTCCTAGACAGCCCAGGTTGTCTGATGGCAGCAATACAGGGTGGAAAGGGAACTGCGGGGAGAACAGGGGACATCTAAACCACAATAACATAACTATACATCACTAAAGCTTTTCTTAACGTTCACACAATATTAATCCCTTAATTGCAAGCGCCAATCATCTCTTTATACATCTTTAATACTCTCTTGTGGCTGAAATTGTAAATGCCCAAGTCCTAGGGCTTGAATTAATATGCTCAAATGAATATTTTTTATTGTTGCCATTTTTTTCTAAATATTTTATAACTATTCTCCTATTTTATGGCCAGACTCCTCCTTAAATGTCTTTTAGTAAAGCTAAAGGGAGTCTTCTCTCACAATCTTGTTTCTCCCCTCAATGTATAGGTTTGAAAATTTCTCAGTGAAAGATTTAATGAAGAAGAAGAATGCCCTGCTGTCAGGCTATTATCATTGTTCACATTTCAGAGTACAAGATCTTGAAGCAAAATAAGATAACCAAGCAGAAAGGCTTCATTAGGGAGCTCTATAGTGGCTCTTTGAAACACTTTACAGAATGCATCCAGACTTGCCATTGCATTCACAGATGCTGGCATAAATTATGATAGTGGCACAAAAAAAGAATGATTGTTCACAGAGTTACAGCAGTGGATACTCAGAATTTGGATTTTTTTACTGCCGACTTCATCAGGAACTCTCCTGTTCTTGATGCTGTACTCATTGTGTCTGTGTGTGACTTAGTGCCTTTCCTTGCTGAAATAATGTAGGGACTAGACCCTGTAGTGTTAAGATACCTTATCTAACAGATTAGGAAAGCACCCTTTTCTTTTTTTTTCTTCTCAATCTATCTCTCAGAATATATAATACACCATTTAAATAAATATCAACAAGACAGTTTGGAGATGTAAAGCCTGATAGTCTGGCAAAGGCACTTTTTAACGAAGTAAAAAATGTTGATATTGACTCTTCCGGCAGAAAGGAGTGAAAATTAATCCAAATGAATTAATGAATGGTCCATCTTCTGCCAAAGGGAAATGTTGCAGATTTTATGATGGAAGTTTTTTAAAGTAGAAATTAAGAATTGTAGAACTGTTTTGGTTGGAAAGTACCTGAAAGATCATTCAATTCCACCCCCTGACATGGGCAGGGACACCTTCCACTAGACCAGGTTGCTCAGAGCCCCATCCAACCTGGCCTTGAACATTTCTAGGGCTGGGGCAGCCACATGTTCACTGTAAAACCTGTGCCAGGGCCTTGCCATCCTCACAGGAAATTCTTTCTAATACCTTATCTAACCCTGCTCTCTTTCAGTTTGAAGCCTTTTCCCCTTGTCCTGTCAGTCCATGCCCTCATTAGATAGTCTCCCTCCATCTTGTCTCCCTTCAGGTCACAGTTAGGTAACTCTGGAGCCTTCTCTTTTTCAGGCTGAACAATGCCAATAAGTGGTTTTAATAACTGATGCCAATTTCTAGTGTTTTCTCCAAAAAACCCCTATGTGACAACAACTGTATAGTGATTACTTATATACATTACAGATGAGTTCTATGCATCTGACTAGAACTCTTTTAATAAAAGATTCTACCAGCTGTAAACAGAAACAGTTAAAACCCCACAAAAAGTTACCCACAAATACAACAGACTATGTTGAGAATGGGGATGAGGAAAGAGAGTGAAAATAACTGTGATGTTTAGATGCAGAGTAATTTATTGGTTTATTTTGTTTGACCTGTGCTGTACCAGACATCATTATACTAAAGATGACATGCTCACTGTTCACAGCAGCTGCAATATATTAGCCTAATGGATTGGAATTATAGGTTGCCTTAGTAATTGTCTATTTTGTGCCAAACCCAAATGTAAATCATACTGTGAAAACTCTTGATACTATTATAATTGATAAAATATGATGTCTTTGGAAAGAATAAAACCCAAAACCTAGAGGAATGGTGGGAAGAATAATAAAGCATGGCTAAAATTACAAAACCAACAGCTGGTCAAATGAAGAAATGTGACCGAATAAAAATTACATTTTTTTTTATTAAATGTATGACATTTATTAAAATACTTTGGACCTTGTGAATTTATATTCATAAAGTAGAAATGCAAAGATTCAGTAGTTACTAGATACTGGGGAAATATATATTTAAGTGGCACTTATTAGCACAAGGTCAGAGCCCCTGAATTATCTTTGTACAAACTTTAATGTTAGCAAAACAGAATGTGATGCTGTAGAGTTGTACTACAGGAAATTTTAGTAACTTGCCTTACTTGTTGCTAAAGCATCTGCTTTTTCTCTGAAACATTTTAGGAGGATTATATGCATTTATCTGTACTACATGGTGTGGCTACAGTGGAAAGACTCGATGCACAGCAGAAGACAAACCTGCTAAAGTACTTACCAAACTGGTATGCTCTAATTTTGGGGATAAATTATGACCTCAGTGAATTTGCATATGTATGCTGAGCAAATGACTGCCTTGAAAGTGTGGTCTCCATAAAGAAAATAGTTTCTACCATTCCTATATAATTTGAAAAGGTTAACATGAAAGTTAAGTTTCCAAATTCCCATCCTGCTTACCAATAAAAATAACTTAAAACATTTAGAATTTTACATACTGTCTAGTCTGCATACATTTTTGGGCTGCATGGAATGAAAATAATGCTAAAATTGTTCAGTTCAATCTTAACCTGTACCTCTACTTATTGATCTTACATACCCTCTATTAAAATAGAGGGTATTTTCTTGCTTGAAAGGCAAGAAATATTTTGAGTGAAAGATAATTCATAGTGTTCCAGGGTAGGTAGTAGTTTTATTAACAATAATAAAAAAATTGAACAATTCCACAGTGAATTTTGGTAACTTCACTTCTAAGATCCTGGAATGCATGACAGTGTTGTTCAATAGCTAAGAGTCCCAGAGTGTCTGGTGGTTTTCAATGTTAATATGTATGATAAAATCTCTACTGCTGACAATAGAACTTCTATCTCTTATGTCTGCATGATAAGGCAGACTGAAACATATTGACTAGGACTAGATTGATGTGAAGGTGTGTTGACACTACCATGACTCTCAGTTGGGGTGTGCCCTTATGGGTACTACACAGGTGGTCATTGGGATTTGCTTATGCATGTCTGACTGTAGGGAAGAGCAGAGCTTGTTATGAAGTGATGCCTCTTGTATGGAGGAGACAGCAGGCTCTGAAGCTTCTTTTAGTGATGCGTTCTTTAGTTGCCCATTTTAAGGTTTTTTTTTTTTGCATTCATTATGTTTTGTACTTTTTGTTCCAAGTCTAGTCCTGCAGTTAATCTTTTTTGAGTCTTTCATTCTCCTGACTGAACAACTTAATTCCTAATCCATGTCCTGAATAATATTATTGTTTTGTAGACAATGTGGAGGTGTTGGATCACTTCATGAGCTTCTAAGTATTTGAAGTTTTCTACTTTGAGTTGATATGTTTCTGAAATACCTCTGAGTATGTATTACGCATATCTTTCCAGTTCATGTGTCCACAGGTTAAAGAAAAAATAATTTCTTAGATGAAGAGTTTTCTTTGATCATTACATTTTAGACAAAATATAGCAATTTTTTTATTATTATTATAGGAAATGCAATGATACATTTAAAAATTGCAAAATAATTCCTATCTAGACTTTTGTGTTAGATTACAAGTTGCTGTCAAGTTTGTAGTTTTATAGAATCATAGAATGCCTAGGGTTGGAAAGGACCTTGAAGAACATCCCCTTCCAATACCCTGCAATGGGCAGGGACACCTTTCACTAGACAAGGTTGCTCAGAGCAACATCCAACCTGGCCTTGAACACCACCAGGGATGGGGCATCCACAGCTTCTGAGGGCAACCTGTGCCAGGGCATCACCACCCTCCCAGGGATTTCTTCCTCATATCTATTCTAAACTTGCCTTATTTCAGTTTAAAGCCGTTCCTCTTGTCCTGTCACTGTATGTTTTGAAATCCCCAGGATTAAATGAATGACATGCTATGAAATGAAAAGACCTGTTTGACTGAATTGCAGTCATTACTTGTGACCTTTCAAAACTTGTGTAAATCTGGTGAAATAGGAAAAGCACAGAAAAGGCTAAATATATAGCTTACTTTTGAAAAACAAAAGGAACTGGAAACTCTTAGGCTTAACTCAGCTAAAGGAAAAAAATTTATTTCTGTATAAAGTAACTAAGGCAATGATGAAGGCAAATAAGACTTAAACCTAAACTTTCAAGAGCAAATCCTGTAAAATACTGTCTTCTGTATGACTTTGCGGGGGTGAAGGAAAAGTTGCAGAGGTGACACATCTCAGCTTTGATGGGGTTAAAAGCAACTTAAGAAAGCAGAACATCTAAAAAAAATGATATTAAAAGCAGCAGGAAAATCATATACAGAAAGTAAAAAACAATGGCCTACCATGAAATAGAGAGAAATAGTGACTTATGAGTCCTGGGTCAGGTCCTATTCGCTGTTGTTCACAAACAACATATGTAATAAATATCAGCCTTTTAAGGAGGCTGATATTTATTACATATACTGATGAGAAGAAAGAATGTAAATACATTTTATAAAAGGATGTCTGAAAAAAATAAGGTGTTTTTCAGACAAACAAATGCACAGTGTTCCTATTAGGAGAGACTGAGCTCATAAGATTGAGGAGTTACTATATAGAAAAGTGGTTTGTTCCAAAACCCCAAGAGTTATGGTTACGGAGAACACAAAAAGGCCCCAGCCCAGCTGCTTGTGACTGCTATGGAGAGGAGCTCATTGCCACAGGGCCACCGTGGTTTTCGCCTGCTGCTGGAACTCTTGTGGAATCTCCACCTTCCTCAGTGTGAAAGCTGGCGCCATCTCACACCATGTGTCAGGAACATCTCCAACATTTGCCCCATTCTCAGGACATTTTTGGGTCTTTGTTCTTCTGTGTGTGTATGTGGCAGGCTTGTGGAGTTCTGATGGTTTGGTGATTAGTATTGCCTTGTGGGCATTCTGTTGTTAATAAACTGTTGGGTGGAGATTTTGTTTGTTTGTTTGGGTTTTTTTTAATTTTTGTTTTTTTTTTTTTTTTAACTTTCCTCTGTTAGTATTAATTTTCTATTATTGGAGGAGGATTGTTGAAACCCTTTAGAAGAGACTGCTCATTGCAGTGTGTCCTCTTTTAAATTTGTCTCAAAACTGAGATACCCTGAGTATTCTATTCTTTGCAGACAGGAGCATATATTTCATGTTTTTAAAGCCAGCCTTGATGGTAATGGCTTCACGTGATATGCTGATCCCTGCAAGAGTCAAAAGAAATGGATTTTACCAGTCTTACATAGAAAATGAGGCAACAGCAGGAATGTAAAATGCTTGTGTTAACCATACATATGCTCTCATTACCAAGAACGAGATGAAGATTACTCATCTTCATGCTGTTTTATATTATTCTACCATTTTTTTATCCTGCTTAGTATTTCATGGAGAAAAAAAAATCCTCTTTTTTAGATTACTTGTATTAGCCATGTGCATTGTGGAATCCAAAGAGAATCTGAATCACCAAATATTAACTCTCAGTTCAGAGAGATGCCAGTAAACAGCCAAAGAGTTAGAACTGGAGGCTCTTATTTAGGCCATGATAGCTTGAAAAAAAATCAGGCTGACCCAAGTGGAAACTGCATTTGACAAATGTCAGAAGGTGGTAAGTCTGAAACATCAAATGACAGGAAAAAGGCATGTAAGCTGTATTTGCAAACTAATCAGTTCAGATTAGAGGAGACATATGAATAATTAATCACACTTCTTATTCATCTTTATGTAAATAGTGAGAAATCTGTATTGGGAGAAGATAATAAAGAAATTGACTTTTGATTCTTAACTAGAACTTAAATATCTCTCAGTCCAGAAAAAAAAAGTAACTTCATGTGTTTTCCCCAAGAGTCAGGAAGAGGATCATCTGAATCTGGAGAGGCTGATTCTTATCTCTACTTATTTTTAAAGCAAAAGTAAAAGTGGCAAGTTTAAATATGATAAATAAAAACTAACAGCAGGAAATAAAGTTTTTGAATAATGGAACTTAAAGTCCACTGTAATGTCAGAAAAAGGAATGAATATGAACTGGCCATTGTCTTGCATTTGAATTTAAAAAATTCTTAATCTTGTTTTGAAATCTATCAAAGTTTGTAGAAATTGTGCTCCTATCTTCTGCATATATGTCATGTACATCACAAGTGCATTTCCTAGTAGGCAGTGAAGCTTGACTTGCAAAAAATACTTTCATGGCCTATTCTAGGGCTTATTTTATAGTCCCTGTAAACTGTTTCCCAAGGCAATATAAACTGTATATAACGCAGTCAATAAAACTATCAAGCATTTACATGATAGGACAAATTGGAAGATGGTTAATTTTAATCTGGCTTACAGTTATGGCTGAGAAGCTATAAAATACTGGAGGAATGAAAAATACATAAATATCTTCCATACACAGCCTTCCACAAAATGAATGGAAAGTGAATGTTATCATATTTGAGCTGAATGGAAAATAAGTCTGGTCTGCTACAGTTATCAGTGACTGCTTTCTTTTCTGTTGCCTCTCATCCTATCCATATACCTTTTCCAAAATCAAGTGAAGATTCTAACTCCTGAATAATAATGTATAAAGTGCAACCATGTTTTCCAGATATAATAATGGCATGTAACTGGCAGCTCATCTTCACATTTTTATATAAAGTTTCTTCTAGACCAAGGAAAAGCTATCACAAAGATATGAGAAAGTTAGCCTCAAGTGTCAAGGGCCTCCAACTTTCAAGTGTCAAGGGCCTCCACCTTCTAACTTTCACCTTGACTTGTTGGTCAAGGTTTCTTTAAAATATCAGGTGACTTCTCATTAAGTATAGTTTTCTCATTAGGGATAATTTTTCTCATAATTTCTTTCTATTGGGTAATAACTAGCTTTTCCTGACATTTTTGAATGACACTGCAAGTACAAATCCTAAAAACTAAGGGGGCAACAGCAAATACACTTCTTTTCCTTGCTTTCTGAAGGAACAAAAGTTCAGATCAAACACCAATAGTGTAATCTTACTTATTTTATTTAAAGAGAGTATCAAAAGAAAGAAAATGTTGTAAGATTAAACCCCAATACTAACTGAATTTGAAAAAAAATGCCTTGTCATTTGATAGACTGGTACTATCTTTGATAGATTGCTATTGTTGCCAAGCAAAAATTATGCTTGTAAATCATTCAACCTTGATGCTATGGATGAAGTGGGTCCTCACCAAAACATGTTGCTATGGGAGAGCAGGGAAAGGTGGAAGCCGAATCAAGCGCAAAAGTTTGGATGTAGACAAAGAGAGGGGAGAGAGTAAGAAGTTTGAAAATAAAATGGAAAATACATGTGTTAATATTTATATAGGTAAACATGATGAACATGTCCCTCTTGAGGAGTTAAAAGCAGTTTGACCAAGCTTTTGGATTACAGGGACTTCATTGGTGCTTGAAGGAAATGTTCATATTCTTGTACAATGAAAAAACATCTGATTCTGCTACCAAGAGACTACAGCAAGTGTTCTCTTGAGAAATGTGTCATCAGCCTGTCACGCATGCAGGTGATTGTGCAAGCAAAGAAATATTAAAATTCTCAGCATGTGGCCTTTTTAACTGTCACTGATTTTCCTGGGTATAAAAATTAGGGATTGATACCTGCTTGTTTTAGGGGTGTGCATCTAGCTGAAAGGGATGGTGGGATGTAAGCTAACAAATGGGCAGGTTTTTGTTCTTAAGCCTGATCTCTAAATCTTTTGATACTTCTAACACCTGTCCTGGGGCAAAACCCTTCAGAATCTCAGAGTGGATGAATTAGCCTTAATCTGACCAGCCTCCCTTGGAGTCCCCACCCACACCTATGGATATTTAAGCTGAGCTCTGGGTTATTTTTTTGCTCTTTTCCTGGACTAAGTGTGAGAGGAGTTTGCTTTCAGCTTAGTTACAGCACCACTCTTGACTGGCTGTGGGCCCTGTGAACTGGATTTCACCATGTGGATTTCTGCATCTATCTGTACCCTTTTGTAGTTTATTAATCAGACACTACTGAAATGGTTTCCATGTGAGACATGGATATATCTGTAACTAGCAAAGCATGTAAAACGTGTTATTATTTCTTATGAAAGATCTATATGATGTATCAGTCTATGTATGTTATGAAGGAATGAAAGTAAAGATTCTGTGTAGCCCAGCAGAGCTATAGAAGTCTGAAACTCTTAAAACAGAATGGTATTCTGACAACTTAAAAGAAAAAATGCATAATATCTGTGGCTCACAGACTGGAGAAGGTTATTGTAGGTACTCTTCTTGCTTCTGTTGATCTGCTCCAGATCTAAAAGTTTTTTCTTAGTAAAACAGAGTAGACCTTTCAGGATAGCATTTCTGCTCTCATCAAATGGTATGAGAACTCCACATAGAATAGATTTTATTGCTAGGAGAAAAAATGCTGCATATCAGAAATGTGAACTTAAATATTTAGTCATTTTATGACACACTTAATTTTTGAAAACTGAAGTTTTGTTTTCCCCAGTGCCCACTTAAATGTGAAATGGCTTAAGTGTCCTGACTGCTATGATGGCAAAACAGAAGCTTCATCCATTTTGTAGTGTATTTGCAGTCTTGGGTGAAGTGATGTTACTCAGTGAATTATTCCACACAAATGAATGTATATTTCTGAATAGGAATCTACAGGAACTGCATAATATTCAATACAGGGTAAAGAAAATTATTAAAAAAATCCTTCCCGAGTCTTTTTATGAAACCTAATTATTCTTAAACATCAATGGAAATTTAATTTCTGCTATAGGACTTAGTGCAGTCAGCTGTGTTGTTAATTATAGAGCTGTTACTAATGCCCAGGAGTTATATTTAAATAAGATTTAATCTTCTTTTCCCACATTCTAGTGTATTGTATAATTATCTCTTCCCTTACTTTGCTTTTGCAATATTTATTTAGAAATGAAGTCAGCCCTATTTCAAATAAGTTAGGCATTTATGGTTCTGGACAAAGAAAAGTTATACTGCAAATTGGTAATGCAGGGAATTTAGGCTAGTTAATATAATCAAAAAGTCCCCCAGCTTATCTGTGATGAAGTCTAGAACCTTTCTGGAATACTGGGGGGGTTTTGTCAGGCCTTGGTTTTACTTGAAATCATCCTTGTAGCTTTTAAAATACTTGCTTGGGCTCCTAATGTCACTTGTCTTTTGCTAAAAGAAGTTTAAAGTCTGGAGGGAGGATTACTATTACTCATGACTCAGTTGCTCTTATTCAGGGCTGATGTTCTTTAGATAACCACTGAAGGAAAGTGGGATAGGACAAATAGTTCACTTCTTCACCTAAACTTCTATTACCACGTTTAAAGTTGCTATGCTATGTAACATATTTACAAGACCTAAATGTTTTGAAAGTTAGTTGAAGACACAGTCCAAAGACCTTGTTCAATACAAACAGAAACTAGCAAAATATTGATGAAAAATGAATCTGTAACAACTGTTCAAGCCCTGCAGTTAAGCTGCTGCTGCATGTTGGGGCAGCATCAGCTCTCGGGTCAGTTCATGCAAGGAAAGAGATCTTGGGTGATGACAAAGAGATGACAACTTGCTTTCCGAGCTTTCCCTGTATGTTAAAAAAATATGTATCTCATTTATGCAGAGTAACTTATGTCTAAAGCTTGCATAGTTTTGCAGGCTGGTGCAGTGAGATAGCAAATCTAATTCCATGGCAAAGCCAGTGATGTGTTTCTAGAAGCTGTTTTCTGCATTATCCTACATTAAGGATACAGGTGTTAAGGGGATAATTTACACTTTTTTTAGGTCCATGTTAAAACAAATATCAAAATGGCCTTTATATGGATTATGCCTAGATTTATGGATTTTCTGCTATGAGTATTTAATGTTTTTATTTTAAGCACTATCATTTATTCACCTTTCCCTTTAAATAGCCAGTGAAAAGGAAAATCTAGTCACAGGGAAATGTGTTGCTACTCTGAGCTAATCCTGCACCAGAAAAGGGAGGAAAATAATTGTCTGCTTTTGTCTCAGGTACTTTTGTTGTCATTAAGTAACAAAAGAATCTCAGGAAAAGGTAACTGGGGCAGGGTTGAACTCACTCAAGTGAAACATGTTATTACGTATTTTTTTTCAAAATGAGATTGAAGATATGAGATTCTGTGAACCAGCCTCTTTAAGTTTGCTTTCAAAGGCTTGTGTTTTATCTTGCATTTTTAGAAGCTGGCACAAGGAACTGGGCTGAAAACCACCAGTTCTAACAGCAGCAAAAAGGAGGAGCAAGAGTGTACTGCCAGAATAATGTAGGGGACTGAACCTGATTCCTTCTTGTTTGCTGCCTGCATGCTATGGCTGCCTGGAGAATCAGAGGGACTCACAGAAGCCACTGAACATCCTTTCCTGTTGCCTGTGCACTTGCCTCTGCAAGTGCTCCTGGTGGCAGGAGGTTGGTTACAGATGGTGGGGACTGGGTAGGCTGCTATTTGCACATTCACTGCCATTGTTCATGTTCAGGCACCATGTATTAGTAATTTTAATGTTGACATCATATTATGCTATTTACAGATATATGGCAGTCTTTGTCATAATCTCTATTTAGGATGCATTATAGAATGATTCTGTCATAACTTCACTTGTGTTAAATTGATAGGAAATAAAACAAAGTAAGGTAAAATGTCTGAGGAATTTGGAATTTCCAACTGAATTTGCCAAGGCTTGAACTACAGGCCTAAGCCTGAGTTGACTTAAAAGATGAATCTTGAGCATGATGCGATTAATACCATCAAGGTTCTTTAGTTAAAAATAGATTATCAAAACATTCATATTAGTTGTTCTTAATGCCAAACTGGCTGTTGTAGAGATGTTTGTATAACATGGTATAAGATATATTAAAAAATTCTTCCAACCAATATCTCTAAAGCCTTGTTAATAAGAGAAACCCTCCCAGCTGATAACTCTACAGGCTTGTTAGAATATTTTAGGCAAAAATCCTCTCACTGTGACCTGGGCTCTGGCCAAGCCTTGGCCCTGGCTGGTGGGGAAATGTGGCATCAGAACCACATGTTTTCTGATGATGGGAGCCTATAAAAGCTGGACCCCTATTTTGGGTGAACTGGAGACCTCATCCATGAGTGGTCACACTGGGTTCGATTTTCCCAGTTGCCAGGAAGGGTTCTCCAGGTCCTTGCTGCGAAAATGGGGCTCCCCAGCGATTGCAGACTCTGGATGATGGTAAAGTATTTAGGGAATTGGTGATGTATCTTTCTCAAACACTATTCCCTCTCCCTTGTATAAGAGTGAATAGATGCTGCATTACCTTGCTTATGTTAGCTTGTTGCTGAAGCTGAGTGAGTAATAAGCTTATTGTTTCATCAAATATATCCTTTTACTTCTGCTTTGCCTCAATATTAATAGTAAACTAAGACCATTCTTTCTATTGATGTCTATGTCCATTCTCTTGCCCCCTGTCAATTGGCAAAACACCAGCTCAAGGAAGGAAATCAGGGATGTGAATGCAGAGAGTAACTCTGAACAGGAGTAGCAGGAGTAGCAGGTGGCTGCTCTGTGACCAACCCATGGTCTCAGGGAACTTGCTAGCAGGCAGAAGTTGTTTTTGCAAAATGAGCGTGGCCACAAGTGTGTTGGCATATTGGTAGTCTAGGGGAATGTCAGGGAGTAATGTAGGAAAGTCGTCAATTCAGATTGTTAATAGTTTTATTTACTAATAATGTAGATTTTGGTGTGCTCAACAGAAATATGTTGACCAAATAGGACACAAACTTGATTTTGCCACTGATGCCACAGGGTTTGTGTTGATCAGAGAATAAGGACTTCATTTTCATTATTATTGAATCAGTGTAATGCAAAGAAGGGAAAAGCTGAAGTATAACACAAGTAGTAAACTAGGAAAAATCGGTCTTCAGAAACTGCAGTTGGAAAAATGGAGTTGTCCATCTATCTCTGCATGAGATAAGTAATACTTTTAAAATAAGAGTAATAGCAGGTATTTTGTATCTTGTGAATCTCAGCATTGCCATTTTATTAGTAAATATTTCTAGTGGTTCAATTTATTGTTCCCTGTTTTCCTTCTCCATACCCACATTTCCTGGGTAGGGATTTATCTTCCATAACAAGAAAAATACTGTAAACAGAGTCATTGAAGAAAAAATGGAAAGTAATTTGTACATTCAAGATTACAGCAGCAAACCAAGCCATGCATTTTAGGAATAGTTATAAGCATTACATATTAGGCAGTGTAAGGAGTTTTGTACTATGAAGGTTATTTCTCCCAGATAGTTTCAGGTATGTATATTGTATATTAACGTGTGAGCCCTCTTTCTTTTGGACGGGATTTTACTTTTCTCAAATCCACCTTAGTTACATGACTTATGCGCTTGGGATACTGAAACAGGTGTGCTATTTAAAGGGGAAATATTTCCTTTATTTTCTGTTAAGGCTTTGATACTTCAGGCTTTCTTTAGTTACAACTGCTGACATACATTTGTGGTCCCCTCTGTCACACCGGAGAAAGTAGAGGTAATTACAATCATTGTGGCAAATGGTATTGATCATTTAACATGACTCCTTCTTGTCCTATATTTGGTATAATTCTAATTCAGTGGATCATTTTTCTAAGCATAAACTCTCATGCATAGTGGGGTTAGTTAAACGTGTTGCAAGGGAATTGTAGGCTCCAGTGCTTGAGGTGGAGCCAGCGCATCAAGGAACATCTATAGCAATCCAGAAAATATAGGAATGTACGTGTAGGAGTGGTAAGGAAACTCAAGAGAAGAATGCCTTTTGGAGGAGCTCCTTGGCATTTATGTGGAGAAAGCTCCTTAACTGGTTTTATGGGGTTCTTGAGAAGCTGCCTTTCTGATGTTTATGGAGTTCGTCGAGAGATTTGTATGATTTAAGAGAAGAGTATCTCCATGAGCTTTATGGCCTTTATGAATTTTGTGAGGGGTTTATAAAGAGAATGCCTTCAGGAGGGGAGTGCCTTTATGAGGTTTTGGTGTTTGTGAAGAGAGTGCCTTTAGAAGGTTTAAGGCCTTCATGATGAGGCCTTCATGAGATATTGTAAAAGCAGGGGCGACTGCCAAGGCAGGGAGAAATGACGAGGAGGACTCCATGATATCAGAAGGCTAATTAATTACTTTATTATACTATATTATTCCATACTATATTACACTATATCACACTACATCTAAACTGAAACTGCATGAGCACACAACTCAACTGAACAAAATCTTGTGACTGATTCCTGCCCGACATTCTGGACACGTGCTTGGCCCTGATAGGCCAAGGAAAAAAAACACCATCACTTTGGGTAAACAATCTCCATATTGCATTCTACTTTGGCACAATACAGGCACAGCAAATGAGATAAGAATTGTTTTGATCATTCTTTTCTCTGCTTCTCTCAGGTTCAGAGAATGTGAATGCCACAATGAGGAAAGCAGCATTATGATATTTACAGGGTTCATGAGGAGATTTCCTTTATGAAACTTAGGGGTTTATGAAGACAGCATCCTTGAAGGTTTATGGGAATCATGAGAAAAGCCCATTTCTGAGGCTTTTCTCTTGATGAGAAAACTACTTTTAAGAAGTTGATGTGGTTTTTGAAGAGAGCACCTCAATGAAGAGAGTGCCTTTATGATTTTTATAGCGTTTATGAAAAGAGCATCTTCAGGAAGAGATACCTTCATGAGATGACAACTTTATGAAATTTCTGGGTTTTATTAGGAGATTGTGTTTATGTTGTTTATGATGAGAGCATCTTTATGAGGAGATTGCCTTTATGAGTTTTATGGCCTTTTTGATGTTTATGGAGCTTATGAGTTGAGTACCTTTGTGAGGTCTATGGCACTTATAAGTTGAGTGCTTTTATGAGGTGTAGGTGGTTTATTAAGAGAGTGCCTTTATGTGGTTCCTGATGTTTATGAGGAGATCTCCTTTAGGAAGTTTATGGGGCTTATGAGGAGAGCACCTGCATTAGGACAGTACCTTTATGAGTTTTATGACGTGGATGCCTTAAGTAGGAGAGTGCCTTTGTGAGGATTATGGGGATTCTGAGAACACCACCCTTATGAGGTTTATGTGGTTTCTGAGGAGAGGGCCTCTATGAGGAGAACGTTTTATGAGGTTTTTGGGGCTTATGTGAAGAGGCACTCTCCTCACAAACCTCATAATCCAAATAAACCTCATAAAGGCACTTTCCTCAGAGGTGCTCTTCTCATAAGCCCCACAAATATCATAAAAGCACTTCCCTCATGGAGACTGTCTCCTCATGAAGGCCATAAATCTCTTAAAGACACTCTCCTCATAAACCCCCTTATTGTCATAAAGATATTCTCCTCATCAATTCCATAAAATTCAGAAAGGCCTTTATTACTATGACGGCCATAAAGGTCATAAAGACACTCTCCTCCTAAATTCCATAAACCTCATATTGGTGCTTTCCTCCTCAATACCATAATATTCATAGAGACCCTGTCCTTGTAAATAAAAGCATAAATACATAAATAAAAGCATATATACAATCACCTGAAAATGGCTTTGTCTTCATAACCCCCATAATCCTTATAATGATGCTCTCCTCATCAACCCTACAAATCTCATAAAAGCATCCTCATTAAAAAAGCAGTCTCCACATAAACCTCATAAACTTCATGAAGGCACTCCCCTAATATACCCCATAAAACTCATAAAGGAATAGTTATAAGCAAGACCACCAAGACCATGCTTTCCTCATAATCCCTATAATGCTCATAAAGGCGCCCTTATGAGTATTATAGGGTTTATGAGGAGAGCACCTTCATGAGGTGAGCACCTTTATGTGCCCTTATGTTTATGGGATTTACAAGGAGATCTCTTTTATGAAGTTGATTATGAGGGAAGCACTTTTCTAACGTTTATTGTCTTGATGAGGAGACTGCATCTATGAAATTTGTGGTTTAGGCAGGGAGTGCCTTTATGAAGTTCATGGAGCTTTTGAGGAGAGAGTGTTTATGAGCTTTATGAGGACTGCATCTTTATGAGGTTGATTAGGTTTTTGTGAAAAGCGCCTTAATTACAAGAGTATATTTTAAGGTTTATGGGGTTTATTAGGTGAGCACCTTTATGAGGACTTTGGGGTTTATGAGGTGAGTGCCCTTATGAGATTTAAGGTGTTTATTAAGAGGGGACCTTTTAGTGAATTTCTGGTTTTTATGAGGAGATATTGTTTATGGGGTTTATGCGTAAAGCACCAGTAAGGGTTTAATAAGGTTTATCAGGAGAGCATCTATATGAGCTTTATGAGGTTTATGGTCTCTAATGAATTAAATGGGGTTGATGAGGGGAGAACCTTTATGATGTGAAATGGGTTTGTGAAGAGAGTGCCTTTATGTGGAATGCACCTGTATGAGGTTTTCAGGGTTTAGGAGGCAAGCAGCTTTAAAAGGCATATGGCCTTCATGACCAAACCCACCATGTGAGCAGATGGCCTTCATGAGAAAAAGTGCCTTTATGATTTTTACAGGGCTTATGAAGAAAGCACCTGTTACACCCCAGATACTTAAATCCAGGGGTTAAACTCAAGGTTCCCTTTCTGTAACTGATGTGAAGGAGAAATCCCCACCAGATATTTTCAAGAGGTGAAAATCACACAAAAGTTTACTGGCAAAAGTATAGAAAATTAGAAGACTTTGGCAAAGGAGTAAATACAGCTCCAAATCCAATATAAATCACCTATTATAGCATTATTTAGTATTTATGTCGTATTGACTTAGCAGAAACTTATTATTTGCTTAGCATAAACATAGCCCGTTCAACCTAGAAATGTTTAAATCCATAATATGTTAAGTTATCCCCTCCCAAAAAATCCATGTAAAGATGATTAGGAGAAGAAGAAAGAGAGCAACAGAAAGAAAGACAGAAGAGATACCAAAATACACACATATAGCTACCTGTAGTAAACCCCATAGATTTAGGAAAAGCACCATGGAGGATATGAACAATAGGAATGCTGAAACAGCAAAAGAAAATTCCTGTTTTCTTGTCCTCCACCCCTTAACCTACCTCTGTAACCCTATAAGGCAATGTCATGTTAACCCCTTACCCATTGGTCAAGCTTGGATCCTTTCCAACCCTATAAAAGAAGCATACTGTACCCCATTAGTGGAGAAAGAAGAAGAGCAGAGACCCTTCACGGACCTCCCCAAATAAAGCCATCTTCGTGGAACAGCCTGCGCCTTCTCCTTCTCCTCTCTCTCTGTCTGCTGCAGCCTCAAGCCTGGGGCACCACTACCTAGCAAGCAGAGCTGAAATCCTGAGAGCTTGCAATCACTATAGAGCTGATAATCACCATGCTTGCTAGATGGTAGCCCTGCGGTCTTGGCATGAGCGAGCTAGCTTCGGGCACCCGGTCCCTACCCAGGGACTGAGCTCCTGAGCCCTAGTGCTCTGCATTATGATAAGGCCAAATAAGAGGCTTTATTAAAGTGGCGTCCCAACGACTTCGGATTTGGACCCCCCCAGAGGCGATATCCGTCGGTTGAGCAACGAAGCCCCCCTGGGGTTTTCTGTGATTGCCTGTTCGGGAAGCCGCTCCTTCTGTGAAGGGACTTTTCGTTTTAGAAAATCCTTTCCCCAGGAGGGTCAGTTCGACACTCAAAACTTACATCTGAACGAGAGAAAGTTCCGAGAAGAACTGACGCAGCAGACCCCTTCCACAGATCTTGGACCCCAGGAATTGTAAGTATTAGCTAATATTGCGCGCATAACTTTGGGGCTCTAAAACTTTTTTTTTGGGTTTTTTTTCTTTTTTTTTCATGTTTTTTCTGCTGGAAGGGCTAACCATTAACATGGGTAAAATTTTTAGTACTTTAAAACTAAGTAAAACCGAGAGAGAGATATATCCAACTATTTTAGAAATCTTATCTGCTAACAACTTCTCCTTTTCTAAAGGCAAGCTCTCAAAAACTAATCTTAAAAAATTTGTAACTTGGATTATTTCGCAATACCCTGATACTGATAAGAAAGCAGTCATTGAAAATTCGTTTTGGGATATGATTGGGAACACAATATATATCTCCCAAACAAACCAGAATTTCTCTGTAACTAACTATTTGCCTTTATTCCATATAATAACTAAAACCGTTGAAAGATTTAACAGAGAAAAAATCTTGCAGGGCTTAACAGATACTTCCTCTTGCGCCGCCCGGTCGAGCCCCGGGCGCTGACAACAAATCAAAGGCCACCCAGACCCAACCCCGCACCAGCCCAGGATGTTCCGGACCACAAGAAGAGGATCCAACCCACGGGGCAACCCAGATGGGAACCCGCCGTCAACTGGTAACTGCTTTGTCCATTGACTTTAATAATGAGAATGTTCACTGTGTTCCCACAGGCAAATATGGGCCAAAAGGTGGTCCTTCGCACATTTTAATTATAGGTGACTCTCTTAATAGCCCAAAGGAGATCTTCGTTGTTCCAGAAGTGCTGACAGTGCAGCCAGGACAAGAGATATTCGTCCAGGTATGCTGCATAGACTCACCATTTTTTCTTTCAAAGGGAACCCCAATAGCACAAGCCTTTTTACTCCCAAAGGATCACAGGGAACAGATTCCTCTCAACCCTACAGCTATGTGGGTACAAGTTGTAGGACCATCCAAGCCTACTATCGAGTGCGGCCTCACCTGCAAAGGCGAGAAGACCCACCTACCAGGGATGCTGGACACCGGTGCTGATGTGACCATCATCGCCCGCTCAGAATAGCCAGCACACTGGGATCTACAACCTGTTGCAGGCATGATTTCAGGGATTGGTGGAGCCACAGTGTCCATGAGAAGCAAGAACAACATCCTTGTGGAAGGGCCTGAAGGCAAGCTGGCAACCATTCGTCCATTTGTGGTAAGGGCCCCCATCACCCTTTGGGGCAGAGACGTTCTATCCCAGTGGGGAGCTTCCCTACATATTCCCACTCAGGATTTCTAATTGGGGTCACTGAAGTAAGCGTGCAGCCAGAAACACCTCGTCTCACCTGGAAAAGTCACAAGCCACTCTGGATTGAACAGTGGCCCCTTAATAAAGCCAAACTGCGCGCCCTAAACACCCTCGTGGAAGAACAGCTCGCAAAAGGCCACATAGTGGAGTCCAACAGCCCTTGGAACTCTCCAGTCTTTGTTCTACCAAAGCCTGGGACAAACAGGTGGAGGCTTCTCCACGACCTTCGCAGAATCAACGAGGTCATCGAGGACATGGGCCCCCTCCAGCCTGGCCTGCCCTCCCCATCGATGCTGCCTAGAGACTGGACACTTGCTATCATAGACATTAAGGACTGTTTCTTCAGCATTCCTCTGCACCCTGAGGATGCTCCACGGTTTGCTTTTTCCATTCCCTCTCTTAACAAGGAGGCCCCGCTCAAAAGATATCATTGGCGTTATCTTCCTCAAGGACTAAAAAACAGCCCCACCATTTGCCAGTGGTACGTGGCTCACATCCTGTCTCCCATTTGGAAATCATTCCCCGATGCTATCATCCATCACTACATGGATGACATCCTGGTGTGTGCTTCAGACAAAGCTTACTTGGACAATACAGTTAAAAAGACTATTGAAATCATAGAAAAGGCAGGAATGGAGATTCGTGAGGATAAAATCCAGTACACCAAGCCATGGACTTACCTTGGAGTCCAGATCCGGGAAAGGACCATCGTACCTCAGCAGATCACCATAAATGACGAATCAAAAACCCTCAGGGACTTACACAGCCTGTGCAGATCCGTCAACTGGGTACGTCCACTGCTAGGAATTACAACAGAGGACCTTGCTCCCTTGTCCAACCTTCTTCGTGGACCTAAGGACCTGGACTCTCCCTGCACTCTCACAGAAGAAGCAAGAGGAGCCATCACTAAAGTCCAGGAAGCCCTGTCTTCATGCAAAGCCCATTGCTTCAAGCCCAGTCTGCCTTTCAAGTTCATCATCCTGGGAAAAGCACCTCGATTCCATGGACTGATATTCCAATGGGACTCACAGCTTCGAGACCCTTTGTTGATACTGGAATGGATCTTTACAAATAGCCAGCCCACAAAGACACTTACCACCTACCAGGAGGTCATAGCACATTTAATAAAAAAGGCAAGGACTCGCCTTCGATCTCTTTCAGGTTGTGAGTTCAAATGCATATACTTACCAATAACTCTTACAGACTTTGAGGATTTGATCCAAACCAATGAAAGCCTCCAGTTTGCCCTGGATAGCTACACGGGCCAAATTTCAGTTAAGATCCCAAAACACAAACTTTTTAACCCTGATGTAACCTTCCACTTGATTCCAAAACAAATCCAAAGTAGAAAACCTCTCAAGGCTCTAACACTCTTTACAGATGGCTCAGGGTCTTCCCACAAGTCGGTGGTTACATGGAGAGACCCCCAAACACAAGATTGGCACTCTGACATACAAATAATGGACGGATCTCCACAGATCGCAGAATTAGCAGCCGTTGTCAGAGCCTTTGAAAAGTTTGAAAACGAGCCTTTCAATCTGGTTACAGATTCAGCTTATGTCGCTGGGATAGCGATGAGAGCAGAACATGCTCTTCTCAAAGAGGTCTCTAATCCAAAGTTGTACCAACTGCTCTCTAAATTAATATACCTAATCTCCCACAGAAAGCAACCTTACCATATAATGCATGTGAGGTCACACACAGACCTCCCAGGTTTTGTTGCAGAAGGCAACAGAAAAGCGGATGCATTAGCAATGGCAGCAGAAACTGCTAATGTTCCTAACATCTTTGCCCAGGCAAAGTTGTCACACGCGTTTTTTCATCAAAATATACCTGCCCTTATGAGAATGTTTAAGCTCTCAAAAGATCAGGCAAAGGCTATCGTGGCTACGTGTCCGAACTGTCAGAACTATCAGATACCATCCATGGGGATGGGAGTCAATCCCCGAGGTCTGAATAGCTGCCAGCTGTGGCAGACAGATGTAACTCACTTCACACCTTTTGGAAGATCAAAATACGTGCATGTATCGGTCGACACGTTTTCAGGAGCAGTATTTGCATCATCACATGCAGGAGAAAATACCATGCACACAATAAAACACTTTCTCCTCGCTTTTGCCGCCCTGGGTGTACCAAAAGAGATTAAAACAGATAATGGACCAGCCTACACTTCCCGCAAGTTAAAGGAGTTTTTCAGTGAATGGGGTATAGCACACAAGACCGGCATACCTGTAAACCCCACAGGACAATCCATCGTGGAAAGGACACATCAAACCCTCAAAAGAGTCCTTGATCAACAGAACAGAGACACGGGAATCACATCTCCAGTGGAAAGACTTTGCAAGGCTCTCTACGTCATCAACTTCCTGTACTGTACAGCATCAGAGCCTGACCCACCAATACTTCGCCACTTTGCAAATACCACCCAAGCAAAGCTCACTGAGAAACCACCTGTGCTCGTGAAGGACCCTGAAACACACCAAATTTCTGGGCCTCACCAGTTGATTACCTGGGGTAGAGGATATGCGTGCGTGCTACTACCATCCGGTCTGAGGTGGTACCCCGGAAAAAACATAAAACCATACTTAGGCACTGAGAACAATACTCCTGCAAACGGGGACAAGAACGCTCCTGAGGCAAACACAAGACCACCTCAAAACCAAACCAGCTCTGCCTGGAGACGAAGACGTCGCCGAATACCCACAAACACAAGAACCGACCACCCCATTACAAGACAGCAGACAAAACTGAAAAGCTAAACAACAGTCTGCTGCATCAGACCATAGATAGCCTTAACACAAAAGTGTTCTCTGAACTATATGTTGTTACACTTTTTTTTTTTTGTATTTAACGAAAGAAAAAAGAAAAAAAAATAAGAAACACTGTTATTCCTCCTCCCTAATCTTTTAAAACCCCTTAACCCTCTACCCACTCCTCCTCCCATAGTGTAGCTTAGAAATTAAAAGAAAAAGGGGGGGAGGAGGGGAACAAGAAAAGAACAAGGCAGAAAACCCTCTCATCATAAAGATAACAAATTTTGCTTATATTCCCTATCAGAAGCCCTATTCCTGCCCAAAGATGAAAAATATCTCCGTCGCTGCTGTCCTCATTGCTGCCTGGATGTTCTTCACCGTACCGTGTGCCTTCGGCTGGATTAGCCCACAGCCTAGCCATAATGTTTGGGTAACCTTAGCAAAAACATTAAAACAGGACAACATGTGCTTGTCCATGGGAAGCATTGATAACCCACTTTCCACATGTCTAGTAGGAATTCCCTTTGTAGCAGATGACTGGCCTGTCTATAACTCAGAGCTTCTCCGCACCACAGGTAAGAGACCCAATGTGGCTGATACTTGGGACGAGTGGACAAAAATTCTGCCAGATGCTCGAGAGGAACCCCAAGAATTAGATCTGTTGGGGTCCTCCAAGGCCACATACTGTGTCAAATTTTACTTTAGACGTCCAAAAAACAATTGGCCAGAAACTGACCAGAACAAAAACACATATCGAAAAGAGATATCACCAATTAACAAAGCCTATAACTCTCACGATTGGTGCAATTACACAGCTTGTGTGATTTCTGTGTCCTCTCTCCATCCCAAAGTATTACCCAAGGGAATGTTTCTCATCTGTGGTGACAGAGTATGGGCTGGGATCCCCTCCCGACTCCAGGGAGGTCCCTGTACCCTTGGAAAACTTTCTACCCTTACACCAAACATCACCCTTTTACATAATTGGAAAAAAGAAAGCGAATCAAAATGACAAAAAAGGTCCTACACTGAATTTGATGAAAATTGTGATCCTAAATTATACGATTGGAACAAACCAAAAAAGATTGCTGTCTCCCTGTTTTTACCCTGGGTAGCTGCAGCTAAAGCCCTCGGTGAAATCAATCACCTTGGGTGCTGGCTCAGTAAACAAGCTAACGCTACATCTGCAGCCTTGAGTGATCTCTTAAAGGAAGAAGAAACCACAAGACATGCTTCGCTCCAAAATCGAGCAGCAATCGACTTCCTGCTGCTTGCCCATGGACACGGCTGTGAAGACTTCGAAGGGATGTGCTGCTTCAACCTCTCTTCACGCTCGGAATCCATCCATGCAAACATCCAGAAACTGAAAGATCTCGTGAAGGACTTGAAAGTAGAAAGAATCCCAGACTGGGTCAATGAACTTTTTGGGCAATGGGGATTAACAGGATGGGCTGCATCCTTGATTAAGGGAATGTTGTTGATTCCCCTTGTAGTTGTTATTGTGTTAGCTATGTTCTCGTGCCTTGTTCACTGTTTCAAAAGAACGCCTATAACGAACGCCTTTTTTGTAAAAACAGAAAGTGGAGTTGTAGTAAACCCCATAGATTTAGGAAAAGCACCATGGAGGATATGAACAATAGGAATGCTGAAACAGCAAAAGAAAATTCCTGTTTTCTTGTCCTCCACCCCTTAACCTACCTCTGTAACCCTATAAGGCAATGTCATGTTAACCCCTTACCCATTGGTCAAGCTTGGATCCTTTCCAACCCTATAAAAGAAGCATACTGTACCCCATTAGTGGAGAAAGAAGAAGAGCAGAGACCCTTCACGGACCTCCCCAAATAAAGCCATCTTCGTGGAACAGCCTGCGCCTTCTCCTTCTCCTCTCTCTCTGTCTGCTGCAGCCTCAAGCCTGGGGCACCACTACCTAGCAAGCAGAGCTGAAATCCTGAGAGCTTGCAATCACTATAGAGCTGATAATCACCATGCTTGCTAGATGGTAGCCCTGCGGTCTTGGCATGAGCGAACGAGCTTCGGGCACCCGGTCCCTACCCAGGGACTGAGCTCCTGAGCCCTAGTGCTCTGCATTATGATAAGGCCAAATAAGAGGCTTTATTAGCTACCAACTCCCAGGACTCCAGCATGAACTCCAAGGAAGCTGGCACATTCCAGACCCATGTAGCTGGCACATTCCAGACTTTCTTTTATGTCCTTGGCCCTCGATGGGATGCCCTCCTGGGTAGGACTTCTGGTCATTTGGCCAGCCAGGGGCTGGGTCAGCACTGCCCTGGTGTGTGATTGATTGACAGCTTGGCCAGGGCTGGGACCGTGGCTCTGGGCTGGGGCATTTCTCTGTGTTGCTTTTGGAAGACCTGCTCTGCCCCTGCCACCAAACCCACATGGGTATTCCAAAACATTTCAAAATGTGCTGAGACATCATAGTTATCCAGTCTCTGTGTCTGGAAATACTGACTGGCACCACCATCCTGGACCTTTCCTCTTGTGTCTAATGAGGGTACATTCCTCTCCTAGTCCAGTCTAGCAGGCAGAGCCAAAAGGAAAGAAGAGAAAAGCATACTGGAACTCATAGCATTATATAGCAGCCGCTATTCATAAATCTAAGTTGATATCCTTATATACAGTTCACACACACACACCTACCACCACCACCCCCATCTTTCCCCATCCCATGAGTCAAAAAATTACAGAACAATCAGGTTCCGGGAGGGAGAGTTCATGCAGCAGTCTTTCAGCACCCAGAGTCTATCAGATTGGTCCATGGTGTATTTCTGATGATTTCTGGTGTATTCCTGGAGACAGCACTTTCCTTCTATGAGATTTAGTCTTCACTAACATTAGATAATTTACACACTATTTTTGAAACTTTTTGGACTTGTAAGTCGGGCTCCAAAATAGCTTGGCAAATTCAATTTAGGCCACCTTGCCTTTTGGAGTCAACAATCTTACAGATCCAGGTATCCCCACAACCCAAACAAATACACATGTCCCAAATTTACCACCTTTATCCCTCCCACCAACCAAGTTTCAAGGAGATTCCCAGAGCCTGTACTCAAGGGGAGAGAAAAGGTCAGTGGACATCATGGGAAACAATGTAAAGTACAATTCTACTATCTAAAATTATCTGGATTGCCTCAGGGATGGGAGTCAAATATATAGTAACACTCATTAATTCCAGTCTCCTTAGCATACTATTTTCAGGGTCCTGATTCAGACCAAAAACCTTTTCAACTTAACCAAAACCTTCAGTGGTTCTCCAGACAAAAATCTTTTAGTCACTTCTACAGCTGGAGAGAACTTCCAGCTGTCACTGTTGAGTCAGGGACAGAACAAAGACTCCAGTCTTCAGGAGGTGAACAGAAGGGGTTTATTAGAAAGTAGCACATTTTTATAACCTGACTCGCTAAGCTGAGATAATTATTCTTGAAAACTAAAGGTGTCATAAAAATCTATTTCTGTGTCAGTTTGGTGCTACAAGTTGAATGTGTGCCCTGACTTTAACAAGGCAGCAAAATGCATTGCTGATCGTACTAAGGAAAGGAAGCACCTTGTGATGTGTAAATCTTTGGGCCCCAGTCAAGAGGAGAACTGGGCCCTTTAGTCTGAATCTCAGCTGTATTTCTCTTGAATGGAAACCTTCACAAATTTCTTCAATACTAGGAGATGTTTACTGAAGGGAAAGGATGGAACACTTTTACAACTGAAATGGCCTAAGGCAGTACTGTTTACATAGGGTTATACTTGCTGAAGGAGGTGATCCTTGATACAAAGGAGGAACGACTGAAGCAGCATGAATTCAGGCAGAAATGCTTGTTCTTATTCTTTATATGATAATAAAATGTCAGGAGAATTTTCCTCTTTTAACTGTCACTTCACTGTTATATTAAAAATCTTGCCCTTATATTTTTACTTTTTCTCCAAAGTGTCCTTGGATGCCTAATCTTGAGTCCCAAGGGATTTTGATCAGTGAAGACACCCTGATGAGAACCTTGAGAGTTGCTGGGAAACAACCTCCATGCCAAAGTTATGTGGTCAATGAGACCATGTAAAACAGGAGCATGTTCTAAGGTGACAATTCTCTATCCCTCCTGTATTGAAGACATAAGATGCAAAAAGTGTAAAACTGTCTGTAGCTGCAATATACTTATCCTGAGCTAAATAATTTGAAATAATTTTCTGGTTAAATTTTTATTCCTTTTTTTTTTAAATTCAGATGAATTGTCTCCTGAGAAAATCTTCTACGAAAAATAATGGACAATCTGTTCTCTATGAACTTCTCTAATGTGAGTCCTTCCCACAGGTTTCAGTTGTTCAGAGACAGGCTGAGTTTGTGAGTTATTTCCTCCTTTCTTCTCTTTCCTCATTGAACATCTTCTATTATTTTCAAATAGAAAAGACAGCAGCAAAAATTTCAAGAACTTATGGAATATCATGGAAATAGACAAATGGTATTAGCTACTGAAAAAAATCACTTCACTATAACCATAACATTTTGGAGTAGGAGAGATTATAAATGCATGTGAAGCTTTTATAGCACTCAAAACATCTCTTATGTTACTTCTTTGATGTTTTTTAGTGTGTGAGTTCACATTAAGGTCCTCCTATGTTTCTTGCAAAATTGAATAGAAATCTAGTGGAAAACTAGTCTTTTTTGGTAGTGCTTGTTGAAGTACTTGCTTAATTGTTTCATATAGGTAAAACCTTACAAAATAAGGACCTTGCTACCCTTGTAAAATCATGGCTCAGGCCTGCTACTTTGGCTAAGTAGAAGAGGACTATGGGAAAGTGACTCAACTGCATTAGAGGTAGAAAAACAAGTTATATAATCATTATGTGTTCACATTGTGGTTTATGGTGGTTCGTTGAATTACATTTGTTGCGCTTAAATGGAATGTAATTGATAATGGCCTAAGTGCTTAAAAAGGTCTGGTTTGTGCAATAAAGGGCTCTCTCTTGCACCTCCCTGGGGACTATGCATTGCTTGGCTTTGTAACACATTCTTTCCTGCATGTAAGATGGATATTAATAAAACCTCTATACTCAGAGACTGTTTTGAAACTTAAGCACTTAGACCTGCTCTCCCAGTTTGGAGACAAGTGAGGTACAGATTTGCTAAAGGGATGACCTAGGACAGGGCTCCTCATATTTGCTTCTTTTTTTGTAGCATAACTGCAGCTGTGCAGCCCTTCTGCTCATTTCTGACTTGGTTTCAGAATCTCTGCTGGTCAGAGTGACCCCGAGATACGTACAAGTCTCTTTTCCAAGCCCGGCGGTCGAAGAAGGAGTCAGAGCTCTTCAGTTCTCGGTCTCAAGGTTCTTTATTGTTCCTTATCTATAAAATTTTTTCTCCTGTCTAGCCGAGGTCCGCTCAGCAAGTCAGGGGCACTCTGCCTCCCTCGGGGAGGTGTTATGTCTTTATACTAAAAACTATGTATACAATGTTTACAATTACTTTCCAATACCTATCACTATGTTAGACAGTGAGCTTCTACTCTAGACCAATCTAAATGTGCCAACATCACAGCAGAAGATGGAGGCCAAGAAGAAGAAGGAGAAAGGCTGGACATGCCCAGATCCCTCCATCTTGGCCCCTGAACCCCCATTCTAAAAACCCCAAAATCTACTTTTCCACCCCGTGATAAATTCACTATCATTCTACTTATAATCCTTCATATAAAGGTTGGTAATTGTTTTTTCCAAGGGCTAAGTCAAAGGCACAGGGGTCTTAGGCTCTGTGACAAGGTCTCTGAGTCCCCTGGGCAGGGTCTTGGGCCCTCCAGGGCAGCCAGAGGAATTTCCTGGGTTCCTACACTTGATCTGAAAGCTGGCACCCAAATTGCATTTACAGGTCTTGTATGATGTAGGATATGGGGTTAGAATTATTAAAGTGGTTAAGGCTTATGCTAACCAGAAGGTCCTGAGGGAAAGGCACAGGCTGGATGGCTGGAAGTTGGTTATGGTGTGAGAGGTGATTATAAGTTAGGAGAGAGTCAGTTGAGTGACAGCTGGAAGTGAGATTGTGATCAGCTGGAGGAATGCAAGGATAGCACATGAACAGGAAGCTGATTGGGTGACAGGACCTGTGGACAGCAGCATTGCAGCCGAGCCAGCCTTCTTTTGTGGGAGACGGTATTGGTAGTGTCAAGGCTGGGATGCCTTGGGAGAACTCCCCACTTTAGGTTAGAGTGAGAAGTTGGAGCATTCTCCCAGGGTTCCCTGCTCCCTGATGTAAATGAAGTTCTGCCTGTCATTTAAAGTTCGTTCCCCTGTTCCAGAATGTTCTGTATTCCCGGATTCCCCACTGGCCTTCCCCAGAACTCTACACCCTCCCTGCTCCCTCATTGGCACAAGCTGTATCACCCCACTCTAACCCCTCCTCCTGTCCCTATTCCCGTTGGTGTATCTATATCCTGACCACCCCTACCCTGCCCCAGATATATACCCTGGACCTCCCTTGCTCGGGGCTCTTTGTCCCTGGATCATTTCAACTGTGTTTGTCTTCCTGCTTTACCCTGAGTACCTGGACTTTCCCTGGACCCTCATTTGGTTCCTGTTATAAATGATCAATCGAAAGCCAAATTATCAAAAAAATGCAAAAAGATTTATTTATTTTTTTCCACGACCAAATATGGTCCTCAAAACCACCACAGCCAAAGAGACAGCATTGAGCCTGGGTTCGGTGCTGGGTGACCCTGGATCCGACCTCTATTGCATTGGATCCCCCATCCTTGTTTCACGAGAGCCGCTTCTAGCAGAGATGTTTTATACAGTTTACTGTGCCCAGGGTGAAGGAGTCCCAATTTCTTTTGTAACTCTGCTTATTCATAGTTGGTTCTTTCACTGTGCAGAGCTGGACAATCGCTGTTTCCTGGTTGATAGCCAGCGTTGATCGAATCCCGGGAAGCTGCGTATTCACATGTATCTTTCTGGCAACTTTGGCTATCTTGATCTATGTTATCAACAGGGCGATGATCGCTCTTAGGCATCTTCCAATGGCTCAGGATGGCGGTGATCATCGCGCTGGGTGTGTCTATTCATAAGCTAAATGCCGATCGTTATCCTGCCGCCTTCAGGAGTTTCAGAGTTTGAATAGACATCTGTCCCTCAGGCTGCTTGTGGTCAGAGACTCATTTGGATTTCACAATCTTTATAAAATACATTCTTTTATAGCATGAATTAATTCCCAACATATATTACAGCTCCTAAATGTACCCTGTTGGATTCTCTATACGAAGAGTCCTCTCAGTTCACTGGTGAGGCGTTGAATACAGCATCTGGGCTCGGGTGTCTGGTGGGCTGAGGAAACTGTTCATGCGGACCGAAACGGAGACGCTCTGGGGAAGGCGGGCACCCCGACAGCACCTGCCCAGGGAGACCACCCGCATTCTTTCTGTTGAGTTCTGCTAAGTCTCAGGTTGGTTTCCGCTATGTCAGGTTGAGATTAAAGGTATAAAAAGGCGCTGATTTTTATAATAGAGTGATCTCCTTTAGATGCATAAGGGGGTCTGTGTCACTTTGTTCCCCACTGCTACAGTGTCATTACTGCATTGATGCCTCAGGAAATTTTCTGAATGGCATGACTGTGAAAGAAAATATTATCCACATAAGAAGTAGTCAGAAGTCTTGCAATAAGTAGCAATTCTACAGGAAATGAAAACCTTTACATTCAAGTTTATTGATAGAACTTTTCCTTTCTTTAGACTGTAAACAGGCTTTTGGATATTGTTTTTTCCTACAATATAGTCATTGTGGAAAAGAAAAGAGAAAAAGTTAATAGTTCTTTTGATCTATAAAGTATAGTCAAAGGTCTAGGGAAGAGGACTGTAAGAGATCTTCCAAGCTGAAAAACATAGTTTATTATCTAATAGCAATTATGTTCTAGAACCTCTCCAAAAATATATTTTCCAAAAAAATTTTTCTTTTCTTGCCACCATTAATCTATCAAAACTTAAAAATAAACTCCAGGGATTTAGAAAACTTCAAGCCAAGCTTAAATATTCTTTTATCAGTAGACTTATTTCTTCAGGTTCTTAGGTTTGTTCCTATATGCCTAGAGATTTATAGGAGGCAAACTGCTGTAATATATGCTTAATGCATGTTCTCATGCTGCTGATCACCCTTCCTAGACCCTGTTCTACATTATTATTGGATTTGGGTAAATGAAATAATTTTACTAAACTTTCTGATATGTTCACAAGAAAAAGTGCTATTTGATGTCTAAAAATGAGCAGACCTATTTTCCAAATACCTATTTTCCAAATTTTGGAAAATTTTCCAAATTTTCCTCATGTGACAAAATGGAAGACAAAATATTTTAGTTTTGCCAAGGTACAGATATTAGAATATTTTTTCAAACCAAAAAAACCCATTGATTTTCCATTCTTGGGACACGTATGTCCATTCTATCTGTTCTTGTCAATTACATAAATATGTTGTCTTCTTAGTAAAGTCTGAAAGCTTTACATGTTTTCTTTTATAATGGTTTATCAGAATAAATTCTACAATCCACTTAAAAAGACTAACAGTGAATAGAATGACATATTTTATGTGTGAAAAGCACTAAATACAGAAATCCAGGAAGTTCTTGGTTTGTTAGGATCTAGTACCTTAGTAAAAATGAAACGAGTTAAACTTTGCCATCTACAACTCTGTTTTATTTGATAACCAGTGTTTTTTCCCTTCTTCACTTTGTGCTTTCTTTCAGCTTTTTTCATTCACT
This sequence comes from Molothrus aeneus, assembly GCF_037042795.1. Lineage (NCBI taxonomy): Eukaryota > Metazoa > Chordata > Aves > Passeriformes > Icteridae > Molothrus > Molothrus aeneus. The sequence continues at coordinate 14,286,878 of NC_089647.1, read as the reverse complement.
CAGGAGCAAGCTGGCTGTGAATTTCCCACTACAAATAGGAACAGAAATACCAAAAGGCACTTTTTGATTAATGCATCTCAGAGATCCTATTTTGTACAGATGAAGGCTGAGAGAAAAAAAGAAAGTGAGAGATCACAGAAAACTTCTTGGAGAACAGGTGAAAAGTCCTGAATTAAGATAGAACTGAAACACTGAAAATCCAGAACTGCTCATAGCTTTGTCATTAGGGTGATGAACATATAAAAACTTCCTGTGACTTATCTCTGCATCCCCAGATAATGCAGATGGAATGATGATCAGTATCATTTTATAAGGAATTTTTCAGGAGAGCCCAGATAGGTAGGATGATCTTGCTGAATCACCTGACTTTTTTAGACCAAGGCTTTTTTATTACTCATTGTTCACTGACAAATTTTTACATTTTCATGTAGATTTAAGCATTTAGAAACTCCAGAGATAAAAATACAAAGCTAAACTGATACAGAGTCTCTGAGTACATAATGAATAACTACTTGATACAAATTCCCTGATGTGTGAGGGTAAAGGCTACATAAATTTTTACTGAAGCAAGACTTCATTGCTCAGGAAACTATGAAATCTTTTTTGCTGTTGTGTTGTAGTGAGGATGGTTCTATACCCTGTGGTTTTACAGTTTGCTTGGGTAGGCTCTAAAGCATGAAATCTATTAAAATATTAAAAGTTATGAATTATTAAATTGAAGTTCATTACAATAAGATAAAAGAACTCTCTGCTCTGTTTCTAGATTAAGATGCTTTAAATCAAAGCTTTAAAGTTTTCAGTGCTTCAGTGTCTTTTAAAACTGAGTTAAGTCCCATTTGTCAAAGAAGTCACAATATCCATGACTTTTGGGAACTGTAATATTTTGCCATGGTTTTTAATCTTTGTTTTGCAGTTTATAGGTATGTCTGACAAAAGTATTCCAGCAGCCTTTCTGCATGAAAATCAGCATGAAGCCTTTTCACTGAAGTGTCAAGCAGCTCATTGCTCTTGTGCCTGTATAATTTTGAATAGAAAGCAGATAAATTACTTTGTGTAATTGCTATTGTATCTGAACTGAAATAATGAACAATATTTGGCCTGTTTTAATGGGCTGAATGAAACTTCAAATTATTTCTTAGCATATCAAACAACTGCAAAGGTTTGTTGGTTTTTTTTTGGTTTTGTTTGTTTGGTTTGGTGTTTGTTTTTTTTATCCAGGGAAATAATACATTGCCATACCTTGTTATATTTTCAGATACGTGCCAGTGGTGGTTTTAAACTGAAATTTCATACCTTCATTTATTTTTAATTTCCCTAAATATTTTTTGGGTTCAAGAAAGGGAATGCTATTTGATGACAGTTCATATAGAATAAAAAGCATATAGGAATGATTTGGATTTTTCAAAAAAACACCAGTGTCCATATTTTGGCTGGGATAGAGTTGATTTTCTTCTTGGTAGCTATATAGTGCTTTGTTTAGGATTCAATATGAGAATGATGTTGATAATACACAGATGTTTTGGCTGTTGCTGAGAAGTTTTTTACCCTAAGTCAAGGACTTCATGGTCTGCCAGTCGGCAGGTGCACAAGAAGCTGGGAGGGAGCACAGCTGGGACAGCTGATCAGAACTGGCCCAAGGGATATTTCACACCACAGAATGTCATGTCCAATACAAAAATGGGGACAGTTGGCCAGGAGGAGCCAATCCCTGCTGGGGGATGTGCTGGGCGCAGTAGACAGGTGATGAGAAACTCTATTGTGCATCACTTGTCTTTCTTGAGCTTTCTTTCTCTCTATCCCCCTCTCCTTTTTTAATAACATTATCATTAGTAGTAGTCTTATCATCATTTTTATAATAGCTTAATTTGTTTCAAATATTAAACCTTTCTTATCTCTTTTTTTTTGTCTCATCCAACAGGGAAGGGAGGGATGTGAGTGAGCAGCTGCATGGTATGGAACTGTCAGTGGAGTTAAATCAGAGCAAAGAGTTTTTGTTCTCATTTCAGATACATTACTTCAGCTGCATCTTTAACCTATATTCTGTCAAATATTTCACTTTCAAGTTATCTTCAATTTAGCAACACAAGAGAGGTGAATAGTGAGAAGAGTTTGTTTGCACATGTCCTCACTTTAAAAAACCCCCATCTTTATAACTTTTAATGGTACTTGATGTCTCTTTAATACTGAAATTGAAGAATTGTCAAAAAAAACCCCAAAACCCAAGACTATACATGAAAATGCCCTATGATATCATTAAATTTAGGAAATACAAGTGCAAGCTCTTTTATTTACTCACTTATAGTACTTTTATGTGCAATTTAACTCGAGGGAGATTTATGGTTTGCTCTGGGAACATCACTGCTTCTTGTAGAGAAAGACAGGAATTTGCACTGTAAGACAAAGATCATTAAAAGTGTGACTGTCTTGGAATTAGTTTTCTGGTGGAAAAATAAGCTTTTGATTGTGTTTATTTACAGAATCAAAGAAAAATATATTGTCACTTTCTGAATTTTCAACTGTGTACAAAATAATCATAAATCCTAGCGATGCAGGATGTTAATTGAGGACTTTCTTTAAATACTTGCTGCTACACAATATACAATAAATTTCCAACAGCTGTGGGTGTTTAAAAGGCAAAGCAGCATTACAGTTAGTGTAACAAATCTCATTGCAGGCTGCACAAGAAGGAAAGGTTTTCATTTGTTTATTTTAAATAGAACTGGGGATATTGACTCATGCCTATGCTCCTTTCTTTGCGCTTACAGTAGCAGTGTTTGTCTAGGGGGTCTGGGATTACTTGTGACAGCACATAGAAAAAGGGTCACTGACCATGAAGGGTCTGTCTCACATCTGCCACACTGTTTTCATTTAGCCATCATGTGCCTGTACTTTGCATGTGCCTCTTATGCCTTCAAGTAGCGGATGGCAATTTTTATCCTTTTCCCTTTCCTCCTGTCCCTCCACTAGGGAATTCTGCTGATCTACTCAAAGGCCTTGTTTTCCTCTCTGGTTGTAGTCTGCCTTTTGTTTTTCTGCTCTGAGCATCTTAAAGTTGCATGTGGGGATAATGTATGATGGCCTGGTGATTTTTGCACCATCCAACACTTGTTCTTTCTTTGTTCCTTATTTGTGATATTTGCTCTTGTGCTGTCATTCACATGTTCTTAGTTACACATAATTCACATAATTCTTAAAGGTTTTAGTCACAAGTCTCTGCAAAAAGTGCATTTTACTTCTTAGAAAATCTAGATGTGAACAATATTCACAATTTATCTCAGTGCAGCTGTTGTTGTGCTAGTTCATCTGGATTCTTTAATCATGTGAAATGATTTCCTATGCAGATTAATGAAAGTTTTGAGACAGGTACAGCATGGGATGTTTATGAGAGCAAAGATCAGTCAATTTCAATTTTTTATTTATAATGGCTGAGGACAAAAAAAGGATGCCTCTCAAAACCTTTCTTGTTTGCTTTGTTTCATGCAGCAGCTTCAAATATGGCTATCCAGGGCCTAAAAGATGCTGATGATATTATCTTACTCTATCTAGATTGAAGGCTATATAACAAATTGATGAACAAGAATTCAAAGGTTGACTAGAGACTAATAGTTCATTTTGCATTAAATTTTTAGGTATAAATGGATCACTTTATTACTGTGGAGAGTAACTCACAAAAGTATGATATTTTGTAAGCCAAGCTACATGGAGTATCGCTTATTTTCACACAAACAGAACAAAAATTTTATTGTTAAAAAATTCAGTTTCATTGGCAGTATTCAACGGCATTTCCCATGCTCCCCGTGCAGGACTACGGGGTGGGGGAAGAGTGTCTGGAAAACCGCCCAGAGGAAAAGGACCTGGGGTGCTGCTTACAGCTGAACAGGAGCCTCTGTGGGCCCAGGTGGCCAAGAAGGCCAGTGGCAATAGGCTTGTACCAGCAATAGTGTGGCCAGCAGGACCAGGGCAGGGATTGTCCCCCTGTACTGGGCACTGGTGAGGCCACACCTCAAGTCCTGTGTCCAGTTCTGGACCCCTCCCTGCAAGAAATGTTTTGCGGAGATAAGCAAAAACTCCACAACTTTGTGAAAGTTGTAAAGCCGCTATGTTTATTACAGCGCTGACGCGTGTGGAGATTACTCTCCTTAAAAGACATGCGTACTTCTTTGAACTTCAGGTCCCTTTTTATCCCCCTCTCAAGTACATATGCATACAATTTCACAATAGGTTCATACATATTCATTTTTATGAATTTCGGGTGTGACATTTGCCGCTAGTTTTTCTTTATCAGAAAGAATTCCTAGGTCAGGTTGACCTGCTCTCACAGCAGTCTCTCTGTCTCTCTTTATCCCCCCCCATCCCTTATCTCTGTCCTTCACTGGAGCAGTTTCTCTGAGCCTAGGCTTTTGCAGTCAGGCTAAATAGCTATGTTTTCTAACCACAGACTCAAAGATGTTCATTTCACCTAAATCAAAATGGATTTCTACTCTGGAGAATTTCTACTCTGTCTCAGAAAGACATTGAGGTGCCAGAGCATGTCCAGAGAAGATAACGGAGGTGAGGAAGGCTCTAGAGGGTAACTCCTATGAGGAGTGGCTGAGGGATCTGGGAGCATTTAGCTTTGAGCAAAGGAGGCTTAGGGAAAACCTTCTCACTCTTTACAATTCCCTGAGAGTGTATCCAAATGGGGTTGGGCAACTAGTGATAGGATTAAAGGACACAGCTGTGCCAGGGGAGGTACAGGTTAGACATCAGGAAGAATTTTTTGGCAGAAAGAGTTGTTAAACTTTTGAATGGATTTAGTCATTGCCCAGGGTTGTACCATGGTTGACAAGGTGATGATCAATCCAAAGTTGGACTTTGTGACCTTGGAGGTCTTTTTCAGTCTAAATGATTTAGTATTATTCTGTGTGATTCTGTGTTTTGGTGTCTATTTTTTCACCCCCCTCACATAGAAGAGGATGTCTTATGGAATAATTAGTGTTCTACATCTGTAATTCTTTTACCAACTTGCTGCCTTTTTGCAACTCTGAAACTGTGTGTATCATGAGAGGAGGTATCTAGACAGGATTGCACAACTGATGTTTTTGGAAAGCCAGTTAGTATGATTTCTGGATTTTTACTCTGTCTTATCAAGTGTAAATTCACAGTCTGGTACATTCAATGGAATGTCCATTTTTAAAGCTTATTAAAGAAATTTTTATCAGTCTACAGCAGTGAAAAATGTAACAGTGGTCATATTATATCAGCAGTTGCCCAGAAGTAAGAACAGAGTGCTCTGTTAAAACCTGTAGTGCATCCAGAACGATGATAAAATTGCACAACAGATATTTCTGCAAATATTGAAGTAGTTAAGGTGCAAACAACTCCTAGTATTTACTTTCCTTGGGAGAATATATCATGATTTCTGTACAATGGAAATTTTTGATGCTTAATGTTCTTCATCTGTCTTTATAAATACCATTCTAAAAATTTGCATTTTTACTAATAGAATGGTATTTATAAAGACAGATTTCATTCATTATTTCTTTTATGAGAGCTAGTAATTTGGTTGAGCTTGTTGTATATTGCCTACTTAATGTGGAACTAGAATGGGCTGTTTTATGTACCATAGTCACAATAAAACAACCCATGAAAGAATAGTTGAATTGAGGATATAATGTGCTTTGTGAAATAAAAGTGGTTTGTGCTCCTGTAACTTATATCAACTTTGCCAAATGCAGATGCAGAATTCAGGTGTTTAAAAGGAGTTCTGCTGCTTTGTTATAGCTCTCCCTGTGATACACACACACACTTTTATATATATATATATATATATATATATATATATATATATATATATATATATATATATATATGTGAAAAATCTGTAAATCAAGTCAAGTTTAGAACATAGATCCTATCTTAGTCAGTTGACATACAAAGAAAATTTGTTTAGCTGTCCATATAAAAAATGTCAATGCAATATCCACAGTTACAAGTTTCCCATGTGAGTTTCATATTTTTGGATTAACATTGACCATGAAAAATATCTGACTGAATATTTCTAGCAAAGGGAACAGTGAGTTACAATTGAGAAAATGTTGTTTTATTGAAGGAGCAGGTGTTTTAACAATGCGCATGTTGATTTTGCTGGTTTTGGTTGTGGCAGAGTTAATTTTCTTCACAGTGGCTGGTGTGGATCTGTGTTTTGGGTTTCTGCTGAACATGGGGTTGATAACACAGAGATGTTTTTGTTATTGCTGAGCAGGGATTGTACAGATCTGACACCTTTACTGTTTTTTGTACTGCCACTCTGGTGAAGAGGTTGGGGATGCATGGGAGCTTGATCTTAGTGTATATCCTAAAATAATATGGGAAAATCCTTATCAACATTAGCCCCTGCAGCTTTTTAGCAGTTTCATGAAACACAAAAATAATTTTGTTTCTATTGATAATTAAAAGACAGAAATTTGGGTTTAGAAAACATATTTAGGAAACCTCTGAAACCTCATTTGTAGCTTGACCAAGGTTGTCTGCTTTACAACAGGAATTTATATATTTTTGCTAGAAATTTTAATTCTGTAGTACACCACGAACAAGTAGTTTATATGTTTTCTGTCTATCAAACTAGTGACAAATCAAACTAGTGACAAAGGCTTTTTTGTAATATTTAAAATGTGTGTGGGAAAAGAACAGTAGGTTTTGGTCACCAAGATATGTAAGACGGGGAAAGAATTACTTTGGTTTATTTTGTTATGCTTACTATTTTTTTTTTAGGTAAGAGTAATGGAGATTTAAAGAAGCATTTAGAATTCCTTGGGAACACAAGTGGGAAATTTATCTTTCACCTCATCTCAGATGAGTTTTGTTATTGAGAGTTAAAGAATTATTTAAAGGTTCTATGCCCCTATACTTTCACCCCAAGCTGTCTCAATAGTTTATTTTTTTTAAGAGAAACTGTATTGTTGGAGAGAACACATGGAAAACCATTCTCTGTAGGTACATAGAGAAATAACTTTTTGGGGAGAGCAGAATTTTGGGGAGAGCAGAATTGTATTACACTCCCAAACCAAAATTTCTTAGAACAGCAAAGCTAGACATTGCCAAAGGTTGTAAGGGTTTTCTTGGCTCACACCGTTTTGTCTTTTCCTTCCAGGGGCATCAGAGGTATTAAATCCACTAAGTTTTGCTGAAAAGAGAGTAATGAATTTGCCCTTTGGGAGGTTCCTCATACTTTAAGTAATCTTATAAGATTAAAGTGATTGCTTCCCTCCTGAACTTCTGCTGAGGTTTAAAGTACTTGCTTCCAGTGCCCACACACTTTGGTTGGGATTTGTGTTTTCCTCCCATGTACATTTATGGAGAATTCTTTCTCTCTCTTATCAAACTACACTTTATTAGATAGGAGGAGAGAAGTTCTTTTGGTCTCCTCTTGGAACAAACCGCTGCAGAACTTCAATACTTGTGAGATTATTTTTCTGCTTTAAAAAACTCACAGAATACAGTTTTAAAACTGCTTCTTCAGCAAATAATATATAATTATAAAATAATTACCCTTTCCATGACCAGACTTATTTACTTGTAAATGCCCAGAAAAAGATGTGTTTCAGAGGGGAAAGGCAGTGTGGTACAATTCATTCTTGCTAAATTACTTTTTCTAAAGGACTGTTAGTTTCAAAACTTTTTTTGCAGTGTTTGAAACTTGGCAGAAAAGAATCAATGCTGAAAAGTGGGAATATGTCATTCTGTTTCCCAAAGCCCTAAGTTTGATTTTTCTTGCTGTCTTCACAATATATGTAAATACTGATAAATTATAATCTGTACTTAGCTGAACTATGTGATGAAGTTATTTCCTCTGGGAATAATTGTTTTGGTACACATTTCTTACATAATAGGGTTTCTGTTTTATGCGTATTTCCCCTTCATGAGTATTGTTGCTCCTTTTCTCATAATGAGGAAGATCTTGGGAAAAATTAATGAACAGTTTCTGAACCCAGACCTGCTGCTTTTCTTCTGGTTTTGATGGTTGAATTTTCTGCTTGATAATACTGCTATTTTGCATACTTTGCATTCATGTGGAAAACTGATGGTTTTTTGACAGCCTCAAGAATCTTTGATCCTGTCATTTTTCAAATGTTTGACCATCTATTTCAACTCTCCATGTAGGAGATGGACAGAACAGACAGGGTGGCATTTTGGAGTGAATAGTCTAAAAGGGTCAGCATTCTAAATCAAAGACCTATATCTTTTGAATGCTGAATGATTAAGATGCAGCATCCCCCTTTATTCTGTTTGTTCTCACAGTATTTGGCCCTGTTTCCAAGGCAGATTTACCCTTTTGAAACACACTATGAGAAGGAATGTAGATTAGGTACAAATAAGTCCCAATAACACATTCTGAAGCAAGTAGCTCACTCAGAGATGCAGATGCACTCTGAAAAGGGTTCTGGCACTGCTAGAAACCCAAAGTGGTGCTTGTGTGCAAGACCTTGCTAGCTGTCACTTTCTGACTCCCAAGTCAAATGCTGGATGAGTAGAAAAACAAGACTGGATTGACTGGGAGGTCTGCCTATGTATTTATCTTTTCTTAGGTTTCCACTGTAAATAGTGGAAAGTACAGTAAAATCCTTTATTCTGTTTTTAAAAGCAGAGCAATCTTAAAGTTACAGAGCATCACTAAGTGTTAGATCATAATGTCCTAGACCTCATGCCACAGTGTTACTCAAACTGACACGTAGTGAGAAAATGAAAAAAAACAGCAAAGCAAAAAACTACCCCAAACCAAAACACATACTCTACTTTCTTTCCTTAAAGCCTTGTTGGTGACTAATTTTCACCTCTGTTGAATTTGTGAGGGTCCCCAGGATGAGGTGAGAGATGAGAATCTGACTCTGTGTTCTCAGAAAGCTGATTTATTATTTTATGATATCACATTATATTAAAGAAATGCTAACTGAAACTATACTAAAGAAAGAGAAGGATACAGACAGAAAGCTTAACAAGAATGATTATAAAAACTTGTGACTGACTCCTCAGAGTCCAACACAGCTGATGGTGATTGGTCATTAAGTAAAAACAATTCACATGAAACCAATCAAACATGCACCTGTTGGTAAGCAATGTCCAGACCACATTCCAAAGCAGCAAACACAGGAGAAGTGAATCAGATAATTATTATTTACATTTTTCTCTGAGGCTTCTCAGCTTCCCAGGAGAAGAAATCCTGGTGAAGGGATTTTTCAGAAAATATGACAGTGACACACCTCTTCTGCCCTGCCTGACTTAAGGGCACAAAACAGAGAATGCTTTATCTCTTACTCCATCTTTTTGTTGGTTTGTTTTTAGGCACATTGGTTCAAAAATAATTTAAAGAAAAACATGTAGAAATGGACCCACCAGCTCCTGTAATACTGTTTAGTTTTCTGCTCACTCCAGTTTCCTCTGACTGATGGTTTTTTTCTTTTCTGGACAGAGTGAGTATAATATCAACAAGCTGACTAGAACTTGCATTTAGAGAGCTGATCTATAGGGAAAACACTGTGAACACTCAGTGTTGATAATTTTAATATCTCCAAGCAAAAAGTGCGTAACAAAGAATGAAAATGTATCAGATTCATTCGTAAGAAAAAAATCATTTGGCTTTGTCTCCACTTACAGGTGTACTGCCTCCTGAAGCCTCCTGTCATGCAAGTGCAATGTTATCAATACATTCTTTTCTCATAATAGACCTTTTTCATTTGTTCACTTGCAGAACACTCAATTTTCTTGTCTGAAACTGAAGCTTCTGATTATTCTAATCCTTGAAAAATGAATTCATTAATTGTCCTCATCATTTACAACATTTTCTTGTCTTTGACTCAAACAATTGATGGTTTTCTCATTTCTCAAACTGGTTTTGACATTTCAGCTTTCAAGGACCCTTAATTAATTTGTCTGTTCTCCAGTTCCCTGAGTGACATGAACTCTCAGAGGTGAGCACACACTCATATTTGCTGCTTCTGGGATAGAAGGAAAGAAGCAAAAAGAATATCTTGCATTTTTCACAAGCAGAAAACAAAATCAGAGCTCAAAAGTCACTTTGCATGTGGAATATCTTATGAAATAGTGATAGGTTGTAAATAACCTGGAGATTTTTTTCTGAATAATCACTTGCTAACTCAGCTATTTCCATCAGTGTCAAGAGACTCCAAAATATGTGATCTTGCAAAAGCATTCACCACCTTTTCTGCTCTGTTTGTGATCTTGGTTGATTCCAAGTTCAGGGTGAACCACAAGATTGTCATATGAATGAATAAGAATGGTATCTTTTCTGCAAAGAAAGGTGAGTTAAAGCTTTGAGGGAAAACCAGAATACTCTGTAGAATATCCATGGGTATTAAAATGAACTAGGAAATCAGTTTTCCAAGATTTGTTTTTCTGTGTCAAAACATAGATGCTTTCTTATAGACAAGTTTATTTGTTAGGGTTTTTTGTAGATGTGATTTCTGAGACTTGACACTTCTTTCAGCATGGTAATAGGCTTTTTTTAGACAAGGTGACAGAGTTTAATTCAAAATATGTGATAAGTAGTTAACAAAAAAGTCAAATTTTGATTTCCGATCTTTTTATAATATTTGGGATTAGCTTAATATACTTCACTCATGAATTTCTGAATAGCTCAGAGGCCAATTACCAATCTTAACTAAGCAGAACAACTGCTTTCCACGTGGCAATTTATGTTAATTTATAGATACACATGCCGTAAGGCTAAACCTTTACACAGGAGGCCTTGAAACTCATAATGATGCATGCAATCCAGGCTGGGAGCTTTTCAGTCTCATGAAGAAAGTAAAACAGATTGATATTTTAGAAGTGGGGGGAAATAAGCTTGTTTTTACAAACAAATTAACTCATCCATGACCTCATGCCATTAAAATCTCCCATTTAGAATTATAGGTTATGCTTCCATCTCACTGAGAGAAGGGAAATACTATGTGTGGCAAAGCCTCACAGCCTATTCTGTTTGGCTACAACTGTGAGTAAACAGATGAAATAAATGCATTGTGGCAGGAATTTCAGGGCTCTTCCCCTCCTTAATTTCCTATCAGTGGTTTAGATTTACTTGTTGGGTGTAAATTTATTACACCTGTATCAGCAAAGAAGCTGCCTCCTTGAGTCAGTGGGCAAGGTTGGATGGTTGCTGGTGGTTGGATTGTTGGATGGCAGGGAGGGATGGTTGCTGGCTATTTAGGAATCTAGTTCTCCTTGGAAGCAAGCAAGCTGAGGGAAATACAACTACCATTATTTTACAAGTGTAGCACCTCAGGAAAGCAAGCTGTCTTTTATTGTTTGGGAGGACAATCAGATCAATCATCTTTTGTTTCACCTGTCAGTGCTAAAAAGGTGCTTCAGCACTGCACACTTTGAAATCTAAAAGCAGTGTAAAAATATCTAACAAACGGAAACCTAGAGAAAAGAGATTTACAAAGGAAATCTTTCTAGTAGCAGGGAGGTCACTCTTTCTGTGCATCACTTTATTACTGAATAACAAAAAACTCTCTGAAAGGGAAGTTTTATTTTTTATCCAGTGGTACTGCACGAGTGCTAAAGAATACATGTAATTGGATATTTAGTATTTCTTTTACCCACGGTATGAGATATCTCCTTTTCTCATGTCATGTTTCCCTGCCACAAGCGTTGTGTCTCATGGACTGTTGGGAAGGGATGAGAGTTGAGATCTCTTTTTAGTGTGGGAAAGGAGAGAGCAAGATGGGACTTGATGGGAGAGAGTTTCTGGGAGAAGCTGTGCTGGTTGCATTGGCTGTTCTGGGATGGCCAATCTCTGCTTCCTCTGGCACTTTGGCAGCCTGTTGTCCTTGATGTTTGCCTCTTTCCCCTGGTGTCCCTGCCCTGCTCCCTGCCATCTAGCATAATTGCAGATTTGCTCCCTCCTTCCAGGGTGATAAAAATGTAGATTTTCACAAGGCTAATTTCTTCAGAAAAATCCTGACAAAAAGTAGTTGCTAATATTCTTTATTTAACTGATCCAAGGCTCCATAATGACAACAATAGAGTTTTTCCTTGACCAGACAGAAAATCTGGCTATGGCCAAATGTTTTCTGTAAAAAAGCTAAACTTGAAGGAGATACTTGGATCCTCTTCCACAGGTTTTCTAGGTATCTCACTTTACAGAATTATTTACACTTTACTGCACAAATGTATGTGAACGTTTGTGTTCAAACTAATAAACATCTGTGTTGGTTTTGCATGGCCCAGTTTTTGGTAGCAGGGCACACAAGTGGCTTTTGTGAGAAGCTGCTGGAAGCTTCCACCATGTCCAGCAGAGCCAATCCTTGATGGCTCTGAAGATGGACATGCCACTGCCCAAGCCTGGCCCAGCTAGAAAGGTTGGTAACACCTCTGTGATAATATATATAAGAAGAAAATCAAAACAAAGAAGCACACTGTTAATTCCAGCCAGAGAAGAGGAGGAGGTGAGGACATGTGAGGGAAACAACATGGAGACACCAAGCTCAGTGGAGAAGGAGGGAGAAGAGGTACTTAAGATGCTGGAACCGAGATTCCTCCCCCATGGTGATGTCCATGGGGAAGCAGCTGTGCCCCTGCAGCCCATGGGGATCCATGGGGGATGCAGAGATCCACCCACAGCCTGTGGGGAAGGTGCCCACACTGGAGCAGGTGGATGCTTGGAGGAGGAGGCTGTGATCCAGTGGAAGACCCAGTGGAGAGAGGGAGCCCATGGTTCCAGGCTGGAGCAGCCAGTCCTTGGAGGACTGCACCCTATGGAAGAGTGACCCATGCTGCAGCAGTTTTGGGAGGAATGTTTGCCCATGGAAGATGCTCACATTGCAGCAGTTTTGGGAGGACTGCTGCTCATGAGATTGGAACTACATTGGAGAAGTTCACAGAAAGCTGTATCCTGTGGTAAGGACCCCATAGTGTAGCAGGGGAAGGAATCCTCTCCCTGAGCAGCAGATGAACTTGGATGACAAACTGTTCAAAATCCCTACGCTCTGTTTCCCTGCTCTGTCAGTGGGAAGGAGGGAGGAGGTGGGTGAAAAAGGTGTTTCAAGGTGTTTTTACTTCTCATTATCCTCCTCTGACTCTGGTAGTAATAAATCTACTTTTTACCTTTAAGTTGAGCCTGTTTTGCCCTTGGAGTGTTTTCTCCCAGTCCTTATCTCAACTCATGAAACCTTTGCTAATTTTATTCTCTCCTCTGCCCGGCTGTGGCAGGGGAAGTTAAGTGAGCGATTTTCATGGGTGCCTGGTGTTTGGCCAGGGTCAAACCCCTGTCAGAGACTGAAATATTGTAGTTTATGACTTAAACATTTTCATGAAGGACTTTGAAAACTGTATTACAAAAGCTGCAGAGAATACCACTACACCCTGAATGGGACTCTGAGAGGCCCTACACAATTCACTGATGAAGATAAGATAAAATAATAACTCAGGGATGGGGACATTCACAAAGCACAAGCCTAATATCTTCAGGGTAGAGACCACAGCCCCAGGGCTATCAACTGCCAGGCTTGCACAGAGTCTTGCACCAAAGGGTAGGACATAGGATCATTTTAAGGAAGTCTCAGGTAGGGTTTATGTTTAGATTAAGTATCTTCTTCAGTTCTGATGAATAAAATTAAAGAACAAACGCAAACCTATAGAAACCTTACTCTTCCTCAAATAATCATCTTTTGGTAATAATTGGCTAGAGAGGAATTCAAAGAAAAGTTACGGAATAAATTTTGTGCTTACAGCTGGGCTGTGACAAGAGAGGAAACACATGTTCTCCAGCTCCCAGCTTCCTCTCTTTTTTGCCACTTGCAAGGGACAATATTGGTGGGTTCAGTATTCTTAGGGTAAAAATACTTCATAGCATTGCCTGTTGCCTGCTGGGTGTTAATCCAGCAAATGAAATAGCTGTCAGTGTTAGTTTGGTTGCCATGTCCTTTGGTGGTTTCTCAAGGCTGTGATGCTTTCTTCTTGAGCCAGCTATTTATTAGTTGATTAGTTGCTAGAATATGGTTGTCTAGTGAAGAAGAGCCCTTTATATGGTGAGAAAAATGAGCAGAGATGGTCAGAGGAATAGATATTGGCTGTGGACATGCTTAAGGACAATGCAAACAGCTCATTCAGTCTGTTAGGTGAGTTTGGTTTTTTCCCCTCTGGAGTGCACTTATCTGCCTTTTAAGGTAAACAGGGGGACATATGTCAGGAATGTGAGTGAAATTATGAATCTCTTTGATGTGAAATTGTCACTGCCTCAAATAAGTGATAGCGATTTTTGTTGTTGCTTCTTTTTTTTCCCCTCCTGTGTTTTGTTTTAGCTCTTCCTCTTTAATGTCAAGGAATTTTTCTTTCTTTGTGCCCTTCTGCTTCCTTCATGTCAGTGGTATTCTTTTTTTTCCTTTCTCCCTGATTTTGATTTCATTCCCAGCCCTCCTTGTATCACTTGTATCCAAAGATCACAGGGGTCAGTAATGTTAGATCTCTCTATATATAAATTTGTTCTGTGGAAGTGTTGAGATTTTTCAAAATCTTTTTTCTTTCTATCCAGTTAAAGTGAAACAAAAAAGAAATGGAAGGTGAAGAACAATGTTCATCACCTTTCCCCACTCCCAGAATATCCAGTAGTTTTTTTTTATCAGGGCACTTGCTTTTGACATCAGGGACCCATGTTCTAGGTATGTTCCAACCTCTAAGTTTTTTCAAAATGCTGTTCTACCTAATCCATAACAGGGAATTTGCACCTAATCCATAACAGGGAATTTGCACATCTCCTTGGGCTCTGTATTTACACCCTAAATAAATAGTTGTTCTGTAATGAATATGGTTTTTTTTCTCTCACTGGAGCTATGCTATCTTGTAAAAGGTAATAATTCACTGAATGAAAAAAGGAAAAAATATGTAGATCAGAGTCTGGATTTAGACACGTAAAGTCTATTTAAGTTCTTACTCTCAATCTATGAATGTCCTTTCTGGAGAAGGGTATCTCAGAATGTGTCTCACATATTTGGCTACGGACATGGTTAACTTCGAGGAGACATCACCAGCAGCTCTGACTTGTGAATTTTTCCACCATGGGACAGAGATATGTTTGCCTGTTTTCTCCCCTTGCCTATTTGAACCAGGACCCACAAACACTTCAATATCTGATTTTAAGAACTAATTTTAAGTATTTTTATCCTTCAGAAACTAAGTCATACATTCATTAGAAGTATTTCTGTGTGAACAAAGGAATATTTTCTAACAAAAATTTCTTCAGAAAAGTTCGTCAGCTGAATCCCTGACACATGGACTATCATTTAATCTCTTGAATTAGATGACAAATTAATGTTGAAACTTCTTTTAATTTGGGATCTTATTTCTTTGGCCTCTTTATATTTATATAAAATTATTTTTTAATATATTTTTTGAAATTACTTAGAGTTCATAGGATACCTGATAAATTATGGGCTAAAACAGAAAAAAGATTCTCAGAATTCTAAATTGTCCCTTTGGGTTCTGGCCTGCTCTTCCACATGTCATGCCTGGAACATATGAAAGTTGAGTAAAGTCAGCACAAGTTTTTGAACCACATACAAATTAACTGTTGCTAAGTTAAATAATTTTAATTTTGAATGGGCATCAGTAATGGCAGTTATGCTGCCAGGGTAGAGAGAGAAGGCTGGCAGAAAAGTTATAATCTGTTTTAGTTTTTCCTAATTGGATGGATTAATGCATTTTGTAATCCATTAAATCTGATGGCCAGTAAAAGGATCAGAGGGAATAGCATAAAGTTTTGTCAGGGGAGGTATCAGCTGGGTATCAGGAAAAAAACCTCAGTGAGAGGGTGGTCAGGCACTGGAACAGGCTCCCTGGGGAAGTTGTCACAGCACCAAGCCTTGCAGAACTCAAGAAATGTTTGGACAACAGTCTCTGGTACGTGGTTGTGCAGACCTACAAGTTGGCCTCAATGATCCTTATGGGCTCCTTCCAACTCAGGATAATCTTTGATTCAAGTAAATCCTTTGTCAGGTTGCTCCCTCTCTGTTTTTCAGAAAGGGAATAAAAGCATAAAGATATGTCCCTCAAAAAAGCATATTGTAAAACCCCCAAATACTTTGTAAATATATCTAGTCACATCCCTTATTACACTACTGAGAAAGGAGATACTCCCTGTTGGATAAATGCTAGTGTAACATATGGCCATGTTATGAGGCCAATCTGGGTACCTCTGTCTGCTGCAATTGCAGCAGAAGATGGCAGTCTTTATTCAGTCTAGAATGCCTTGAATAAATATTTTGATTTCAAAGGAGCAGTAAACACTCATCTGTTAAGCAAACCTATATGCAAATAGTAATATAGTAAATCTTTTCTAAGCATGTAATTTCTGCATTAACAGCTGTAATAAAGCAGAAACTATGTTTTGCATTATTAAAGCATCAAACGAATCAAATTATGCTGCACCAATACTTCATTGAGCATCATTAAGCTAAGCTGTCTTGTGTTTTGTACAATGTTTACATTTTTTTATTAACAGAAGAATGTCTAGGGGGTAAAAGTTTACAGTCCAATAAAGATGAATAACTGGTTTTTCTTCCAGTTTAGATGTACTGAAAACTTCTGACAGTGTGATAGGAGATACCCTTCTTAAAGGTAAATTATTTCAAACAGGTGTTTATTCTGTAAACTTCAGATAAGTCTACAGGTGGCAGACCTAACTCATTCCTAAAAGTTGGATCAACAGCTGGAAGGAGTATCCCCTGGATTCTTTTCCTCTCTTTATTTTCTTGAAGGTAATGATAGGTACTCATCAAACATAAATTATTTTCTGTATGCTTCCATTCTGTCCTCTAAATTTTTGAATGGTATCAATCATAATTCTTATTCAAGTTGGTCCTTGTAGACACTGCATTCATGCTAAGAGAAGTAGGAGTCTGAGTAAGGTCTTTTACCTTCAAAGATTGTAATTCTCTGGTGTGTTGTCCATAGCTCTGTAATGTAATGAGTAAGAGCTTCCTGTATTTGCTTCCTTGTCATCAACATAAACTGTGGTAGATTAGTTCAGGCATGAATATATACACAATCCACAACTTGCTCAATGTACTTCTGTCTTTTCTTGCTCTTCAAAGAAAAACTTTCTTTTTCTTTAATCAGACAGTTTCTGATTAATTCTGGAAAATTATGCACGTTTTTAAGTGTTGAAGTCACGGAGGCTCACTGAAGTCACTGAAGTTTTAAAGATGTGGTCTTTCCCTGAATAATCACAGAGGTAATTTAACTTTCTTTTGTGAAACAGAATATGCTGTCTTCTGTGATTTTTTGGGGGCTGAAAGTTTATTTACATATCTGTTGTCAGATCTTTGTCTGATTTGGCATTTGATTTTGGGTTTTTTTTTTTTTTGTTTTGTTTGGTTTTGGTTTTAGTTGTTTGGGGTTTTTTGTACCTATAAGAGGAGGATTAATATTATAACCCACCAGGAAATACTGCATTTATTTTCTTGAGGTAAAACTTGCCACTAAAATCTGTTGCAGATTCTCCACCCTTATGAAATAGAGGTTCACAGGACAGGAACCAGCTGGTTTTATAAAGGCAGTGAGAGATTTGTCACTTCCAAATGTCACAGATGTGACATACATATCCTCCAGTGTGCTACAAATGAACTGGATGGAAGATACTTTTAATCTGGTAAGAGTTTGACTTTCTTGTATTTCGTAACTCCTCTCAGATAAAGCCCAAACCTTTCCATGCAGAGTTAGAATCATGGAATCATTAAGATTGGAAAAGACCTCCAAGATCACTGAGTTTAACCTTTGACTGATACCACCTTGTCAGCTACACCATAGCACTAAATGACACATCCAGTCATTCCTTGAACACCTCTGGGATGGTGAGCAGTTGGAGAGCATATCTCAAAACACTGAAAAAATTTTACTCACCTGGGAATATCACAGTTCAAAATATTCCTTTTCTTGAATCATTGTCCAGGCTTGCTACACTCTCAGGGAGAATGATGAGTTTGTCTAATCAAAGTTTTCATCAACTCCCCTCAAATTTCTGGTGATTTTCACATGTAAAGGACTAATCCTGCAAGGTTTTGTGTAAATTGAAGCACTGGCAAAATGTCTTTCTGTTAATTATGACCAACATGGCAATGAATAGAAGGAATCCTGCTGTAGCATGATCTAGATATACTTTCTCAATTCTTTCAAGCCTTAAAACAAATTACATTACAATAGTTTATTTGTTTTGGTAGTTCTTCAGAATAGATTGTTATATTTTATCAGTTCATAGGCTGTATAAAAGTATCCTACCTTCCTCTTATTTCTTTGCATATTTTTCTTATCTTTCTTCTTCATCTTATTTCCTTCTTTTTCTATTCTCTGTCTGAAAAATGTTTGTGATACTTTCAAAATTATTAACTTACCCATTGTTGAAAGAATGAAGCTATGCTGAAAGACCTCTAAAACTTTACAAAATTGTCCGATTATTTCAGCTGTGACTAAGGCTACCTACCTACTAGGAGGTGGGTAGAGGTTGAAGATGCTGTAATGATATATTGATTTAATTAAAAATATCTTTTACTATTGCAAGGTATTATCCTGCAACAGTCTTGCATTCCAGTCTGATGTCCTTTACTGTCTTTGCCCAGGAGAGATAGCATGACCCTAGAAGGAAAACAGCTGCATTTTGCACTGTGCCAGTCTAAAAAGCCCTGTACCACCTCCTCTTAACCAGCTCTAGTTTGGCAATCTCTGCCCTCCAGTATGTACTTTAAGCACATCATTTCAAAACTAAGTGGTGCTGCCATGAGAGAGCTGTACAGGTAGAGTGTATTCAGTCAAGCAAGAGAGGTGCTTGACTAATCATTCATGAATGCTGTAATTTTATTTTGAGGGAGAGGGACATGCCATCTTCTCTGTGATATTGGATGAACTACAGTTGCCAAGTTCATAATCAGTGTTATGATGGCTGCTGGGTAGGATGAAGCAGGAAGTGAATGGCAGAAGGAAATGTAGTGTCTGATAGGCTTTTCTGAGCTGAGCAGAAATCAACTCTAAATGTCTACATTTTAGATGTCTACATTCCCTGAATACAGGTGCAAGTAGCAATTTTTGTTGTTGATTCAGTAGTTCCCAATTTCTTCTGCTCTGCTGTCCTCCCCTGTCAAATACAGAAAGTCCCTGACATGATGGAAATCTTCCAATAGTATAAATATAGACATTGTAGTGAAGTTATTGTAGCTGTTTTGTGGGAGGGTGATGAAACAATAACTAAATATATAATCTTCCACTTGTCAGGGTTTACCATATCAGCCTTTTACTCATGGGCATTTTTTATTCTTGACATAAGGCATCACATCAGTTCATCTGCTACTTCAAATCAGAATGTGTTAGCAGCATCCTGAGGTTTTCTCCTGTTTATGCCTGTAGTTGTAGCAGAAACTGTATTTCCTGTTGTTTGATACAGGCAGGTGCTATCTCTTAAATTTTACAGTTCTTAAGGTCCTTGGTATTTTATGATGCTTGTGGGACCCTACCAACTTAGGAGATTCTATGATTCTACGGTTAAGTTTCTTCTAAATTATAGTTTAGATTTGAGAAGATAAAAAATTTACTCAAACTTATTTTCCATTATGAAAGTAGACCTTAGTTTCTCTAATTAATGTGCTAAGCTGCTGTATTTGTTATTTTTAGGAACATTTGAAGTTTGTATGGCTACAGTCTCAGAGAAAAATAAAGACCTTTTTTTTCTCTAGTAAATAGGTAATTATTAATTTTGCTGGTACTGGTTCTATGCCAACAGGAGCTAAATAAATAACTTCTCTTCCATTAGTGGTTTACCATCTGTATCTGAGGGTTAAAGAATACAAGCCAGACCATCTCCCATTGCTGACTTTGACCCTGTAATCATTGCTCTGTCTTTCAGCTCTCTCATGCCATTTCTCAGTCACTTACCTTTGTTTTCAAGGCTTAATTTATTCACTTTTTGTGGTCTCAGGACTGACTGATCAGCAAGACACTCAAGCATCTATTTGTTAATTTTCAGTCAAATATTTCTGCATTATCCTCTTGCCTGTTCTTATTTTTGGAAAAGAGCTTTCCTGAATTGTATTAAAGACAGCTACCTCAAGTGTAGCTGTCTTTGAGCTTAGCCTTTCATTTTTTTATATCTGTGTTTCATTACACACAAATCCTTTCTGCCTGCCTGATGAATGCTGTATCACTGTTCACTTTTATTTCTTTCTGTCTTCTCTCTTTATCAGTCTGTCTCTTACTTCAGATTAAATGCACTTTAAAAAAAATAGAATGTCTTTTTGTCCTCTTTTTGTGTAGTATCTGAACAAGAGATTTGCTCTTGGGTGACACTCTGAGGCACTATAGTATTGTCTCCACCTCTCTTTTTGTATATTCCTTCCACATAAAAGTGGTGTCCTAGAGTGACTGTATGGTCCGGTATACCCATCATGTGTCTTTTTGTCCAGATATAAATCTTTTTTCTTTAAGAGCAAAAGTGGGGAGAGAAGCAGTGGAATGACTTTTGGCATGCAGTTTGTGTGTGCAGCAGCTTCACTTCCTCCCTGTCACAATCTGCTAGGGCAAGCGAGTCGTGATGGTTCGTTTCCAGATCCCAAAAGAGCAAAAGACAAACAGCAGGGGACTGTCAGTTTAATCACAACAAATATATCTTTATTGAGGGCCAACAGCCAATGCGATAGATGGATCAGAAAAGAAAATAAAGGATAGAGAGAAAAAGAGGGGAGCAGGAATATAGCTACCAACGAGATGGAATCCTCATGGTCCAGCCACATAGATTCGCCGATGGCCGTGGGGGCTCACTAAAGTCGTCTCAAAAGTTAGAGTTTATATAGTCTCCCTCTAAAGCAAGTGGCAGCTGGCTAAAAGGTGGGGAAGATTCATGGGCCATTGTGTGGAGACCCCTTGGTCTGTGAGGCAGGTGAGAACGTGCAAGGAGAAGCCACGGCTTGTCAGAATTTGTGAGGCAGGTGCAGGCGTGTAAGGAGAAGCCACCGCTTGTCAGAACCTGTTTGAAGCAGTGTTCTGTGAAGGCACAGCGAGCACACTTGCAAACAATCACTTGGCATAACATCCAGAAAACATCCAGCTCAGCCAGGCCAGAGCTCCTGTCGGGGGTCTTCAGGGTCCTTGCAACGATCAAATGAAGGAAACTATGGACCTTCTCTTACACTCCCCTGGATTCCTTTCTCTCGGCATGTTGTCTGCAGCACAAGTAGAGGGATGACAGCTTTCCTTTGCTTTTTAAGCTAGTTTCATGTCTGTGAGCTGAGTCAAGAAAATTTTTCCTGGGATAGTGGCTTTTTCTGGAGTTGCTCAGGTCTTCTCTGGTCTGGAACACCATCTGCCAGGGATGCCCTCCCACTGAGAGTCTGGAGGGGCTCGGGCCAGGGATGCTGAATCCCAGCTCTGGGGTAGAGAGAGAGAAAGAGAGAGAGAAAGAGAAAAAGAGAGGTGAAAGAAAGAGAAAAAGAGAAAGAGAGAAAGAGAAAGAAAAAGAGAACCGAGCCACACCCACAGAAAGGACTTTGGACTCTGAGTCTACCATCTCCTCAGAGCAACAAGAGTTTTTCTTATTTAACACTGTTCATTTCTTTTTCTCTTGTAAAATAAACAGTTATTTTTTTCCACTTTCTCCAAGGAAATAATTCCTGAACTGGGTAGGAGAGAGTAACCTGTATGAGTATATTGTAAGGTGACATGAGCTGATTACAAAGTTGGATCTTCACAGTAAGGTAAATGTGTTTTCATCAGAGATCCTGAGCATATCCCAGGTTGATGAAATGCTTACATGGACTTAGATCCTTCAAAGTCTAAGGGTGAAGTCTTACCAGCTTCAGCATTGTCCAGGAAAGTATTTAACCAGTTGAACTTTAGGCAGTTTTCTCATTGCTTTCCATGGGCTTTTAGCCATTTTGAAACAAATATGAAAATTCTCCTTAAGATTACTTTAAAATCAGTAAAGTTAATCTAGCTTCCTTCCTGTAAAAATTTAACAGTGAGTGTGTGTTGATGTTAAGTATAAAGTTGATTTGATTCTTGTTAACCTATGTTATATTCTTTTTTGGTTGTTGTTTTTAAAGGTTGACATAATTACTGAGCTTCTAGTAGAAATATTTTTCAAAAGTTCTCTTCAAACTCTGCTTTATTCAGAAATATGGAAGCAGTACACTTTAAAAATCAACTGAGGTTACATGAAGAGCCATATATTTATTTTGCTAAGCAGCTTCTCTGGATGTATTTGATATGAATAATCTCCAATTAAGGGGGGAAATCTGTACTCTACAGATGATACTAGACTCAGTAGGAACCACCACTTTCCAAATCCCTGGAGACAATATTTCCATTAAGTGTGTTGGTGATGGAAATGCAGTGAGGAGGGAGGAGTCCTGGCCCACAAAACTTCTGAGGATAAGTTTCTGCCAAGCAGATATTGTGATGAGCTGCCTGTCCCTGGCCTCCATAACTCACATTGCTGAGTTTTACCCTTGCTGGACTTGAATGGCAGTGGAAAAATTGACTGGCTACTTTTATACCTCATCCTCCAGCTCCAGCATTCTTGCAGCAAAATGTGATTCTGGAATATTCCATAGCTATCAAAATAAGTGCAAAGTACTGAAATAGTAGTAAATATAAATTACCCATCTAGATAAATATAGCCTTTGCTGCAGAATGGTGAAAAGAGGCAGACAGTGGGAGGCAGGACTAGCTAAATAACTGTTTCCATTATATCCCTTCAGCTCTGCGAATATCACTAAAAGGTACAATTGTTCTTGTCAATCACATCTTTGTCTCACTTTGACTAAAACCTTCCACCTACATTACAAATCCATTAACCATGCTGCTTTTATGACAGGTTTGTTGCTCTAGGAGGGGGTTGATTTCATCTGTTTTAGGACATCATTCTTTAATCTCAATTTTTTGTGTCTATTTTACATGGTAGTGTGAAATCACTGAGCTGCCTCTGTGTAATAGTCTCAAGCAACTCAAACAGGACCAGACAAAATATGTGGTCACTATGAATAATTCATAATGTATGCTCAGTTTACTTCAGCAGCTTATGTGAAGTCTTACTGTGGATGGTAGGACAAATTTTTAGTTATGAGGGCATCGTAAAGATCAGTAATGGTAGGCATAAAGAGAAATCTCAGGCCTCAACACGAGTTCAAATGTTAAATTAATTAAAAAAAAAAATTATCCCCTGGTTCAGGATGAAACTGGGAAGTCTGTATTGACCAGCAATTATGAGCATCTAATCTTAGCTAACCCTAAAATGAAAAGATTTTTTAAGAGAATACTTCACTTTTTGAAAATTAGGTTTCATGAGGATTTCAAGCCTAATGCCATAGGCTACCATGGAGGCAACATTGCCTTGATTTTGCTTTTTATTTCATGTTGAAAAGCGACTGGAATTTTTTTTTTGTTTGTATAAGATACAACCACAATTGAAAAAAAGGTCCTTAAATGCTTCAGAAAAATACACCCTTTGAATATTGCAAAAGTAAGAAGGAAAAAAAGGCTTGAAAGACTATCAAGCTGTGACCTCTCAGAGGTTAAACCACTTTTTGTCTCAGTTGCATTTTTGTCTTTGTGTGTCTGTGTATATGTATGTCCATCAATGGTGGTAATCCAAATAAAAAAGTTAATACAAAATATTTTGAATAAATGATGAAATAGATTTTTAGTAAGGAAAAAAATTCCATCTCAAAATATGAATAGCCTCATATAGAAATTTACATATGATTGTAATGAACTCAAAATAAAGAAGCAGTAGTGGTTTTTTTCACAATAAATAGAAAACAGCAATGTGCTTATGAAGCACAGGTATTATTGAGTTGTTTCTTGAACACTATGATGTTTCCTATGCAGAGATGAATCTTACATTAATAAATGATTCACCTTTAGAATTTCAGAGCTTTGCTGACCATGTTAAGGATCTGACAATGGCCAACCATTTCCTCAAAAATATTAGTCATGATCATGACACACAGTGTTAGTTTGGTTGTTTGGGGGAGTGGAGCAAGGGAAAATAAACAACTGATTCCCCACAGGCAAAAAAAAAATAAAAAAAATTAAAGATTATTTACAATTCTGAGTTGTATTTGAAAAATAATTCTGATCACTGGGAAGAACTTACTATTTGCATTTGTCATTTGTCATTTTCCAAATTACAATTTCTGGAAAGTCAAAACATTTTGTTTCCAAGTGATATTATAACTTGAAATTAGTCTATAAGCTGGGAGGCAGTGTTTGGTTTTGGTTTTTTGGTGTTTGTTTCCTTTTATTTTTCGAGAAAAAGATTAGATTATAAAACAAAAAGACAAATATTGAATTTTGTAGGTAAAAAAGTTTGATTTGTCCAGAAGTAAAATTTACTATTACAAATAAACCTGCAACAAAATGTTTATCTTTGGTGACTGCCACACTATCTCTGCAAATTCTGTTTGAACCAACATTTTTAGTTTTGTTATAACTTAGGTGGTATTGTGCCTCCTGCAGACAGAAATGTGGGGAGAACACATTAAATTTGAAAAAAAATATTTAGAATTGAGCTTCTATGTCATCCAAATGTGTTGTCAAAGATGCTTTAAAAACAACCTAGATTTTTTTTCCCTGAACACCAATACTTCAATAGCAATGTGGAAGCTTTGGGAAGAACAGATTCTTTTCTACAGAAAGGTAATTTTCAGCTTATTGTGCAGTTAACTAAATTTATAGCTAGGTGTTGACTGGATGGAACCACTGAAGTTAAAGTGGCTTTCTTTCAATGTAGCTGAGGTATTACCTGGTGAGATAATATGAGGAACAAGTAATTTTATAGGTTCATGACCTTACTGCGCTATCTACAGGTAAGGAATAAAATAAAGTGAAAATGCAGCTATTTAGACTGGTAAAATGATTTTCTTTCTTTTTTTCTTTCCCTTATGTATCATACTTGTCACCTGTGCACATTCTTTCTCCTACACTTTCTCCAACACTTTTAATCTTTTTTTCTGTTTTTTAACATATGCTTTTCAAGGTCTTTTTTAGTCCTTTTTTTATATATATGCCTTTCTTGTTCTCTAGGACACTGCAAATGCTTTGTAAAATCTTCTTTCTTCCTCATCAATACTTTAAAGGAGTGAGGTGCTTGGGCAGACCTGTTTGCAAGAGCTGTTTTGAACCTGAGTCAGTCTTGAAATCTGTTTCTGAAAGTCTTGGTGTGTGCACTTGTTATGGAACATAAGAGATAAAAGTTGCTGCATAAATGGCCTGGCATGCAAGTTCATGGTCCTTCCTTTTCCTGCCTGCCAGTGACACCACACCACCCTTCCACATTTGGGATTTTTTGGGTTTTGTTTGCTTTTTTTTTTCTTGTCCAAAACAAAAAGCATTTTAAACCAAAAAAAATTTCAAACCAAGAGCCAGGATTTAACTCGGAGAGACACGGATTTGATGGATGGACCACTCGGTGCATAAGAAACTGGCTGGATGACCTCAGACCAAGAGTTGTGGCCAATGGCTCATTGTCCTTGTAGGGACCAGCAATGAATGGGGGCCCTCAGGTCAGTGTTGGGGCTGATTCTGTTCAACAGCTTTGCTGGTGCCAGTAGACAGTGGGGTCACTGATGACACCAAGCTCTGTGGTGCAGTCACATGCTGGAGAGAAGGGGTGGAACCAGAGAGGCTGGAGAGGTGAGAACTGCATGAAGTTCAACGAGACCAAGTGCAAAATCCTACACCTGGGATGGGGCACTCCCAGACACACCAACAGGTTGGGTGGAGAAGTGATTTGGAACAGCACGGAGGAGAAGGACTTGGGGGTGTTGGTTGATGAAAACCCAACATGAGCCATCAGTGAGTGCTCATAGCCCAGAAAGCCAAAAAAAATCCTGGGCTGCATCCAAATCCCCATGGCCAGCAGAGGAGGGAGGGGATTCTGCCCCTCTAGTCTGCTCTGGTGAGGACCCACCTGCAGTTCTGCACCCAGCACAGGAAGGACAGGGGACAGTTGGAGCAAGTCCAAAGGAGGCCATGAATATGGTAAGAGGACTGGAGCACCTACCCTAGGAAGACAGACTGAGAGAGTTGAGTCTATTCAGCCTGGAGAAGAGAAGATTGTGCGGAAAACTCATAGCAACATTCTCGTATCTGAGTGGGCCTTACAGGGAAGCTGGAGAATGGCTTTTATCAGGAACTCTAGTGACAGGACAGGGAGTGATGGATACAAATGGAAAGAGGAAATCTAGATTAACTATTATAAAGAAATTCTTTATTCTGAGGGTGGTGAGGTGTTGGCACAGGTTGACCAGGGAAGCTGTGGATGCTTGTTGTGGTTTGATACTGGCAAAACACCAGGCACCCACAAAAGTCTTTCACTCACTCTGTTCTGCTGTAGTTGGGCAGAGGAGAGGGAAAAAAAAATTAATGAAGGATTCATGAGTTAAGGACTGGGAGAAAACTACTCTGAGGGAAAAACAGGTTCAAATTTAAAGGTATAAGGGAAATTTATTATTGGCAGAGTCAGAGGAGGATTATGAGAAATAAAATAAGCCTTTAAAACATCTTTTTCCCCCCCAGCCCTTTCCTCTTTCTCACTAACAGTACAGGGAAACAGAGTGAGGGGGTTTTGGTCAGTTTGTCACTCGAGATCTTCTGTTCACTCAGGGAAAGGAGTTTATTCTCAGCTATGCCATAGGGTCTCTTCCACAGGCAAAGAGTCTTTCCAAAGCTTTTGTGGCATGGGTTGCTCATCCACAGGGTTCAGTCTTTTAAGGATGGGCTACTCTAGTTTGGAAGCAAGGGCTCTCTCTCTATGTGTGGCAGCAGGGGCCCTCTCTCTATTAGGGTCTCACACTGGGTCACAGTTTTCTCTGGCATGCCCCCACTCTGGTATGAGCACTTTTCCCACAGGCAGCAAGTGGATCTCTGCATCCCCCATGGACTTCATGCAGTAGCAGGGAACAGCTTGTTTTGCCATGCTTCTCACCACAGCTTGCAGAGAAATCTCAGCTCCAATGCTTGAAGCACCTCTTTCCCCTCTTTTTTTTCCTTCTTCCACTGATCTTGGTGCTGCGATGTTGTTTTCTCTCACATGTCCTCACTTCCTCTTCTTCTCTGACTAGAAGTGCTACTGCTGCTTATAATCATCCTTGCTAACAAGTTCCACCAATTCAAAGATTTCTACAGGATCCTGCAGCACTGAGAGTCTGACCTTGTCTAGGTTCTGTCAGGGAATTTTTCACCATATTTTCACCACCAGCCATGCAGCCGCAGCGCTGCCACTGTTTAATGCCTCTCCTCATGTGGGGTGCTGGGAAAGAGAAGCCACTGCCACTCTCCCTGCCATTCTGCCCCCAGCAGGGCTGGCCAGGGGGGGCCAGGCAGGCAAGGCTTACTGTGGGTCGTGCTGAGGTGGCAGCAGCCATGGCATATTGCTGCAGGCTGCACCGGGGATGGCCTCCGGCAGCAGCGCCTCGCCATCCCTGGAAAAAAACCCTGTGCTTGCACTGTTTTGATTTTCTTCTTAAATATGTAATCACAAATGAGAGGTGGGCAACTCCTCTGTGATTACATGACCACCTTCAGACCCATCAGAGATTGGCTTTGTCAGACATGGTGGAAGCTTCTAGCAGCTTCTCACAGAAGCCACTTGTGTGGCCATCTCCTGCTGCCAAAAAATCAACAAAATGCCCCATCCCTGGAAGTGCTCAAAGCCAGGTTGGATGGGGCCCTGAGTAACCTGGTCTAGCGGAAGGTGTCCCTGACCATGTCAAATGGGTTGGGCCTAGATTATCTTTAAAGTTCATCCCCCTACCATTCTGTGATTCTATGATTCTGTGATGCATATTTTTTTCTGAACGTGGCCTTTTATTTTATTTTCTTTGTTAGCACCCATTATTGGAAAAATATACTGCTTTTTAACTCAGGCTCTTAAACATCTGCTTTCACCTGACAGTAATATCTTTTACTTTTACTGGCTTTTGAATGTGAGGAGATTTCAGTGCAGTTACCCCTGATATGCATATGAGAAACAGAAAAGGGATTTTATTTCTTCCAGCGTGTAAAAAGAAAGAAACTTTCCTACTCTGTTCATGTTTCAATTGCAAACTCAAATGAATTACTTTATAGATATGATAGATATGATATGTCTAAGCCTCTGAGAAATATTGTTATGCCAAAAGATGTTCCCTTGAGCAGAATTTAGCTTTTGTTATTTTACAAGCATATTAAAGAGATTCTTTTTTTTAGTCAAAACAAAAACCTATATTATAAAGCCAAATAAAACTGGCTTCCTAAATCCTTTCAGAACTGCTGCTAATTTCCTGCTATTTAATTTCCTATTGACAATTGTGATCATATTTTTGAGGTAGCAGTGTGAAATTGTCTCATTTTCTTGTCTACCAAGGATCATGACTAAATTTAAGTAGGTATTTCTTAGGATACATTAAACCACTGTAGGAACTATTTAAATTATCTTTTGAAAGTGAATCAAGTTCCTTTCCCATCTAATTTTTTTAAAATCTCAGATGTTTTAGAAGCATGATTAAAGCTTTTAGATGATATCAGAATCCTTTCATGTTCTTGTATCTTCCCTTCAGTCCAGACACTTATCCGGGCCTTACAGCCCAGTCCAAGAAATCTGTTTTATAGTTGTTTGCACAAACAGTAGTGTGCAAAAGAAGAAAAAAAGAAGAAAGAAGAAAACATCTCATAAATGTCTCTCTCTCTTGTATTTACAAGATGAAGTCTTCTTTTGCCCCATAATTATCAGAAATACCAGAAGGGGAGAATATACCATCATTTGATGCTTTGTGCCAAAACCATTATTATTTGCTAGAGCATACGTTTTATGAGGAGCAGCTGAGGGAGCCAGGGGGGCCCAGCCCGGAGAAGAGGAGGCTTGGGGAAATCTTATCACTTTCTACAACTCCATGACAGATTTTCAAAGACCTGGGAAATGGCAATTAGTGGCATAGAGAATCAAATCTAAAATCTTAGATTGAAAAAAGGTGTAAAAATTAAAGATTTGTGGTTATCAAGACAACTTATAAATACATAAAAAACCAACCTGATTTAAATAGCATATCTCCCCCTTGGGTCATAAACTGCTACTATAGTAACTGCTTTAAACTGCTTTAATTGCCCTTAAATTCTAGTGTAAAATGCATATGAACTGCATCATTACTACTGAAGACTATGAAAATAAACAATTTCATTAGTTTTCAGAGGTATAATTTTCTAAGGCATTGCTGTTTACAAAAGTGCACACTAGACACTGAGAGCAGTCCTATGGCTAGAACTGGTGGAATACTTTGATATAATATGCACTGCTTACTAGTTAAAGATTCAAGAGAGGTGGCTGAAGATTTTTGGCATGTGAGAAGGAGTTGATAAAAAAAGGTGGCAATATGCTCAAAAGCAATATTTCAGGTAGATCATAACTCAAGGACCCCACACATGAAATGCTAATTAAATATTATTTTTGACATGGTAACTTAGGAGTAATGTCACATGTCATCTGGCCTATTTCCAACTAAGGAGATTATCAACATTTTGAAAGCTTGGAAAAGTTTTGATATTGTAATTTTTTTTGTGTGGAGTATACGAAGTGTATTGTATTGCTTGCACTATATGGTGGGCTTCAGACTCAAGAACAAACAATTATGTAATGTCATATTGCCAAAAACTCTGAAATACAAATGGCTTTATCAAGGAAATATTACTCCTGCAAATTTTATATCTAGCTCATTTCTTACATTATGTTGCAGACAGCGATAGCCAATTTATGGGTCCAGTCAGAAATTTCCCTGTCACACCAGCCCCATGAGACACATGGCCAGAGAAGTTTGATTTCTGCTGAGATGTTCAAGTAAGAAAGGTATGTGACACAGCTGTGAGTTATTTTATTTTTATCTGGTTGACTTTATTTCCACATGTGTGATGTGTCGATTTTACTTATGTGAATGGGAAATGCTATGTAGAAGGTGAATGCTCAGTAAATTAAAGTAGAAAAGGATTGTGAGTGGGTCCATTGCTCATGGACTTACCTTTACCACATGACCTAAAAGGTGTCAAAGGTTCAGAAGCCTCAGCTCTGCGATACTTGATCCTCTATAACTATTTATACAGACCCTGAATTCTAACAGGTTGAAATTTATATTTTCTTCTCAGGTTTTCGAGCAATCCTAAATTATAAATGTTACTTCTGTGATCTCTCTGGAAGATGTCTCTGGAATATTCTGAGATTGATGTAATGCAGGGAATTTTAATATCTGAACTTGAGACTGGCCATTATCCAAAAAGGATTGTAATGATCTTCACAGACTTATGAGCTTTTTCCAGAAACTTATGCTGTCAAAATATTTATTCTAGCATGAGCAAATACATGTTCATCGTTATTGTACACTTTCATCTAAAAATGTTCCTTTCACAGTGCAAAATAATTAAAAGATACTAAGAAAACTCCAGTAAAAATCACATTCAGAGGCATTAATGTGCTACAAATGTTAATGCTTCATCAATAGTGACTGCCCCATTCAAAAAACTATATTAAACTTAATGGTCTGAATCATCAGATCATAACATGTCTGAGCTCCACTCATGTAAAGGCATACAGAGAGCTTTATTATCAGATGAAGATCCATCCCTGACTTTTACATAGTTTGACAAAATTGTTCTGTTTTGGTTCGTAATTTCCCTTCAGTGTAAGAGCATAAAGGTGTCCCATTTACACCACAAAGCACTGCTTTACAAGTCAGATGTTACTATTTCAAAATATATTTGAAAATGAAAATATTAAAATATTTGTTTTTCTATCATCAAGACTTTTGTTTCCTTTTCCCTTTGGTTTTGGAAACCTCCTTATAGGTGACTCTTTTTCTTAGGGTAAACAGGCACAGGGCAGTAAGGGTAAAGAAAGGAAAGCCTTGAAAGACAAGGCTTCATTGCTCTGTCCTGAGATATGGGTTGAATGTCAAAGTAAGACTCTCAACAGTTTGTAAGGGAGAGGATTACAATCTCAGGAAAATAGATAAAATTTCTCTCTGTCCAGACATATAAAATTAAACTGAACTAAGCATTTGAAATTGTGCAGCAGCTGTTTATTAGCAGGAAAATTGAATAAAATATGCAGATTTATTTCACCTTACCTTCTTTGATTCTCATGCTATGTTTTATAGTAATTTTGTTGCAATAGTGCAAATTATTTTAATGCTGTTGGAAATTTTGGCCCACTGAATTAGCTCCTAATATATTTATAATAAATGAAGTGGCAGGAGACTCCTTTGCCTCCCTGAACATAAACTGCTTATCTCTTTCATTTTATTTTAAGTTTTTTAATGCTAAAATCATCAGCATGTTGAGTTGTAGCCAGGAAGTTCTGCTCTTTATCACTTGATTAAAATTGAATTTTGTTAACAGCCGTGTGCTGTAGTGCCTTTGCTGCTTCATTGTTTTAAAGGACATGACATGCTTTCTTATTTTACAGTATAAAGAAACATGTGTATAGATGCCTTTTTCTATTAAATTTCTTCACTTAATGGGATTGGGTTTTATTGTTTCTGGTTTGTTCATGTTGACCCTTTCTACATTTAACTAATTTCAAAACTGAAGTTTTAGAGAGCTCAAGGTTTTCTGTGCTAGCAAATTCTATCGAAGACTGATCACAGGCTTTGTGGTAGAAGAGCTGCAACTGACTGGAATAAGCAGAGATGGGTTGACTCTCGGGTCCATCTGTTGCTCTTTCTTCCCTCTAGGAACAATAGGTCCTTGTTATTGGAGCAAACAGGTACTTGACCATTGCTCTGGGGTCCAGCCCTGGGTTAGGTGTTGCTGAGCTTCTCCCTTCTTCATTTCTGCCCTCACTTTGAGCTCAAAAGATTTTTGTTATCATCCAGAATATGTCTTCTCTTCATCTCTAACCAAGTAAAAGTAATTTCTTTGAAATTTGGGTTAGTGAAGGTATGTGGAAGCAATGTATGGCACAGACATTATTTTCCCTTTTCTCAGTACATTTTCTATTACTATTTTTAGGGACGAAGGCAATTGGATTTTGCAGGAAGTCATGGCCTATTCCTGCAACAACATCCATTTGAATTTTGAGATAATGCAATAGTTGTAGTATCTAAAAATAGAAGAGGCAGGAGTGAGGGTGAGAGGTAATTTATTAGTCCATTTCAGCCTCCTTGCAACACACCTTAGGATACCGAAAAGGACTTCAAGCTAGTTAGGAATTTCTACAACCACTGGCTGCGTCTGGATAGGTTAAAACACACAAAAAAAAATTGTCATTGTATTAAAATATTGAAAGAAAGTGATTTAGTCACTCAAATTTGTAAAAACTGCCTTAAAACAAAGACTTACTGGATAACTGCTCCCCATAGGAATCATAAAAAGCACTGGATAACTTTTACCCTCCTACGATTTAGAGCACAATCTCAGTACTCTGTTAAATATGTTAAGTGGTTTATTTAACTAGAAAAGCTTTTGTTGAAATTTTGTAACTCAGACTCACAGGGAGTGTTCCTTTGGTAAGGGCACGTGATAGCAGAGCTCATGTTGTTGGATTGTATGCATGATTTAAAGATGCATTTTGACGAACATAGATTGTGTCTCTCCATCTTCATACTGTTTCTGAGTATTCAGTAGTTGAAAATGCCTCTGAGATTCTATTTTTTTTTGTAGTACACACTTTACAGGAGACATAAAAATATGTGTGATAACATAAAAATCGATGTTTCTTTACAAGCGCCTGATCCTTGTCCTTGGGACTGCTAAATGTTAACTTGCTTTTGCTAAATCATACTTGATGAAGTAGCAAAGAACAAAAAAGAGAACAAAAACACGGAAGAAGGAACCCAACAAACTGTCATACCAAACTTATTTTGGGCATTCTCTGTTGAACTAAAGACTCTGTGGCAAATAGTGTCTTGTTAGACACAATCTGTATTATGTTAATTCTTTACACAGATCTTATTCGTGAAATTCACATAAATATGAAGGAAAGTACCAAAGCCTAAAATCAGAGTAAATGTTCTTAGAGACAAGAATGCAGCTATTCAGTTGGGCTATACTGGGCCTTTATTCCTCTTGTGAATAATTTCTTTTCATTTTAGACACTAAGAACAGAAGCTTCAACTTTTTTTTCTTCAGGAAAACAACTAAAATTATTTGGATTTGATAAAAAAAGGCAAGTATGTGGACTAAGGAACACCCATTGAAATTATTAAGTTTGGTGAAATTACAAGAATCAGCAGCTAAGAACAGAATAATTTAGATTAATTTAACAATTAGGAAACTTTTTGGTTCTCTTACTCTGAGACACACATTATAAATACATGAAGGATTAATGCATTTCAGAGCCATAAGAAAATGGAATATAAGTTTCTTTCAACAGTAGTCTGCCCTTAAAGATTATTTCAAAAATAAGGAACATTTCTCATGTATACCATTATAGGTGGTACATAGAAAATAAATCCACATTAGAATAACACTGATACATTGTAAATTAAATAATCTATTACTTAGGAAATGCTGGAATCAGAGTGATGCTTTGTGAAGGCTGACCTGGAACAGAGACTAGGCGGCAGTTAAAGAATAAAGTAGGGATTTATTAAAGGGCCTCAATGGATTCACCTTGGGCAGTTCAAGAGCCCAGCCAGGGCTTCACCCAAGATGGACCCAAAATGGTCACAAAATGGACCACTGGTCACGAGGTCCCACATTTTATAAGTTCTGGTCCATTATCATATTGGAGTTAATTGTCCAATTACAGCTTTAGATTATATAGTCCCATCCTTGTTTTTCTCTCTTCAGTCCATGTTGTTTATGCTCTTGGGCCTGAAATTTGGATCATTTGTCCTTGGTCCCCAGCTAGAGAAGGAATTGTCTCCCTACTCTGTGAAGAGAGCTTACTATCCCCGAATATGAAGCTCAGAACTACACACTAAAGCAGCACAGACTCTGAAAAATATAAAAGCTAAAACCTGAGGCATCAAGAATAGAGGTTGTCTTCATTTTTTTCCATTTTACTTATGCATTCTAATCCCATTCTAATCTTGTTGTTTTCCCTGTTGTCTGTAGCACAGGGTTTATGCAGAATTCACAAAGCTGCTCTAGTGAACATGGTTTTGTAGCATTTGGCTCAACAAACTCTACCTCCACAGAGGCCAAATTGATTTTCCTCATGGATTTTTCTTTGGGACTTATCATATTCACAGATGAATGGTTGATAAACAGTAATGTCAGTGTTCTGACACCACTATGATAAATGGCTTTTTAAAATTTGTTCTAAACAGATGGGAACTGATAGTCAGAGAGGTTATTGTGTAAAGAACTATTGCTTTTACGTTGTGTAATTTGGTGCATATGGGATTTATCCTGTCTGCCGCTAACACTGGATAGGATTCACATATTTCTGCATGGTTCACATCGACTTAATGTGCAGCCATCAGTTTACAACAACTCTGCAACTTAGGCTGCAGATGTTTTAAGTCAAACACTCAGCAAATAAGGAACATATAATTAGACTGACCTTCACCAGCAGTGCTCACTATGTGTTTGCTGCTTCCTACCATGAATATAGTTGGAGATCTTGTTTCATTCCATAGTTCATCCTTAGACCTGATCTCTTCTGCATGATGAGGTTATTTTTCCTGGCATTCACTGTAAAAATTTCCCCAATATATGGTTTTAATGTACAAGAGAGGCTGAATTAAATTTACAAATATTGTCACCATTCTGACTTTTCCAACATGTGAAATAATTTTATTTTACCTGTTTTAGTATATTCTTTAAATTCAAATCTTCTGAGTATATGCATGCATATGTGAAATTTCTTCACTTTTACTTTCTGCTTTTTATTATTTTATTTTATTTACCTAATTATGTTAACATTCATATGAATCATCAGCACTGTTGAATCTTTTAAATCCCCATATAAATTTCTGTCACCTGAAATAACACAGTAGCTGACAAAGTTGGTTGTAATTGTCTCTGGTCCTTCATGAGAGGATGAAACTTTTGGATAATAAAATAAGAAAAAAAAAAGACAATTCTGGTGGTAGTTGTGGAGTGAGCACATACTTCTCAATAAGGAAATTACAACATATTTTCCTTGGCCTCATTGTCTAAATTGACTAAAATTCTTCAAAAATTACAATAAAAACAAGCCTAATATCTAGAGCACTACTACTCTAGGCAAAAACCTGGGGATATCCTGGAATTGTATCATCAGTACTGTGGCCAGCAGGACCAGAGCAGTGAAAAGCAATCACAGACAATAGGTATAGTAAATACCTCAACATGTCATGATGACCATTACCCACACAAAACTGGGATTTGTTGCATCAAACCAGGGGAACTTTTTTGGTTTATTTGTTTTGTTTTTAAGGTTGCAAGGCTTGAAATGGAATATATTTCATTGACATTGATTTCCAATAGTTCTGTGCGTTGTTGAGCTGAATCTCAATTTCCCTTCCTCCCTTTCAGCTGCCTATTGTCTGTTCTTCACACAAACGACAAGAAAAAGGGCTTATTCTCTTTCTTATAACTAAACAATCGACATTTGCATATCAGTGTCTCCTGCCTCAATGTTTTTCATATGCCTTCATTAGTCAGATTTTCCAGACCTCTGCTGTTTCTCTAAACTCATCTTTGGTCTTTCTAGAGTTGATTCATATCTTCCTGAAAAGCAACATCCAAACACACACTTCTTCAAGAAACAGCAGATAAAAAGAAGTTTCCCAAACCAGGGAAAGCTCAGGAGGAGCTGAGGCAGATGTTAGGACCCTGAAGCTCATGTGACAGTGTCTGAGAAGTCCTGGACAGTCACAGAAATGTGGTGGAATGACTTGCACAACCAAAGTTCTGCACTGGATGGTTATAAACCTTTCAGAAGGCATAAAGGTATTTTCCAACCTAAAATGAATGTGTGATTCTATAGTTCTATGATTCTATCTATCCTTCAAAGTATTCTGAAGTGCATTCCCCACTTTCCAGGCTAGAGCTCCATCCAATTGAAACAATTTGAATTATTATCCTGAGCTCCTATGTACATGCATTACTGTATCTTGGAGTAGTTTGTAAATTTAGTAAGCTTATTCTCTACTTTTCTTTCAGAAATGAAAATCTGAATCTTACCAGGAACTAAATAGATCATCGTGAAATCCTATTCTTCTCCTTAACCCTATATTTTCTAATAATTTTTAAATGAAATAAGCATATTTCTAAATAGTTCCAATAAGCAGTTTACAATTAGTTGATCAAAGTTGTATTTGATAGAAAATTTCCTTCTTCTGTATTATGTAGCTGCCTACAAATATTTTGGTATTGAGTCAGATTTTTCTTGCCATGAAGCTCATGAAATGTCCCTGCCCATAGGAGGGTGGCTGGAACCAGATCATCTTTAAGGTCCTTTCCAACCCAAACCATTCTATGATTCTGTAAATAAGCTTGCTGGATGTGAATCATAATGCCCAACAAGTTCCTTAGTGACAAATGCATTTCATATTTAACACATACTTTTTGTATGTTCAAAATAGCACTTTGCCTTCATGTATTACTTTCATTACTGCCTCAGCCACCACATAAAATGATATAAACACACCTCTGCAGGTGAGAAAGCTGAAGGACCCAAGAGATTTGTCTCAGGTGAAAGAGATGTAGCCTCTGTTTCCTGAAATGAAGCTTCAACCAGTGTCTGTGCGTAATGAACACAGTAGAATTCCTGGGTATGCTTTTGCACAGTACTGTAGTTTCTGCTGACAAACACCATTTAAAGTTTAATTAACTTACCATTCAGAATCTTCTTATATTTTCTTTAGAATTAAAAAAAAAAAGGAAACAAAATACTTCCCAAAGACTTGCCCTATTTTGTTTTTTTCCTTATGTTTGTATAAAATATTGTTAGCAAGCAGTTTTAAGTGTCCTTGGGAACGCTAAATATTTTGGTTAGTTTTTGGTGCTTTCCTGATTTGTATAGCATGAACATATGCTTTTTTATTTTACATGTTCATCTCCAACTATACTGTGTGTAAAGCAAGCCATACATAATTAGGACTCTCTTATCTCCATCTTCTCTTTTTGCTTTAGCTGTAGATATAGATTTATGCTCTACTTTTGTACATTCAGTATGAATATTTTGATGATCCATGTAACTGTAGTTGTGTCAATATTGCATTTCCTTATGGGTTTATGCTCTGAAAAATTTGCAAGCTAATTATGCCAGCGAGGCTATTTGGACTGAAAAAATAAAGTGAAGAAAATATTCAGTAACATGATGTGTTGCACTGGCTGGACTGAATATAGTTTCTTTCTCTGGCATGTAGTACCACTGGCTGAAACAAAGATTGTTTTCCTATTAACGTAAAGACAAAGCAAGTCAGATGGAAAGAGCATGTTTTCCCATCCCAAAATGGGTAGCACAGCTTGCTTCTTACTTCCTTGTGTAACAGAAATGTTTTCCTCGAGGCCTGTGTTTCTTGAAAGATGATGCTAATGTAGTACTTTTGTCCTCTGGGACTATGCATGAATCCAAAACTCTGCTCTTCAACCATGCCTTTGTGACCAGCACAGACATCTTTTTCTTTGGTTTTGCTTATATCAGTCACATTTCTCTGTGCCATCACAGCCTTTTTTCCCCCTTGAAAACTAGACTGGAGAATTTCCTTCAGGTATAACTATGAGGTGAGGAGAGGAGAGAATACAGCTTTTGTTGAAAATGAAGCCAGCAAGCTGAAACACCCGAATGGATGATCTCAGTTTCTCAACTAATAGATTTCTCTTGGCTTTATTTGTGCTGAAGACTTTCTAGTTACTGAGATGGCATAGACACATCAATGGTTTAGCTAAAGGAGAAAGGAATTATATGACTTACAAGATACAAGTTGAGCATTTTTAATAGAACAAATGAACTGGTCTATCTGTTAAAATTGTATATATGACTTATAAACTGCGTATCCTGCTCTATTTCTCAGATTAAAGACAAATTTGATTAATTGGTTTGTGCTGGAACTGAGGAAATTCTTATGTCACTGTGGTGGGTTTAGTGTTGGTTAATCACTAGTGCACTCACTTCCTGCTGTGAGGTAGGATTAGGAGAAGGGTAAAGTAAGCTCAAAACTTTAAAAGGATATAAAGAAAAATTTATTAACAGTAACTAAAAGAAAGAGTAATAAGAATCAGAACAAATTTTCAGAATACTTCTTTTCCCCCCACAACCTTTTTTTCCTTTTTCCTTACTAGCAATGTAAAGAAACAAACCCTAAAATTTCGGTTAGTTTACCACTTCTAGGATAGTTTTTCCTTAGTGTACTTAGGGAGAGAAATCTTTCTTGTTAATGTTATGGACATTTTTCTGTGTGGTCTGGAGATCCAGCCAGGCAAAGGCTTGTGGCATGCCCCTGGAGGGCCAACCCCTGAACCACACACTTTTGGTTAGGGTTAGCTCCCAGAAGCCTTTGTGACCCTATGTTGATTCTTTATAACCCATTTGCTCTTCCCCTTTACTCCGCCCCTGCACCCTTACCCCATTGGTCCCCAAAATTTGTCTCACCTTACTTTCCCTATATAAACCCCTGTTTTGCCCTGGCTTCTTGGAGCTTTTGTCCCTGGCACCCTTTGCAAGAGTGCCCTGCTCTTCATAAAGGCTATCACTGTGGAATGCCATACAAGGCTCCTGTCTCTTCCTCTGTGTCGCCCTGAGGAAGAAGCAGCAGCTGACCATGGCTTGCCAGGCTGGAAGAAGGATGTGCCTGTGCTTGTGAGGCATCCTTGGGATGCTTCTCAGGAGAGTCATGGCACCCTTTCCACCCTGCCACCACTGTAGCATTTTTCTATAAGGAAAATAGTTTTCTCATGGTTCTCAAATTTTTTCATGAATAGCAGCTGCCCAGGGAAATCTGTAATCGTGAAGTCCCTCTCATTTTCTATAAGCTTTTCTCACAGCTGTGTTTATGGGTCATGTTAACTTATGGGGTATTGTTTTAAAGATGAGTTGTTTAAAGGTAAAAGTTATTATCTATCTCTAAAATCATCTTCATCTCTAGGAACAGAGATATTTTTCTTCTCAGGGGTATGGGGCTACTCTTCTGTCTGTTTAAATTTCTCATAGGATCATAGCTACTTTAACATCTGTTTACTTTGGTATGCAGGCCTTTGCTTGATATCAATTTGAACATTTCATCTCCCCATGCTTTTATGTGTTATAGGGAAACAGAGTTTTTCTTTATAGTTTTACAAGGGGATTTTAGATCAAGGTGTCTCTTCATCCCTCCCATCTGGGACCTTGCTTCTTCTTTACTGACTTTGATGTCTTTATGTTGCTCTTTTTCATGTTTGTATCTTGTTTCTTGTTCCTTTTTCTCTGTCAAGGGAGGGTTGAAGTACTGAAAGAGTTAATATCTTGCCTTGGGCTTGCATATGGTCACCTGATCCTGGCTGGGCTCGGTGTTTGTGGCCAGAGCTGTGGCCAGAATGTGGCTGGGCGGGCCCGGGGTGCTGATTGTTCGTTTTTCCTCTCCCCTGCCCGGTGGTTCCAAGCGAAACTCTGGCCCCAGCCTGATGCTGCTCTTGCATCCCATAGGATGGGCCTCAGGCTGGGGAGGGGGACAGGGCTGTGAAAAATGTGTATTGTATGACTGGCTTTTCGCAAATATTAAAATGAATATTAAATGTGTTATGTTAGGAAGTTATGCTGTATTAATTCTCTTAAGTAGCCTGCTAAATATAGTTTTAGGTTATAACAAAATGTTAAAATAGAAACTATGCTACGTAAGATATTTTTTTAAGAAAGGACTCACAGCGAGATAGCAGCCACAGGACACCTAAATCTTTCAGAGAAAGAGAATTTATTGCCCTCTTATCAGAAGAAATGAACTTCTTCCTGCCTCAGCTCAGGCTTAATGACGCTGTTAGGATTCAGAGGAAGAAGTTGACACTGACCAGACAGAATCCTTTGTTTGAATGGAATTTATGCATCATGTATGAGGTGTATGAATATGCAACAGGCTATTGTTTTTAAGGGTTAATCCTCTGTTAACGGGTGTCCTTTTTCAGGC
Source organism: Molothrus aeneus (assembly GCF_037042795.1). Classification (NCBI taxonomy): domain Eukaryota; kingdom Metazoa; phylum Chordata; class Aves; order Passeriformes; family Icteridae; genus Molothrus; species Molothrus aeneus. Next base: position 14,246,844 of record NC_089647.1, on the reverse strand, counting down.
TTATGCTGCCCAGAAAAAGGTATCCGTAACTCTTTGTTTCTATTGTCTCATATTGTCCTAATCCAAATTGTCCAAAATTTTTATCTCTCTAATTGTATTGCTATTTCTATAACCATTTTATTACTATTGAACTTTTAAAATTTTAAAAACAAGTGATTGGCGTTTTTCACAGGGCTTAGCAAGGTGTTGGAATCGCCGCTACGGCCTGGCCCAGCATTGGTTCCGAGGCCTTGCCTGCCCTGCCTGGCCGCCAGTGGTGGGGTAGGCAGCGGATGCCCCGGGAAGGGGCCTGGCAGAGCCCGCCCAGCCAGGCCCAGCTGAGACAGAGGCTGGGCCAGGCCTTGATACCTGTTCCCAGGATGGACAGAAAATAAGTTCCCGCGTTTCTTTCGTCTTTTCACATGTGTTTTCCACACAGGCGTGTGCAGCTTTCCAGTGGCTAGAAGCTTTGCATCACTTCTGTAAATGCAAAATAAGTGATGCTTTGCATCAGTTCTGTAAATGCATAAAAAACCAGGACAGTCACCTAACTTAAAAAACATTTAGAAATAAATTTCTGATTATTAGGTAAATATTAACAAGACTGTGAAAAATGCCAATCACTTGTTTTTAAAAGTTTAATAGTAATAAAATGGTTATAAAAATAGTAATACAATTAGAGTAATAATAGTTTGGACAATTTGAATTAGGACAATATGAAACAATAAAAACAAAGAGTTATGGATGGTCCGGGTATGTTTTTCTGGGCAACATAAGCTGGAAAAAGGACACACATTAACAAAGGATTAACCCTTAAAAGCAATAGCCTGTTGCATATTCATACACCTCATACATGATGCATAAATTCCATTCAAACACAGGATTCTGTCTGGTCAGTGTCAGCTTCTTCCTCTGAATCCTAATGGGCGTCTTCAGGGCTGAGCGAGGCAGGAAGAAGTTCATTTCTTCTGATAATGGGGCAATAAATTCTCTTTCTGTGAAAGATTTAGGTGTCCTGTGGCTGCTATCTCGCTGTGAGTCCTTTCTTTAAAAAAAAATCTTACATAGCATAGTTTCTATTTTAACATTTTGTTATAACCTAAAACTATATTTAGCAGGCTACTTAAGAGAATTAATACAGCATAACTTCCTAACATAACACATTTAATATTCATTTTAATATTTGCGAAAAGCCAATTATAAAATACCCATTTTTCACAAAGACCTAATTTATCTTTTCTTCAGCCAGCCCAGGAGCAGGAGAGGAAAAAAAGCTGCTTGTAAGGTTCAACATCCTTTGTCTTTTGGAAGCCCTAGATAAAATCTGGAGATCAATCCCAGAACTGCAAAAATCTTAAGGATTAAAATTTAGTACTCTGTTGAATATAATCCACGAGCTTTAAAGTAGCAATTTTAGTGCTGGAAATTACATCTCAGAAGCTTATGGTGTAGGTCTCCTAATCTCTACCTGCACTAAAAGGCATTTCATTTAGGTCAGTTTTGCCTCCACTAGTTTATTGTTATAAGCAGAAAGAAAAGAGGACTACTACTCTGACTGAAAAGGTGGAGGAGGACCTGTCTTGGGTCCTGGAAGACACTTTGAAAACTTAATTGATTTACTCTAAAATAATACCACTGGGGTTTTCAATCTGTCCCTTACATGCTCCCAAATCCTCTGCTCCCTATACAAAGCAAATGAATATAGAGCTGGATAAATTTTCTTTATTTAGCTACAGTAGTGAGTTCCAAGAGATTTGGGCACCACCTACAGCTACATTTGAAGGCAGTTAAGAAAGCAGGTGCTTACAATTTTTCAAATCTTAGTGCTTCGATACAGCACAAAGTAAACCCAAATTGACTATTAATACAGGACAAAAATAGGACATATTGTGGTTTCCTGTACTTTTTACATCCTTTGTTGCTGACAATACTTCTGGTAGCCTGTATGTGGAAGGAGGATTTGAGTTTGTATATGAAAAGACTTTAAAGTACATTAAGTATTCTTTTTCCTGTACAAAATGCATATTCATTTTTTTTGGCATGTTTCTCCTTGTGAGTTTTTGCTACTCCTTGGAGCCAGATTGCTAGCCAGCCCTCTGCTTTCCAAACAGCTTTCCAAACAGGAATCTGCATTAGTATACACCAAGTTTTTCCCAGTTCCTGCTTTCACATGATTAATAACCGTTAGGCATTTGTGACTCTTTTCTGTTCCTTTGAAGCCTACTCAGTGCCAAGGTCCCTCATGTGCTGTTGCTGGAATAAGCCAGAGCTGCAGCATGTGGCAGTGCTTTCCAGCTGGTGTCTGATAAGCCTGGACCCACATCAGTGTAGCCTAAGCTGCCTGGGACTAAGCTCTTTTCTGCCACCACAGAATATAAAACATAACTGCTGTCCAGCATAAATGGCTGTAAATGAGTTGAGATCTTGTCAACAAGTTGGGCAGATGTTTTATGCTCAGTGTAATGTTTTAATGAAACTCACGACTTCTTTCTTGGTTTTTTTTTATCCACTGTCTTGCTTTGTGGCTTACAGGCTTATATTATTCCATAAATTGTAATTACCATGCTTTCATATGCATGTCCCGGAAACTTTTTATGACTTCTTCTGCCATCCATAAAGTGAAGAAAGAAAACATATTTATTCAACTGTCAAAAGCATTTCATTTATTGGTGACGAGTTAATTAGAAGGCCGAAACATTTTGTGAATAAAGGACTGATCTGAAACTCTGAAAAATATATTGCATTGCCCAGCTCAGTCACAGACTTGCTCTGTGACCCAGGGCTTCACATTTACTCTTCAGTGTCTCTGAAAAATTGAAACAGTGCTTCCTTTCCTCAAACTAGTATTAAGAGGATATGCAACTATATTTATGTGGATTGAGAAAACATGACAAAAGGGAAGAGATGGAAGAAGAGAAAGGAAGAAAGGACATCTATTCATGGCTCCATAGAAGGCTGGTGTGCTGTGTTTCCTTATATGCAGAAGTAATTTTTAAACAACTCTGTTTCTTGTTCTTTTCAGTCTACAGTTGTATCCTTTCTATAAAATAGAGTTCAAAGATATAAGACTCTTCCTTTCTTCCTAATAGTGGCTGAAATATTTTCAGAATTACTTACATTTTTTTTGTGCCAATTAAATATTTAATCCCCACACCCACTCAAATGATTTAAAAAATGCTTGCAGGTGAGACTAACAGTTCTTTAAAAGCATCAGTTGTACATATCAATATACATATCTCCAGTCTTGATTGTTTTTTTTTTTCCTATAAGAAGGGTAATCACCCCTTGGCTTATTACACTTATACCATACAGAAGTTGAATTTGACTGTCAGAGTGGTTATTCTTCCAAGGCAAATAATCTCCAAGTGTATGTATATGTCAGAGGAGGAGCTCCAAATTGGAATGATTAATGACAAATTCCCATGTATGCTTAGCCTGCAGATTTAAGATTTGTAGTCTCAGGGATATGAGATGCCTTCTTTCATTAGCTCCGCAAATGTCCTCCAAATTTTGTAAATCTTATTCCAGTGAGAAATGTTGGTGAAGAAAATAAATATAGACATAAATACTCTAAAAAGTTTTAGCTTTTTAGAAGTTTTAGCTCTGACTGTGGCAGGACATCCCCTCTACCACAGAAGACCTTGTCTGCACTGTCCATCAGGTGGTGTGATAGTTCTGGACATTCTTCCCCCACCATGAATTGATGAGATAACCCAGGCCAGCTCATTTGACTAGTAAGTCCTCCCTGACAAGTTAGTAATTTTTCTCTCTGGTGCCAGGGGTAGAATTCCCAATGAACAACTGGGCATGAGAACAGATGTGGGGAGATAAACTGGAATTCCTGACAGACCAACACTACTTCACAAACTGTAAGAGCTACACAAACTTTCACAGAGGCAAAGGCCTCCTCCACACACCCTGGAATCGTGTAGGACCATCAATTTGGTGGTGAGTTACATTGAATCCTAATCCATACTCTTTCTTTGCCAGCTGTAATGTAGGTGCCTTTATTGTGCACTGTATTTTATCTACTAGTAATTATTTTTGTTTTATTCCTGTGTAGTAAATAGTCTGTTTAAAGTCTTATGTCTGTTAATTTAGTGCCTATTCAATAAATAATTCTTTTTGTAATAGACTAATCAGCCATTATTAAGAACTTGTGAATGAGAGCAATCTGGGGCTGAGGCCACCCCAATCAGAGCTACTGCCAGAAATCTGATTCAAAGGCAGGACTTGTTCAAGCTCCCCTCTCATATGTAACACTGACAAAATGCATTTTTCAGACATTCCCCTAAGTATCTACAGTCAGATCAGACTAGTTTATCTTTGTGTAAGTTCTGTACAGTCCTTCATGGAATAAGGATGAGCATTTATGCAAGTGCTGTAGTATCCCATTCCCACTCTGTATTTCTCCAGCTGAAGAAATTGCAAGCCTACAGCTTCTGTCAAAGGTCCAGCCTGGTACTGAGCTATGTGCAATTCCCAGTATATCCCCAAGCATTTGTTGTGCATGCAATGCAGAGTAGGACATCTGGAGCACTCAAGGAAGTTCAAGAACAGGAATACAGATAGGAATCTTCTTCTGTGTAATGGCCATGTACTTCCAAAATGTTAAAAGTCACCATGTTTTCAATGTGAATGCTTCTGGAAAGCATTTTCTTTCACAAAGGAGATAGAATAAAATTATTGTAATGCTTGCCCTATTAACTGAATTCCACAAATAAGAAGAAGAGTCATTAAGGAAAAAAGGAAATTCATCCTGCTGCTGCTTGCGTCTTGCACATTCAAGTGAATATTTGCTGCTAAAATCAATATCAATTACCCATGTTAAGCATTTTTACTGCTATTGTGAGCATCTTAGGTGTGATTTTAGCAGTGAAGGTGAGGGTCTTCTATGGATAGGGTAATTTGCATCAGAGCAGAAGACTCTGGGGTTTATTGTTTGAATAACTGTGTTTGAGCTCTGGAATTTTGCACAGTGGTGGTAGTGATGGTGGAAAATTGGATCTTGTCTTTGGCTTGAAAAATTTTAGAGGTTTATTGGTATCCCTGTTAGGTTACAATTGCCCATTTAGTTCTGCTCATTGCCTTTAAATTGCAAGGTTTTAAATTTAAAATCTTATCAAACATATATATTTATAGTGTATGTATTATCTTCATAGATTGAAAGTGCTGGGTACATCCAGCTGCTCATTTATACCTGGGAATGAGCAAGTGCTGCACTGGAGTTATGGTCACTGGTGCTTTCCCTGTTCAGGGGACACTCTCAGGTTCAGAAAATGACAGCATATGTCCATCCGACTAACTGACATGCCAAATTGCTGGTGGTTTACAAGGTTTTGGGAACTGACTCCTGCCTATCCACTATTTCTGGAATGCTTGCATAACAACGAAACTACCTCAATCATAGTTTTGCTTTACAGAACAACTCCATGTATCTCCTTAGAAATAACCTTGGACTTTGGGGCTGAGGTCTTGGACCTGAGTGCTGACTCCTGACTGTCCCTTCTATAAAATTAATAGTGCTCCCCTTGGCACATTTGATGGGTGACAATAGACAGACTCAAATTCTAGATGCAGTTCTGCTCAATCTATTTATCAATTATCTCAATGCCAGAGCTGAGTTCACCATTAGCAGGTTTGCTGTTTGATACCAATCTGGGAGGTGCTCTTGGGTCTCCTGGGAGACCAGAGGCCTTGAGGAGGGGTCTAGATAGATTTGAGCGTTGAGCAAACATTAATGGAATTAAATTTAACAAGACAAAATTCTGCATCTGGGAAGTGGATGCAGATCATCATTGAGTACACCCTAGAGTACTGCCAGGTGCAATTACAAACTGTGGGAGGAGTGGCTGGAGGGCAGCCCTGCAGAAAGGGATCTGGGAATGCTGGTTGGCAGCAGGCTCAGTGTGAGCCAGCCCTGTGTGCCCAGGCAGCCCTGAGGACAAACCTCATCCTGGGGGCATCAAACACATCCTGACATCAGCTGCCAAAGGAGGTGACTATCCTCCTGTATTCAGCCTTGGTGTGGCTTTACCATGAGTATGTGTGCAGTTCTGGGCCCTGCAATTCAAGAGGAATGTGGAGTTCCTTGGATGCATCCAGAGGAGGGCAACAAAGCTGGTGAAAGAGCTGGAAGGAATTGCATCCAGTGAGGAACATCTGAGGAGTCTGGGCATGTCTAGTTTGGAGACAAAGAGGCTGAGTGGTGATCTTATTGCTCTCTACAGCTTCCTGAGGAAGGAAGTGAAGAAGGAAAGTGCTGAGCTCTTTGCCCTGAGATCCAGTGATGGGACATGATAATGGTTCAAAGATGCTCCGGTGAAGGTACAGACTGGATATCAGGAATCATTTCTTTACTGAGAAGGTGGTCAAATACTGAAGCAGGTTTCCTGGAGAGGTAGTCAATGCCCCAAGCCTGTCAGTGTTTAAAAGAGGCATTTATACAATGTCTTTAAAAATATGGTTTTTTAGTTTAGGTCAGCCCTGAGGTGATCAGGGAATTAGGCTGGGTGATTGCTGTAGGTCTCTTGCGAGTGAAATCTATTCTATTCTATTCTATTCTATTCTATTCTATTCTGGTCCCAGAATGTGTATGTTAATGACCATTGCAATAGCAGTTCTAACAGTCTGCCTTTGGTAGGAAGAAAAAAGATTTCAATTTTATGGATGTGAGCTATGCCATGCCTTATGAAGCCTTATAGCTCCACAATATTGTCCCTCAGCCATTCTAATGAGGACTATAGATATAGCCTTGAGGTTGAAATAAAAGAAAGAAAATAAAAGAAAAATCATGGCTCTGCAAATACATGTAATCCAGTTTGGCAGTTAATAAATTGAAAGCAGGCAAAATTAATTAGAAGGATCCAGAGAGAAAATAATAGACATGAAGAGCACATAAAGATCTTCAACTCAAATGAATCAAAAATATGAAGTATAGATAGAAATAGTATTAAATTGACCCACCATGTAAAGAGTGTAAAAATGAATTGCAGCAGTTGTTGGTCCCATGTGTTTGGTACTCAACCAAACTTCAAATGAGTATTGGTTTACTGTCTAGGTATTAATCAATTAAGTAGGGAGAGCGCATGAGATTCAATAATACACAAGGTAGGAAAATAAAGATTTATCTCCTGCACATTTAGTAAAAAATACATTATATGCCCTCATAAAAATAGGGTCAAAAGTAAAAAATGGTAAAAAAATTATAGACAGAAATTTTTGGTGGGGAGCAGATAAAATTATTTTACTTAGATAATCACAAACCTACATTTTTTATGTCAACATCGTCTTTCTTTAATAATTTTTACTAAACGTAGCTTTAAAATGAACAGTGGTTATCCATAAAAATTTGATTTACATATTGATTTTCAGCTAAAATTGTTCTTCCAATAAATCTGAATTCAATAAAATAAAATATCTCTTATAATTTTCTATGAAATTGTGCATTTTAATAACATAATTTTTTAAAGAAAAATTGTTTGGCCTAAAACTTCCTGGCCAACTTGGATAAAGTTCCTTGATTTAGTGGTACTGAACACTCAGTTTTAGCCAGAGTCAAGTTCAAATTAAGTTTCTTAACAGGAGGATTGATCAGAACTCCACAGCTTTTTAGTGTTGGCTAGACATAGACTTTTTAAAAGGTCACACTTTCCCCAGATCAAAATGGTATCTGCTTTTAGTCTTGGTCAGTCTCAGAGGTAACCTACTGCAATCTCATAAACATTTTGAGATTTATAAGGATTCTTTCTTTTTTTTTTTTTTTTGTTAGTCAAAACTATAGTAGAGTCTAAATATATTTAGAAAGAGCTGATATTTTAGGTCATTAAAATGAAACAGACTTAGCCAGATTGTTTCTTTGCATTGAGCTCTTGACAGAACCAAATTGACTTTGAACATAAGTTTATATTTTCCACTCTATTTTTAATCCAACACTATGGCCCTTATGTGAGAATCTCGCTTTTTTTCTCTCTTGTTTTGGTAACAGAAAACATACAAGCAAAAGGAGCAGATTCAACTGAAACTATTTGCTAGTGCACCTATGGCCAGATGGCTCATCACAAGACCTTTAAAATTCAAGTAGTCACATTTATGTGTACTTATATTTTTACAAGTAATCCTGTATTGTGCAACTTTCATTTGCTACATATTTACAATTTACAGTAGCTTGAACCCAGCACTCTGCTTCTAGTTTTGTTACTTAATTTGGTGAAGAATTGTGTATATAACTGTTTAGAACTACCACAGGGAAATCAGAATGAAACTCTGCACATTTATGCATATCTATTTACTTGGAGTAAGCAGCACATTCTTGCGTCTTAAAACCCTTTGATAAACTTGTTTATTGCTCTGCTAGGTCATTTGATGAAAATAAACACTCCTGCAATTGCTTCTTGCTGAGATGGCTAGTAGCTGTTATATTTGAAGCTGTGGGCAGGAAAAACAGATGAAGTGTTTGGTCTCTTATCTCTCATAAGAGTCTTCAAATCAAAGATTCTTACCATATTTAAAGGGCCTCATGGATTATCCTTGGGCATTTGGATCAAAATAAATAAATGCATGTATTCATGCATTCAATGAGAATTTTTTTCTATTAAAAGTTAGGTCTCCATGTTAGAAAACTTGTAACTGGGGGATGTTGATATAATGTCAAGTTTCCACATTTTTCTCTAGTCTCAGTCTGTCTGTGAAGTATTTGCAGTGCAGATGTAGATCTTCTGGATACATTGTGCTATATTTACACTGCTTCTTCATTGAGGACTTTCAAAAGTGTCTGTGCAATTTTGGAACTTACTAAACAGCAAGCAATGATGGAGAGTAAAGCAACATCTACACTTATGACCTGTTCTCTATATTTCCTACATGGTGGTCTCAGGGAAATATAATAATTAAGGTCTGCTTTTGGTCCAGAAATGGGGGAAAATTTTCTGGCTTTTCTGGAAAGACTCTGAAGGGTATTTCCAGCAGGTCAAGAGAGATGAACCTGCCCCTCTGCTCAGCCCTGCTGAAGAACATCTGGAGTGCTGCATCCAGTTTTGGGCTCCTCAGGACAAGAGAGACGTGGGGCTCCTGGAGCAGCTCCAGTGGAGGTTTGCAGACATGATGAAGGGCCTGGAGCATCTCTCTTATGAGTAAAGGCTGAGGGAGCTGGGATTGTTCAGGCTTGAGAAGAGAATGCTGAGAGGAAACTTCATCAAGAAGAAAAAGGAAACAACCAGCCAACCAAATAAGTATCAGCAAGTAATGTGCTAAAACAGATGTACTTTCCTACTGAATTTGGCTGGAGAAAGCAATGTGCTTTCAAAAATGGAAAAGATTAAAAGTCCCTTTCTTTTGTAGCTTTCTCTTTTTCCCACTGAACTTGGATGGAAAAAGCAACGTGCTTACAATAATGTAAAATATTTAAAGTTCCTTTTTTTTTTGTAGCTTTCTCTTGTTTTTCTTTGCTTTCTGGCTAGGGTCTACTTGGACTGCCACAAAGCTGACTCAAAGAATGAACTTCATTTCAAATATGTTTTCATAAGCTGTGAAATAGGGTCTCTACAATAATTATTTTGTATTACAGTGAGAGGTAAGTAATTTCTGGAAACAGGTCCTCTTCAATATTTAAACTATGATAAACTACTACTACAACTCAGTCTGTTGAACCTGTGTATTTGAAATTGGAGCCCAGAAGTGTTAACATATCTACTGCTAAGAATTCCCTGTTCACTCCTAAGAAACTCAGTACAAGTTTTGAAATTGTTAATTTGAGATGTTCTTTGTGCCTTTTTGCCTCAGTAAAGGACACACTGGTTTATAGACTCCATTTGTCTGTAAAATGTTTGTGAGGTATCTGTGGTGAATTTAGCAATACCTATTATCCTCACTCAAGCAAAAAACCTGAAAATGTTCTAAAATGTAAGTGTTGGGGTTTATGATTTTTCATTTTGTTTCTTTCTCTTATGGGATTTTCTCCCATTTTTTTTGATAAGAAACAATAACGAATGGTACTTGAGAGAGACAGAAGAAGTAACCACAGAGAAGGGGGAGGAATGCAGCTGGCTTTACCATCATAGCTGAGGGACATTCTCCTGGGGAGGGCAGAGATACCATGAGACTTGGGCTGGGGAAAAGGGATTGGGTGCAGCTCCCAGCCCTCTTGTGCTCTCGGCATTAAGAGGGGAGAGAGACTGCAGTTGCTGTGGGCAGAATTCACCACCACTGCGGGGTTCCATCTCCTGCTGCTTTCTTCTGCTGTGAGTGTGGTATGAACGAGTTTATAGGTTAACTCAGTTAATCAATAGTTACCGTGTTTGTTGGTTGTTAAATGTTGATCACCAGGTTGAATGAGTCAATTCTGTTAATTACCAATATTGTTAATCACCCTACCCAACAGTCCCTTACCTGTACCCTTTTTTAAATCCATCGAGTATTACCTCCGCTGCTTCCCAAAATGGCCCTAGCTATAATGAAGAAGGTAAGGTCACAGACATATATGTAAATTGCGAGACCCCTGCTATCATTCAAAGGAATAACACCCTAGAAAATACGAGCCAAGCTGCAGTTCAAGAGACTAAGTGACCTGCTTGAGAACTGTCCTTCTATTCCATTGACGTAATTCCAGGTTGTCACCATAACCTGACAAGAACTGGAGCAGGGTGAGGACCTGAGACAATGAACCCAAAGGTGTCTTCCTAGGCACGCTGGTGAGGATGGACGCCCCAGCTCTGCTGTACAGCAAAGCTGCCAACCTCCTCCTCCATGTCACCAAAGGGAGCAGCAGCGATGGTGTGTGTGACCCCTCGGGCCCCCACCCAGAGCTGATTTCACAATAAAGGTGTCAAAATGGAGCAGGTCTCCTTGCCCACTTATTTCAAGTGGAGCTCTGCTCATAAGTGTGGCTGTTGCACTGACTTTATTGACACCCGACCTCACCAAGCAGGGGACTCTTCACCATCTGCTCAGGTGCCTCAGGCGAAACCCCAGGACCTCTGAGCCCCTTCCCCCGCCATTGTCACGTGCAGAGAAATGACCGAACTCCTGCCACAGCGCACCCTGCAGGCGCGGGGGAATCATCGCACCCGCCCTGCCCGGCCGGGAGCCACCAGCGCCCCTGCTGGCCGTAACCGGAACTGCACCTGAGGGGAAAGCACTCAATGGCTGAGAGACGGCTGGTACTGATTTTATGGGTTTTGTTTGCTGTTGCTGCTGCTGTTGCTGTTTCTCTGCCTTGTTTTCTACACATAGTAAAGAACTGTTATTCCCTTTTCCGTATATTTTCCTGAAAGCCCCTTAATTTCAAAGTTATAATGATTTTGAGAGAAGGGGGTCATATTCTTTCCAAGGGAGGTTACCTCCTTCCTTGACAGATACTTATCTTTCAAATCAAAACAGGTTTAAGAGTAGTATTTCCTGCGAGGTATTTAAAATACATCCAGCTATTACTGTGTGCTCTTACAACAGGTTAAAATGCATGCAAAGAGTTGCAATACATAGATTTTTATTTTTCTTTAATATGCATTGAGTAGGTGTCAAAAATTTCATGTGTAAAGGTTTCCAAAGAGTTTGATTTGAAAAATTTTTATTTAGATCATACTAGGAAATTTTCCCTACTGTGTAAGGGAGGAAAAAAATCCTATTAAAAAAGTACAACTCAGGCTATTGTGAACAATCACAAATAACCTTCAGAAGTCCTTATAACACTTTAGAATGAGGCAAAGATGAGAGGTAGGAAGTTTGAAATGAAACTTCAGTTTGTTTTCTAAATGGCTGCACTCTAAATTCCTGATAAAACTGTTGTTTGCTGAGTTTTTCTTCTCTGGTCTCTCCTTGCTGTTTAGTGATGTAGATGTTCCCTAATTATTTTATAACAATAGCTCAAAACCTACTTTACTCCTTTTAATGTTGAAATTACAGCATATCTGCATATAAATTAAAATATAACAAACCATTATAATCCATCCAAAATGGTCAAATTTTGCTTTTATCTTGATTCACTCATGTTCTTGTTTCCTGTTTGTACTGCATTCTAAGGATGTCATTCACCATCTTAATTTCTGCCTTTTTTCATACTCTAATTTTCAACCCTCAAGTATATAAAAATATAAACATGATATTTAATTTTTGGCAACAGAAAATAATTACTGGATGTGTCATTAGTCAAGTGTAGAAAAGTAGTAGCAAATGATAGATAGTGCCACAAAAACAAGGTTGTTTGTTTGCTGTTTTTTTAGTCTGGAGTTGGCTTTTTGGTGTTGTTGTTATTGTTGTTGCTGTTTGGTTGGGTTTTTTGTTAGTTTATTTGTTTCCCCGCAGAAATGACTGAAATATGGGATTGAGATAGTTAGGCAAACTTTCAACTGGCTGGTTTGTCTGGTGGTTACAGTCTAATTATGACTATGAAATACAGTTAGAAAAGACTGATTCATGAATCAGGTGAGAGCATTTGTGCCACTCCCAGTCTTCTATAGATAGACAAACAAGCGAAAAAGGAGCTAAAATAAAATATTCTCTACCTTTTCTGCAGTGAGAAAGACTTTGACTATATAATCTGCTTCATCCTACCAGAAATGCATCTTGAGAGATGTCATGTTTTACTCGCATTCAACACAATTATTTCCATGGTCCTTCAGCAGCTGTTAAGATTTGAACCTCAATCATCCAAAATGTGTCAGGAGTCAAATTTGATATCTTGGAAGTGACTTAAAAGGTAAATTTACAACCAGTGCAAAATATCTAGGGCTAGTCACCAACAGCAAAATTTGAAAATCCTGAGAGAACAGATTTGTCATTTATGGATTTTGCTTTGTGAGAAGAAAATCCTTAAGAACAGTATGCCTGTATATTTTAAAAAGATATATTTCAGTGAGCTGAAAGACCATTTCATATCTCTGGTTCAGAAAAGAAAAGTCTGCCACAGAAATAGCAGTCTGCATTCTTTATCTAGAGAAATTAAAAATACAGGAGGAAGGCAACAATCTTAATGAAAAGAGACATTCAGAAAAGATATTCAGCAGTGTTTGACTTCTGTTTGGTATGACATTGAAATGTGCTTGTCTGAAGTGCTGTGGTGCATCGCAGACATTCAAAACACTTGCCATGGGGTTGTGCTCTCCTTTTGAAGCTGAATTTCTTTATCATGAGGTAGGGACAATATACCCACAACATACAAGTGGTTATAGATTCAGTAGATTTTATTATGCAATCATAGAAAGGAACTTAAATATCATCCAGTTCCATTTCCTTGCCATGGACAAGTACACCTTCCACTGGATCAGATTGCTCAATACCCCATTCAGCTCAGTGTCTCCCCACCCTCAAAGTAAAGAATTTCTTCTTAATATCCATCCTTAACCCACCCTCTTTCAGTTTAATATTATTACCTCCTGTCCTTTCACTGCATGCTGTTGGAAAAAGTTCTCCAGCTCTTGTAGCCCTTTCAGGTACTGTAAAGCTTCTAGAAGGTCTCTCCAGAGCCTTCTGTTCTCCAGGCTGAACAGCTTCAAGTCTCATGCTTTCTAGGATAGGTGCTCCAGCCCTCTGATTGTCTTTCTGGCCTCCCTCTGGACTTCCTCCAGCAGATCCATGTACTTATGTTGGGGTCCTCAGATCTGGACTCAGTACTCCACATGGGTATCATGACAGCAGATCAGAGGGGAAGAAACACATTCCTCAACCTGCTTGTTACACTGCATTTGGTGCAGCCCAGGATTATGCTTGACTTTCAGGGCCGTAAGCACATATTTCTGGGTCATATTGAGTTTTTCTTTCACTCCAAGTTCTTTCCTTCAGGGCTGCTCAGGTAGAATAAAAAATACAAGGCATCATGTGAGAGACCGACAATTAAAGTCTATTCTGAAACAATTCCTAAATAATAGCATGATGTATTATCATGTCATATAATATATAACATAATACAATAAATAGTAAACAATATAATAAGATTCCTAAATGACACTGTATTTAATTTATCATAGTGTGGTCTGGCTGTAACTTTGCAGCCAGATCTCAGCTACCCCCAAGAAGAGCCCCAGCTCTTCTCAAGGTCCACACAGATATTGTGTGTCTAATGTTTTACTTCACTTCAGGAAAGCCAGGATCAGCTATTTGAAAGAAAGAACCTGTAAAATCACCTATGGGAGTGCAGCTGAATATTTGCCATGTGTTCATGTCTGAATTGGGCATTTTGAGTCCAGATGTGGAAGGGAGCAGAGCCTGGGCAATTATCTGGAGACTGCAACCAGCAGAAAGCAGGGAGGGCACCCAAGATGTGACTCCAGCCCTAGAGGAAACAGGGCTTATGATCCTCTGTTTGTGCCTTACAAGTACAGATCATCTCAGTGCCACAGTGAGAGGTTCTCTAAGGAGCATCAGTGTCAAGCTAAGACAGGCAGCAACCCCTGCAGTTTTCACAAGTGTTCCAGTCAGGGGCCTGGCATGGGCATTGTCTCAAACAGTGTAAATCAAAGCAAGATCATTTAGAATTACTCACAGTCATTAGAATATGCTATTTAATTTTCTACAATGTAAAACACAGGTTATTTGCATTTCATTAAGCATGATTTTATAAAGAATCTGGGGTAATATTTCTTGCCCCTTGTCCAGTCTCAGGCACACATTAGCATTTTAGTAACAAGTCCAAGGGCCAGGTGCATTGCTTTGCCATTGAGGGTGGGTTTTCTTGCACCTCCAATAAAATTTTAATATTATTGAGGGTTGTAGCGCAACAAAATAATACTAGTAAAATGGATGTGTTTAGGAGAAATGAGGAGGGCTCACTCTTTTTTTTTTTTCCTTTTTAGTTGTCTTGGCATGCTGCAAAACTCTTTAGGAGGAGAAGGATACTACCTGACTCATGGGAAGACATGTGTCTCATCAATGACAAAATTAAGCTAAAATTTGAATGCTCCTTTTTTTAAAGCTCTATTTTGCCCTTGTTATTCTAATAAAGAATGCATAAGCAATCCCACTAGTACTCTTTTTATCTTGATTTTGTAGAATTCCTACCAATGTCTTGTAGGTTAAGAGCAGTTCACGAAGCAGTGAATGAGAAATACAGGTCTAGTAGCAAACAGAATGCAAATAAGATTGATTTACAGCTTTTTCAATGCTGTTTAGATACTGTGTGCCCATGGTGCAGTCTCTCCATCTTCCTGTACATCTATTTCCTAATAAATAGACCCTAATTTTGTCCTCTTTCCTTCTTGTTTATATAGTTAGTAAGCTGCTTATGGCTTTTCACAGAGTCACTGTGACTCTATGATGCTGAACAGAATTCACATCTGATCCCATTAGGACACCTGGGCACCTCTCTAGCACACACAGTAGTGTGTGTCACTTGCAAGATGAAGTGTGTCATTTTGTAGTCTACCCTGGTAGTGGCTGGCATAACAAAGAAAAATGGCCATACTCTCTCCAGGAAATGGTTTTCTAGCACTAGCACAGAGGATGACAAGTAATCCAGGCAGACATTAGTGTGGGCAGTCTGTAAGTGATGACAGGAGTGAAGTTTCAGTAGCGCCGTAACAATTTTATGCAAAGCCCATTATGATGCATTATGGTATTGATCTGCATTGAAAAACTAAGCAAGATTCTTTAAAATAATGGCACTGTTAAATTTTTATTCACATTGCTAACAAATACTTCCTGAATTTATCCTTTGTCTTTTTACTGGTGATTATGGATCGAGACTGATGATTTTTGTGTGTCTTCAACAATGATTTTGCTGTGGGCATAGTGCCAATAGATACTGTGAAATGAAATCACAGTCCTTTGAAACTGCCCCTGTAGTCTTCAATGTGATGAGGATTTTGTCTCGTGCTAGGAATACAAGTGGGAAATCTCTTGGTAATTCAGACTGGTTAGTCATTCAGGAGTAGGTCTACATAAAACATAAAATAGAATTAATTGGATTTGATTACATCTGGTAAGTAGAAACTCAAAGGCTCTCTTTAAATGTTGACTCCAATTCAAACATTTTGAAAAATTATAGTTCACTTCATGCCCAATATATTTTTTGGTCATTACGTTTCTTGAGGGAGGACAGGAGGAAATTAATGGCTTCAGGCCAAATCCATGCAGCTGAAAGCAGTATTCTCACAGGTATTAACATTTTGCCTAAACTGCTTAGATGGGAGCATAGTGAAGTCCAACCATGTCCAAGAAAACCTCAAAGTTAAAGAAAAATCAGTGTTCCTTTGACCAATATAACAGATCAAAGCTCTGCTATTTGCAGTGATACTTGAGAGAGAAATATATGTTCAGGGTGGTTAAATCTACCTTTCAAATCAATAGATATTTAACAAAAAACTTACTGCAGCATCTTGAACCTAGTATTAGGAGAAAAAAATATTTGGAGCTACTTAAAATTAAAATAGCATACCATCATATTATTTCCTAATTTAAGGAAAAAGTGAGAATTTGCTCATGCAGAGATGAGGACTGCATTTGGAAAGGCTTATACCATGGTGGTGGTATTCAAGACAGAAAAAACCACAGTAAATAAATTCGTTTTTTACTCTAGGATCTGTGTTCTTCTATGGAGTTTAGGTGAGTTGAGTGAAAATTCTACCTTCTAATGTTTATAACAACATTTATGTACTAGTTTGGTTGTTTTTCTCCCTTCAGGTTACCCCACCCAAACTCAGGAAATTTCCTTTGGCTGTTGAGACATGCACATTTAGACATAGTGAGAGAGATATTTCAGAATGCCTCATTAGCCAGGGGTAGCATATTGCTGTACTGCCTTGGAAGAAAATCAGTGAAAAACAGCAGTGGAAGTCACAGTACATTTACTTACTGTCTATTTACTCCAGGGAGAGCATTACTTCTAGTAGCAAATGATTTGTCCCTGCATGTTTACTCATTTCTGGTATCTGACACAGTACAAGGAAAGTAATATTTTGCATGTTTCTCAGTGTCGTTTCTTTATTTCACCTCCAGTGCAAAGGGAAAAAGAGGAGTAACTACAAAGAGATTTCTCTACATATCTTATGTCCTATATTATGCCTTGCAGATAACTGAACCAGCAAGGAATTAAAAGAATTCTGTGTTTCTTTACTCCCCAATGTCCCTGGAAGACAAGAGACAGTAGTGCCTTTAAACACTGTATACATTTTCTAAATTTCCAAGAGGATTCCAAAGCAGGCACGTACTGGAGATTAATGAAGAATTAAAAGCTCTAGAATGTCTCAAGTTCTTTACATTAAGAAGTCATAGTTTAAGTCAAGCCCTAAGGATCTTGCTCCTAGTTGTGGCTATAGAATTTTTAAAGGAAGAGTTATACTGAAGAGCCAGTGGATGATTCCTTTTAGTACTTAAAACTAGGTTTACAGCAGTTTTAATGTAGTACCCGTCATGGATTTTCATTTTATAACACAAGAGCTGCAACATAACAGAATATCTGTATATCCCAGGGGTTTTATGAGCATACATTATTTTTATAATATTGTGTTTTTAATGTATTATACTTTTTCTCTAACCATTTTCTCACTGAGGACCATATACTGCTATTCATAATAAATAATTGTGCAGTGCTTAAAAATGAGAGAGTAGGCATTCAGCTAATCATTACCTCTTGAATACTTTAGAGCTCATTAGTTGTAAACAGTCCTGTGAAGCAAAGTTAAAAGAAATATTTTACTGACTGATGTCCAGGTGACAGCACTGGAGAATTATCTCTACACATAAAGACAATATAAGATGATATCTCAGTTTGAGAGTAATATATTATTCTTTCTATTGTCATAGGAAAAACTGTTCTTCCCTCCTCACCCATTGCATCAAAGTTTTTTTTATGTATTCAAATTATTTTAGAAGTCTTAAGCTAGCTTTTCTTCCTGCTAATATTATACAAGTAACTGTCCCTAGCTAAAACTTTCTTTCTTTTTTGGTAAACCATGAAAAAGAATCATAAAATGTAACAGGAGTATGGCACCATGTGATGTCCTTGCTGAGTTTAAGCACTTTGCAATGAGGCTGTATAAAAATTTCTTTAGGTGGGAGCACAATATATTTGTTGCACCAAGTAATGATCTGGGCTGAAACAGACAGACCATGAATAGACTGGTTTGTTGCCTTTCCCTAAATTTGGTGGATTCTTTTTAGGGGATTAGCTGGAAGTAAGAAACATTTTAACATGATTTTGCAGAGACAAGCACTACAACTCCCTGACACTTACAAATAACAAATAAAATGCTTATTTTCAAGAATGTTCCCTTGTTCTTCTAACACTCTTTCCAAAGGAGTAATCTTTGGCAGAAAAAATGATTCATATATATAAGGCTCTTTCCTTAGGACAGTTGGAATAATTACATGCACATGATCTTGATGGCATCTATTTTCTTTAATAAAGTCATTAGAATATTTTAGGTTAACTTCAAATAACACAATCAAACAAAGATATCTTTAACTGGAACATCAGATGCAAAACTTGAAGTAATAATTGTCATCGGGTCAAATGTTGTGGTGCTGACATCTGGAGTAGAAGATGGATGTATTTGCTTGTAGGTGCTATCTACACTGACCTGTGCAAAATTTGTTTCTGTTCTGATTTAGAAGATTTATTTCCCTTTGTCTAGGATGAGTGCTAATAATGTGTTTAACTCTTTAGTCTGATGATGGCTGCAGAGTAAATAGGGGAATAGGTACATTCCTTTCTGAGAAAAAAGAGAAGAACACATGTAGACCACTATTGCATGATTCTGCTACAGTATGGGAGAAAGAGCTCAAACTACTGCATGTTTCTCACACTTTATACCAGTGACTTGTAATTCAAAGAGAAGGCACACTGTATTTTTCTAGTGAGGAGAAAATATTCTGAGCAAGGATATTCAGAATTAGCAATGCAAGGAAAAAAACGACACCCAAGTGAAGATTTTTGGAGGATCTGCACGTATTTCACTCATTATGCCAGCCTTGCTACTTGTCAAGGTTACAATAATGCTTTTTGGTGTAGGTAGAAGATTTGTCTTTCTCTTGTTTAATTTTCTGGTGATTCCATTGAGTAATCTAGTAATTGCAACACTGGAGACAGGGAAATAGATCAGATGAACTATTGATGTGATCCAGTAGGGCGTACATATCTGTACACTTCCTATGGATTCCTGCCTTTGAAGTAACAAATTTCCATCATTTTTTATGGGTCTAGATATGCATACTTGAAGTATGCATGATAGAAATTCTTTGAACATTTTAACTAGAGTATCTTATGGGGACAGTGTTTTGAGACATGTAAGTGCATACAAGTCCTCGCAATCACAAGGTCAAATGAAAGGATTCTCTCACGTTTTTGTCCTGTCAAAACCATTTTGTCAAGAATTTCTACCAGAATCTATGAACCCATTTTTTCTTTCCTGCTGAGCCTTTATTACATGTTTGGATATGATACTACCATACCTTCTTCAGTGGATATCCAGCCTCACTGCTTTCAAGGTGATTTTGTACTCTTCTAGTTATGGTGCAACAGCACTGCTCTTCCTTTTAAAGTTCAGGTTGCTTTGATCCTTTTACAAGGACTCGTCTTTGGTACATTATGCTTGTGACTTAGAACTCTGTCCTCAAATCAATCTGAGAAGATGGGTTACCAGACTGGGCTTCCAGTCTTCAGCCAGTACTTCTCTCTCTATCTGACACAAAAAGAGTAGCATTTACTCTGAAAGTATCTACTTGGCAAAGAAATTGTCTTTGCAGTTAAATTTGTGTTCCAAATTTTAGTAGGGCTTACAGCCATTGGAAAGAGCATTGGCTTTAAGTTGTGGGGTTTTTTTGGGGTTTATTGGGGGGGGGGTGGTGTATTGTTTTGTTTGTTTGGTTTTGTGGGTTTTATTTTCTGCTGGTAGGGATTATTTGAGGGTTTTTTTAGTTGGTTTTTTTTTGTTTTTTTCTTTCTATTTATTTTTAAATTTTATTTTTTAATCACGCAACATTCTTAATATCTAAATCTTTGTATTGCACAAAACAATTTTTGTTATCCCCTAACCTGTAGAAGAATTCATGGTCATCAAGACACTTACACAAGGGCTTTTTTCAATGACTTTGACTTCCTTTGAAATGCAGAATCCTTTTAGTCTCAGTAATCCATACCCTCAGTATTCAAGGTACTCTTTTTCCCCACCCTTTTTTCCCCCTTGCTTCTCTCTTGAGTTAAACCTGTGAATGAAGGTCTCGTCTCACAAATTTCTTTGTCACCTCCTGAGTCTCTCTCACCCTTTAGCAGAATGATTTTTTTTCATCTGCCAGTTTCAACAGCAGCTGTTTCCAAATTTTTTTCCAGAGGCCAATTATAATAATTTCCTTTATTGAAGTGAAAAATCAAAGAATGGTATGCAGATAGATGACCTGGTCTCTTATTATGTGACCTATCCATTATGTCAATACTTATCAATATTTGTTAATAATTTTGTATTGGACAATGTGATTATGAGATATTACAATGCAACTTTTTACGTAAAAGCCTTATAAAATGCTTACTCTGATGTCTTTGTGGGAAATGAGAAATGTCCTCAAATAAAATGATATAGGAAATAATGCAACTGATTTTCTTTTAAAAACAGATATCTGAGTTCTCTTTTGTATATCTCTAAACCTGTGTATGGTTTTATTTACGGCTGGTGATGCAGTATTCTGTAGACCACAGATGCTGGGACATAAATTTCTATACTTATGCTGGTTGACTGAGGGCGAGTGACCCATTTAAGAAATAGAGAACAAATGGGGGAAAAATGCTTTAAGAAAGTATTTCCATTGAAACATTTTGTAGCACTTTTACTTGATGATCAATGTCAATTTCAATGTTATCAATGTCAATGTAATTTCAGAAATGATTATATTAACATACCCTAAAAGAAACTCATAAAATATCTCTATATATTATGCATAAATGACTTCTAGCACAGGTAAAGCAATTTAGATATAATTTAGTTCACCTATTCAAACTCAAGGGAGAATTTGAAAATATTTTCCTGAAGATTTTTCTCTTTCCACACCAGTTACTAGATTTGTCTCTACCTTTGGTGGCTTGCCCATTGAAAGTTAATTAATTTGGTGTAAACAATATGAGGAAAAATGTTTTTACTTTAGCTTGGACTTTGAGTCTCACAGAAAGACATTGATCCTGCTGTGTGACCCCATGAGAGCAAAACCTCTCATAGAAGCTCTCATTTCAGCTTTAAGGACAAACCTTTCAAAGCTTTTTAGTTTAAATGTTTTAACTTATTCCATTATCAAATTAAATTTTAATAAACAATAATTTTCTGGGTTGGAATGTTTTCAGCTAATTATCTGAAAGGGCTTTACAATTTTAATTAGGCTCTCAGTTCTTGCAATCTCAAGAAACATTTGGTGGGTTTGACAATATTGTGTTTATGGTCAGACGAGATGTTCTTAAGGGTCTTTTCCAACTTAAATGATTATAGAATTGAAATAAATATTTTCTCTTGTTGGAAAATAGTTTCCTATATTAACTGAAAAATAAAATTTTCCCACTTTTTAAGAAAAAAATACTTTAAACTGAAAAATGAAAATCCCCAAACATTTTAAAGGTGATTATGAAACATAAAAACAATAAAGAGAAAAGTGTTGCTTTGAAGCTTTGAAATACAGATAGCACAGATTTCCCTCTTCTGGAGGGATTGAGGGCTAATAGCAGTCTTCTCAAGTTTAATTTTGAAAGAGATTTCACAGCACTGAAATACTTCTAAAAGAAATGTACTATAGAGCATGAAAAGTTCATGATCAGCAGTAGCTGGGTTTCCTGAATAGATTAATATTTTCCATGACATGACACCTCTTGCTGGCCAAAGACTTATGTATACATGAAGCTGAACACTGTTTGATCAGTTACCAGAGGTTAACTTTTTCTGCTTCTGTTTTTTTAATGTAATCCATTACAATAAAAAAGTTGTCTGATGTATGTGAAGTCAAATTCAATCACTGTGGTATTGCAATATCTGTGAAAGAGCAATCTTTTCCATTTGCAGACCCACACAGCAAGTGCATGAACAGATAAGTAAGGGACCATCCTTTCTGAATACATGCTTCTATGAGGAAATAAAAGAAAACAGCATGATAGACAGGCCTAATCACTCAAAGCAAAAATCCTCTGTACTGTGATGAGTTGGGATTTCACAAGGCACCAGTGTCAGAGAATTTCCTGAAATAATTTGGGTGCCTAGTTACCATATTTTCTTTCATGAAGCAAAGGAGCGACTCACTGGAAGGCTGCACAGAAACAGACATGCTCCTAGGAGAACCTATGGGCTTCTCTATTTCTTGCCATGTGCTGTTGAAATGTCTTGAGTGTCACAAGGAGTGTTCTTAGTGTTGGAAGTCGGCAGCAGCTCAGGTCCTGAAGTACTACGGCCACGTCAGCACAGTCATGCAAAACCTGGGTTCAGTAGTGCTGGCCTGGTTCTTCACAGCCTCGTCCTCCAGAGATGCTCACACCAATCCAGCTCATTTTGCATTTCCACCAAAGCTGCTGCCATGCAGGCTTCCTCAGGCAAAGCCCTGAACTGTCTTGGTGAGCTTTTCAGAAGGGTCTTAACTTACTTTGATTCCCTGAGGAGGCACAAAGGAGAAACGTTCTCAGGATGTTCAATAACAAACCTTTACTCGCAAATTTTAGAGCGTTAAGGTATAAAAAGATAGTTGACAAAATTTTAAAGCCACAATCATTTAAAATAAGGCATTTCACAAAGCACTGACTGAGGAAACTGTAAGTCATCCAATTTTAAGATACCCAGATTTTAAGAAGAAGAATTTAGGAGGAGAGAGAGAGGAAAAGAGAGAGAGAAATAAAAATACAGAGAAAGATTAATATTCACCAATTGAATTTTAGTGCAATCCCAACTACTATACAATCAAAAACGTTGGGCTGTGACCCCGTGTGTGTTTGTGTGACTGCTTTTATCTGTTCTGGTCTCCTGGGGCCCTTCCACCCAGGTGGGGCTTTGGTTGTGATGGTGGCTTGACCCATTCTGGGCTGAACTAGAGACTTCAAGGGTTGGAGGCTAGAGCAGTGACCATCTCACCTTCTCAGAAGTTACCTCCCTTCCTGCCCCCTGCTTTAGTTGTTTTGAGCCACCAAATATTTTCTCCAATCTCTCACACCTTGCATATTTGTGCCACCCTTCTAAGCCCTTCTGGCTTCATTTGTAGAGAGATGATGGTAACACAGCTGTGCATAAGAAACGAAATTGCTATTCACACATTGAAAACATTTTGCTTAAGCTTAAAATTATTTGTATCTATGGTGTTAATGAAAAATAATTAATATATAAGTTTGAAAAATAATTAATATGTAAGTCTGGGGCAAGACTGATTGTTCAGAGAGACCAGCTAAGTATCTCTGCACATGAAGAGTCAGCACATCCTGGGGTACAGCATAACTATTTTCTTCTGCATTTTCTGCTCTTTTGTGGCTGAGGTGTAGATATTGCAGGAGTCTGGATGAAAAAAAGTTGAACAAATACTGCTGTGCCCAGCATGCACTTTCATACTTTACAATTTTAGGAGGAAATCTGTACTGTCTCCAGACCCTTCCACATACAGAACAGTGAAGGATGATGACAAACTGGAACTGTGCTTGAGAATGAGAACACTATTCATGAGGCAGAAATAGCTTCACATAGGCAGAAAAATAGTAAGTCTCCAAACACTAAAGGATCATAAGTGACTTCTGTTGATGCCCTTCTGATGCCCAAAAGTCCACAAGCTCACAGAGCTGAAATAAATATTTACTTTACTGCAACTGATTCCTTCTTCATGTGGCTTAGATGGCAATTTGCATTCAGGCATGCTTTGAATGCTCCTAACAGCCATCCCTCTGCTCAGTGCCTGGGCGCTGCAGATGCCTCTGCCCTCTGCCTGGGTGATTTCAGCCTTTTCTTAGCTTCCTTGATATTTAGGATCTCATCAGCACTGAACTGCAGAGGAAAGCAAGGAACAATCCAGTGAGTTCACAGATAAAATTAGCTTGAGTAGTCGCAATTCATTTATATGATATTTTCCATTTTTCTGGGGTTTCAGCTCCTTGGACCTACTGATAGGTGATTTAACTAGATATACACTGGAGAATCCCATAACACCAAGGGAAATAAATATGCCAGAACTCCTCAGTCTGATCTTTGAAAGAGAAGGACAGCTGATTCACAGTTTAGAGCTTGCGAAAGGGGAGAGATTAAAGATCTAGTTGAAAGAAAATTAATTTCTGTTTTCGGTGTGGAATTGGGCTCAGATGTTAGATCTACCTTTGCCTTGCAAGAAAGTTATGAAGAAGAGATGAAGAGGGATATGAAGAAGAGATATGACTCTTCATCTACCTAACCAAGATTCCTTCCTATACTTAGTATCCAATCTGGGTAACTCTCTCAGCTGAGGTCACTGTGATAAAGATGTAAAGAATGTGCAGAATAATAACAGGATTCCACTGTGAATTAGAATCCAGTATGCAAAGAAAGATCTTGCTTTACCCTTGGCATAACAGAGAAGGAGCATTGTGTCTGTGGCACTGATCTTCCCTTATGAGTTATTCCACTGGACACTAAAATGATAGAAAACTGTTGTTTCAATATACTTATTTACCTGTGACTACCAGTGTGACCTTGAGCAAGGACAAGCATTTCCATTACATGTTCAGCCCCAAAAAGATTTCCGGTATCCCTCAATTGTTAAAAATAAACCAGGACTCTGCTGTGTCTGAAAAGAAATTTCTAGAAACAGGAAAATGTGATTGGGGTACAGAACCTTTGGTAAAGGAGAACTGAGGAGTGTTGCTGTGTGATGAAAAGTGTTTATCCAAAGAGCAGAACACCACACATAGATGTGAACTAAAGCTAGATAGGCTTTCTTCTTTTTTTTTTTTTTTAATGTGAAAATAAGCAATGCTTTTAAAGACAGTAGAGTGAAATACAGCTTTACCCCTGCTGACAGTGTGCCCTCATGTAAACAGACTCTATTTGGCACACCATGGGTGTGCACAAATTGAAGAACCCAGGAGCACTTTGCTGTTCTCAGAATGGATCTGCACACTTGCTGTTTCTGGCTTGCATGTCAGGATCAGACTTCATGTGTACACGCACTTTTTCCTCCAGGACAATGGCAGGCAGCGAGCATGGGCCAGGCTAAAAGATTTATTTCTTTCATATTTATAGGGGTGTCTCATCTAGATTAATAAGAGTCCAAGATATTACATAGCAAGAACACACCTTGTTATGACTGGAATGACCTCCACCTACACTTTTTTTGGACCCTAGAAGTTACTGAAAAAATATTTTTCTACAAATAAATCTACAGTCTAAAAGGTGAAGCACCCCTGACACCACCCTGCGAAAATTCCCCAGTCCCAACTTTATTTTTTGGCCAAGATTTGTTGATCAAGGGAATATGAAATGTTCACTAGTTGGGGTCCTGAGACGGCTGTCATAATATGTGTGTATCTTCAAGTTAAAACTCTGTACTCTTGATTAAAGATGTTCTAGCCAACATATGGTTGAGTGGCTACACATCATGATCATCCAGAATGTGAGTAAGGCATTTGTGCTTGAAGTGCTCTCACAGCATGGGAAACAGCAAGAGTACATTATTTTGGAACAACTGGCACAGGAATATCCTTCAGCAACAGAGAGAGCTAATACTTTCCTGCTCCAGGTCACTCCTCCCAAGGAGTCACAACAGATGTTTTGTTACCCATCAGCTTAATAGATCACAGAGAGGACAATTGTTCTTTGCAATTCTAGCTTTGAAAGTAAACCAATTTTAGAAAAGGGAGCCTGAAATTTTGCAACAAGGCAGAACAGCCACCACATTGATGAGCAAACAACAAATCAAGTCAAATGTGTTTTATAGTCTTACTGATATCAATATGAATGCTGAGGAAACATGTATAACAGCCATGGAACTAAATTCTGCTAATTCATTCAGCAGACATGCTTTATTCTTTGTTCTGGGGGGGAATCTGGGCATTGTAGCAAGACAAAAAGGCTGATGGAAGACAGGTGTATTGACAGAAGGACTGTATTCAGCCATTAAAAATGTTTTCACATTTTGGAGGACAGAATCATTGAACAGCTTCAGTGTTTATGGATAATTTACAGAGAAGTGAAGCTTAGATCATCAAACCAGTAAACAGAACTAATACTGTGAGTCTTCAAAGCAGTCATACAGTATAAGGAAAATAAAAGCTTCAGATCCCTTCAAACTGAAGTAGGTGCTAATGGTCACACAAACCAACTTCTCAACTGGGTGCAAAAAGTAGGTTTTCATATGAGTAAGCAGTCCACTAAGACATATGGGTTAATTAAAAATATTTATTAATAGCTAAAGCACAATTAGAAAGATATCATAAAACCAATTATAAGTAACACAATGCAGTCTTTGGGCCGAAAAGATTTTCTCATGATTTTTACTTTTCTGCTTACTCCAAATAATGCAGACATATCTCACTGCAATGAGTACAGGAAATATTTTAACTTTGTAGGCAATAGTTTAGCCTTCTAATCAGTGCAATTAATGACAGATTTTGGTATGACTCTAACTGGGAAAATTTTTTTGAGAAAAATTGCTTATGCTGTTGCAATATGTTCCAGTTAGTTTGTTCAAAAGCATTTTGGGGTCAATCAGAAATAGAAAGTTCTTTTCTGAAACTTGATAAGCTTCTACCATAACAGAGAATTAATTGGATTTTCTTCTTGCTTGTGATCTTCACTGACAACATTCAATGCATTTTAGTTGCAAGTGGTCTAAGTAGTATCTCTACAAAGCTTTTCCTCTATACATGTGTTCAAAAGCAAATAAAATGAGGGGCTGGTCAGCAGAAACAGTTGGTTTTATGGTATGTATTTTGCTGAAGCAGTGTGGAGGGGGCTGAGTTCAGCAAACAATTGTAAAGGCATAGCTCATACCTGGAATCCTCTTTGAAGTACAAAGAATTACTAGAGCATCTAATCTGAACAGCTGCACAGGAAAAGCTCTAGAATTTCACAGAGTTAGTTATTAAGTCCAGAATTTATTAAGGGGAATGGGTTAGATCCTCATTAAAGGCTCATTCACATTTGTAGATATATGCACAATGAATCCATGCATTGAATTGGAGGAATCCATCTATTTTGAGGAAGAAGTTTTGAAGGTCTCTCTGCCAACGTGCTGCACACCACTGAGAGGTGTTTTGCATTCAGGAGGAGCTGCTGTTGATGCACTCTGAAGATTTAGTAATTTTATTTTGGCATCTGGCTCCCTGCAATCCACAAGGTGGTGTGGTTGCTGAAGACAACATTTAGCTTTTATCAACGTTATGGAAATTAATTTGCATCATTTTACTTCATTACTAACATATAGATGGTGTATTTTCTACTTGACCAATGAAATTTTAAGAGTAGGAGTAAAATAATTAACCAATATTGGATAACGAAATGAAAAAAATATAACTTTTGTAGATATTTTGTAGATGGTTTCAATGCACCTTTTCATTTTCATCTTTGTTGCCTAGAAACCATAATGTTAAGTACATTATTACTGCCTTTGTAAATAAATCTAGGACTAATTCTTTAATATCCTCTTCTTGCTTGTCATTCTAGAAACATCTTGAAAATCATTAAATGGTTCATCTAATGTGCTATGACATCTACATGACACAGGACAGCTGTAATGCCTGTTGTCTCACAGATTGGCCAGTGGTGGTTGCCCTGTGCTGGGCCTGACTGGGATGGGGTTAAATCTGCAGTACCTGTAAGGTATTCGGTACCATCAGACCTTGTGATTTACAATAAAAGCCATGGTAGAGAACAGAGAGTGTGGGAGGATGGGGTTTGAAGGTGGTTGGCTGATAAACACTGGACAAGTAGAGGTTTGCCTGTGGGGAATGGTGAGCAATTTGATTTGCTTCGCCTGTTTTGTGCCTTTTGCTGTTTGGTTTTGTTTTTCTATTCCACCTCTCTTCTTTTAACATATTAAACTGCCTTTGTCTTGACCCATGAGTTTTCTTGCATTTACACTTCCTGTTTTCCCCACCCATCTTGCTGGGGATGGGAGTAGAAGAACAGCTGTGTGCACAGCTGGTGCCTGTTATGTGGCTTAAAACAACCACATATGTATAACATGAAGAAGATTGCTAGCAGGGGGTGTGTGCATGCAAGAGAAAGGAAGAAAATATGAAATATTTTCTTTCTGATGTAAAACAAGAAGGAAAGATTTCTAGTTCTGGAGGTAGTGAAATCTAAAAAATGTGGCAAAAAAGCACATTCTTTTTTTTCTGAAAGACAAAAACATATTCAGTGCATTGATGATCCCTTTGATCCATAAGTCTCTTGAAAGTCTCTTCTTTACTATGGATTTTTTTCTAGTGTATTATTAGAATTCCCTTGAAATTTGGTAAGGCTATACAAGTGTGTCTCTAAAATAGCCAAAATATTAATATGTTCACCTTATGGTACCTTTCTTTCTTCTACTTCATTCAAATTTGTATTATTAAAGTTGCTATGTTTTCTCTTTTTTTCCTTTCCTTTTTTTTTTTGTTGACTGCTGATGGGATGCACAATCCCAAATACATTTTGATAAAACCATATTATATCATCTTAATCTGAAATGTTTTGTGTAAGTTACTACACAAAATGCTGTGCATTTGTGCACAGTAGTCACAATGCTTTCATTGTCAAAGAGAAATAATTAATGGGACATATAAAAGACCTAAAAGTAACAGAGACCTAAATTCCTGGAAAACTGATTATTCCATGCTTACCTCCCTTGAGTTGTTGAGTGTTAAAATGCCGCTCAGTATGGCAAAAGTATTGGAGCGTCTGACCATACAATTATATTTTTGCAAAATTTTAATCATAACAATTGTTTTACTTCAAAATACAGCCAACTCTGAATATAATAATTTATTTTTCATTTGATCTAGACTGGAATTATATTATGCCCTAGGCTACTATTAAATTGAAACGTAGTTTCCCTCCTTCCTTCCCCTCTCCCGAAATCCTCTTATTGTACAGCTTGTTGAAGATAATCCCAACAAACAGCAAATCAGTTTTTCCTTGATCCCCCAAGGCAAATTCCTGTCTGTGGAGTCCCTGAGGAGGGTCAGTGTTTGCCGGTCCATGGTGTTCCATGGTGTCCTGCTTTAGAGGAAGGAGCTGCTCACTGGGGGCTGGCAGGATCTCAGCAAGGGATGCAGCCCGGTGCCAGGGCGAGGTGTAGCCAGGCAGCTGTTCCTGCTGGGATTCTCCAAGCAGGGAAGAACAGGGTGCCTTCTGCAAACACAGCCAGCCTCTGACAGGCACAAGGGCAGCAGACATTGGGAGGCCCTGCTTTTCCCATCAGGAATATCAGTCCTGGCACAGCTCCTCTTTCCTATTAGCAAATGTGAAATTGGGCTTTTCATGTGCCTCTTTCCCAAATCTCTGGGATGCACTGCAGCTGCTGTAGCTCCACATGCACTTCTTTTCCTCGTTCCCTCATCCCCCACACCTTTCACTGTGCAATGAATAAACATTTGAAAGACTAATAGCAAATTAATTATTTGTAAATATTAGAGCTTGATTCCAAAAATCAATTCAATTCAAACATAATTTTTGGCTTAGTTATTAAATTGTCTTTCAGAAATTTAATTTAAGTTAAATTATTATTATTATTATGTTTATATTGAGCTGGTTCTAGTTATCATATTTTATGGCACACACACACACACACACAATATAGATTTGGCTGCTATAAATATCAATAGGAAATGCATTTATTTTAATCTTGTGTGCACCTACATATTTATTTTCTGGGATATGTGATTATTAAATACCTCTGAACTGAAATTTCACTGAATATTGTGATATTTTGTTTTCTGCAAGGTACAGCTTAAAGCTGTGTATTTATTGAAGTGTGTTTTGAGAGCCACTCCAACTCACGTAGACAATGCTCTCCAGTAGTACTTCACAATACATCTCTTCTTTGAATGTGGTTTGAAATCATTAGGGACAATTAAGTAACATCACCACCACAGCAATGTGATGCCAAATACATCCTTGACAATGGATGCAGTGATGCTCAATATGTCAGGGAGATGAGAGTAAAACACAACACAGATTTGCATAAATTAAAAAAAAAGGTCACCCACTGAAATCACAATTTGTAATGCAAACATACCTGCCTCTAGTGAAAAACAATACCTTGCCCTAACCATTAGAACTTTACTGCTTTTTTCTTCCAAATTACACAAAATTGTACTATTTATAGTATGGACATGTGTATTACACTGATCCCAATGGGATACTCTCATGAGCATGATAAATCACACCACTGTACTTATTCATTACAATTCTTAATTAACCAGATTTTCATAATTTATCATTAATTAATTAAAATAATCAGAGTAAAAAATACTGAAGGATCTTAAGTTAGACATTAATTGGCAATTAATTAATTAATTAATTTAAAATTATATGTTATGAAGGGCAAAATTCATAAAAAATGGATATGAAACTGGAGTAGCAACAAATTAAACTAATAAATCAAATTAGTATTACCCCACAGTGAAACATTTTATTTATATTAAGTTCTGCTTCTCTGGAAGGTGATTTTATTATTGGCAGAGAACATTAACTCTCAATAAAGATGTTATCAATAGGCTGATCACAATTTATTTTTCAATTTCTTTCTCTTCCTTTGTTTCTCTTTTTCTTTCTCTCATTCTCATATTTACTGTCAAATAAAACCCATACTCTTGACGTTGGCACATGGTCTTGTCTGCACCCTTATTTGGGCAGAAGCATTTCTAATAACTTAAAAAACTGGACTGTAACAAGTATTTCAGCCAACAGTGCTAAAATGATTAATTTTCCATTAAAATATGTTATTAGAAAATATAGATGCAATCAATGTCATGAGCACTTTATAAGTGATTAAAAGCAAATAAATTCTTAAAATATTGTTTGGGTAGTAGCTTAAAATACTCTTCCAAGACAAAAAGAAATCTAAAATATGCTACCAAGAAAGAATAAATATGAATTTTTGGTCCAAAAGGGGCCTCACTTAAATTGCAAATGTTGTATATTCTCTTCTGGGCAGAGACATTTATGGTAGGTTTATGTACAACTGATCATAATGGATCTTGGATGAAAGTTGTTCTTGAGAGACTTTGTGACATGAATGTCAAGGAAATGATGCTATAGCTTTACAGACTGAAAAAGTAATTTTTCAAATCAAAGTATTGGTTCTAGAAGTCCTTATTAAGTATGATGGTTCATTCAAAAATGTATTAAAAAAATAGAAAATTAGAATATTCCATTAAGTTATACTGATTTGTATTATGTGCATGTCAGGCGTCTTCCAGACATATACAAAAGGAATTTTGCACAGAAAGCAAACTATTTCTACCTTCTGTTTCCATTTGCATTTCATTTAATCTTGAATGACTGCAGGTCAACTCATTCAAATCTTCATGTTTTATTGAATATGATTATAGACCAACCAAGAGAACTGAGATGGATTCACATCCAGCCCTCACCTTGTCACTCCAGGAAAGAGCTACGCAGCTCCATTGCTTCATCTTCCTTTTCTCTGTCCCAGATTGATTCTCTTCTCCTTTTCTTGGGTACATTAATGATACTTGTTTTGAAGAAAAGTAGAGAGGGAAAAAAACAGATGCTTAAGAGTGCTAGTTAATTAGAAACTCCTCTGTTTGCTATAAGTAAATGAATTCAGATATAGCCTTTTTTTTTTTTTTACCCTGAAGAGATTATTGCTATTTGGTGAATAGACTATGAAAATAAAAGAACATGTTTGGCTTAAATGTGTAGATAAGATATCAGCATTGTTGTCCAATGCTGGATGCTGAATTTTTATAATCCACTTGGAAGGTCAGGCTGTAATACTAATTTAGCTACGGTCACAGGGGTTAAAACTGTTGAGATAGATTTGATGTAAGTGTAATTTAAGTATTTTTGCATTCATGAAACATCCTTAGATGCTCACTGTATTGGCACAAATGTTTGGAGAGTGAATATATGGTTAAGGTAGATAAAATAAAGAATAGAAGGCCACTTAAGGATTTTTGTGTGCATGTGTTTGACATTTCTTCAAGCTCTTATTTATCGTAAAGACTAAAATGTTAAGTTAAAACCACAAAAAGTGCAAAGCAAAGCAAATGTGACTCATCCCTTTTCTGTATTGATAAAAGCACTTTTGAGTTTAACAAAACAAACAATCATGATTTATAACTCTTATTTTTTCTGGATTAACTGTGAATATCTATAGAAGGACTGTACAGTGACTAATCAGAGTAAAACCAAAACCAAGCAAAAATAACCCCCAAATAATAAATATTTCTAATTTATCCAAGCTGAATAAGTCTGACCCACAGCCCAATTTCTGACTATGTTTTTCATCGTAGGATTTTGTTTATGTTGACTGAATGTAGAGAGGAGGCATAATAGGAGCACAGGAATGCTGGGATGTGCTAGGTCTGATATTTATCTTAATAATTAGTAGGATCAAGTTGCAAGAAAAGTCCTGTTCTCTTTCTACAGTTCCCTAATGGAAAGTACTTGGACTGTTTGTAGGGACTGTAATGGCTAGCACCAGATCAGAGCCAGTTACACAATTGAGTCCACTACAAAATTCTTATCAAGCCATCACAGCCATAGCCATAGCAACCTAAATTTTTGTAAACACAGAGACATTTTCTGATAATGGCAGAATTGTTTAGCTCTAACTGCCAAAATATAGACAAAAAAGTAAACTGTAGACAAAGATTAATTTCAGCAACAGAAATTCATCCATAACAAAGTTATAAACTGACAAGTATTTATTATAATGTCACTGTTTTCACCAAGTTTAATGTTAATTCCACGTAACAAATAAAAACTTAATTACTTTAAAATTCTCTTGATAATACTGGTAGAAAAGATTTTTACCCCTTTTTTACCAAAATAAGTTTTGTGTTGGTCTTGCATATGCAATATATTTTACCACAGTGTCTATCATTACATTTCAGAAAATGGTCCCTTCTGTTCTTCTAATCACCTGCACTCACTGCACACTCTCTTTCTGGTGTTGCATTTCTTCTTGCTGTGGTATTGTGAAGACCAAAAATTAGTCTAGCAACTAACGTAGTCATGTATATTACAGTGGGATAATCCACAAGGTCTAAGTTATTCTCTTTTTTAAGTATTTGAAAATCTTAACACTACAAGAAAAGAGTCTTCATGCAGAAAGTGAGACTGTGCTGCTTTTTTTTTCCCAAAGCCCACCAAGACCAGAGTTGCACCAATGGTACTGTTATGAAGGCTCTTGCACTAACCTCAGCTTATTTCTTGCATCTCCATGTAATCTTTCATCTCGTACGCAGTTGTTGTGTATGACAATTTTCCTTTTTGTAATCAACACTGGGACCCTGACCCATACTTAATGATTGCTGTGCTTTGTTTTACAGAGCACAAATAATGAGGGAAATAAAACTGAATGCTAGACACTGATTGGCCAAAAACTTTGGAAGTTATGGAGGAATAACTTTTTCAAGCAAAACATATAAATTATTCTTCTTTCAGAAGCTATTTTTGACATAATAGGGGAGATGCAAGAATTAATCCTTGGTATGTGCTTGTTTTATAGGTAAAAGTGAATTGACAACATTAAACTTATTGTTATCTGTCCTTGTCATACAAATCCACTTTTTCGCCTTGCACACAATGTGGTGGCCATACACATGCTTAGCTTTATATGCAGTCTGTATGACAACATTTAATTCAACATGTAGCACAGTTGGATAAGTGGCATTATTTTTGATCACAAAAATACTGAGACAATTCCTCAGGTATTGTAGGTAAGCCCAGTGTTTTCAGCAGAAGAATGTTGATAAAGAACCTGATACATGGTTTCCACTAAATGCTACATTCTTGTGTCATGTAAAAATGCCTGTTTCACAGTTAAGCAGTGTTTCATGCTACTGCCTGATTTTGAAGGAAGGATATATCAAGCTCATGGCACTTTTGTGAAATACCTGCATTAAACTATATGGTAGACAAAACCACTCAGATTACTAGTTTGTACAAGAGCTGAGAGGTCTTCTTGTCCTGGCTGGCACTCTCACAGTGTGAGCTCTCTTTCTGGGGAAAACTCCCTGCCAAAACACACTCATTGAGGTGGTAGGTGCAATTTAGCCACCCATAAAGTACTTGTAGAGGGAGTAGCAGAGGTCAAGCTTCCTGTGCCAGATCTCTCCCGTCGCTTAGCTAGATGGTCCCCCACAAATCAGATCTTAGGGGGATTGGTGATCTTTTCCCTTGCATTGAATATTCCTTAGGACAAAATCATGGTCCATGAAATGAATATTGCAAAGCTCAATTATCAGCAATGTTCTTGCCCCTAAAGCTGTGTTTAATTGCTATTTGGAATTTGAGCTGGTTGCTTTCACGTTTCATTTCAAGATATCCAGATGATACATGTAATCCCTTATTAATGCCCTGGGAAAGAATAATTCTTGGTTATGGTTTTCCTCATGTCTTTTTTACAGTTGACTGAAACGTAAATTAACTTCAATGCTTTGCTGGTACATCTTATATAGTTCAGGAATAAACCTTCCATGTGAAGAAAGGTACCTGTAAGACTTTGTTCTACAAAGAATGTGTGAGTTTAAAAATTAACAAATATTGCAGATACCAAGAGTGTGCTCCTCCTCAGTACAGTAGTCTGTTATTTTTTACAGAAAATCCTGAAAACTGAATAAAAAACATGCATGCCAAGAGCTCTGTTCCTTGGATTTTAGCTGCAGAGCGATGTGAGCTTGTTCACAATAACCCAGGAAGACTGCACAATTGCAGCCTCAGAGACAACAGATGGCAGCCTTAGCCCATGATGTTCCAAGTATTGCAGAAACATCAGCATCTCCTGTCTCTCACACAATAAGTCACAGCTATCTTTCAGCACTTTGTAGGTCAATTTACAAACACGTCAGAAAGGTTCATTTTGAGGGTCTTTTCCTTCTACAAGCCTGGCTTGGTTTACATCCACCCAGCTATCACTATGAATGGATAGCAAGGTGTGGGCTGATGGCATCAGGAAGTCAAAGCTTTCCTTGCATTTAGCTCAGGAGGACACTACACGGCTGTTGCACGGTAAATGTAGAATATTTGGCACGGTGGGCACAGCCTGGTGAGCAAACCCCACAAGTATAAGCACTGCAAACCTCCCTAGAGAGATTTCCCTGCATGATTCACAGAAGGAGAGAGAAGCCCTTCACTTTGAATTCCATGTCTTTTGCCTGGGCAGTATTTCTTTTGAGGAGGTCACACAGGAGGGTACGCCTGACTCCTTTCCCTCAAGCCAAAAACCTTACAAAGACTGACCAAAACGAATTTTGCTATGTGCTGTGGTAAATCTCTCTATTTTCTCTCAGCTAAAGGATGGGTCCTCAAGGCACCCATCACTGAACTGTGATTTTCTTTTCCTGTTCATCTGGAGAGAGGCTAGTGTTTTCTTCACTTCTAAGAAACAAATTCCTGAAGCAAATGTCTTCCTTCCCCTGCACTTTTACTAGGAATAACATTATTATGAATGCTTCACAGGATTGGTAAGGGGCTTAATTAGTTAATAAATCAAGTAAATCACTGTGAGCAGAAGCAGCTGTGAGTTTAATCTCCCACTTCTATCTGTTCTTCTGTCTTCTCTGAGTAGAGCTGTGGAGCTGCTGGTACAACTTCCTTGTGCTTTCTGTGTTTGTCCTGCAGTGGAATGCCAGAGCATTTTTGTCACATTGAAACACAACATGCCTCATTATCATAACTAAACTCTGAGGCATGATACAGGTTCCTGTGATTCTTGTCAAAAATGTCTCACTGTCCTCATGTATTGATGTATCTCGGACTAGAGTCTGTGTTGTCAAGAATTGCTGCTGGATGGAGAAAATGCTTCTAAATTGCTGAGAGATAATAGAATTCTACATACAGAATTACAACAGTCTTAGTTATGATTTACAAGAATTCCCTTTGAAATACAGGCAAAGGAATTCTGGTGATAGAATTGATGTAGAATAATACTATTTAAGTTACTGTTGACAAATACAGATATTCTAGGAGGATTATAAGAAGAAAAAAGCAATTATACAAGACAATTAATAGTAGCTGCCCTTGCTAGCCAAACCAGATGAAAGCAGCTTAAGAGAAGGGGAAAGAATAAAAAGTCATTCCCTGCATTTCAGGATTTGATTTAGTTTTCCTGTGGCACTGAAAATCAGCTTCACTTGTCAGGCAAAATTTGTGGTTTTGTTGTAACAATTAGTAAATTGCTTTTTGTAGACAAAACTTTAATAGGTCATTCATAAAATAAGCAGAAGTAAATATCTGACAAACTGGATTCTTCTCTGTTTTTCCAAACAGATAGTTTGATGTTTGCTGTACAGTAATCTCTTTACCTGTTGTCTAAATATTTTTCTTAATGTTTTCTGCAGAACATGTTATTTTGCTGATTTCTTTCTGTGAAAACCAGTATTTTTTCCATTAATTTGCCATGATTTCTGTTTTAGATACGAGGCAGCTGCCACTTGCATTTATGTGCTTATACATGATAGTTTGCAAGTACCTTAGGTTTCATTAAACTGCACATGTGAGAAGTAACTTATTCCAGAAATACCAGTGAGGGGTCAATACTTGGTTTGAATCCCAAGAAAAATCATTAATTAGCATGTATGTCTCTAGATGGTGATATTCACTGTGTCATACAGAAAATGCTGTATGTCACCCTGTTGTTCTTTTATTATTTATTTTATTAGGAATGTGTTTCTATACACTGCAGTTTTTTCAAACTGAATTTTAAACAAAAATCTTCTGCATGCCTTCATTCTACAGTTGGATGCTGTGACACAAAATGGAGCAATTTATTTCCATTGAGATACGCCTTTAACTTTTATTATAAAAACTTTGGTTTCATAAATTGTTCTACCTGTAACTAAGTCTTCTGGATAGCACTGCAAAACAGATACAAAAAGATAAGACCCACAAAACCATACCTAATCAAAGCCCCAGTATACAGAAAAAGGAAAGAAAGGCAACAAGGAGAAGCACAAACAGACAAGAGACAACAGAGAAAATGTAATCCCCAGACCATAAGAAATTTATATGTTCAGCTGTGTTGTTCCATGAAGTGCAGAATCTCCCTGCTCCCCCCAAATCATCTTTCTCTATTTTTATGTCATTTTGCATATTTTTATTTCCTAAGAAAGCAAAGAGAGAACAGGAAGTGGGTAAGGTATAGCATTATTTCTGGCAATGACAGGCAATACCGATATCTTGCAAGAAAGCTTTATGGCAAACTGCTATTTCTAATGACTGAGCCACTGCATAGTTTTCAATAATGAAAAAAACTAAGTCTAAACCCAACACTATTTAGTGAATAATTTACTACCAATTAAGAGCTAAATTAATTGACTCTCTGTGTGCCCTGAATTGTTCACCCAGCAGCTCTGTCAGTTCATCTGCACAGTTGTTATTAAGCTCTGATTAATTTCATATGCATAATTCTAAATCAGAGAGTTTGGTTAACCAAAATCCAGTAACATAGCTGCTTGGGATTTTTCAGAAAAACACTTTTGTCATGGAAAATACCAGCTGCTGAAATAAAATACCAGTTTTATGCAGAAAAATGTCATGCTGATAAAGAATTCATACGAAGGTCTTCTCAGGTTCAGGACAAAATTTTTATTCAACAAAGGTGATCAGAGAGAGAGAGGGGAAAAAAGGAAGAAGGGAAAATGGAGCCTGAACATTGTAGATTAGGGACTTTGCCCAAGAATCTTCCACATGTCAAAGCCACCAGTTGATTTACTACTCTGAGGTGACTACTGAATTTTAAACAGAAATTACTATTTTGATTGACTGTGTTTCTTCCGTCATTGAAATCTAATGATACACTGCCTGACCATAAACTTTAAATGATGAAATATAAATATCACAGGATCACAGAATCACAAAATATGCTGACTCAGAAGGGACCCACAAGGACCCTTGAGGCCAACTCCTGGCTCTGTGCAGGACCATTCCAAAGAATGCCACCATGTGCCTGAAAGCATGGTCCAAATGCTTTGGGCCAGTTTGGTGGTTAAGAATGTTACCAGAAAACAAATTGTCTATGCCTGGTGAGTTCACACAATGCACATTCTACCAAAAGCACTGGCCTATGGAACTGCACAATGCCCATTGAATAAGAAGGAGAACTGGAAATTCACCAGCCCCAGTGTCCTGACAACTCAACCAGGTCACCTGGAACACTGGGGTCTATTCCCACCAGGGACCACCAGAGAGACCTCCAGGACAGAAGAATGCATGCATAAGGGGAAGGGGAAATATGGTAATGATTTTGGGGAAATTATTATCATATGTATGTTTAGTCTGGGACAATCAATGAACATGTATGCAAAAACCACTGTATAAGCAGAAAAGTTCCTTTACTCCGTATGCACGGCTTTTGGGATGAGCTATTCCTCCCTCCTTCTGCATCTGGCAGAATAAAGAATGCTTGCTTCTTAATGCTACATTGGTGTTAAGGAGTTTTTTTATTTTACCCTATTTTTTGTAACAGGAAGGCATTTGTAGTGTTTATAACAACCAAAACACTTAAACTATGCCTGAAAGTGTTGTTAAAATCATCTTACCAATACCACACTGCTAATCAAAGAAAAAACAAAAAAGTTCATTATCACAAATAAAGACTTGATTGGTCCACTCATAACTAATAAGACATAGATAGATACATTTGTATATTTTTCAGGCATTTTAAAATATATAATGTTCTGCTTTTTCAGAACTAACAAGCTG
Source organism: Molothrus aeneus (assembly GCF_037042795.1). Taxonomy (NCBI): domain Eukaryota; kingdom Metazoa; phylum Chordata; class Aves; order Passeriformes; family Icteridae; genus Molothrus; species Molothrus aeneus. Next base: position 14,208,094 of record NC_089647.1, on the reverse strand, counting down.
CTATAGCTGATGAGCATCTCCCAAAGTTGTGTGTGTTTTATAACTACTGGACTTCTCTACACCCTAGTCTCACCAAAAAATATTCTGTATTATAAATTACACCTACCGTGAAATCTGGGATAATATACAAGCTAGATGACAGCATGGTCTGCTGCACTTTGTTTATGAGAATGCCCTTCTAGCAATCTCCTGTGTGTCAGCTTGGAAATGGAAATAACATTTCTGTTCTGTCCTTGAGACATAGATCAAACAATATTGTCAGAAGAGGGGTTTCTTTGTCAAACATTCCTTTGATCCCGCTGGAGACTGCACTGCTGAGCTTGTGTATCCTTCAGATCAGAGAATGTACCTCACTCTGCTTTGTTAAACTGCTCTGTTTATAGGTTTTGGTGGTGCAACCATGGCATTTACTAATAATCGTGTACAAGGATAATAAGCAGTCATTACTCCACTGTTCCAACAGATTTCATGCTCTTTTCTTCCTGTGCTTTTTCTGGGGATTATTCTTTTTTTGTTTTTCTCAAGGATCAAATCTAGTTATTGCATAATTTTCAGTGTCTGTCAGTGCCTGCAGGGAGGGGTCAGAGCAGGGACCAGGCTCTGCTCAGTGCTGCCCAGCAATGGGACAAGGGCAGAAACAGATGCAGGGGAAGTTCCACCTGATCATGAGGAATAACTTCTTTCCTGTGCAGTGATCACACAGCAGAAAAGATTGCACAGAGAGAGTGTGGAGTCTCCGTCACCGGAGATGTTCCAGAACCATCTGGATGCAATCCTATGCCATGTGCTCTGGGATGACCCTGCTTCAGCAGAGGGGTTGACCACATGACCCACTGTCCCTTCCAAACTGACCCATTCTGGGATTTTGTGATTCTGTGCTGAGAAATGTTTTTAGGAAGTACATAGTACTGTGTCTATCTATATATGAAAATACTGTGTGTATATTTATGTTTTTTTTCTGATAATTGTAGATGGTTGGTTTTGATGTGAGGTTGCCTGGACAGAACACAGGCTGTGCTGTGTCCTGGGGTCCTGATGATCCCAATTGGGAATCTAGGCAGAGGGTGTGCAACACTCCCAGGATTCTTGCTGACATGTTGCTGATAATTCTGCCAGCTGGTGGGACCAGGGGAAGAGCTATACAAAGAAAGAAGAAAGGAATTAGAGACCATTAGCTGTTTTGCCTTGACCTGAAAATAGGATGAAATATGAATATTCCATGAGCATGAGCCACAACATCTTGGTGACTTGGTGACCCATCTGGTGCTGACACCACCTTTGGGCTGATGCCACTGCCAGGTGCATAATGAACACTTGTCCTCCTCAAAATGCTGAATTTTTTTCCAGTAGCCTTATGGCTTCCAAACGTTGTGAATACATGTTACAAGTGTGAAGGAATGTGACTGCATTCCACCACTGTAACATGCATCTGAAATTACCTTTGAAATATCTGCCACTTTCACAAGTGTAGATTCCAAAGTAAGAAATTTTCAAGTCTGGAAATTAGCTGTGGTCTAATTACTGGAATCATAGCAATCCCTTCAATCACATCTGACTAATTCAAGCTGTCTGATGTTTTAATGAAAAAAAAAGAGTAAAGACAAACAGCATTTCTTTGTCTTGTAACAGTGACAAAACAAAAATCTGCTTAATTTGTAACTCAGACTATATTTTTTGTCTTGGATCAGAGCTGGGAATCAAAATTTGATTCAGCTGTAATGCAGATGTATCAGGTGAGTGGCCCCAAAGAAGGCTCTAAGTTTTCTCTGCCATGCAGGGATTTCTCTAGTGACCACATTTTCTGGCCCTGTAGCTCAGACTGGGCTGGAGGCTGTTCCTCACTGATGGATGGTTCAACAGCACTGGCTGATAGCATTGTACTCTGGTAGTAGTGCCTTTCTGTATTAGATGTAATGTGATATTTCTTTATGCTTTTTCCAGATAAAAAATGTATCTTGGGGATTATTTTTCTTCTCAAGGAAGGAGAAGGAATTCACTGGGGTCTCAGTTTACCCACTTTTTAAAAATTTCTGTCTAGATGGGATAGCTGTGAGGAGTGTGGGATATTGTCTGCCTTGTTTCTCAGACATAGAACACTTCTGTTTTCCTTAAGCAGTTCCTGTTCAGTTTGTTCCTGTTTTTATTGTGTAATTGTGCTAATGTGATCTTGTAAATTATTTCTTTTTAAGGAAAAAGTATAATTCAACTTACCAAATTTACTTTTTGATTTAACCTTCTTGTCACTTTTTTTTTGTCTAATGGTTCTGGCATTGGACTTAAGAAATTAAAGATAGTTTCAAACTGCTTCCAGAAACAAGATAATTTCATTTTTGCTCCTCAGTGATTGGGATGAGACATTACTTGCTGCAGTGTGGCTCACCAATTAATTATTTACTTTTTCACTTATCCTACTTCAAATTTGAAGAAAACTTTGTTAACTAGTCCTCCTGAAAGGGCCTGCAGATCTGAGCTAGTATATAACACACAGCTCTTCTCTGAAAATATTTGTAATTTTTTTGAAAAAAATTGCCTGGTAGAATGGATTATTTCCTTGAAACTGGGCATTTGCTCAGTCTTCCTAGCTATGGCTCCTGAGCACCTTGTATGAGCAACATCTTTCCTATATTGGGAGGAAAGTTATTCTTGGTGTCTAAGGCCAGTAACAGTGATTCTTTTGGAGATAGAGATTATTTTTTTGGAGTAGAGATTCTTTTGGAGGTCTACAGGGAAGCCCATTAGTCCTTGTCATGCTCTACCACCCTGGAAGGTGTATCCTTAACCACCTTTGCCACCAGAATGAACTGCCAAGGCATCTGAACTCCTCAACTTAAGCCCACCCAAGGCATTGCTGAGAAAGAGAACAGGCAGAAATCTGTGTCCTTTCTATGTGCCAGACAAGAATGAGTGGTACAACAGGCTTATGCCTACTGCCTAAATGGTGCCAGCACCACAGGTGTGAGCAGGCACACAGGGAATTGTGGATGGGCAGTGATGACAAAAGATTTCAGAGACTGGGATTTCCAGGAAAAAATATCAACTAACAGATGGGAATTGGGGAGGAAGAAAGAAAAGGAGGTTTTTAGAAGGGCAGGTGGTCTTTGGAGGGAAGAAATGTAAATTTTCATCCTAGGCTTTAGGAGACTCTCATCTCTCTTGAAAATTTGCAGTTCTCCCAAAATTTTCTCTCTGCTTTTCCAGCTGTAATAGCCCATACCCTCCTCCAGAGGAAACAGAATTATTAGCAATGTAAGTAGTCTTACTGTCTTGATCTCTTCCACCACCAAAACTGAGTTTTGCCTATATGGTTCACAAACCTTGAATTGACACGGAATATGACTTTCAAGAAATTATATGGTTTTGGTATTGCCATCAGCAGATCCAGTCTATTGAAAACTAATCTTTTAAGGTAATGTTTAAGCTTTAAACAATCAGATTTGCTGATTGTTTGGATTATTACTGAAGTCATAATATCTGTATTTGTGCATATTCATATTTGTACAAACAGAGAGCTCTATATCCCATATTCCCTGATGTAATGCTTTGTAGGTAATTGGAAAACTTCTCATTGAGTTTCTGCAAACACAGTCAGCATCCATGGAGCTTTCACATCAAGTAACAAACTGGATAACATATATTTTATAACTGTAAATATATTTTTTCTTATGCATTTGTTGAAATATGGAAGCATGAATAAGGCAATCTGGAAATAGAATTATCTACAGAAGGTGATGTGTTAGTCTTTCATCTTAAGCTGAGTTTTGTGGCACTGGTTGTCCTCACTCTTATTAATAACCTTATAACAAAAAGGTTTTCAAATCCAACTGAGGCATCTGTTATTTGTTTTTCTGAGTCTAAATATCAAAACTATTATTTGAAATTGCTAGTAAAAAATTTATGTTTTGCAATACTTTTTAACCATAGTAATTGTTTGTACAAGTCTATTCTCACATTATAAGAAAAATTCTATTTTTTGTGTAGTAGTGAAAAAATACTTTAGAATGACTTGAAACTGGAAAATGTGTCATATCTCCTTCAGCAATTATTCAAATAATTTCAGGTAGTCTTCAGTTACTAAGATAGGATTTCTCATTTGTAAAATGAAATGTTTTTCATATGTAAAAACTGCACATAATCCAGTTAGCAACCAGATTTCTTTCTTAAACACTGGGGCACTTAGTCTACTTGATTCTGCATTAGCCTCTTCAGAAATAAATTTACTACATGAAACCAATTGTTTTAAAGGTTTAGCCACTGAAATTTTGATGCCCCTTGCTTTAACTGCTTATTTAGTTTATCTTAAGCATTCTTATCATGCTCACATATGGGCTTCTCAAGCAGGAAATGTGACAGGAATCAGCTGTCTTTGAGTAGTGGATACTGGACATTAAAATTCAAGCACTAGAATGTATTTAACCAGCTGTCTTATAACCTTAGTCAGTACAGATCTTACTGTGACTTCCTAAATTAGAAATACATTAATAATGGTACTATAAAAATAAAACATAATCAAAACATTCAACCTATTGAGATGACTTTCTGTTCTTAAATACAGGTGACTTATTGTTTGTTATAGGACTAAGTGGAGAGAATTTGGCTGAATCTGGATTTGGCATCTTGATTACCATGAGCAGTTGTGCAGTCAGCTGCTTTTTGCCACCTATTGGTCTCCTCACTGTTCTGTACAGTAGTATTATGTAATTGTTTTCTCACAGTGAAATTGCTTCTGTCCCTCTAAGATGTTTACTAACTTGGGCAGCCTATATTACTTGTTGGTCTAGGGTTATGTATATATTGATGCCATTAGATTTCATTCATAGGACTGAAAGGAAGAGGGAAGCAAGACTGACCAAAGAATGCAGCTTTTACTCAACTGTGTATTTTCTCTGATTGTAAAGAAAGCTTTGTAGCCTTCATGTCTTCATAAATGTCTCTTGGGGATGACTGCTTTGTTGGGTATGCTATGAGCTGGTTGTTGGAAAGACCTTCCATTGTATTTAATTCCTGTGTGTTTCTACAGTGACAAGAACATGGAGATGGAGGTCTTTCTTATGGGTTCAGACATTACTGATGTAATAGAAACATTTAGTAGCAATTTATTAACCTTATAATTATTATATTATATATTAATATAATATATTAATTATGTATTAATATATTTATGAAACTGTTCCCAGGTTTGAATATTGAAAACTGTTGGCCACCCATCCACAGGCGAGATGGAATATACTGATTTGCTAAATATAAATTATACACTTGTCTACATTTTTTGGGGCTTGAACCTTGAAGCAGCTTTTGTGAATTTTTTTCTGCAAATAAGTAAAATTACCAGTGTTTTCTGCTGTGCTGTACTGTCTAGAAGGATGTGGTCAATCTGTTGTTGGTGTTGTTCTTTTGAGCAATACTCAGTCAATTTTCTTTTTTTTCATAACTAGCTTCAACCTCTTAAAAATGTTACTGAGATTGGGATATACGCATGCACACTACTGAATGACTAATTCCTACCTATTGCAACTTTTTGACACTTAAAACTCTGGCTTATATCTGTAGATAGTTAAGACTCTTCTAATAGTAAAGTGCTTGAATTCTTACATTCTTTTATTGTAATTTATGATGCTTTCTGACAGCTACTCTAAGCTGATAATGCACTTTAAGGCAGTTTTTCTGATTATAATTTTTCTATAACAATAGACAGGAATTTTTTTTTTAAATGCTGTTATTTATATAAGAATTTAAAATACTCAGGAAGCTCTGATTTAACTCTCTCCTAATTTCTTGGCTGGAGGTAAATGCTGCTTCTTGTTAAACATGGCCTTATCTCTGCCTTGTCCTGTTCAGTCTGCTTTATTTTGAAACAGGGGAGTACTTCAAAGGAAGCTAGAAAACACAGGTTCAATTTGTTCTTTGAATTTTTCTCACACATCATTTGCTTAAGTTTTTCAGAACAGAATCAAGATTAGTTGTTGTGTCTTCCCCTTCTGAAGAAGACACTGTGTCTTGTACTGAAAAGACCAAGTGAATGATTTTCCTATGCTTGAATTCCTATGCTTGAATTTCTGATTCTTTTCCTTACTCTGCTGTGGAATTACACAGTTTCTGTTAGGACTTTTTACTTTTACTTCCTTCTCAGATGAGGAATTTTGTCTCTCCAGTGTTTTTTAACAGCATATTGCTCCAAAATTCCATATTAATGTCATAAAAATGAAAGTTCTCAACATTCCCCACCCCCACCCCAGACATATTAAAATACTGAAACTGCCAGTTTTCCCAAGAGGGCTCCATCCACAGATTTTTTTGGCAAAGCTAACTGGAATTTGTTTAACTGATCCAAGCTCAATTCCACTTACATTGCTAATAATTCTGTTTATAATGTGCCTGACTCTTAATTAGAGTAACCTTTAATAAATCATAAACTAGGATTTTAATAACATCTTCAAGACTCCAAGACTCGGAAAACCAGTTTGGAATCTAACCACTTCAGAAAATATGTATATTACAAGAAGAAAGGTTTTTTTACATGTGTTTGTTGGTTTGGGTTTTTTTTTTAAACCCTCTATGAAGGATAATGTCTCATTTCTATCTCTGTTTTCAATATATTACCGATATAGTCTCAAATGACAATTTGACACTACACTTCCACACTGTAGATGGATTTATCTCTATGCCTAACAAGTTATATTATTCTTTGTTTTGTTTCCTCATCTGTAAAGTGACTGTTACTACCTTGTCCTTAGAAGAGTATTGTGAATATAAATTCATGAGCACTAAGGAATATTAATGAACAAGGGGATGAAGAATTTACAAATGGAGAGTGTGAAGCATGTGGATGACAGGAAAAGCTTCAGAAGTGATGAAATTAGTACTTGGTGTATAATAGCATCTTTCTACAGAATGACCAGAACATATTTTCCAGTCAGAAAGATAAGCAGAGCATGCAACTGTTCATATAAACTTATGATAATTTTGATTCTTTGTTTCATGGTGAGGGCATATCAGACAATTTTATCCCACATGTAAGACAACTTTTAAGTGTTAAGTGTCTATAACATTAAAGCATTAATGGGATTTGACTTGATGCATAACAGGAAGGTCATACAAGCTCAGCCATCCTCTTCTACGACAGTTGTTATTAAAAAGATCACAGAATTTATAGTAGAGTATTTTTTAGATTTTCCAGTTACCAGAGCAGAACAAACCATTTTCTGTGTGTTATAAATGAAAACTATTTATTTCCTTCCTTTTATCTAAACCATATTTCACAGCTCATGAGACACAAATGGGGAGATGCTTTTGACAAAATATTCTTGGATTTGCTCTATGTAAAAATAAACAAAATACGAAAATAACTTGTAAAAGAAGGGGAGGCTACAAAAAACATGTAACAGAAATAAAAAATTAACAATTTTTCTTTCGCAGTTAGCAAGAATTATATAGAAGGAAGACTAACTGGCAAAAAATCAGTATGTTATATTTAATGCAATAAAAATGAATTACAGGAGATCAGAGTCAACTTTTAAAATGCAGTCCTTATTTCTCTCCTATATTTTTGATATATATTTGTTGGTAAAATATTACTTAATTTAAAGATAAATCTGTGATAGATATGAAGAAAGTGCTAAGTATAGACTAGAAAGTGAGAAGATCTGGGTGAAATATATAAGTCTAGAAAACAGGAGCATTTTAGAAGCTGCATGGTTTTGCAAGACAGGAGGAGATCAAAGGTTTCTAATGAGTAGAACAAAGAAAAGTTGCCAGTAATGTAAAAAAAATAGAGAACAGTATATGATAGGGAGGTAGAAGTTCTTGAAGGTCCTGACCACTTTGGTAACCAGAAAAAAAGGTAAAATTTCCCAGACTATATCCCACTATCCAACATAATCTAAATTACTAGCTTTTACCACCTTCAGTACAACTGGAGCTGCTCCTTGGTGTGCCAGAGACTCCATTTGTATCTGGAGGTCTGTAAATACCACAGTTTCACTTTCCCCAGTATTTCCTCACATTCTGTTCCAAATGCAGACATGTCGTTCTCATTTTCTAAATACAGATGCCCAACTGCTCCTCACAAAAGCTGATTAACATGATTGGCCTACAAGGCAAAGTTCAGGTGCTCATTTTTGTACATTGAAGTGAAGACATTGAGTGAAAAAAGAACCCCACAGGTCAATTGAGCAGAATTTGTATCCCCTCATATTGACTGGAGAAGGAATTACAGCAACAAAAGTGCTGGTAAGAGTTAATTTTATTCATGTGCCAGAGGGCTGAGTCTCTGAAACGTGTTGTAATGGATGTTTTCTTATTCCTCCTGAGTTCAGCTGCATTTCAATGCAGACAGAATTTCTTTCAGGTGGTTGGGTGCAAAGAATTTAAACAAATTCAGAGGCCTAGGGAGAGGGAGAGCATAGCTGTTAAACATACTGCTTAGAGTCATGAGAGCTGACTTGTATGCCTAACTCCTAATTTATTTTCTATACATGACTTTCCTTGGCCTCTGCTATCCTTCAATGCAAAAATTGAGAAGTGCTTTGAACTCCTTGGCTTGACAAATACCTTTGTCATCAACAACCTGTGTCTGAGTTCCTTCATTATTACATGTGCCCTTCTAAGCATGAACAATAATTTAATACTTGTAGAAATTCATGTGTCCATAGATGTATTTTGAAACATGATGATAAACAAAATTTGGGCCTGATTTTTAAGTCTAAGAATAGCCATATAAAAATCTACAGATAATGTTTAATAGGTGGAATTCTCTGATTTGCTTTTCTACAATTGACTCATTTGGGTACATGTAAGTTAGTAATAATTATTCAGATATGAGGCTTTAAATAGATTCCATCGACCAACTGTACTAATACTTTAGATATTTACAATTTCAATGTTCTCCAATGGTTCATAATCACAGCTGATTGTTGCAAACAAAAAGCGCTTTTCCTCAGACTGCCTCCATTAATTCAATGCAGTTTTCAATAGTAAAAACAAATAGAAACTAGATTTTTGAGATGGCAGGTTTTTGGGCGCTATCAATGCTCAAAAGGAAGAGGGAAAAATTCAGTAATCTCAAAGCAAAACAGAAAAGAAGCAGAAGCTTCCAGTTGCCTGGAAGCTGTGTAAGATGAGTCCCTTGACTATCTAAATAGAGTAAAAGACAAGTAATCCATACTTCTCCATGACTTCATTGCAATTGTCTGCTTTCTAATACCTGATTAAAGAGGGAAACAACATTGTTTACCATTCTTATTTGCTCTTGATTTTTTCTCTAAATCTGTTGGCTGAAAGGCTATGCTGATAAACCTGCTAATCTTATTACAATTCCTAATAGATCAGTCTCCATATTAAAAAACCTTATTAATATGAAATGCTAAATATAGTTACCAAAACAGAGGAGGTTGTATTGTCAATGATGGATGTCCTTTCACTTCCATATTTAACTTTGGGTCCACCTGGAGAGGGTGAGAAGTCCCTCAGTCTGCATTTAGCTCTGGTTCGTTTTTGAAACTCCTGCTCTTTGCAGCTGGACTGATCTCTTGGAATCATTTGGGCTCAACATTTCTTGCAAATTAATCCCTTATGGTGCAATGTAATGACAACTTCATCTGTAGAACTCATCCTGGGGCAGTTTATTGCACCTCTATTTTCTTTGATCTTATATACATAAAGAAATTTTACAAGTTATGTTTACAAAGTGATGGAAGTACAGCTTTCTTGCAAGACACTCCAATTTATCCATGAAAATAGTTTTACTCAGTTTAATTGAAACACCTTTTCCTGTAACATAAATGAACTGATAAATGCATTTCTGAAATAATCTGTACAAGTGATGCAGAGCCAAAATGTTAGAAGTGTCAGTTAAGTGTTTCAGTTCACAATCCCATTTTGGGATTCCCCTACTGTACATAAAGCTTGTGCTATCTTTATGAATAAATATTAGAAATAATATTCAAACATAGAGTTCTAATTTTGTATGATATTTTGCTATTTCTATATTCTGTAACATAAAATATGTTTACAGTCTACAGCTTAAAATAGCAAGTCTTTAGCTTATGATTTAACCTGTCAAATATGGTGTCAAAAATATTTTCCCTCTTCATGTTCAATACAGGTAATACTTTTGAAGTACAGGTAATATTTTTGAAGAAAGTATATATGTAGCTACATCATAAGCAGCACCATTAGGGTTATTAAGGACCTTGTCTCTCCATTAATAATGATTTCAAATTTACCAGGATGACCAAGACCTTGCTTAGTCCCTTAAGTCTTCATGGCTCCAGAGAAAGCCATAAATCTTTTTTCTTTGCAGTGCAGCTTTAGGTTTAGTTTGATGAAAAATTCTGTTGCTATCCAGTCTGACAAAAGCCAAAACACACAGTGTTCTCAAGAGGGCAGTTACTTGAGTAAACAAATAGTTCGAAAATGTGGATCACATCCTAGAACCAGGTATGTTAATGAGTTCCACAAAGGGAAAGTATTTGTAAGAAATTTAACAATCATGTAACTGTTCTATATTTCTGGGTCAAAGTTACAAAAATACACAAAGGGTACTTGAACAAAGCCATTACTTAAAATAAATGATGAGGCACTGTAACAGGTTTCCTAGAGAAGTTATAGATGCTCCATCCTTGGAAGTGTTCAAAGCAAGGCTGGATGGAGCTCTGGGCAGCATGGTCTAGTGGATGGCCATGGGCAGGGGGGGTGGGAACCAGACCTTTAAAGTCCCTTTCAATCTGAACCATTCAATGATTCTATGATTCTTTGACATAAAATAGATAATTAAGAAGTCCTCTGTAAGCCAGGGAAAACCCCCTTTATAAAACAATTTCATATTCAAATGGTTTTTCTCTCTTGCTGAGATTTTTAATAACAGAAACTCAGAAGTTCAGTACTGGATGCCTCAGCATATGGGGTTTTGATTTTCACATTCAAGCAATTCTTGTGAGGAACCTTATGCATCTGGATAGACTTACTATCTCAAATAAATATGATAATTTTATGTAAAGGCTTATGGAAGAGATTATCAGCTGATGCACATACACTGTTTTCCTCTGAGTTTTTAATGCCTACTAGGAGATAAGAAGGCAATACTATAAGAAAAGAAAATGTTAAATTTCATTGTTTTTGAATGATGTAGTATATTGAAAACTAGATTTTTTTTTTCCTAATGATACTTGACTATTGAGAACTTCAGTTGTATTTTCTGTCTGTTATCTCTGTATGCTTCTGCCTATTGTTGTTTTAAAAAAAATATTCCTGTGCTGGTACTGCATGGGTGTTAGGAGCCAATTTAATCTTGATTTCTGTCTCACAAGCTCTGGGGCTCTTTGGCTTCAGCTTTTTGAGTCTTGGCTTTTTGGGGCTTTTTTGAGTCAGGGCTTTTTGGGTCTGGGGGTCTTTTTGTGTCTAATGTTTTTGCTTTGGCTCTTGCCTTCTGAGGTTGGCTTCTTGCCCTGGCCCTAGCTTCTTTCTTGTCCTTTTTGCCCTGGCTATAACTTGCTTTTTGGTTCTTCTGCCTTCGCTGGCCCTTGCTTGTCTTCACTCACTCCACACTCCCCCTCTGGCTGGGCACTTGGCAGGACACTGTCTGATCTCCGTGTGTAGCCTATGTCCTGCTCTACCCCCTTGCCCGTCCCAGCCACTACCTGTCCTGCCTCCCTGTGCTCCTGCCCGAGGCCTGCCTGCCTCATCCCTGCATTCCTGCCGGAGCCACCTGCCTCTCCCATCCAGCCCATAGTCGCAATCCCCGCCGTGACTCTGTCCAAGGTTCTGAACCTCCTGCCTGAGCACCCACTCACTCACCTGCCTCTCCAATCCAGCCCCTTAACAAAAACTGAACATGCATATGAAAAAGACCAGGATCAGGCCCCCCTTGTAACAATTAAAGAGGTGCCTTTTACAGCTATGGAGCTTGCTAAACTGAAAAGCGAATTCAGTCGCCACCCCCCCCCAAAACCAAAATTGAATATGGTTGGTGTGTTTCTTTAAGTGGCGGAGACCAAATCTTGCTCAGTGAGAATGAAGCAGAGAGTTACTGGGGTCCTGGTGTTTTCCTCACCAGTGGAGACTGCTGAACACTTGTGGTCTTAGACCCAGAGGGCAAACTGTGAACTAGTCCCCTTCCAAGAATCCCCCATCTCAGTAGATGCTGAGAGAATGACTCTAATTAATGGGCTTCCCAACTCTCTAAAATACCAGTCAGTATTCAACTGCAGGGAAAGATACAGACTTTAGCACCCTCAGAAAAGATTTCTGCTGCTCAGGGAGGTACTACCTCTTCCCTTGCAGGGAATGCCCCGACCCAGGGAGACAAGGTCTGGACCTGGAGAGATGTCACCCAAGAATTATTTAATTTTGGGCAAAAATATGATCCCTTAAAAGTAGCTGTGAGCAGATGAGAGACTCGTGGGGTGAGGCATACCCATCTCAGCCCAAGACTATCATCCAGAATTCCCCCACCCCCTGCCAAACCATTCAGGGTGGATGGGATTGCCTGCCCACAAGACAGGCAAATCTGGATGCAGAGTGGGTGGAAGGGAATCCTGAAACGGGAGATGGACGGTCTCTCCACAGACCTATTGGAAAAGGCATCAGAGACATTTTTCTAACAGCAGCTGCCAGACTTAAGAAACAATTACTAAAATGTTTAGTTGACACTGGGGCTCAGATATCAGCCCTGATGAAGCAGGATGCTGCCACTCGTGGAGTTGTCCCATCTGAACGGTCCTTGCTTGTAGTAAAGGCATTGGGGGTATCACAGTCAGCAGAGACTGCTGCAGTCAGTCTGATACTACCTGGTGAGGAAACAAGAGTCACAGTTATCATGGCAGTGGGGAAGTTTCCTCTAAGCTTACTGGGACTGGATGTTTTGAAAGGCAGAATGTGGTTCGACAACTTGGGGCTACAGTGGTCATTTCGATCCACTAACCACCAAATCTCAGTGTTACAGGTGGCCCCAAATCTTGCCTCTTCAAAACTCACAAATGTTAAACCATATCCATTGCCTTTGGGAGCCCAAGAGGGATTTACCCCAGTCCTTAGAAGCACCTACTCAGGGTTGTCTTGTCGCCAGGGAAAATTGCAGGACATGCATTTCAGCCTGTGAAGTATGTCGAGTCTGGCTTGGAAGACACCCCCTAGAGGACTGGGCAAGAGCAACCTTTTTCAGTGCTGCAGAATTCCATCTGAGAACAAATAAATCTATGAATGCCAATTTTCTCCCAAGTCAGAGAAAAGAAAAAGTGAAGGCACATGGAGAAAACCACAGGGTGACACCAAGGTCAGAGAAGAAGGAGGGACTGAAGCCCAGAGGAAAGAAGGAGAGAAGATGCTGTGGTTTTAGAACTGAAAACCTTTTTCAAGCCAAGGTAAGAATATAATGCACCAGCCTATTTCCCTGTAATTCATACAGCGCATGGAGGGATACAGTGTTCATCTGCAGCTCAGAAGAGAACGAGAGAATATAGATGTTGAAAGAAGTTGTGATCTGACTTGAACAGAGAGAGAGAACCTTTGCTTTCAGAAATAGAAGACAACATTTGCCTTCAGAGGTAGAAGAAAACTTTTGCTTCTACACTTCAACAGCTCATCCTTAAAAAATTGCACCCCATAAGACAGTGATCCACAGGGGTAGTTGTGGGAAGACTGCCAAAGCATGGGAGGGACATTGCAATTGTGGATTTCCAGGCAGGCTGCTATTTGTGAAAATTAAAACAATGAGAAACTGTTTCCTGTGGCATGGCAGGAGAGACTCCTATACCTAAGTGAACTGAAGAAGGATTTAATTTTTGGAAGTGGTAAAACTGACTCAAAATTCCACGTTTTGTCTCTTTACATTGTTGATAGGAAGGAGAGAGATGCTAGGGGGAGGAAAGGTGTTCTAGAGGTTTATTTTAGTTATTATCATTCTCCTTTTAGTTCTGTTGTTGAAAGTTTCTTTACACATTTTTAAGCTTTGAGACATTTTTACCCTTAAGGCATTTTCTTCTAATCCTTATCTCAACCCTATGAGCTTTAGTTTAACTGTTTTTTTTCCCCTCCTCTGCTCCACGTAAATCAGAGGAAGATGAATAGATGATTTTTGTGAGTGCACTGGCGTTTGGCCAGCGGTCAAACTGCTACGCCTGTTTTTTTTCCTTTTTGTCCTGGCTCCTGCCTTTTGGCTCTCCTGCCCTCGCTGGCACTTGCTTGCCCTCTCTCACTCCTTGCTCACCCTCTTGCTTGGGTGCTTGGTGGCACTCTGGCTGAAGTCCAAGCCATTTTCTTTCCTTCTTTTCTGTCCTGTCTAGTCCTCTTTAGTAGGGCAACACCTTTTTTCTTGGTTTTTTCTTTTTTTTTCATTCCCAATAAATGGTTCTCAGATATGACGTTGTCTCATTTGACTTAATTTCATCCTAGACCATCTATTTTTAAAAGATACTCACAGTTCCCCACAGTGGAGCACAACAATGGGGTTTGTTTTCTTATTATGGTCCTCTCTCCTTGGAGTTTATACAGACAGGAAGAAACTTATGTTGACTAATTATTCACAGGCATCACATTTAAATTGACTCTCATTTTATGATCATTTGCTTAATGTTGCTGATGAGTGTAGTGGTGTAGTCTCACTCAAAAAAAAATAACCAGTAAAATGTTTTCTTGGGGTACAGTAAAAATTTGGCAGAGTTCAGTAATTTTTATGGAATTTAACTAAGTTTAACAGTGATTTACAATGGTTCAATAAGTTTGATGTCAAGGCTCACCTTATTAATTAATGCATGGCAGAAATGTACAAGGAAAAACTGTGTTTAGGGTGATTGATGAAGAGATTTTAAATGCAAAAGATAAGGAAAATCCTCTCATTGAGCAATGAGGTACAGAAGGGACTCCCCTTATTTCCTAAACTTCTTGTGGATCCTAGGTGCAGCCTGGTTCTCTCTTAGTCTCAGACAATAGTTTATGTCTAAAGGAATTATCTATACAAAGTTTTTAATTATTAATATTGAGCAGCTACATGAATTAGTGATATTTCATTAGTGTTAATTAGCATGTTATCAATTACTTACTGAAGATTTGTCATGAATAAAGGATCTCTCTACTTTGGGCGAGGAAAGATTTCATTGTCTCAGATAAGTGCTCTCAGACCTTGACAGGAGTCTCTGCTCCAGGGGGGAGGTGCTTGGCGAACAGTCCAGCTTCAATTCAGGGAGATTTTAAACTGGGCCCATCCTGATCAGAACATTTATAGAGTGAAGCAGTTGGTTGCCAGTCAATAGCATAGACAAGATAGATTTCTTTGTTTTAACTCTGGTGTCCTGTTCTGTACTTTGTTCCACTTTGATCTAGCCTTTCTAAATATTTTTCTGAGGCACTTTCAGTACCATTTACATGAGTCAGGAGCTTTTCTGCTCATAGGGTCATCATGGGACATGAGACCTGCTGCTCCTTAGTCAGATTCAACCAAACTACAGCCTGGGATCAAGTGTACCCATCACATTTACCTATCATTAATTACCTGTTCAAATCTTTTGTTGATTTTTTTTTTTTTAGTTTGATCATCACACTTTCAATTTGAATCAGTTACTTAATCAGCTTTTAAGACATTCATTAGTCTAGTTTCCAAATGACTAAAAGCATTTGACATGTGGTATCTGATGACCGTGTTTCATTCCCATCATGTTTTATTGCAGTCTGAAATGACTGCATATTGCAGCTATTGCTTGCAACAAAAATGTGATCAGTTGTAGCACTTGCATTTAAAGTCCTGTCTAACATGTCAAACATGTAAAATTTTACATGTCTAATGTATAATTTCATTACTAACATAATATAGTGCGGTGAAAAGGGCAAGGATTTTGTATTGGGAAGGATTTAATTCATTCAAATCACTGATTTGGTGTTTAGATCAAACTAAACTGTTTGGTTCATGCAATCAAGTGATATACAAACATTGTTGGAAGTTAAGATTGTTTTTTTCCCTCTTGTTTCTTTCTCTCCTGGAATTTTGTTCCATTTGTTGCGAGTAAGCAATAACTATGGATACTTAAATAAACCAAAGATGTAGCTAGGTGTCACAACATTCCATTGAAATGGCCTTGGCTAGGGGTGGGTGATAATGCAGGTGAAAATGCCAGAAAAAAAGGGTGAGAGGGGCTACCCCGGAGGTTTGGCTGGGGTTTTGGTCAGTCTGGTTTCCATCTTCAGGGGGGAAGGAGCTGTTTGCTGTGTTTTCCCTGCCACCTGACTGCTCGGAGCTCAGAACCAGCACGGGTGGTACCGAAACATCTTCTCCTCATAGATAAAATTTTCATAGGAAAGTTGCATGTGGTAAGCTCAAGTATCAAACATAGATCAATACATTCTTATCCGTTCTACAGGCCCCTTCTGAAAAGCTATTCATGATGCCTGTAAATACCAAGTCGCTGAAAATAAATTACAGCTCTGCTATCTCACCAAAATAAAACACAGAACAAAGAGGCTCTTAAATGCAAAAGTAAAAGTGAAATTTAGATTGATATGTGAGTTGTTTACAGCGTATTTTTGTCTTAAAGATCTTACAGAAGTGTAAAATCAGAGAAAAGAAATCCATTTTGTTTCAAGGACTTACATGAAATTGTTTAAGTATCACACATTCACAGGCATACAGATTTTCTGTTCATGGTGCCAAAGAATTTAATTTATTTTTACTTGAGGTCAAAGACATTATTTGTCACTTACTCTCAGAAAGCCACTATGAAAGATTACTGCTAATGCAGAATGCTGAGAAATAAATTTGTATTTCACAATTCTACTTTATGTACCTGAATCTTGAGTAATTTTTCAATATCACTATAATCAGAAAGATGTCTGTCTCAATTTCTAATCAGCTCAAGAAATTATGGATTCAAGCATAAAATTTTAAATATAGATTCATATCCTTCATGCATCCTCCTAAATGTAGCAGAAGCTACAAAGGAGCTTCCAGACCTGGATTAAAATTCCATCCTGCACGAGAGAATTAAAATCCTTAAAAAAAATCACTTGGTCTGTTTTAGAGGAGGGAAATTTCTTCCTGAATTAAGATTGGGATGTCAGTTTTGTCCTTAGGCACATAAAGATTGAGGGAGAGAAGAGTGTGTGGGGGTGCACTGTATACCAAAATCTGTTATGGTAGAGCAGTCCAAAAAGAGGTATTTGTCTTTTCTCTCCCTGGACATTTGCTGTTGCAAAAGAAGGAAGTGAGTAAAGAAATCCAAAACTAAACCCCTCACTAATCTCAATTATGTTTTGTTTTTCAAGTTGTAAAATAATGTAAAATATCTTTATAATATATAAAAAATTCTAGCATTTTTATAAATTTCTATGTTTGAGAAAGTAAGGGCTTGTTTGTCCTTTTCAAGTTCTCAAGTTTTCAAGTTCCCAGAAGTTGACAGGGGATAGCATTAGGATAAGCTCTTCTTCATGTGGAAGCCTGAAAGAACACAAGTTAATCACTATAAAAAATATTCACAACTTCCTGGTAAATTGTGGATGTGCATTATGGATTGAGAATTGCCCTTTGGCATTTCCAGGAGTTCTGTCCTTTAAATCTTGAATGCTTCAGGTGAGATTGCTCCTTTAATTGTTTAATATGTTCTCGTCTTTCACAGTAAGATTATAAAAATTTTGTAGGGCTTTGTAATTTAAGATGTTCTTAAATATTCTCTTTTGAAGAAAAATAAGCCTTAAATTTGCAATACTGGCTGTGTGAAGATTGAGTTCCATCTTACCCATTTCAAATCTCTCTGATAAAGTTTTGGCATTTTTCTGTGTTATTTTGAAAAACACACAAACCTGTGAAAAAATTCCCCAAAGTTATCTGAAGATGATGAAATATATAGCAATATCAATAGGATTATTGGAAAAGAATTTCATATCATATGCTGATTTCCCCTCTCTCCCCCTCCAACATGGAGGAAATAAAATTAATCTTGGAAAAAGTTTTTGTCGGAAAATTTTAATGCTAAGATAGAATTTTATATTATTACACAGGGAAGAAAACAAAAGGGCATATAAATGAAACTATGCAACAATTATTCCAAAATGAATGATTAAAATAATAAAATTTGTTAACATGCTAGGAACTGCATCAGAGAGAAAGCCCACTTATTTTTGTATGCTATATCAATTTTCTTCACAACTACCAGGCCTATCAAACTCAATCTCTCAGAAAGCAACAGGAAATATGATCTAATTTCTTCCTGGAATAAAAAACCCCACTAATTGTCATGTTCTGATTATGTAAGCTGTATTTTGTTCTTTGTTTCTTTTACTTTTGCCAGCAAGGATACACAAATAAATTCCAAACTTTCTGGAAACATACAGTTTCAGGTATGGTTTGCAGTGATGTACCATGGTTCCTTACCTCCTAGGTTCCTATCTTCATTAAAATTGTATTCAATAATAAAAGCTATTTTTTAGTAAATTCTTGAAAACGTCCCCAGATTATAGACTGAATCTTGTCAGGGATTTTTTTTCATAGTAAAATATAAAATACCTTTATAAAGACACTGTTTCACTCGTTATTTCATGTCCCTAAGGAAGACAGGCAAGGTTGGGTAGATCACTTATATTTCAAATAATCAGTTGATTTCAGATAACTATAGGATTAACTTTCTTTTTTTAATGGATACATAGATTTTCATTTTGCTTCCATTTTGGATAACAAAGGCAATCAAATCAACCCTTCTATTTCAGACCTCCTAAAAGTTCGGCAAATGTATATGCTTAGCAAAGAAGCGGTGTGAAATCCTTTACATTGTAATAATTCTCTTTTCATTATGCTTTAACACTAGCTGTTATTCCCTATATTGTCACTTACTCGCAGAAGCATAAAAATACTGCATAACATAATAGCAAGTTTATCTTAAATACATTTAAACAGATGAAATGTATAATGAAATTGAAGGCAATTTTTTAATGTTATTGCCCTATAACTGAGGAGAAAAAAACCTAAACTAATATTCAATTATACCTAGGGCTTTCAGGATATGTTTCTACTTTTATTACATTATTTAGTTGTCAATTGGATAGTGCTAGGCAGAAAATTCATAGAATGGGAACCCTTTCAAAGCCAAATCAGGACTACGGCTTTTGCGGAATTACTGATGGCAATGACAGTGCCAGAAAGAGTAGAATATAGAAAAAGTAAAAAGAGTTGTTCCCTGTGTTTTTGTCCTGCTTGGTTAATGAGTTACCAACTTTGAATAAAGAAGCATAGAGCTTTGACCATGACTATTGCACAAAAAACAAATGGAAAGGGCCATAGCTTTGCTTATGCTTTGTTTCCTTACTGTAAGCTGAGAGGAATAAAGATTTCTTAACATTTCCACTCACAGACAACATGTAAAACAGCTTTTGTTGAAATGTTGTGCCTAATCTCACAAATTGCCCATATAAGCCTATTAGCACTGAAAAAAACATGTTGGTTCTATATTTTACAGACATTATTTTAGGGATGTGTAGCTACTCAAAGGCCTTGCAGAACCTGAAGTTCCTCTATTCTCTTTGTATTCTGCTTTTTTTATAGGTAAGTTGAATAACATGTTCAGGCAAGAAATAAATACAGGAAAGTTTATTTTCTCTGAAGTCAGCCATCAGAATTAAGGCAAATCCATTTTCATTTCATATAAAAATACTTTTTCCTTCACTCGTAGGTCACATTTTTTATGAAAAATGAATAGCTTTAAGAATGGAATTATGCATTTGAAAATAGGAGTGTAATTTGAGGTTAGTTATGTTCTATTTCCTTCTTATGCAAAAGGCAGAAAGCATGATTTTGTTATTCTTAAGGAAAATGGATGACCAAGAAAGATTTTGTGTTTAGAGACATTTCCTGCTTAGAGACCAAAATTGTTCCTTGTGGGGCTATATTACTCAAAAGAAATGGAACCAAATATACAAATATATTACATTTTTTCATCTTTGAGAACATCTGTGACAAATGTTATTAATTTGTAGCATACATGGAAGTGTATCATTTTATGTCATAAATGCTATTTAATTCCAAGGAAGTGACCTCAAAATAATCTTCTGTAACCCTTCATTCCCTCAAGTTCATGTCCCTCAAAGCTGAAATTGGTAGGTTTCATCCTATGTTGTTGCTTCAGTTCTCTGACTGGGGGAGTCTGGAAATTCTATTAGAGAGACTATAATAGAGACTATAATATGAAGGAAACTTTGGTTACCATAGTTACTAATAAATGTTTCTTCCAATTTCTGTTTCTGCACACAGTTTTGTCCATAAAGCACAAGCACTCCCATGTTTATGAAGAGTGATTTCAGGAAGAATGTGGTCAAATTTTCTGTAATCAGTGTTATAAAGATTTGCAAACTATATTTTTTTTCCGTGTAATTTGATCCTATGTGGTCAGTGAACTATGGTGCCAAATATTCTAAAGATCTATTTATTTTACTGTATACATGACGCTAAAACTATAAGGCATAAGGAAAATTTAAGAATTAGTCTCACTGTCATTATTATGGCATGAACAATGATTGTTTAAATATTTTCAGGTGAAAGACAACTAAATGTGTAAATTTAATAATTTTCCATAATTTTATAAGGAACATTAAATTGCTTATATGTACCATTTCATCAATTGCTTATATATATATCATAAAATTGCCCAATCTGTTATATATAAAATAATGGAAAAAAAATTAAAATTAATGGAATTAATGCATGGATTTTAATACTATTTTATGAAATTAACAGGGAAGGAAACAAATGCAATAAATGTGCATATGATTCCAACTTTCTAGCAATAATTGAGTACATAGTATTTGTAATCCATAAAGCTTTAAAGTGCTGCACAATGAGAAAATTCACACTTTCAGCTTTACAGTGGAGAGGAACAGGGAGATTGTCAGTAATTTGCTCTAAATTACACATGCAATTGAAAGCATGAATAGAGCTAAGATGTTCAGAGGAGTAATCCACTGGCCAAGATAGCATTAACACACTTTATTATGTACCTGGAAGCATCAGCTGATAAATCTTTCCAATGACAGAGTAATAAGTGGGAACCCAGATGGTAGCAGACTTTTTCATTCTTATCACTTCTATTGCTTTTATCACTTTTATCACTTTAAGGCTGCTTTCCTCTAGGGTGAGAGTCATCAGAATCCAAAGACCTGATAACCTAAGAAACAAAAGGTATTGGTGGGGGGGGACATATTACCTCTGGAAATTTTGTGTTTGTAATGGAGGAACTTGCAAAGCCCAATTTAGTGGTGTCTGGCTGCTGGGCTTTTTTGGATTTTGAAGCGTGGGAGTTATGTTGACACGTTCATATCAAGGAACTTCTGTTACATTTCATCTGTCTCCTTCAATTTGCAAGTCTTTGCACACTGCCTCAAAGAAAGGGAATAAACTAAAGGTTGAATGCTTTGGAGCAGATAGAAAATGGAGTTAAATCAAATATGAGGAAATAGAGGGACAGTTAAAAAATACGAGTTATTCACTCTAAGTATTCTGATTTCCTAAACATGTTAGCTACTAAGAATATTACAGAAGATTTTACAAAATCTGAAATAACACTCCTAGCTCCTCAGACAGAAAACAAGTAAGATATTTGGTACAAAACAACATATTACTAATTACTAAACCAAGTTACTACTTTATATTTTTGACCTTTCAAACGTTTTTTGGTTTTTAAGTTACTGAGCGAAATATAATTTTAATGTACACTTCTGATTCTGTGATGCAAGATCACAGATCCTGCCTCCTCATTTGGAGATGTGAATATTTTGAATTTGACTTAGGAGATAGTACATATCACATGCAGAAAATATTTTTCTGAAACAAATATGCCTGAAGGACAAGAAGTAATAGTCAAAAAAAGCATTTAGATTCCTCCAGGAAGATATTGAGATGTCTAATGATCTAATGCTACTTAACTTCTAATTTGTTCTAATTTCTACCAAATTAAAATAACTTGTAACCTCTCCTGATATTGAATATATATTTCTTCTGGTAAAAGACAAATAGAAATAATTGATAGAGTTTATTGAATAGAACAAAAAGACATAAGTAGGAACTTCTGCCCATGTTAAAATAGAACTGGATAGTACTTTAAAAATGCAATGATCAAAAAAACCTACATTGATGGTGCTATTTAGAGTGCAGAGCACTAAATGTTCCTGCTCAGTTTATTCCCTTTCTAATAAACAAAATCTACTTAACAAAGACATTTGAACTAGAAAAAGTGAAGTTACCAAAAACCAAAACACATTCACTTCACTTTTCTAGCTTTGCTCTAAAGGATAAACTTGCACTTTAAATTACCTATATTACAAGAAATGTAAACAGACTAAATTACTAGAAATAGTCACTCAATAAACATCAGTAGAGTCACTTAAATCAAGGATTTAATGTTTTGTCTCTCCAAACTGGTGAGAGTTAAAAAATTACTACCTCTCTCAGTGCTTGCTAATAACATAAAAAATTGCAAAAATTAGGATCAAACCATAGTTTGTTAACTATGGGTTTTTTTAAAATGGATTAGCTCATGAAGCATGAAGTAAAAGGAATGAGATTCACTCACCAAATGGTTGTTACAGTAAAAGGTCTGTGATCTCTGTCTAAACTCACAGGATCAGAAGTGCTCACACCCTTGCCAGTGGTAACTAATGCATTACTTCTGAGAATGCATTACCACTTCCAGGACCATACTGGTTTTGTGCAATTTGCTTACTAGGGAACATTGGGAATTACTCTGAGAGAAGCATTTTTGTTAAGGAACAACACTGAATGCTTTTGGTTACTTTTTTTGCTTTGTTTCTCTCCTTTTCTCCTAATTTTCTTCTGTAAGTTGCAAGACTAATGAGTGCAAAGCCAAACCTTGGATCATGTTTTTCTATCATATAACAAGCCTGCCAAAGTAATTTTGTAGCTTTGTAGTAAACAAAAATTCAGTGCTTCCCAGTTATTGAAAGAGTAAGATTCAGACCATTAAAACAGAACCCCGTGGATTTATCATTTCCCATGGAGTGCATTAGATATCCCTTTGCTAATGCATTAATCATGTCCCTGGCTGCTGGCATTATTAATTCTTCTCCATTGTCCCTTATTACTCAACTTTTCTGAGGGGAGGTATGCATTCTAAAATTTACACCCTGAACACAAGGCAAATGCTTTGAAGCCACTCCATGTATACCCTGAGAGGCATCAACAATTAAACAGAATGATAAGACTGTGTCACTGAGACAGAGATAACTTAATTACTTTTTTAAAAGAGGACACTTAGAGAATCTAAGGTTTATGGCAAGTACCTGTGTACCAGAAAACTCCATTTACACACAACAGATGTTTTCTGTATGATACTTGGTGTTTTCCTGAAGACACCTGAGGCCTGGAATTCCTTTTTTTTTTTTTTCTGACAGTCTATGTCCAAAGTTTATTCAAGAGAACCTCTGTGGCTCATAATCTTGTTCCTTAAAAGCCACCATTATTCAACCCTTAAAAATGTTGAGGGCTGAATTTGACTTTTCACTTCTGTCTGTGTTTTGAGTTAGACAATGTCATAGCACAAGCTGGTTTGTACTGGGCAATTAATTTGCCTATAAATAAGAAACCCAGCTCGGTTCCACAAAAAAGTCCCAGGTTGAGCGATGATAGGATAAATTTGAATACATACAGGGACTTCACCCAATCATGTTCCACCCTTAGCTGCAAACATCCCACTTGCACAAGAGCTGGGAGCTGTTTAAGCCAGACCAATGAGCTGTCTGGTCCAGGAGTTTCAAGATCTTCCTGTTTAGGGAAGGTGCAGACAATAAAACAGGCTGCTGTCACATGAGAATCCTGGGGGGTGTGTCGTCTCTATCTCCAACCACCAACTCCACGTAAGAGACTGTACTCTGGAAATGTTTTGAAGGGTGTGGACTGATATTTAGGAGATGGAAAGTGAGCTGAGGTTCCCACAGTCATGGCAGGACTGGTCTGTGACTTAGGTTGATGTTTTTATAATTTCCATTTAAAGGAATACATAGAGTTACATGTGTCTGACTTCCATTTCTATAGCTGGAAATATTTTCTCCATCAGTCCTCAGAACAAGAGAGATACTTGGGATTCCAATTTAAAAATTCTGGATTTGGTAACTCCATTTCCAGCCATCTAATCGTTACAGATGGTAAGATGACAGGGTCTACAGCCTCTTTAGAGGAGTACAATATAGAGTATACCTTTGAGGCCTAAAGAAGTCTTACAAAATAATGTTAAGCTTCATATTAACTCAGTAGAAGATTTGCAAATATTGTCAAAGCTTTGCCAAGTTACAAGGATCTAATCTAGCATATGCAATTGCCTAAATTCTGTTTCATTTTGTTTTTTTTAATTCCAGAGAGATAGTGAACAGAGATGTGGAAAGGAGATAAGTAAAATAAAGAATTAAGTTAGACAATACAGATTAGAAGCTAAAAAGACAGATTTGAATATATATAGATCCATCAGTGAAAAAGTATCACAGAGTTTCAGTTCTATCTTTTCTTCAGATTTTCTGAGAGGTTTTGCAGTGATTTTTGACTGTTTTGGTCCTCTTTCCCTTGGAGGGCTAATGAAAGTTTGGTGGCACCTGATTGATAAATGCAGATAAGCTATGTTTGAGGAAAGCTGATAGAAAGGTACGACGGGAAAGTAACTATTCAGAGAATGGATGTTAAGGAACAGAATGCATTGCAGAGAAAGTATGACAGGTGCTGTATATCATGGGCAAAAAACTGAGAAATGAGAAAGGATTGAAGAAATAGACACCAAATTAGGTAATTATTTATGCAAAATAGCAGTGTAATTAACTTTAAAATGGTGATAAAAAAGACTCAATAAAACAATGGATTAATTAAATATCATGTAATCCAAGACAAGGTAAAAAAATAGGCAATTCAGAGTGCATAAATCACAGAATAAATTAGCTAATTAGTTTAGTAGTAGACACACCAAGTGAATGATCAATAAATTAATCTATTCATTAAGCAATAAGCTAGTTAGAGATCCATGTAATTAAATAAACAGAAAATACCGAGTTGAAAGAAAAATATCTCAAGAAGTCAGACAACTAGAAGCAGGTGAGAAAAGGGAGAGCTGCAATGCCAAGAGCAGACCAAGACATGGAGGAGAGGAAGGGCAATGCTGAAGAGGCACAGCAGTGGTGGGAGGCTCGGACAGGATGGCATCTCCAGCAAACACCCAGGTAAGATCCTTCCTCTTGAAAAGGATTGCTGCTGCCGTGGTTGCTGACATTAACAGGCCATGTTTAGAAATAAGAAGGCATATTCTTATTTTTAGGATAATTGTGGGTACTTATAGCAATTTCCAAACTTTTGAGATCTCATAGTAATACTATTCACTTGGGGGGCAGTTTGTTTAATAATACATGGTATTGCCAGAGAGCAGAGGGAACTTGCCATGAAGGGATGAAAAATGACTTCACTACTGCGATATGATGTTCTGTAGCATTCCATTTTAAATGTGGAAGACATTTCTAGGGTTTTCTTCCAATGTTAGTATCTCTGCAAAGTTACATATTCTACTTTGTATTCCAATCAAGTAAGGAGAAGTTGATATGTCTTGTCCTTTCTTGAACATTTAACTTTCATACACCACTGCTTTTCAAATTGTGTCTTTAAAATTTCTTCAAATGTACACAGAGGACTAATTCCAAGCACTGAAGGCATGTGCTGACTTATAATTTAACCACTCTAAATAATGTAACTTGGAACAAACAATTTTTTTCTGAAGAAAAATAAAATTCAAATATATTTGCTTTTACAGTGCTTTGATCACACTAAGCAACAAAAAGCCTGGTAAGCTGCTCAATAATCCCTGTAGGGATAGTAACAGTTTTAAAAGACAAAGTATTCAGAATAGTTCTTTCTTCTTCAGATTTTGGTTTTGTTTGTGTTTTTGTTTGTTTGTTTGCTTTGGTTTTTGTTTGTTGTTTGGTTTGGGGTTTTCTGGTTGTTTTGTGGGTTTTTCTTGTTTGTTTGTTTTTTCAATGAATTCTTAACATCAAATAAAGATGCAGCTTTAAAAGAATAAAGAACCTGATACTTTGGAAAAGCTTCAGTAGCAAATAACAGGGACTTTCTCAGCTAAACACATGCATATTTCATCATATAAATTTGTACTGGTAGGTCTCTTAAGAATAGCAAAGGGCAAAGTCTGTAGAGGGATTTAAGCAGTTAATGGCAAAGTCCCTCAGCTTTGAGACATTCTGCCATGGGTGCTCTCATATCCCATCTGTCTACTCTGTTCCTTCTAAAAAAGGAGCCCTCTAACTTCTGTACAGATAAGGGAGTTTGAATAACCACTGAACCACTGTGCTTTGTTTTTTTGTTTTTGTTTTTTTTTTTGTTTTGTTTTTGTTTTTGTTTTTTTTTGTTTGTTTGGTTTTTTTTGTCTCGTCTGTAGAAATCTCATACTGGTAGTTTATTTTGTGAAGTAGAACAGCTGAAGAGGGTGACTGCTTTTTTGAAAGAGAGTAACATATAAGGATGCTCCATAATCTTCAAAATAAAAATGTACACTCTTATCTAGACAAGTCTATTATTTGATTTAATGGTTTAAGATTATTAAAGAGTTATTCAAGACATTCTTGGGAAATACAATATTTTGGTCTTCTGGACAGAAGATCCTAGGATAGCCTGTTCAGCTTTATAGTACAATAAAGTGTAGGTGTAGAAGATAACAATAAATGGTTTATTTAATTGCTGTGATTCCATATGACCTTCTCATAATCTGTTTTGTAAGCAATAAATGAAATGTTCTTCAGTTGCTCTGCATGTTGCCTTTGACTGTGAAAAGAGGAGACATTCTTCTGAATAAGCTAAAAAGTACACTTATTTCCTTTGTGCTATTGCTTGTCACTTTTTTTATGAGATTTAAAAATTCCTAACTTTGTTCACAGAAACAGGAGAAGGCAGGTTTATAATCAGGAAGTTTCATGGTTAGCATAATAAATCCTCTAAATGCAATAAAATAGAATAGTATTTTGCAAAACCACTTTACCACTTTAGACTTAGTAAAAGCACTAATAATTTCATCTGTATAGCTTCTTAAAAACTTAACTGTGGTAGTTGGGGTACTGTTAGGGGCAAGAAGTGGTGACAACTCTGGTCACAGTTCACAAAAAAACCCCAAACAAACCCTTTTGAGAATCAGTTATTCAGAAGACGTTTAAGAGTAAGAAATATCAAAACCTAATCACCAGTCAGTGAAACTGTACTCTGTTTTTGTGTCAGAAACAGAAAAAAGTTATGAATAACTATGGTAGAAATGCACATTTTGCCCATTACATTCAAAAAGTTCTTAACTAATTTTTTGACTGATAAGATGCCAACAGTGTATAAACATGTGGGTTTGAGTTTAGTTAAAAACAAACAAACCAGAACACAATGTTGCTTTCTAAAAAATGCTTCTATCACTCACTCTGATCTTTCTTTCTGGAGCAAAGCTTCTGTAAGATTTGCTGATAAGCAAATGTAGAGTCCTTTCATTTTGCTTTAGATGTAAGTATGAAATGAAATCAGCTCATGCTGATTGAAGTTTGAAGTTTTATAGTAAGATGCCAGATGACCATGCTGATTCTCCTACATCTGTCAACAGCTTTTTGGTGTTCATTAACCAGGAGCTCTTATTGAGCTAACTTTCATTTCTGAAGGGGGTGAACTGATGCTGGCTAGCATGTCACAGCATTTTCTTCTATGGAGCTGCAGATGGCAAAAATATTCAGTCGTGCTCTCACACTCAGGGATTTCAGCTCCTTGTCTTCTGTGCCTTCTATGAGAGAGGAGAGAGTTTAGGCCAGTTGAAGGCCACTCATCAGCCCACAAATTGTGAATCAGTAATGTCTGGAGAGCACACTTGTATCCAGTATATTCTTTAAAATGCAGAGTGTTTGCATTCTGCCCCTATGTCATGAACACGTAAGGGAGACAAAGCACAGAGAATGCAAAGATCACTTTTTCAGGGCAGGATAAACTATGTCTTTGAGTTTGTTTGAGCTGTGGCCATCTTGATGAGAACTGCTAAAGGAAATGTTGAAAGTGACAACTCCTTCCTCCTTGATGTAATCACATTGTTTGGTCTTTTTACCATCATGCATTTCCAAGGACAACATTTGTTTCTGTTCTTGTCTGTGATCTTTATCACCTCAGTTCATCTTTTATGACTGTTGTAGAAGTGACTGCCGTTCAACGTTAATATCTGCATGACAAAGCACACGCCAAAGGATCATGACCAAGCCATTGTGGAGACCCTGGGGGGCATTCCCTGGTCAAGGGAGACACAAGAATCTTCCCTCAAAAAGCTTTTAAGACCCCATTGGCTCCTTCCCCTGTTCCTATGTCCCTGAGCCACTCCCTCCCTATTCCCTGATTGTTCCTTATCTTTGTACTGCCCTGAGACCAGGGTCACCCCCGGGGTCACTCGGGAGAGAGAAACCTAGACCCTCCATGTGTGTGTGCCTGGGACTCTGATCATATTACCAGGCAGCTGAATTAAACATTTGTGGTTATCATGCAAAGGCCTTTTTTGCTTCCTTACTCTGGACTTTACTACCAGCAGTTCAGGCTGCAACAAGCTATAAAGACTTATGTGAGAATGGATGTGTGAGGGATGTGGGTTTGTGGTAAGAGCAGAAACATCCTGCTCTGCCATTTCTTTGCAGGTTGGTTAGTGTCCTGCTTGTCTGCACAGTTTTGATCCTAAATTTTAAACAGCAAAACATAAAAAAATCTCTTGTGATTAATAAAGTGATTCTGTTGCACTATAACAGGGTCCGTGTTTTCACTCACTACAACTGTTTGTAGATCTTCACTAGAGGTATCCAGACTTGTCATTGGTTATAAAAAATTCATTTGTCTCTAGGTGTCTTTCAAAGCCAGTTTGAAGTACCCTTTTTCTACAGGTGTTTTCTTTTTCTTCAAGTATTTTTATGAACAAAAAATGAATTGATGAATCTGGAAATAATTTTATGTTGGAACAAAGCAACAAAGATTTAAGCAGACATAGATTCTGTTATGCACTTTTCCCAAATGAACTAGGATAACTAGCTAACCTTACTGGAAATCTGTCTTTATTTTCTTTAGCCACAGAGTATATAAAATTCTCCCACACATGTAAAATCTTTAGGAATTTGTCATATAATTATTTATTTGTAAAATATGGACACATTCCCATACAAGTATTTCTTTGTCTTTAGTTTTAATCCCATGTTTAGTGAATGATGATGAATGACATGAGACACATTTCAGAGAATTCAAAGCTAGAATTACAGTTTTTAAACTGTAGGTCTGAAAAGCATTAAGAAACAAAAACCACCGCATAAAGTGAATCATCTGTGGTTTGCATCAACAAGACCTAGCAGATGCAATATGTAAACTACCTTATGAAAATGTAAGAGTGTGTTGCAGATGCTCCCTTGGCAATATTATTGGTTTTGGTTTTTTTATTTTAATAACATTCTGCTGAAAGATATAATGGACACTGACACAGCGTCTCCTATTTATTCCATTCCAGCAGGTATTAAGGGAATGTAAAGACCAGAGGCAAACGATTTCACATCCTCCTTTTCTTCCTTTCAGAACTGTTTTCCTCTAAACTTCATAAACACAAATCAATGCAAAGGTTTCATGTGGAAATCTGCTGAAATCTTTTCACATTTGAAAAGTCAGAGAGAAATGCAGAGAGCCTGATTTATTTTTCATAGATTGTGGGATAAACGCACTGTCATTAAAATATATATATATTTTTGTGGAAGTACAATTTTTCAAAAAATTATATTTACTAGGCAATTCTGTTTCAAATATTGCATGGTCTGAAGATGTTGTTCCATTTTGGTTTTGGTTAAATTCAGGGCAGCTGGATTTTATATTTCTGAGGATAGTTTTGGTTGTTGCTTTTTCGCCAGCAAGTATAAGGCAAGTTGATCTCTGTGAATATAAACCTCCCATCCTTCCATGCATGAATCACTGCATACAGTCAGCAACAAAAACCTACATAGAACCTGTGTTGTGTAAATTACTGCCATTCAGGAATCTCTCTCCATTTAACAAAAAAAAAAAAATAGTTAGCTTTGGAGTGGTTTCTATCGATATTATAGTAAAGGAGAAACTTTTCTTTCATGATGCCACAATGAATGAGCAATTGCCTTAAAATAAGAAACAGTCTAAATGATTGTTAAAATTGGTGCCATCTTATGTAGTGCAGAGAGAGCTTCAAAGATTGTAAGAAAATAATCAATAATCACCCTAAAAAAACTGAATGACACCAGGTCATTTCAGGTTTGTTTGTTTGTTTGTTTGTTTGTTTTTCTTTCTTGCATGCAAAACAAATATGTTTTAGAAATAGTAAGAAAACCTGTATTTATGTAAGAGCATACTCCTGCGTTTGTCATTCCCATTTAAAGGATATGAAAACCCTTTAAAGGATTTTTGAAAAATATAAATATTTACCCTTTAAATTATTACCCTTTGTAGTACTGATATTTCTATTACAAGTTGGATTGGATTACTAACAATATGTAGAGATTCGTTTATATTAAAATATAGAGTCACAGAATCATAGAATGGTTTGGGATGGAGATGACCTTAAAGATCATATAAATCCAACCCCCTTGTCGTGGACATGGACACCTTTCAAGTTTCTTGGAGCTCCATCCAACCTGGCCTTGAACATTTTCAGGAATAGGGCATCCACAACTTCCCTGGGCCACCTGTGCCTGTTCCTCACCACTATCAAGGGAAGAATTTTTTCTTAATTTTCTTAAAACAAAACCTACTCTTTCAGGTTGAAGCCCATTCCCCTTGTTCTGTCACCCCAGGCACTTAAAAATAGTCTCTCTCTCCGTCTGTCCTATAGAATCCCTCCAGGTACTGGAAGGCCAAAATCATCCCAAAGCTTTCTCTGTTCCAGGCTGAACAGTCCCAGTTCTCCCAGCCTTTCCTCCCAGCAGAGCTGCTCCATCCCTGTGATCCCCTTGGTGCCTGCTCTGGCCTGGCTCCAGCAGGTCCCTGTCCTTGCTGTGCTGGAGCCCAGAGCTGATGCAGCCCTGCAGGTGGGGTCTCAGCAGAGGGGGCAGAGGGGCAGAATCCCCTCCCTGCCCTGCTGCCCATGGGGCTCTGGATGCAGTCTGGAACATGACTGGCTTTGATAAATGATTGGTTATCTATCACAAGAAAAAGAAATTTAGGTTGAAATACTACAGCCATTTGGTTTCAAGAATATCATAGAAATGATTGGCATGAATGAGGAGTACACAAATCTAACTTGCCTTGTCTGACAAAAAAAAAAAGGGCTGAATGGAATATCACTGATCTATGTGGAAGTATCTTTATGGCAAATGTTTGAAGAAAAGAAAACTTGGAGGCACAACTGCAAATGAGAGAAGCTTTTCAGTGAATAAATTTAGTTTGGAAAGTAAAGAAAATTTCTAGTAATCAGTGAAGTGAAGATCTGGAACAGCCTAGAGAAATTCAAACAAGGGTCAGCAGACAGAAAAATACCTGTTTTAAGGTAGAGCTCCATATATTCTATAGGTGGCTGTGTGAGCTGTTTACGCATAACAACAAGGGTGCTCAATTCAGTGACTCGCAACATTTTGTCTCCTGTGGAGGTTATTAGTCATGTAACAGCTGACCTTTTTTTTTCAAAGACCCCCTACAAATGCATTACATAAGTCCCCAATTCAGTGGATAGAGACAGGATTTAGGACTGAAATTATGCAGAAAAACGGGATAGAATTTTAGATGGCTTTTATACAAGGTACCATCTTTAATACTTTTATAACACTTTTCTAGTCTTGCAGAACATGTACTTTTTAAGTCACAGAGGTCACTTTCAAAATATGTTTAGGACTGTTTGTTAATTTGCATTTCAAATGTGCTGCATCTTTTATCAATGTATGACACTTCTACTTTCAAGAGTTTTAAAAAACCAAAACTAGGTACTATATTATCTTAAAATAAAAATGGCAGTTAATTTTAAAATGGAAAGGTACGTATTTTTCAGACTTATTTCCTTTCTTGATATGTAATAATGTTGAAATTAATTTCCCCAAAAACTTTTTGCACTGGGAGATTTTCAAAATGTTATTTCCTAATGACCTTTCACTGTCATGAAGAAAGTGAATCTAAATCACACGACAAACTGCAATGAGTTGCAGTGAAAATTGCAGATACCTTTGATACTCATTTAAAGAATAAAAATGAGCATATTACATAAAATTTAAGATTATTTTTCAGGGCCAGTATTATATTTTTTCTCTTTGATTCAAGCTTGCTTGTTTTCTTTCTGACCCATTGAGTAAAAACCAATAAAGTGAAAGAAAATTAAAAAAAAAGTTAAAAATATAATTTTCTTTAAATTATAAAACAAGATATGTAACTGGTCTCAACTAGGTGTTCACAGCTGTGAGCTTTGTTACTCAAACTTTCAGTAGTGAAGAAGTATTGTAAATATTTGGACTAGTAAGGTAAAGGAATAAGCCAAGACTGCAAAGTCTGTTTTAGAAGGGTGGTTTATGGTCAATAACCTGAATCCCAGCAGTAATTTACTATCTTGAGAGTACAAGGGACACCCTTGTACCCTCTTTTTATTTTCCTGTAATCTGAGCAGAAACAAAATATACATATCAAAAATGTTTTAATACTAAAACTTAAATTTTCTGTGTCTCTATATGTCTGTAAAAAAATAAATCTAGATTTCAGTTATTCTTGTTTTGCTTTAAATGAGTTGATATCTAATTTTTTGGGGCAATTCATATTTTCCTCCTTTCAAAACTGATGGCAGTGACCTGAAGTCTCCATAAATCTCAGAAAGTACAAAGATTTTAGTTTCTGATAAGTCTTTGCTCAAATCTTGCAGATATTATTTGTGCATATTTTATTGCAGCCATTCTTTATGTGAATTTATGTGTGTATGAGCCACAATGAACCCTGTGGTAAAGTATCAGATGTAGAGTGTTTTACATCAGTGCTCTTTTGTTACCTTCAATAAGTCATTCAGTTTCTGTTTTCTGAATTGGTTAACTGACTTTTATTAATGTAACAACCTGCTCAAAGGAAAACCTGCAAAACTTTCCTCTCCTATGTTTTCCCATTTATGTCTCTCTCCACACCTATTATCTTCAGGTTTTTACAGTTCAGGCATTGCCAGTCAAGAGAATAATTATGAACCTTTTCTCATGGTCCACAGAAGTAATAGATTTATTCTGTGGCTACTGTAGCTCCAGGGTGACTCTTTGGCCACATGCATGAGTTTGATCAGCTCTTGGAATTAGTCGCAGAAAGGAGACCCTGCTGTATAGAGCAGATAGTCAACTTTTGATCTTGAGAATCAACTTGCAAGTCTTTTTATGGCTTGTAGAGTTGTACTTCTTCAGAGAAATCAAAAGGGTAGTGGTAATTTCCTTAATTCTTGCCATGCTCTTTCCACTGTATTTCTAGCTAATTTGTGTTATGGTAAGGGTTTCTTTTGTTTAGTTTTATTTTCTTTATTAAAGACATAATGCAGGTTTTAAAAAGACTTATTAAAAGTGTATTTCAACTGAAGATATTGTGATGCTTTAAATACACAAAAAATCTTAAGTCCGTATTTTAAATATAAATCTTTGCCACCTTCACTGATATGTTCCTAGTACTTTGTGCTACTCTTGAGGAACACAAAGCAACAACCTAAGTTATTTTAATAACAGCATGTACTTTTAGAACAACACAGAACTTTTACTAATTTGAGGTCCTGATAACTGCAGTTAGTGATGTTTAAATTGAGTAAATTGGTGCAACAGATTATTTTTGAAAATCCCTTGTTGGTGTCCTATGGTTGTCTTTTTCCTCCCTCTAATTTTCATAATCATCTGTTGCTGGAGGTGGATGCAGCTTCATTTTTGGTTTGCTGCTCTCTCCAGCTGCATTTAAGGGTTGCATTATACTAATCTGCACATAAGTACTGTGTTATCCCTCTTCTGCAGTATAAGTTAGGAAACTGAATATTTCACAAACTGAGTCACTACCACCAGAGACAGTGTCTCTTGTCCTTGGTCTTCGTGTCACTTTAAGGTGTCCATTTGTCTGGAGTGAATCTGATAATTTTCTCACAGAATTTATTGAAAAGAAAATTTGGCATTATCTTCATTTCAAACCCTTCCAGACCATCTATGACTCTCCTTTAACAAAAACACATCATCTCTGGAAATCCCCACCTGCAAGAAATGTTGTCTCAGCATTTCTTGTGACAACTAAGCAATCTGGAGCTCATTATTTTCTCCTTTGCTCTGTACACTCATGCAGGTACCATGCTCCATCAAGCATACAAAGTTTCTTCATTTTCATTAATATAGCTCGTTATGCACATTTTACTGGAATTCATAAAGCAAATTCCCTCTCCTGCAGTAGTTTTTCATCATCCAGTCCTGTTTTCCTTACCTTTAATTATTAATTATCCACTAACATTTGTTCTTGGAGGGTAGGGGTTTTACCAGAGCTGTGTCCACTTAATTGAATATAGCAAAGCATTATATTTTATGGAGAAATCAGGGATACAGGACAGTAGGATAGAACATACATCCTATAAAATGTGGGTTAACAGATTTGCCCCCAACAAAGGTTGTTTCTGTAAAAAGTCTCTACAGTCATGTCTGGTGGAAAAAAATAAAAGAAGGGGAATTATATTGATTTCAACTGCAGTATCAACTGCAGTTACTATTTTAAAAGTACATGATGGACATGTCCTGGATTCTCAGAAATGTAATTTGATTTTCTTGTATCTGAATATACCTCTGTGAGGCCATGTCTGTTTCAGCTGTATCTTCTATGATGCAAACCAAAGTTTCCTGAAAGTGATATGTCTAATGGTAGTACTTAGACAAACTAGACTGGACTAGAATTTAATGGAATATTTTCAGTTGGAAGGGACCTTGATCATCTTGAAGGGAAAATGATCATCTATTCTAGCTGCCAATTTAGCTTTAATTCCATCATATTTTGTAGCAAGTTGGAGGGTTTTTTTTATGCATCTATCTATCTATCTATCTATCTATCTATCTATCTATCTATCTATCTATCTATCCAAAATTATTTATTATATGTATATGTATGTATTGTGGAATGGTGTCCTTGTTTGTTTAAACATCTAGGCTTGTGCTCAAATTTGGTTGATTTTGCATTAAGAGTATGAGATAAAAATGTTAAAAGGAAGTAAAATACTTATTTTTCATGCATGGATGAATGAACTACATATGACCATGGTGGATGGGTGGTGGATATGAACAAATAGACAGCAGTCCTCATAAGTATTATTATATAACACGAGTGAGCAAACCCATATCCAGACTCTCAGAAATGTATGAAGCCCTGAGACATCCCTGGCACCCATGCAAGGTTGTGGTTTCCTATATATGGCTTCCAGAATGTAGAAATCAGGTGGTAGCTACAAGAACATTGGTTTGGCCTCTACACATCTTACGTGCATAATGGTCATGTCATTAAATTTTATTTCATTATCTCAAAATTGGTTAAAGACATACCTTATGAGTACATTTGTATTATTTAGTAAAATTCCTAACATAAAAATCGATTCTCAAACATATTTGAAGAATTTTTTCCCTACAACACCCAGATTCAAAAGAAAACACTGTAAACTTGTAAGTCATCAATCTTATTAATACAGACTTTTCTTTGGAGGGATAAAAGTGTCTTAATAAATTGCAAATGCATGCAGTTAAGTTAAATAAAATATTTCCGGTGTGCAGTAATTTGGCTGTAAACAGAACCACATTCTTATAAATCAGCCCTAATATTCATGGCATTTTCATTAATGCACCTATAATAAATATCGTAAGGGAGACATAAACACATTAATAAAACATGTTGCACTTAATAGCTTTTGCCCTTGGAAATTCTTATCTATCTCCTACAAAAGTCAATGGAAAATTTGAGCTTGAATGCATTTAAATAAAACTTGAGCCAATGTATGAAAAAGCACATTCAAGGTAAAAGAGTTTACCTACTGAACTATTGCTCTCCCTTCTCTTCACTGCCTTTTATTTCAACACTATGACAGATCTGTTCTTGTTGCAGGGGATTAATAAAAATAACAGGAGTAATACAGTTTGTAATTGAGATGTGATACCTAATGAGGAATTCTTTTTAAAAATACATAAATACCAAGTTTTTCTCTTAGGTATGCCTCAGAGACATAGAGTAATGACTGATGGAAAATGACTCTATCAAATGATTTGACCAACTAAAAGCTCCTATATTTGGTGTCTGTCCAATTTTTGAAAGGTAATAAGATTTATTTTAGCACAAGCTCTGAATAAATTTTTACTTTATTTTTTATGTAAGCTTAAAAATGTGTTTTTGCAGGTATGTTTTTTCTGCTCTACAAGAGCAGACTGCCCCCTCTCCCCCACCTCTCCATAATTTAGCACTTTTCCTAATGGTGTTGCATAGGCTCCAGCATTCATTTCTATAACACATTGCTTTTTGTAACAGCTGTTAAGAACATTTCTTAATACGAATATGTACAATTAGACAGGGTGGATTAAAAGTTCTAGTAGTTAAGAACTACTTAGGTGTTCAGTAAGTGCTTGTGTCTTCATCAAGCCCACTAAGGGACATTTTAATCATACTTGGTTTTCCTCTTCATAGAGGGTTACCGTGACCAGCAGCAATGTGACAAGGAGAAATTTCAAAAGGAAAATATGTTACTTTTCAAAAGAAAATGAGAGCTGGAAACCTGAATAGAAGGTAACCCAAATTTTTCCCTGGAGGAAACCAGAAGAACTCAAGCCCTAACTTTAAACCTCGTGAACTCTAAATGAATTTCCTTTTGAACCACATTTATGTCTATCATGCCCTCTGGATGCAGACAGAAAGATGCTCTTATTCTCAGGGATAACTGCCTGAAGTAAGGAAACAGTATAATATGATTCATTTCATACCTCATTGACCTTGAATAAGACAGGACACTATATAAATACAATGTAAATTTATTCCAGCGTTTGACACCTACTAACTCAAGTTTACTGGAGGGCACGGGAATCATATACAAGAATATCCTTTGCTATCACAAGGCAAGAAATATAAACAAGTTCAAGGAAGTACATCTGAGGAGTTTTGGTGTCAAGTGTCAAATGACAGCACCAACAACAGAGCTGGAAGCTGACACAAACAACACAGATTTCATATAGAACAACAGAAATGTGAACAGCTTATCCTGATTGTTTTCATATGATTTCAAAGCATGCTAAACAGCTTTTCCTGAATAAAGGAATATATATGCTTCTTTTTACTATGTGTAATTGTTTTAGTAAAAACAAGCTCTGTCAGAAATTAACTTTACAGCAAAATCATACTGGATTTATGTTAGACCATACTAATAAGTCTCTTGTCTAACCAGGAAAAGAAACAAAAAATAGAGACTTTTTTTAGAGAAATCATACTCATTTTTAGTAAGAGAGGACAAGGGGCTAAAGAGTCTATGAATACCAGCAAAAGAAACAACAAATAAAGAAGCTGTGTGAAAATATGGACTCATTTGAAAAGAATATAACTTTAAGTTGCTTAACCCATGATCTGAACTGTAGGAAAGCAGGAGGATGAGCCCTGCAAGAAGACAGACAAGTTCAGCAGTGACCAAACCTGAGCGGATTTTGGCATCCAATAACTCAAAATTGCACACCATCTCTTCTTGTCCCGAGCCCCTGCCAGAAGAGATGGAACCCAAACCATGGGCTGAAGGGGCTCTGGACATTTATGGATATTTTGCAGGGGTGACCCATAGACTGAGGGACTGATATCTGTCTGTATATCAAAAGATGAGGAGGGGGGTGTTTAATGAGGGGGGTGTTTAATGAGGGTGTATTGGGAAGTGTAAGACCCACTAGAGAGCACAACGTAAATGGTACAGAATAAGGGGTGGGGATATGACCAGGTTCTTCTGTGATGCAGTTAATTTTCTTCACTGGGGCTGTGTCTTTGGTTTGTGACTAAAACACCAGTGGTTGATAACAAACTGGTGCTGATTGTTGAACAGCCCTCACGGCAAATAGGGTGGTGTTGTGAAAGAGTTTCAGAAGGCATACAGGCAGGATAACAGACCCAAACTGGCAACATGGATGCTGGTGTTTTTATGGTTTATTTGTTTTGAGGAAATATTCTTAGTATTGTTGGATGAGGTTTTTTCGGTGGGGGAGGGAGCGCTGTTGGCTGTTCAAAGGTGTGAATTCTCTTTCAGATGTGCCACCTGTTGCAGAGAGAAAATATTCTTCCATGCTGTTAAACTTATTGTTTTAGTAAACCCTATTTTTTCCCTTTATTTCTGCAGTTGTTAAACTATGCTGAGAGTAATTTTCCAATCTCTTTACAGGTGATCTAGGGTTATGATAGAAAATTATCAAAATATCAATTATTGCTTTTTTTATGAACTGTATGAGGAGACAGGTGAATTTGAATGCTGACATTGAAAAGAGACTGCTGCAGGAACAAGCAAGTCTGAGCTTAAATTAAGTCAAGTGTCATACATGAATATTGGCACTCTTTCTGAAAGAGCTTTTTTGACCCTAAAATTAACAGACAAGACAAACCATTGCAATCTGCAAAATTAAAGGCATAAGAGAAAATGCAAGGACGCAGGCAGAAATATGGTAGAATTTAGAGAGAAAAATAAAATAGTAAATGTGACATTAGTATGAGATATTAATGTTAGATCTCTGTTCTTACTATGAATTTACCTACAGGTTTTACCATTCTACTGTTTTCTATATGGCATCATTTTCTATTCAATCGATTTTAGAGGTGAAAATGTGAAAATCTTGAGTGATGTTGAAATAACTGACAAAGGACTGAAAGTATTACATTGCAATTTGCCAGTTAGTTTTTTAATTTATATGTTCTTTAAGCTGAAATGGTACAAAAGGCTTTGCTAGGAGAAACAAAGATTATGTGAAAGTGTAGGTCAAAATATTACATCCACGAAATAGACATTCTCTTGAAAAATTCTTCTATTTGTAAAAATATCCAACTGTGCAAATCTGTCTGATGATCCACTCAGACAAAGCTTTTTTTATCCTCATATGATGAATTGCTATGCTTATCATCTCACTATACAAAAGCACAATTCAAAAGGAAAACAATTTTTTTCTGTTTTCTGAATTTGTGAAAATTTCGTTTTATTGATGTAATTTGTAAAATAGCTCATTCATGTTGATCTAGATCTAAATCCTACAAATAGGAAAAATCAAATACAACATAATCAAACCTAAAGACTGAATTACTTTGCTAAACTGCAACTCCCTTTCCATCAACATATCCATAAAAAAGTACGTAATTTTAATACAATATAGTTGTACTGTGTAAATAGTGTTTATGGAAAATGGAAATGTAAATGCATAACATTAGTGGTTTTGTTGAAAAAATATCAGTTAACTTGTTTTTAATATTACTGCATAATATTAAAAAATGAAAAACAGGGAAAAATATCACAGAACAAGTAAAAGGTGTTTCAAATTTAATTAAATATTTTTTTATTTCTAAATCTGCACATATTTTCCTCATGGTAAAAATTTTTAAATTAAAACAGTAGTCTAATGTAGTATCGGCTAGACAGCAATGAAAAATAAAGGAATATAAGTGTTTATCAATACTTCCACAGAGGTGCCTGTCCTTAATTCCAAATGGATTAATCTGTATAAGTTTGTCCAGCCAAATAAAAATTTCTGATTTCTGATTCAAATAAATTATTTTAATTTTTATATCCCCTTGAGGATAGGAGTTGCAAACTCTCTAGAAATATTGCTATTTTTGTTGGGAAATTCCTGCCTGCTATTTTCAATTAAGATTCTGCAAAGGGAAAATAAACATTCTTCAAACCCTCAAAGATTTAGGAGAGCAAGACTACGATATGCTAATGTTTGCTTGCTTCTGGGAAAACATGAGTTTTCATTTTTTACCTACTCTTTTTTCACATTAAGACACTCCTCCTTTTCTTCTCACTGTTTTGTTTTGGTGAGGGATGCTGCCAAGAGCTTATAGGGACCTGCCACATCAGACTTCCCTCTCATTTGCACCTTTGCTGGTGGAAGCCTCCAAAGACAATGTCCCCCTGAATTTTGTGGCCTCCCTACCCTTTGTTAAGGCTGTTTTTACTTTCCCCTAGTCCTATTTAGCCAAGTGATTGTTGCTTCTATACTTTATAACATCTGCCACCAATTTACTGACACTGGTGACTTGTTCACGATTCCCTCAATGTATCCTAGGGTTCATTTTAAATAATGATGTTGTTATATGAAAATGATAATGATGTTTTCCTCATTAAACCTGCCCTTGCAGTACAGAGGGCATGCATCTAAGTTTTGTGTTGACATGATGGCTATGTTATTGCGACATATAACGGTATGCTACAATAAAAATTAAAACATGAAGCATACTCAGGCTATAAATTCATAAATGTATGATTGAATATGTATTATCTCTAATAGCAAGATATATTTTAATGTTCAGGGTAAGTTTGTACTCTTCTGTATCTGTTTCACAGTCACTGTGAAATCTTGGTGGGGGAGTGTTCCTCCCCTTTACTTCCAAGGCTTCCAGTTTGTATGCAAAAGAATTTGACTAGAACTATATTTTTTTGAGCACATGTTACCATATTTTTCCCTCTTGAACCACAGACATGCTCATCTGACTCAGAAATGTGGAATGTGCTCCAACCTGAACTTTGTCTATGTGAGCAAATCCTTTCAGTAGCAACAGCCCAACAAAAGTCCCTAGTGTATGTAGCCTTCAATAGGTGGGTAACACCAAGTGGACTTACATGTTTTTTGAAGTAGAGTATGTATTTCTTTTGTACAAGGACAGTAGTGAATTGTTCCCTACTTTAAAATGAGAACAATAGTATTTGAAATCTCACCAAGCTTTTATGTCACAGTAAATGAATTAATGTTTAATGCACTCAGATGCTATAGTAAAATATTCTTATCTTCTGGCCACAAAGAACCTCACTTGGAAAATACAATTTGCTAATTAGGTGAAATTATACTTCCCCTACGAAATTTGTACAACAAATCTTCCTTGAAGCCACTGTGTGGCAAAAAAGTCTCTTGCACATGACTTTTAAAAGGTTCTTCATTAAAATAAAGAATCACAAAGTAAGTACATGGTCAGATTGAGTACTTTGGGAGGGATTTCTGGATGTAAATGTCTCCAGTACTGCCAGTTTCAGATCTCTGTACTGGTTTTAACTGTGGTAGAGTTAATTTTCTTTTCTTCTTACATGGTGCTGTGTTTTGAATCTGTGACTAAAACAGTGCTGGTAACACAAGGGGTTTTAGATGTTGCTGAGTGAAGCTAGTACAGAATCAAGGGCTTTTCTGCTTTTCACACCACCAGGACAGTGAGTAGGCCGAGTG
The DNA here is from genome assembly GCF_037042795.1 of Molothrus aeneus. Classification (NCBI taxonomy): domain Eukaryota; kingdom Metazoa; phylum Chordata; class Aves; order Passeriformes; family Icteridae; genus Molothrus; species Molothrus aeneus. Next base: position 14,166,703 of record NC_089647.1, on the reverse strand, counting down.
GTATGCAGGAATTTGGGAGGGGACACAGCCAGGACAGCTGCCCCAAGTGACCAAAGGCATATTCCATAGCACAAGACATCATGCTCAGTATAAAAAGCAGGTGGAAGGAGGAAGGAAGGGTCTGGAGTTATGGTGTTTGTCTTCCCAAGTCAGTTTTATGTGATGGAGCCCTGCCCTCCCAGGGTCAGCACCTCCCAGATGCTGAACACCTGCCTGCCCATGGGAAATTGTGAATTAATTCCTTGCTTCACTGTGCTTGTGTGCATGGCTTTTTATTTCCCTATTAAATTGTCTTTTTCTCAATCCACTAGTTTTCACACTCCTGCCCTTCTGATTCTCTCCTTGATCCCACTTCTGCAGCAGTGGTGGGTGAACAAGCACAGGGCTGAGATGTCTGCATGGGTTAAACAAAGATGGTCTATTTAAAAGAAAGTGAGGAACAGAAAAACTAATTTTCACTACTTCTTTGATATCACAGTGCTCCAATAGAATGTGCAAAATTCAGCAAGCAATGAATTTATCGTTTTGTTTTTTTTTGCCAGCAGTTACCCTGTTGAAATATTGAGAAAACAATCTGTGACATTTTTAAAGACCTATTTTATTTGTCATCCACAACTATATGGCTTAGGGGATTCACACAGGACTTTTGTAGGTCAACTTTGTAAGGAAAGCCATTCCTACAATGTCATGGGAACTGTAGCAAATATTGGTGGAATCAAATGTCAGAGGTTAGTCTTGAGCCCATTATTTTTTAGTCTGTAGTAAGAGATAATCAAAAGCCCAGATCTGTCCCAGTAAAATTGGGAAGTAAAATCGGGAATAAGGAATCTGAAATGTAATTTAAACTTCTTTAAATCTTATCGTTTACAATAAAGCCTCTTCAGGTACTCAGTATTTTGGATTCTGAAGTCTTCTCTTTAATGCTAGAGCTCTGAAGTTTAGATAAAAGATTCCCTTCCAAAGAACAGGCTTATTCTCTTCATGAACTATATAGCATTGGACACTGTACAAAGTGTAGATTCTCTATTAAATAACAGCTATGAAAGCTAGAGTCCTTGCTAAAAAATAATAATTCCATGATAAAAGCATGCACAAGTTGTATCATTTGAGTTGTATTCGGCAGAGAGAGGGAATTTTAAATTCTATTGTATTAAGCTTTGATTGACCTAATTTTGAACCCTGCAGAGTTTTGATTGGCTGCTTTCAAGAATAATTAACTCTTACTGAAACAAGAAATTGCTTCAAGGATCAGCAAGAGAAAGAATAGTGTATGCAATAAAAGAAGACTAGGCTGGAATTCTTTAATTAATCCACTACATTGCAGAGAATCTTGGTTATTTTGTATACGTCCAATGGGGCATGGTGGGAATGAGATGCACACTCCAGAGAGGAAGATCAAAGTCATGCTGGCAGAAAAAAAGATGGATAGAAACTGATTTCAACTAAGTTCTGTTTGGCACTAGAAGGAAACATCTAGAAAGAGCAGATTCAGTCAAAATAAAAGGTCATGGAGATAACAGAAAAATTCAAAATTATTTCCAAAATGGAGGCCATAACACTTGTAAATGTTGTCTTATAACACAACACACCAACCACACAGACCTGGAAGTCTCCTAGTTCTGTGTTTCCATGGGTTTTTACAGATCTTCTTTCTTTGTTCTTGTGGAATTCATATACATGCACACACAAGAATATTTACCCATAAAGAGGTTTGCATGTCAAATATTATTATTTTTTTAAAATGTTTGTCTAGACTAGTGAAATAGAGAATTCTTCTGTAGAAGATGACCTCAATTTGGGAAAGTGTTGAAACACAAATATTACCTAAATCATATAGGTAATCTTGTAATCTTATAATCTTACATATTCCAGTGTTACCTTGTGTCCATACAGAAGTGTGTGCATTTGCAATTTCTTCTGTGAGACCAGCATAACACAGAAATTAAATGAGTGCATAAGTGAAGCTTATTGCAGTAGAAGGGAGAAACAAAAACTGTTTGTCTTTTTGTCTGTAATTTTCCATTTTTTTTGTATACCTGGGCTTATGGTGATGGTTTTATTTTCAGAAGCTTATGGTGATTTTTGTTGTTTGTTTTCAATTGTGCATCCTTAGAAAGAGTGTTTTCTTGAATTATCAGAATTTATTCTTCTACCTTTAACATCAGGAAAATAAATACAATTTTTTCTTGTGGGAAAACAATTATTATGTTTTTAATATAGAAATATTTTTAAGGTCTTATTTGCCTTATTTTTATGGTATAGAGAAAACAATGCAGATATAAATACTATAAAACTGCACGGGTTCTCAGGCTTGGAAGAACTTTCAACAGTTCAGGCACAGCAGGAATGTAGGAACGTTTCACTTGTCAAAAAATAATTATTATTTTTGTTTTTAATGTAACTGTTACTGAAAGATTTTGTGTCTTTTTAAGTTGTTTTCTCTATACAATGAAGAAGCCATCATATCTCAATATTGTCTGCATGGGCAGACAATTTACTGTACTTTCATCCTTTGTGAGGTAAGACAATGATATCTACTATTGATTTGAAGAAAATGGAGCAATACAGTTCTGTTCTGAAATACATAGTGCTTTTCATAGTTATCAAGTGTTTTTGGCACTATCTTCATTTCAGTGAGTCACTCTAGCAGGTTGACTTCAACAACAGAAGAAAACAAGAAATGTGAATGGAAGAATAAGCTAAAGCTGAATTATGCTATATAGTGTCCTCAAAATATTTTTAACTTGAGAACCGGGGTGAAAAATATAATGATATTAATTTCAAATTTTCTGATGTTTAATTGTGCCGGGATAAGGTTCTTAAAATATTAATTGGTTGTTCAAAAGCAGTAGAATGATTTACTGAATGTTCTCTTAAAACCACTACTTTCTGGAAGTATCACTGAAGTTTTAGGCTAAAGTAAAGCCAAATTATTCTATTTTCTATAGTACAATGTAGTTTCAGAATAGGCAAAAAACAATTTATGGTAGCCATTTTCAAGACAGAAAATAATAAAATGACATTACTTTCTGGAGCTAGACTTTCAAGTTATTTCTGGATGTACTCATGGAAAAAGCAAGAATCATGTCTAAGACTGGTTGCATGGACCTGCAGATTGTAAATAGATGTAAATCCAATGAGGATTTTTAAATCCTTATGAAGTCAAATATTGTCTCATAATTGAACCCCAGTCCACTTTGAGAACTTATTTGTTTGGGAAAATTTCATAACAAATTTCAAATCCACAGTGGCTCTGAAGTGATTCATCCCATTTCTTGTGAAAAATAATGATTTGAAAAGTCAGATAATGTAAGATTACTTGTCCTGTTTCCTGTTACCAGGGCCAGGCTGTTATCAGAACCAGAAATAGCTTCTCACAATTCACTTGTAGATTGTCTGTATCACACATGAGCAAAGGTATCCCTTTGTAAACTGCGTTGCTATGCTCTGCAAGCGTGGGCATAATGAATGCATCACCAATCAAAAATGTTTTGGCTTGGTTTTCCCAACAGAAAAAGATTATTTATAAACCTCCAAGAGCAATTTTTTCATTCTAATCTTTTGAAAATCATTATTGTGACTGGCCACTTTAATTGCAAGTTTGTGATTACCCTTGCTGGTGATTACCTTTTAGAAGTGATTATCACTACAGGTGAAAATACACACATTTATTTAAAATTAGAAGCATTTAAAAATACTGTATAAACAAACTTGCATACACTGTCTAAAATTTTTAATATTAAAATGTAAATGAGGGAAATTAAGTGAGAATCATTCTACTGATAGAGTAGTGTTCAATATTTTCAATCATTCATATCCTTTCTGTGTAAACTAAAACATTTTGATAATGCACAAATCTGTAAAATACCAAAGGCTTACTTTGTAACTATTCAATGTTATTAAAAATGTTTCACTATAGCAAAATCAGAGCATGAAACATGATAGAAAGGAGAAACCACACTATAATGTTTCAGTTTGCATATGCAAATTAAACCCATGGAGGGTTATTCAAAAGGCTGGGGTACTGTGAATCCATTAATCCCTCAGAAATCACACACAAAGGTGTAGCTTTTCTTTGGAACTGCTTTCATTCAAACCAGAACTTTTTTCCTGGGCTGTAGGATTTTTAGACTCACTGTGGAAACACAGAAATCTCTGTCTTTTCTGTCTGCTGTCACATACAATACTGTTGTAAAATGACAAAGAACTCCACTTTCATATCATAAGGCTTGCCATGGTTTTTTTTGACATTCAGAGAAGAATTTTGTTGATGATCTCATGAAATATCAGTTTGTATTCATCCTGTTATATCCAAGAGTTGAAACTTCATCAAAGACACCTAAATGTTAGATTTTTATATAGTTTTGTCACTAGTGTAGCTCTGAACAGGTAATGCATTTTAAAAGCCATTTAAAAGCTGGGGAAAATGGAAAGGGTTTTTGCAATTCAATCTAGCAATTCACATTTTGTATTTCTGTATGGTCCAGCAGAGACACAGACATTACTTTTCTAAGACAGTACTGCTCTTGAAAGACACAAAGAACCACTTAGTACAAGAGATTCCAACAAAAATTCCTTATACATTTCTATTCACAACATCCTAGAAACACTGTCCAGCACTACCACCACTGTACTCCATTGTCTTCAAATTATTTTCTGCAATAATAAGCAGATTAGAAATTTTTAAGGATATTAGGATATTAAAAGGTCTTTAACCTGTTGTAAAAGGTTTAAATTAACCTGTTAGCTAAAGGTTAGTGCATTATTAGAATAATTATTAGAATATTTACTTATTTCTTGCTGTGAGATAGGATCTAGGAGGAGAGCAAAGTAGGTTCAAAACTTTGAAGAGTATAAAGAAAACTTTATTAACAGTACAAAAAGAAAAAAAAAGAGAAATTAGAATAAACCTTTAGAACACTTTTTTCCCTGACATTTTATCCCTGACAATGTAAAGGGACAAATCTGGTATTTTCAGTTTATTTACTACTTTAGAATAGTCTTTTATTATTTTTTTAGGGAGAGTTATTGTCTTGGTAATAAGCCAGCCTTCTCTAAATGCCCTGACTACTGAGGCTTTTACAAGGGGGAGGGGAAAGAGGACTATGGGAGAATATATTACAATAACATCACTATACATCTCAACATACACATAATATTTACCTCTTAATTGTGAGAGCCAACCATTACATTGCTCATCTACAACAGTAGGAACACTTACCCCCCTTTATTTTAAATCAATAAATAGTTCTCAGATATAATATTGCCTCATTGGCGCTTTATTTTTGTCCAAAAAAATCTATTTGTCCAAAAAAATCTATTCAAAGAATCCTGTCCGACTCCTGCTTTTACAGTGGAATGGGATACAGGTGTAGATATTTGTTTGGGGTTTTTGGGGGCATAAAGTATTTTGGGATTATTTTTTGGTTTGTTTGTTTCTTTTATGGGCCATATGAAAGAACTGAGACTTCCTACAGGTATTTTCAGTCTCTAGGTTTGTCCTGATTTGCATACAAAGCCTGTTTTTTTACCAGATCAAAAATACACTGTTTGAGTACTGAGACCTGCTAATTATTTCTCCATATTTCCCACTGAAATGCACATTTGGTTTGTTATGACCAGTTTCAAAATGGTGTCTTGTAGCAAAAGATTTTTTTCCAAAGAGGGAGTCCTGCTACCTGGAGTATCATGTTTGCACTCTGAAGCCCTGATGCATTTTTTTTCATCCTCAGAGTGTGAAAGATCTGTCAACAGTGAAATTTGGTTCTAGAATGTCGAACAAAATTGTTGGTGTCAGAAGCAGATGTGCAATGTTTTTCATTAGAAAATAAAAAAAAGAACAAAATTCTAGTAAAAAGCAAATATGAAGATCTGATTGCAAAAATCTGCATTGTTTTTAAACCAAATTTTAAAAACTTTTATTTGCAGGCCTCTCTGGCTATAACTCCCTGGTTGAAAACTTAAATTTTATAATCGTATTACTTAAATAGCATAATTTATGTTGATTTATGTATTTATTAAAAAAACCCAAAAAAACAGCTCCAGTTAGTCTGCAGTTCTTCAAATCTGATATGTTCATATTCTGAAACATTACTCTGGTAAGATATCAGCCACAAACATGTTATGTCTGGAGTCACTAGCTTGAAGGGGTCCCCTTAATTCCTTTTTGGGCCCTTTTCAGTGCTATAAATAGCAGATAACTGTACTGTTCTTGCCAGTATCATTATGTCCTGCTGTGGGCTCCAATAACTGAACACTGACATGAATCAGGATCTCACTTTTTCCCTCTTACTCTGTAGTGTAGAAGTCGCACAAGAGATTAGTCACTTGGGATTTATTAGGTGGATAGATAAATAAGCACAGAAAAAATACAACTTGAAAGCTTCAAAATATTAAATAAGAAGGATTTTCCTTATGAAAAGCAAAGTCAGTTAGGTCTTTGACCTCAGTGTTGTGTCTGCATTGTATTTTGGGTAGCTCTATGTGCCGAGTGTTTTTGACTGACTGCCTTAGTTGCTTTAACACTTCCTGCTTAGCAACTACTAGGAAATAATACTTGGTGTAAATTGATCAGGTAGCCTGAAACTAAAGAATATTTTTATTATTATATAGTGTTTTGAGTTGTACAGTTATCTTCATCATGTATCTCAAAGTGCTGATATGATGCGACAATTCTTAACTGTGGGGGTGGTGAGGCACTGGCACAGGTGGCCCAGAGAAGTCATGGATGCCCCATCCCTGGAAGTGTTCAAGGCCAGGTTAGATGGGGTTCTGACCAACATGGTGGAAAGCGTCCCTGTCCATGGCAGGGGGGTTGGAATTAGAAGATCTTTAAGGTCCCTTCCAACCCAAACTCTTCTATTATTCCACGATTTTATAGTTTTGACAAAAATAAATAATTGTGTGCACCCACTGAGTCAAGTCTTGAAAATTAGGAAGACATACTCATGTTAACTTGGGTATATACTAATATTAAATGTGGAGAATGCCTTAAAAAAAGTTTTTAAATAATCCTTATTCAGATCTTGACAGTTATTTTGGCAACTAATAACATAACCAACTCTGAAAGCATTAGGAAAGATCCATGCATCCTCTTCTTCTGGCAATTATTCAATGTGAATTTGAATTTGACACTAAAATTTTGATGACCAAATCTATGGGTATTTTCCATGGAATACTGGTCATAAGCACCCTTGCCAATACCTCTTAATCATATTGAAAACCTTTAAAACTGTGAAGCACTGATACTGCTGCTATGTGCCACTGTGCCACCAGGCTCTTTAGGTCTGAATTTAAAATACATAAGTGAATAAAAAATCACTGCACGTTTAGCACAAAATAGGCAGAGAGTGCTGAAAGAGTCTGTTATGCTCCAATGAAAAACACAAGCACATTAGATATTAGCACTTTGCACCTACACTAAGATCAAAAGCTCTGTCTCAGAAACTAACATTATTTCTAGAGCTTGTTAAACCATTGCCCATTTGCTTAAATGGGCAAATAAGTCTTTTCAAGTTTCAGATAACTCTTCCAAAGATTTTTGAGAAGTTTTGTAAGAAAACATCACTAAGTGAAAACCAGTGTTTTAGAAGGCAGTTTTGCTTTCATCAGATCAGAAAAATGTCACATTCTTGTTATACATGGGGTGTAGTAATTGCCTCATGCAAATGAGAGGAAGTTATCAATTATGTTGAAAAGTTCTGCTTTAAGTTTGGGGTTCTTTTACCATCCTATTTCCACTTCTATCCTATTTCCACTTCTGTCCAACAACCTCAAGAACACCCCCAACACAAACACAGTCAAAACCTCCTTCTTAATCAGCTTAATCACCGTAACCATCTACATCTACTCCAGAACAGAAAGCCTCACCTCCTTCTGCGAATGAAAATTCATTATAAACTTCAAAATCCCCATCAGCCTAAATATAGACTTCAACTCCCTTACCTTCTTCCCCATTGCACTGTTTGTATCATGATCCATCCTATAATCATGACACATCCTACATGATCCATCCATGTCCTTTTGTTGTTTTCAGTTTGTTGGCCCTTTTCTGGCCTCCCTTCAATCCTCTCCTCCCCTTGGGTGGTTGCTGCCTGGCAGTTCTGGCCCACAGAGATGTCAAAACGTGGGGGAAGAAGGGTGGCAGCAGAGGCAGCAGCATTGGGGAGCACTTGTTGCTGGGAGGCTTGGCACAGTAACATCACACCACCAGTCAAGGTAGGAGAAGGGCTCCACCAAGGAAGGACCCAAAGGAGCTGATGGACAGACCTTGGGAGGTTCCAATTCTCTATATATAAATAAATATTTAAATATTTATCATAAATATTGACGAGGCTGGTGCAATCTCAGGCATATAAAAGGTGGAGGTGCCATTTTGTGAGCCAAGCCTCTGGTGGGCAGGAGTCCCATCAAGCTCCCAGTGTGGCCCTCCTTTTTGCTTTGTGTTTTTAACTGTTTCTTAATAAAATTTTTATTACTCATTCCCGCCCAGGGTCTAAGTTGTTAATAACATTCTGTTTCCTCTTTGGTTCTTGCAATACAATTCAGACACTAATAAAAGGAAAGAGGAAAGGAGAGTAAGTGTCTGTGATCATAAATCTAGGTAAAAAAAATAATTTGTGAGCGGGATTTGGCATTTGGGGAAGGTGTTTTACTGCATACTACTGATTGCCAAAACTGTGTAGAAGCAAATAACTGAAATACCCGCCCTCAATATTATTTTGATAAAATACGAAAAATGTAAAAAACTCTCATATGGTGTTTGGAGAACAGCTAACATAGAATTACCTGAAACAGCTTTTTTCAGATCAAAACTGTAGTTAATTCATTTGGGGAAAAAAATTTTTTTCTGGTGTTGTATCACTACAGCAGAGATCATTTGGGTATGATATTTGTGAAAAGGGAGTGGGCACTACCAGCTAGATATCAATCAATGAAGTTTCCTTTTTCTTTACGGTGAGGTGATAATGGAGTTTTATTTAACCCTGCCAACCACTCAACCTGTTGTGCCCTAGTACACCTTTTAACAAGAACATTTCATACTATTTGTGTAAATGACTTCCTGTTTAAGAGCATCTTTGTGTATGCTATTATAGCCCACATTTAAAAGATGAAGCCCTATTTCTAGGGAATCAAACTGGGTAGATGAAATTTGCCTGTGATGCCCTCAATATTATCCAACCCCTGTAAATTTTATATTCCATCAGTCTGAGTACTCAGTTTTAACTAGCAATATCAGCTAAAAGAATTGTTAAAAATTTGTGCTGTTATTTGCGTAATATGAAGGAGTGAGTAGGATGTCATGAATCCATAGAAAGGCAAACCAGCTAAGAATCATTTCCCTTTGAGCCACTTATGCAACTGCCAGGTTTCACCAGAAACAGAAGGGAAAGAGAATAATTTCTTTTGCTGTGAGGCATAAGGCATTTTTCTCTGAAAAATTAATAAACAGGAGAACACTTCAGGCATGTGTTTTGAGCTGTATATTTTGCTAATTACCCCGTCTTGCTCAGTTAGAATGATCAGCAGGAATGGGTGAATACTTTGTTGGCTTCAAGAGCTTCCCTAATGCCTTTTTCTTTTCCTTCTGTTATCAGCACATCATTCCATTCCAACAGCTCCCAGCTGCTTCTTCTTCCCTCTGTATTCTGGTCTCTGACTGTTTTTAATTCTGTCTAATTAATTTTGAATAAATCAAGCTTGCAAATTTTTGTTAATGAAGAAGGTTGAATTCATTAGAATCCATTAAAAATAAAAACTTTGGAGATTTCTAGTAGGATATAATGCTGTTCTTTTGGAGCAAAACCATGCAGCTAGTTAAAGCATGTACTTTACTTAGGTTGGGACACTCTTTGTTGGCTGAGGTTGAATATTTAATGTTGATAGTTTCAAATGAATTAATGAGATATTTTCATTTAATATTTTTTAATCCTTTTCCCTGAAGTCAGACTGCTTTTATTTTTTTTTTCTTATGACTACTAGCAGTGATTACTAATAAACTGAATGAGAAAATTTGTGGTAAACTAAGCTAAACAAATCTTCTGGAACTTAAAATGTCTATGTCAATATGTAAAAATATAGTAGGCATTCATTTTATTAGTAGTTCTGATATTTTTCTAGTATTAATCCAAAATGAGAAGAAAGGAAATTATGTATTTAGTCTTCACAATTGCGGCAAAACAGTCTTCTTTCTTCCTCTTTGGTTTGGTTTGTTTTTTTTTTTTTTGGTTGGGTTTTTTTGGTTTTTGTTTGTTTGTTTGTTTGTTTAGTTGGTTGGTTTTTTGTTTTTTCGTAAGTGCTCAGTTAAAATCTCCACTCACTACTTTACAATGCTATGACTGTTTCTGTACCAACACTTGCAAATTGTATTTGCTGTTCCATTTGCTGGCTGTACATCAATGAAAATTAAGATTGTTATAGTGAGGTAGCCCCCAGCTTTTAATAAGTCATCACTTCTGAACATACAAAAAAGGCCACCCCCCCATTTAAAATGTGCATCACTTTATTAATTATTATTGTAGGTCACTTTATTGTTGAATTATTATTGAAAATGATGAATATTTTATTCAAAATGATTAGAAGAAGTGATTTTATAAAGCCAATTATATTGTCTCCAGATATTGTGCAGTGCAAAAGTACAACTGAGTTTAAAAAGGAAAATTCAAAGCAGATACAAGCTTTTAATAGCAAGGATCTAAATTCTACTTAAGGGATGATTGACAGAGTGTTGTAATGGCTGCATTAGAATTGAGCTCTCTTCTAGAAATGTACTAGTGCTAACTGTCAGAGTGCAATTGGAGAGGCAGAAGGATACTGGGGATCTACCCACATTATTTTCCCAGTGTGGTGCAGTAGAAGTGGGTCTGCAAACCAAAGCAGCTCAAGCTGTGTTGCCTAAATGTAACCCATGAGAATTATCAGGGATTTGTGACTGACTCCATTTGGAATGTCCTCAAATATGGAATATTCTTTGATACTCAAACTGTCTGAAGGAAAGATCTCCCACAGGCTTCTGGTTTCCTGATGGTGGGTCCTGTGAAGGCCCCCTCTAGAAATGCCTGATGACTATTTACCGCCTACCTCATGCCAATGACTTTAGCACTGCCACGAGGACTCACAGGCCTGGTTTCAGTTCCTGCTCCTCGTTCCCCTTATATCTCTTCCCCCTAGTCTTGTTCTGACTCATTTCCAAGTGATGTCATGATGCCTGCAGCCTAAGCTGCCTCTGAATTGGTCATTGGTGTGGACAAATTCACTGTAAGGGAGCATGGAGGGCTTAACACTGCAGCTGCAGCAGTTACCAAGTGTAGACATGCCAAAAGTCACTCTGTCTTTCTTAGACTGTTTGTTCTTTCACACCTGTTTTGAGCTCTGTCATTGCAATTACATATCTCTAGCTCGGTTGGAAGGTTTAAGACTGATAAAGAAATGTGGACCGGTAGTCCAGTGCTGTCTTTGTGATGCTGCACAAGCCACAGTATCTCCAAAAGTTTTAGATGTGAAGGGGCAAAATAGAGATTGGTAATGACAGCTGATGACCTAATGTTGTCATGTTTATGTCAAATTTTGGGAATATAAATCCATGTTCAAGAGATTGACCATTGCATGGTAACCTCTTGATCCTCTCCAGGAATGGCTTCTTAGCGTGGTGTGGGTAAACCTGCCAAAGGCAAAGCTGTGATTAAGGCTACCAAGCCTGTTCTCAAAATTCTCTTCCTTTGAACAGAGCAAGTGGGAGACAAATCAAAAATATCCAGGTATTATTATGGTTGCTTTAATTGAAGGGATGGGACCACAGTTGGGCTAAAAACAATTTATTGCTAAAATAAACATTTACATGCACACATACACACACATATATATAAATACAAAGTCTTAGAGTATTTTTCTATAGAAGCAGACTTTACATAGTCTCACTTTCTGTGTGTATAACAGCTGATCTCCATCAAACCAATCTGAACTGGATTTAATAAAAGAAGTCCCAAATGTAATTACATTCCTGTAAGGGTGATGAAATAAATGGATGTGTAAGGGGGAAAGACTCAGCAAGGGCCCAGTGTGAGCTTTCACCATATTAGATATGAAATGATCCAAATGGAAGAAAATCTCAGACAAAAGTGAAGCCCTGGAAAGCTCTGAGACCCTCTTAGTTATAAAAAGAATCAACCACAAGATATAAAAATGTCAGAATAATTAACTCTAATGGGTCTTTTTGTTTCTTCATGAGCAACAACATGATGAAGAAGAGGACAGAACAATTTAGGAATTGAGCAGGGATCTTTAGTATATTTTTGAAGAGTATATTTATTTGAGAGAGACAGGCTAACCAAATGAAATAGAAAGTGGAACTTCACCATCTTTTGCAGGGATAAGTATATAAAATATTATTTTATGCTGACTTTGATCTTTCATAACACCTTCTGCTGAAACAGTCATGGCTGAAGATTTTTATGTTCTATTTTCTTTTTTTATCCTTTTATTGTCCTGTCAGTGTTAATAAATCCTGACACATTAAGTTTCAGAGCTTAAAAAAGATCTCCAAACAGCTGATAATTATAAAACCAGATTAGACTTATGAGAATACAAATGTTAATGGCAAAATTACTAAGCAAGTTTATTTTGTATTGATGTAATTTCCTATTGACATAATTTTCTATTCAGAAAAATTTACAGTATATTCCACTCTTTCTACACCATTATGTCATGATTTTGGCCAGATGCAGCTATAAATGCTTTACACTGCAATGTTATGCTATGCTAGGCTTAAAGTTATTCAAACTGAGGCTCTATGAAGTTGATATTTATAGAGGTTTGTAGGTTCTCATAATTGTTCTATAGATTCTTTGCAAATGGGTCTTTCTTGATATGAAAGTCCAGAAAAGGCCTTACCTGTTTTGGATATGACTGTGGCTCATGATGGATTTACATTTCAGGGTGGGTATGTAGTTCAGAAACATTTTCTATTGCTTGCTCATTTTGTAATCAAATTGGAGTCTTCAAGCCTTTACTATATGCATTTTATTTAATTAATTGTTCTTGTCATGTATTCAGATAATTTATTTTCCAATTTGCTGAGCTAATTTTGAACTCCAATCCTGCCTTCTAGCATAAAATAATTCCCACTTCGTTATGTTTTAAAAATATAAAACATAGCTACACAATCTTCCAGATAGTTAAGAAGGGAAAAGTGAAGTGGTAATGCAGACAAATCACATCAGAACTGTATTTGGTAACATCCTCCTTTTTTTTATAGTGAACCAGCCATAACTATTCTCTGAATGTACTTTACCAATGAATTTAGCATCTACTTGTTAGTGAGTCACCTACAGTGACTCACAAATCAGATACATTTCTAATTAGTCTATGCTATTTTCTTCTATGCTTAAAACTAAAAATTTATTATTTTTACAAAAATATTCTGTGAATTTAAATAATTCCCCAGAATGTGATTCCTCTCTTTCATCTAAATAAAAGCTACCATTATGGGGTCCTGATCATTTTCAGGTCTTTCTGTGCTGAAAAGCAGTCTAAGATTTAGTCTTAATCTAAGATTTCATCAGCCACTTTTGTGACAAGGTCCAGCTGTATATGTGACACATATTTCTTGTCTGCACACTATGTAACCTTTCCTTTTTTCACTTGATGCTGTCAGTGACGGTAACTATGTTAGCTGTATGTCAGTAGATGACCTTTTTAGTGAAGACTGATTTATAAGGAATCAGTACTTTCGCTTTTTGGGGGTTATCTTTTATTTACCATTGGAGTGATCGATGTCTGAATCTTTTCCTTGGTTTTTCTTGCACTTTCAGCGCTTTGATAGTGTTTAGTTGTTCTTGATCCCTTGCTGCTGTGTACAATTGCGAGCCTTGGATTTTATAATTTATCTCTAAGCATATATTGCTGTAAGTTTTTGTTTAGCTTTTGATTATTTAGACAAAAGCAGTGATTATATTTTGATAATTTTCTCTGGGGACCATTCTGCTGTCTACTTTTTCTAATAAAAGTTAAAACAGTTAAACATCAATCATTATCATCAAGTCCTTTGTATGAATCACATACTTAGGAACAGCATCATCTGCCCAAAATTTCCTCGGATACAGTAGATCACAGATCACCACAATAATAGCAAGTACATTTTTTTTTCTCAATGATAATCCAGAAAAAGCATTGATAGTTGGACCTATTGGAACTATTATCTACAAGGTAACTTTTCCTACACAACCCTTGCATAATTTCAAAATAATTTGTATGTTTCTGTATAAATATTCTAGTTGTTATCATTCAGTCAGTTGTTTGATATAAAATCTAATTTATAGTATTGGACTCCTAGTACTTCAAGGCTGCTGTGCAATATTTCTAGGTCTCCCTTTTATTTTCATGTAATAATCATTCTTAGATCAACTTTCAAATATTCTGAGATATTCCTTCTTCTTTTTCGTTCCTCTTTAAATTTTGATTTTGCGTTTTCACTTTTTCCAAACCTTTGATGAGGATATTGTTTATGTCTGTCTGATAACCTTTGTTATTTTAAATGAATAATTTAAAGGCCAATTGTTATTTTAAAGGTCAGCTTTAACATATCATCCAGTATGGCCATACATTTCTTTGGTGATGTTTCTACACTGTATCTGAGTAGGGCAAGAACAACAATGAGCCTCCTTCCAGCTTCTCCAAGAATTCCTTGTGACTACCAGGCCAGAGTTCTCACATCTAGGAATAGCTGGTTAGTAAGCAGCCATCTTTGTAAATTTGTTTACAAATAAGTGTAAAATCTACAGAAGAAATAAGGAGAGAATGCATGATTGAAGAACACTTTCAATGTTGATTCACTACCTATGCAAAAATTATATTACTGGTTTTAGACTCTGGCACAAAGACAATTTCTAGCTGTGTGAGAGTAGATAGCACAATACTTTTTGTTCCCTCTGAAAAATGAAAGTAAAAGCAGTTGAAATGTAAACTACAGCTTTTTAAAACATTAACAATTCAAGAGTTCAAATACAAAACATTGAAAGAGAATGCTTTGATTTTCCGAAGTACTTAAATTTCAGTAATTTTTCTATATAAATTGAATCTTATCCAAATTGATACTTTGGGGTTGATTTTGAAATTAAAATATTATTTTTTCTTCTCAAAAAATCTATATGTAAATACTTCTATATATCCTGTATTCCCATTAAAGGAGTATAAATATCTAAAAGTATCAGGAAAATTTATTTATTAATTTTGGCTCCAATAGTTGAAAAGTTTGGATCCAGTCGCTACTAAGTTTGGATCCAATCACTGAAACGTGAGGAAGATGAAAAGTAAAGGTAGGAATAGCTTCAGTCTGCAGAACCTGAGTGCTTTGCCTTGACAGCCTTGTTGGGTAAGAATCTGTTGGGCAGACCCTGCTTGCTGGCAGGTGTGATTATGCATTTATGCCTTTGGAAGCAATAACATATGGACGTGGTCAATGGAGGAGGAGGGGAGGGGCGGGAGACTGAACCTGTGAGGCAGCATTTTGTCTGTGTGGCACTGAACATCCCTGGGCAGTTCTGGTGTCCTCAGCATGAGATGACAAGCTTGGAATATTTGTGTCATGAGTGCTTCAGGCAGGAAAAGGAGTGCATCGAGCCCTGCTCGGTTCTGCCTGGGTCTCTGAGAGGGCTGGAAGCCTTGGATTAGCTCTACAGACTGGTGATATTGGGGTGGTATTCACAGAATTCCAGAGTGGGTCAGGTTGGAAGGGACCACAGTGAGTCATCTGTCCAACCTTCCTGCTCAAGTAGGATCATTCTGAGCACATGGCACAAGATTGTGTCCAGATGGTTCTGAAATATCTCCAGTGATGGAGATTCCACAATGTCTCTGGGCAATCCATTCCACTAGTTGGTCTCTGCTCAGCATAGATGTTCTTCTCCGTGTTCAAGTGGAACTTCCTGTGCACAAGTTTCTGCCCATGGCCTCTTGTCCTATTGCTGGGCACCACTAAGCAGAGCTTGATCCATCTTGGTGGATGTCCTACATATCTTTTAAACCCTGGGTTTTTTTTTTAGTGAAATATCTAACGTATATGTATTCAAAAATCATAGCCAATATGCAGAAGCTCATAAACTGGGGGATTAAAATACGAAGTCTATTTTTTTTAGCCAAATGTGCAGATAAGGAATGAAGCCTCAGGGCTTTTGTACAGTATGAAAGAGAAAGGAAAATGCTGGACATAATACAAAGAAATTTTGTTTTCTCAGAAAGAAGATGACTGGTACACGTGATATAATAAATGTGGATGCCCATGAAAGAACTTACACAGTGGGATGGGTCCAGACTTTTCTCTTGAACTACTCATAAATGGGCTCCCCTCCCCCCCAAAAAATGGCTCCCATTTTTGCAGGTACCAGACTTAAGGATGGGAAAGATATTTTTTGGTTCCAGGAAGCAGAGAAAGGTACATTATTGAGGAGAAGGAAGGAGAAAGATGCCAAGGGAGGTAGTGTTATCACACAAGTCATGAAGAATCACCCTGTGGATGGTGGAGAGAGCAGGATAATAGACCTGGGCCCTACTAGAGAAGACAGCCTCATCATAACAATAGCATCTATAACAATTTTTTCCCCACATTCCATAGGAATGCTGAGAGCTAAGTAGTAGTTACTGAGTTGCTCAATCCACCACTCCTCATCATGAGTAGCATCAGCGTAGACTTTTTGGAGGGTAGCTTCTGTTTGATATTGCTATTAGACAATATATGTCTATAGTATAAAATAACATCACACTGCTCAAATCAGTACAGAGCCATTGAAATAGATCTGTTAGCCTTCCCACAGGGGGAAAACTGGAAATTTGTGCCACAGTACAGTTGGGGCCAAAGTGTTGAGTGGATCTTCATGTTGGGCAGAGCACATGAACAACTGCTTCCTGAGACAAAAAGCAGGATGGTTTCAGGGAATTACAGACACTGTGCCTGAATGCAAAGCCATCTGGTCAGGCTGATTGATTCGGTGAACCTGAAACTGATTTTAGGTGCACCCATGACATCCAATATAAAATCATAAAATCAGACAATATGGGTCTTCATATATCTGTGGCCACGTTGCACAGCGAATTCTGTATTTTATTTTTTCTTACAACTGCCACCTTACTTTAGGCACACATTCCACCTCAATCACTTTCTCTGCTGAACTGTTATGCTGAAAGACATCTTAACTGAGAAATCCTATTTACTATGCCATTTAACTCATTGTTTTGAATATTTGCCCACAACATTTAGGGAAAAAAGTAAGTACACCCACAGCACTTTTTGTGGTTTATTTGATGCTTATTCAACTGAGTCACAGACATCTTTTTTCTCAATATTCTTTCCTCTTTTTTTCTTCATGCATTTTCTTGTTCCTCCTTGCTCCTATTACTTTCCCCTTTCTACTCCTTTGAAATTTAGGTTGTTTTTACCTTTTATATGATTATTTATTTACATGCACACATTTTTTTTCCTCCATATTGTTTTATAATGTTGTATTGTGAAGGTAATTTATTGAATTTGTATGAAAAATCTATTCAAAGAAAGAAAGATAAACTGGAAGAAGCCATCAAGCACCTTCTAGACATGTCTTTCCCTGACATTATGAGATTATAAAGACCCTTCTTTCCTCAGTTTTGTCTGTGAAAAGGTTTGTTTTGTCCCCTTACCCCTTCATGACAGGGTAAATGGAAAAGTGTAAATTCATTACTGGCAAACATAGGAGTTGTTGAGGCACAATATAAAGTTTCCTGTACTATAATACTCTGTTAGAAAAGCACTTGGTGTATGACCAATATTCTTATGTGTACTGGGGAGAGGGGTCTGGAGTCCAGGAGGGGAGCTAAGCCTGGGGAAGGAGAAGGGATGTATTTTCCCAAATAAGTAAATATTTTCTTCTTTTGTTGTTGCTTTTCTTTCCCCAAAGAAAGAAAAGAATACCCCAAAGAATAATTTTCTATTTGTTTTATATTGCAGGTTAGTACTCCCAAGTCAAGTCTGTTTTGCCTGCAACAGTATCCATTAAGAGATCTTCCTGTCTGTATCTCAACACAAGAGTTTTCTCACTCTCATGTTTCTTCATGTTCTTCCTCATCCTAAGGAGGAGGGGATGGGCACTAAGTGACTGTGTGGGGCCATGGCTGCCAGCTGGGACCAGCCCATCATAGCATGCAATGGATGTTTTAACATCCCCCAAAATGTCACATGAAATGATGACATTATTGATTACTGAGCACCTGCCTTTTCAGGTCTTGTGCCATGAAGAGTGATTTTTAATTTTTTTTTAATTTTTGCTCTCTTAATGTGTTTCCTAATCACACATATGCACTATTATCCAGAAAATTTCAATCTGTACTGCATTTCTCAGCTAGTGCTCCTGCAGTTATGTTGTGAAAAGATGCTCTCTAGTTTCACAGGAACATTTAGAAGAAATAAAGAAGGATCTTATACTGATGAAATATTCATTGCCACTCAATACTTTTGTTTTGGTTGTCTGTATCTCAATTAGCACATTACGTGGGAGATGATTTAAGATATGCTTTTGTGCAGTAAGTAATTATAAATGATAAAAGTAGATGAGAGCACAATTCAGAAGGGTCACACAGAGCTGGGAGAAAAAATTGCCAACTTCTTGTGAGATATTATTGTATCATGATGTTTATTAAGGTTTTTCCGCCTTCCAAAGCTTCTGTCTCATAGTTTATAATAAACTGTGTGAACCTATGAATCCAAACCCTCTGGGTTTGAAGACCTTCAGTTATTGAAAGATGGTACTAAAAGTCAAAATGGGCAATTTTCAAGCATTTAATAAAATTATGTGTCCAACCTTTTCTTGACATGAACTGGGAATTGTGGTTGAGAGCATATTTTACCAAATGAGAATGAAACATACAGCCCTAAATCTCTTCAGCAGCTTTGAAATTCCAGGTTACGAGGGACATTGGTCTTTTATGGAGCTTGGATACCAAGTATTGCATGTGATCAACAGTCATTGCATTTTCATAGGAACCAAAGGGAAGTTTTTACTACTTTCTTTTTCTACAATGGATTTACAAACAGTTTTCAAATATTTCTTAAACTTGGACTTAAGAATATATGGGTGTTGCTGCAGAGGTTTAGGCCAGGGATGGCCTTCAAGGGGAAGCACAGCTAAGACATGAGTTTAAGAAGATTTCAGCTGGCCTTTGTCTTCCTATGCTCTGTTATATTTACTTGGTCTTTCACACAAGGGAGTAAGTGATGACTATTGTATTCAGACACAGGAAGATGTGATCCCTATATGGTGACAAGAAGTGGAGTGATCCAAGATATTAATTGCCATAAGTTTTTCCCTTGCATCTATGACACTCCTTAAGATTTTCTTATGGCAATAACTCATGAAATAAATAAAAAAACCACAACAAAAACCAACCCACCAAATGTTTTCCATGGTCAACAATCATAAGGAAAAACAAATGTCTTTTTCTTCCTGTGAAGTTTGTCTAGATTAGGATTAAGAATAAAATAAACCTCCAATTACTTGTGAGACCTTTCTTCAGCTTCAGAGCAGGAATCAGAAATGTAGAATATCTCATTAAAATAGAAATGTCAAGCCTAAGATGAGTTCTGAAGGACAGCAAAAGTTAAAGATTCCTCTTAAATACCATGGCCCTGCTAGTTCATTAAGCTGGGACTAGAATTGTTAACTAAGTTGTCAACTTGTACTGAGAAGGAATTACACTGAAACAGCACTTTGATATACTCTGTGGGTGCAAAGATTTAAATACCACCTTTTTGTGCCTAATGAGAATTAGATATTGAACAAAATGTCCCAAAATGTCAGCAGAACATGTGCTGTTAAGAATTTTTTCAGGAGGCAAGTAGAGGGACCAATTAATTTTTCTAAAACTATAGAAAGGACCTCTTTAGATGGTCTTTAAGGGATATAAAAAGAAAATGTGATGAAGAAATCATTGAGGAATCATCAGTAGCATGATCCAAATTACAGGATTATTCTTCTGTGAGTTAGAAACCCATTCTCTGTTACTTAATTAATTTACAATCAGTCTTCCTGTGTTTTAGTTCCTTACATATAGATAATAGCAACAACAGCAGAAATAATTAGATAAGGTATTTCTGGGCTATGATGTTTTTGAATTAAACAGATTTTTTCCATTATTAATTTCAATGATGAACTAAATATTTTTATAAAAGAAAATTGCTAGATAAAACCCTTTTGAGATAACTGAAATTTTGCATTCTATTATATTCTACATGGTTTCTTTTTATTTGATCATTTTGTAAAACGAATTAATAACAGCCCATTGATCTGTGAAGCATTAAAGCTAAAAGTAATAAACTTCCTAATATTTTGAAACCATTTTTCCTTGCAAATTAAATTACATCAAAGCCTATACAATTTTAACACAAAAAATATATTGAACAATATTTGCTACAAATTTTGTCATTTTGTCTATGAGGATATTATGGGAAACATTGTCAAAAGCCTTATTCAAGTCAAGATTAACAGCATTCACTTCCTTATCAGGAAGCTACCTCTTTCATTGTAGAAGATTATCAGTTTGGTTAAGATGATTTCCTCTTCATAAATCTGTACTGGCTATACCCAGGCAACTTTTTGTCCTTCTTACATTTGAGAATGGTTTGCAGGATTATTTCCTTGCGGCATCAATGTGAGACTGACTGGCCTGTAGTTCTCTGCATCTTCCATCTTGATGTTCTTGAAGGCATTGCTGACCCTTTCTTTTTTCCAGTTGCCATGGTCTTTCAAATATGACTGCTAGTGGCCTTACAGTGCTGGTGCCCATCTCCCACAGCACTTGTTGGAGTACTCTGTTGATGCCAGGAACTATGTATTCAGACTGATGAGGTGTTCCTTAACTTGATCTTCCACTGAGAGCTAGGTGTCCTCACTGAAGACTTTCCTGTGGGTGTAAGGTACCCAAGATTTCTTGTACCTAAGATTTCTGAATTTCTTTACTTACTAGTAAAGACTGAGACAAACAAGGTATTGAATACATTTTCTGCATCTTTTGTCGCCAGTTCCCCTGCCCCATTCAGCAGTGGGGTCACAATTATCCAAATCTTTTTTTTGCTACTGATAAACCTGTAAAGACCCTTGTTGACCTGCATATTTCCCTTATTACATTCAACTTCAAGTGCCCAGACAGTATCATTGTTTATTCAAACAGGCTTTCTACTACCTTAGTCTTGCTCTGCATGGAGTTGGACCCTCCTTGGGTGTGGAAGATGTTATCCTGGCTCCCTCTTCTCTATAGAACCATATTCTATGGGGTCTTTCCAAATGTGCCTCTGAATAATAGACCATCTGAAAGGGAGACCAAAAACCATCTCCTCAAATCCAGGGAAATCATGCTTTTTGTTTTTTTCCTCTCCTGGATACTACCATCCCATGGTCACTGAAGTCACGGCTGCCAACCCTAACCCTCAATCCTCAGCCACTTCTTTCTTGTTTCTTGTTATAAACTCTGGAAACTCATCTCTCCTCAAGAGCTGCTTAATGACCTGTGCCAGTGCAGAAGCTCTCATCAGTATACTCCTGAAACCTCATTGTTATGCCCTGCTGAGTTCCCCCACCAGCAGATATCAAGGCAGTTCAAGTCCTCCATAATGACAAGAGACTGCAAATGCAAGACTCCCTCCAGTTATCTGTAGAAGGTCTTATCTGCATCTTCCTGTTTAAGCTGTCATATGCCAGTCTTGTATATGCTGTCTTATTCTCTAATCCTGACCCCTCCTCTCCCTCTAAACTGTCTCATCACTCCCAGGATGTATTCCCACTGCTCTCTCACTCACCAAAAGGATGACTTCCTGTAAATCCTAAAAGACCTAAAAGACACGCCTACTGCCATCAATTGACTCAGGGTAGCCACCTGTGATGACAGTGAGACAGTATATATGTGATATACAAAATCACACAAACATTCTGGTGAGCAATGAATTATCTTAACAGGATAGGACAAGACATTGCCATGCAATCTCTCATGAGGACAATACTAGGAGTGTTATTAAATGTTTCTAATACAAAATATAGTTTTGGGTACAGGAAGTAGAAAGAACCCATTTCCAAACTCATAAATGGGGCATATTCAGTGTCATATGTGCAGCATTTGTTTTGGGGTGTTTTCCCACACAATGATTGTAAATGCACACGTCCACTTCTAAAAATGACAGTAGAGTCAGGCCCAGCACCTGTGGAAAAGTTCTGGGAAACAAGCTGAAACCAGATCTAGTGGCTTGTGCAGTAAGTTATGTGTGATTCAACATACGCACAGCACAAACCGCCATTATAATTTCACACTTCCTCTTGGTTAAACAGATTCTAATGCTGAAGCACTTTATATCATAGTCTTTTTTATTAATCAATTCAGTTTCATTCTCCCCTATCACAAGGGGTGCAAATTATTTTCTTAACACTTGTTTTCAGTGGTGAATAATTATATCTATTTCATAAAAAGTGAGTCTTTTAGTTCACATCTCTGTACTGCTCTGTCTTACTTTTCTACTTGATTTCTGCTATTACTTGTAAGTGCAAGACACTAATGTGAAAGTAGTGCATAATCATATCGGGCTACTAATATGGATGAATAATGCATAAGTTTAACAACAATATTTTGCTGTAATCTGTGGGTGATAAAAAGTGGATAGCTATGGTAGTTGCCAAAATATGTATCTGTAGTTTTCTATAGCTTTTAAAATTTATGCTTGTTTTCAACTCTAATTGTTGAAACAGTTTTGAAACTCTATTTTATTGTTTTTCATTAACATATATTTGAATATACTAATATTAAACACAGAGGAAGAATAATGAAGGATTTTGTTTCATCAAAAAAATAGAAATTAACAGTATATTTTGAAATTTTAAAATTAAACAAATAATGAATGCCTATCCCACAGCTTCAAACAATGATTAAACCTGTTTTGCAAATTCTGACTAGTAACAGGAGGAAAAATTATATCTCATTTCTTCATTCTTCTCCACTTTATGCTTTTCACTACTGTAAATACACTGACTGATTTAGCAGTGGAAATCAGAAGAGATTTTAAGACATTTTACTGCTGTAATTAATGGAACTTTAGTGTCTGGTGGCCCAGAGCAACCTGAAATTTTACCATACAGGAAAATGATTGAGTCTTTTCTCTTTTCCAGAACCCTGAGTGCCAACTGAATCAGCTCTTTTCTCTTTTCAACTTGAAAATATTATTATGTATGAAAAGGAGACGCAATATGTAAAGCCAAGCATTTCTTTTTAGCATAGCTGACATCGTAACAGGTTAGTCAGAAAAATTATGAGCAGTCCAGATTTATCTCACCCTTCCAGTGCTCTGAGCCCTCATCATGTAACTTCAGGGGATGAAATTACAATCCTTTTGTTATAGTCATGCTTATGCCTGAATTAAGGTGCAAGCAAGACCATATGCTGAAGTCAGTTGTATGGATTTTATTTAATGGTAAGTTTGAGGGAGAAAGAGAGAGAGAGAGAGAAAACAAAAGAGAAAGAGAAAGGGAAAGAGAAAGAGAAAGAGAAAGAGAAAGAGAAAGAGAAAGAGAAAGAGAAAGAGAAAGAGAAAGAGAAAGAGAAAGAGAAAGAGAGGGGACGGTGTGGAGGAAGAAGAGAGAGTGACAGAGAATTTGTGGTGATTGTCCCATGAAACACAGAGTTCAATGGGCTAATGTACATTCAGGTTTATGTGGGAATGCCCAGGTAACTTCTCTGGGTGGGTGAAGGATGTTTTATGCTATGTTTTGCAACACTGTGGATCCTGTGCAAGGCCCCTGAAATTAGTCTGGGGGCACATTGTGGGTCTTTTGTTTGTGACTCATTCTAAGATATGACAGCTGCATCTCATGTCAGTGGAGATTATTTTAGCTACCTTTGATATGACAATAATGTTAAGAAAGACAAAAATTCTTAACTGATTAAATGAATAGCCACTCTGTAAAAAATTCTTACACTTTAAAACTTGTTTTGCTTTCAGCAAGGACAGGAAGTCATAATGTCAATTATAAAAAAATGAAATTTTTTAAACAGTTCATTAAGAAGCCATCACAGCTTTTTGGTATTTTTGAAATATTTATCTTTATTTTAATGAGCTTAAAACACTATTTCATTGAGGAGAGAACATTTCCTTTAGATACATGACATTAGAAATTCTCTGTTTTCATTAAAACATGCTTGGCTTGGTTTACCAATGCAGCTTTTGTTTGTTTGCCTGGATTGAAAAAACTTTAACTGTGGTGCCAAAAACTAGAATAAGTTTGTTTATTTGTGGCTTAAAGGAATATATGCATACAATTAAAATTGTCCCACCATGAAATAAAGAAATCCATTAACAGTCAGAAATGTGGTAATTAAGAAAGTGACAAACATGGAACAATTGCAATAACTAGAAGGGAAGGTTGTGGCCTTCTGGCTTGAGGAGGTGATAATTTAGCTCTCTTGCTTTGCACCTCAAAGGCAATTTTAGATGGCTAATACATGCTGACCTGTTTCATAAATTTGTCTTTGATGTTGATAGATGTTTTCACTGGAGATAAAGGGTTTTTGAGGGGTTGCTTCAGGGGATTTTCATAATGGAGATTGGTGCAATCAGAAACTTTATCTCATGCTGCAGTTCTTGACCTGTGAAACAGGGGACATGAAAACCTAATAAGTTACTTTCAAGGAATGTATGGGAAGGATAAATTTACGACAGTACTCTGGGAAATTTAACAACACTGTTTAGATCATGATTAGCCACTTTTGGCCCATCTAATGGGCTAAAGTAAACCGGGGAATATTAGTAATTAGTAGGGATACATTGGTAGGTTTTGGCAGCACTGATAAGCATAGAAATACGTAGTGCTTTTTAATGTTGAGAAGGACAACCCCAGTAATTATCCATGAATAATCCCATAAGCAGGACTTCACCTTGATTAAAACTAAGGATGTGGAGAGACTCTTACTGTGTATGTCCATAGGGATGGGCCCTGCCTGGTAGATTCAACAAGAGGCTTGGGCCCTTGATAAGTAGATGAACTTCTAAGGTGCATTGCACAGTGCATTCTTTCTTCTTCACCTGAACAGCCTCCTACAGCTCTTAAATTTTCATGTGCAATAGATTTATTTAGCTCATAAAACTCAAGAATTTATCATGATTCATAATTCATGTTTCATAATTCATTGTAGAAATAAAGTTGCTACTGACATTTAACACTTTGAAGTGTTTTTGCTTAAAGGTCACCTTTACAAATAACTACTCTTTTACTTGAAGGATGCATTTTAACAAAACAGGTTGGGTTTTTTCAGTTTGATAATTCTCATCATAATAGTTCAAGCTCCAAAGAATTCTTAAAAGGAAATGCAGCCTAGGTAGACCAAGTGAGAAATGCTTGATATTTATGACCTATTTTTTTTTCTGAGGTGACATCGAGAATTTTTCTACCCATTGTTTTTGCTAGTCACACACAAAATTTTGAAGTCCTAATTCAACCCCCTTTTTCTTTCCTTTTGAAATCACATGAATCAATCCATTCTTCATGGATTTCTATCTTCTTGCAGTGACAAAAACCAAAAAAACCCTTTTGATATAGGATGCTGATATCTGTCCACTACTTTAGGGTTTGATTAATAATTTATATAATTTGTAGGACATCAGAAGGATTGATGGGTAGTGCTGCACTTAAGTGTACCCTAAATCATGGCCATTAGGCCATTATTCCTTGCAGAGTTCAAATCTCCCAGGAAATTAAATAACTCCCAAGATGGAAGCATTCACTTCAAATGTTTGCTTTACAACTTTTGGATAAAAGAAAAAAGCTGCACTCACCTTTCCTAATGAGCTAATTTTTAATTTCCAGTTACGTTCACACAGATACATGTACAAACCCCAAGGGCCATTCTGGTTGACTTCTCTTTTCCATTTCAGAGAAAATGGAAAGAAAATATCAATTTTTCCTGAAAGTTTTTTTAACTTTGTTGGCTTCATCTGAGCTGAAATTTTGTATTTGTATGAATAAAGGAGAAAAATGTAATAATTTAATGATATATTAACTTTCAGGAACTAGGAGTTCCTGAAATTTAATATATCAGTGTCCTTCATTAACTAGATTTTCAACAGTGAGAGCCAGCACTTACTGATAACATAATTTTGATCATTTTCTCAATATGTTTTTCAATGACAGTTCCTTAAACCTGTTTTTCCTGTGCCTTATGAAGTACTGCAAGCTACTGCTTACCTCTTAACTGCTTACAGCAGAGAATATAATGTTGTAGTATACCAGCAATAACAGTGCTGAAAATTGTGGAATATGAAGTTTTATGTGCTATAAGAGATACATGGACAAATCTGCTTTAAATATAATTACCTGACTGATAAAATAAGTTAAGACCTAGATGCCCTTTACTTTTTTTTTTTTTCAATTTAATGCAGAGAAGGGCTTCAAACCTTGTGATGTATCATATCAGTCTATATGATGAAACTCTTACCTTTCTGCTTATTTGATAGATAAATCTAGAACAAAGATAACTAAGCCTTAGAGGAGTCCTATATCCAGGTAAAGACCCATGATATTTTGTGGCTGGACATAAAGTTTCAGCAGTGAAATGAGTAGCATTCAGTTCTGAAAAACAGGAGTCTTGGACTTTTCCTTGGTATTGTAATTATTGCTCCACTCCTAAAACACGAGGTACTGATTTCTTGGACATATTCCTACAAGCTTTCAAAATGGAAATAACATTCTGATCAAGCAGCAAATCCAAGTGGGATAAGGGTAGGGTATAATTCTCATTCCTTTTTTCCCTGCTGAGTTCTTTGGATTGCTAGAAAAACAAGCAAGCAATACATTTCACTGTCAATCACTCGAAAAAGAAATTACTTTTCCTTATATCTTTTCAAGATCTTTCAGTATGTATGCCCAGATGCTTTTCTTTATTATGTATTTGTTCAAAATATGCTGAACTATTTGAAATAGCTTTTGGTAGGAGCACAAAGGCCATAAAAGCAGCATCTTGATGAATTTTTATTTTGCACTGTGTGCTATTCATGTAGAATAGTAGAAAAATGTTTAAAGTTTCGAAATTCATGGATGATAAAGAAACTTCCAAAAAAAAAGACTTTTTCAGGTCCTCTTGATTTACGAGTCTGGGTTTGTGCCAAGAACAGCAGATAACTGAGACGTTTCAAACACTTAATCACCCAACTTTCTAGTATGGCTGTAGCACCACAAGGCAGAGTAGCCTTTGGTGCCAGTAAGGACTGACAGTGACATTGGATGACCTACCTAACTCTGCAGGGAATTTAACTTCTGAAATAGTATAGCTAGATACCAGGTGTCAAAACACAGGTCTTACATGAAGCTTGTGAGGATCAGGTAGTTGCTGCTTTTAGTGCAGGTGTTGTCTGTCTTCTAGTCCCTGAAAAAAATGCTGAATTTCACTTTTATTTGCACTGTGCTGATTTTTTTTTTTTTAGTATGTAAACTTATAGGAATTGATAAAAATAATTGTGGATAGAATACATTAAAATTTTTTAAAAACCCACAACAACATACTGGAAGGATTGTTTATCCACTTCCTATTTTTGCTTCTCTGGACAAAAGTATTTGATTCTGAAAATTAATCTTCTTGTATTCTTAACACTAATTAGTCCACATCAATTTGAATTAATGCAAAACATAATAAGTTGAAAAAGTGACTTCAAGAATTCTGAAATCTGTTACCATTTTTTTCAATTAATAAATTAAAGAGTTTTAAAAATTATTTTAATGCTTTTGATTATTTATATTTATCTTGAAGGCAAAATCTATTCTAGACTCTTAGAAACAAGAAGAGGATATGCTATTTCCATAAATTGGTAAAAAAGGCCTAATCCAACATGTTTTACCAGAAATCAAAGTCAGAGAATAATACTTAATATTTTAATTTAAAAATTTGGCGCACAAGCTGAGGAAAAGAATTTAGCAGATGACAAAAATATATTGAAGAAATTCAGCAAGAAGGGAATAAAATCCATAAAGTAGAAATCATAGAGACCAAAACTGCACATTTTTCATGTCCAGTGCTGTGTTCTTTTTCTGCAAGTGACAGGAGGAAAGGGATGTAGTTACATGTCACAGACTGTGGGATTCATTTGTACCCTTTCTATTTAATATTTAACATCTATTAACATTTCTATTTTCTGATGACAAGCAAGACTGGTTATGCTGATTGTTAGATGGTGCCAGCACAGACACAATGGTTCTATCTTTCCATATAATACTGTATAAATGTTCCAGATAACTCAGACACAGTTTGGGCATCTTTATGTCTTTCCCTCACACAAAATAATTTCAGCTGAGGAGGATGTGATTGCAGTTTATATATGGGATTGCGGTTCATCTAGCAGATAAGAACACAAATTATTGACATAAAAAGAAATGGACCAACTTTACTGTTGAAAATAAACCTGAAATTGGAAGAAAAAAGATTTTTTTTTTTTTCAGAAGCATCTCTAGGAGAAGAAATTGAATAGTTAGAAGACTGATTCTGACATTTATGATCAGATGATGAGTTCAATGAAATAATAGTAAATTTCTAGTCCTCTATTTTTCTGTTTCATTGGATCTGTAATTTCCATGAGACAATATGATATCATTTGAATCAGATTACATTAAGTACTGTAGAAACTTAAATAACTGAGGGATGAGAACTTTATGGTTTTTCAGATTGAGCCTCCTTAGTAAAAACAGAAAATGAAGAATAATTTTTATGATGTGCTAGCTATTCCCACCTACAAAGCTGCAGGAATGTTGCTTTTAAGTCATTGAATAAATTTCAGTTTTATCATAATTTTGGAGCTTTTTACTCTGTGGAAAGATTTATTTTTCCATTACTTTTAAATTGAACATTTTTATAATCTCACAATAAAAATATGATAGAAGAATAATAGACACTAACAAAGTAATAGAAATTACTCCACTAAAACTTAAAAAAAATTAGGAGAGAGATATCTAACATGGGTGGTTTCGGAAAAGAAAATTCTGTCTTAGTTCTTTGGAAAACTAATTACTCAAGAGAAAAAAAATCACATGAAGTTAACAGGACTCTGGAATTGTAAGACTGGAAATGGTTAAAAAACATACCAAATCACTTTAAACAGACCAACATATTTTATATTTTCTTAGATGTGCAAATTGTAAAATAAATTAGAATTTTTCTTGGTTTGTGGAAAGGAGAAAAGGAAAACATGTTACTTTTAGTTTATTACATTGAAAAAATAAAAGGAGTATCAGTTACAGTCATCTAGAGAGAAATTATTGCAGTGAGGTCATAAAACTTCACCGCACGAAGGAAACAAATCCAGTTGCAGTGCCAAAAAGCCCACTACAAGAGAATTAATGGTTCCCCACTCTTAAACCTCTTAAATAAAAAATTACATTGGTTTAATGTAAATTTTAAAACCAAAAAATAAAAAATTAAAATAGAGCATAGGTCTGGAAATTACATTATACCTTCAAATAGCAAATCTAGACCTGTTCTAGTAGTCTGAGTAACTTGTCCAGCCTAAGGCAAAAGATAACTTATATTGTTGTATTCTGTTTTAATAACAGCATTCTTTTTTGGTCTTTTGACTCTTCTGAATTGATGAGCTTTTATTTAATTTAGAAGGGCTCGCTGGAACTCAGGTCTTTCTCAGCTAGTGCCAAAGTGTCTTCCCAAAGCTTTTAAAACTATTTTTTTCACATATGTCTGATTCTGAAGATGCTGTGTATATTAGCATCTAAACTACAGAATTTTATTCACTCATTACAACAGAAGTATAAGGAAGCATTTAATGTCCTTTTTAAAATTAATCACTTAAGGTGGATTTTCATTTCCTTCAGGAGATAAGGTTGCCCCGATGACTCTGAAAATGGAAGCATCACATTATTAATTTAGGAACCAAGGTGAAACTGCTGATGACTCTAATAATTTACATAAGATACAATGTCTCTCTTAAAAGGAAGGAAGACAAAAAGGGAAACAAAAGGATTCTCCAATCATTTACTGGGTCTATTCATAGTAGGAAAATTTTTTTTCTCTCACTTTCTCTTAATATCAAAGATATGGATACGTAGTAAAAAAAGTTGCCCAATCACAGTACTTTTCCACTCTGAATCAAAAACCATTTTGTGTTGCACTCCAATTCAGTGAAGGGAGACGTTCCAATTTCCATTTTACAGACAGTGAAGGTGTTGGTTACCTGTACTATGTGTAGGTGTCCAGTTTTGGCTGTGACAGTGTTGCTGGGGAGCCCTGGTTTGGATCAGCCAGGGGTGCCCTGTGCCAGACTCACCAGGTTCCAGCTGTCTCTGACTGACTCATCGTGGGCTGAACCCCACAGCCACGATGGACATGCCCTGGGGACAGCTGGGGTGAGGGAGGGCAGCATGGTGTGTTGGTTTGGCACTGCCTGGTTTTTGGTAGCAGGGAGCCACAGAGGTGGCTTCTGTGAGAAGCTGCTGGAAGCTTCCATGATGTCTGGCAGAGCCAATCCCTCATGGCTCTGAAGATGGACATGCCACTGGCCAAGGCTGGGCCAATCAGAGATGATGGTAGCGCCTCTGTGATAACATATCTAAGAAGAAAATCAAAACAAAGTGGGGCACACAGTTTTTTATTTAGAGCTAGAGAAGAGGAGGAGGTGAAAATGTGAGAGAAACAACATGGAGGCACCAAGGTTGGTGGAGAAGGTGCAAGAGGAGGTGGTCCAGGGGCCAGAGCCAAGGTTCCTCTGCGGGCCATGGTGAGACCATGGTGAAGCAGCTGTTCTTCTGCAGGCCATGAGGATCCATGGAGGATGCAGAGATCCCCCCCAGCCCAGTGGGGGAGATGCCCATGCTGGAGCAGGTGGATGGCTGGAGGAGGCTGTGATCCAGTGGGAGACCCAGTGGAGAGAGGGGATCCCTACTTCCAGGCTGGAGCAGCCTGTCCTTGGAGGACTGCACCCTGTGGAAGAGTGACCCATGCTGCAGCAGTTTTGGGAGGACATGAGATTGGAACCACACTGGAGAAGTTCACAGAGAACTATCTCCTGTGGGAAGGAAGCCCACGTCTTAGCAAGGAAAGGATTCCTTTCCCTGAGCCAAGTGGAAGAAAACCTTGGGTGATGAACTGAATAAAACCCCACCCCCCTGTCTCCCTGTGCTGCGAGTGGGAAGGAGGGAGGGGTTGGGTGAAGAAAAGGTGTTTTTAAAGGCTTATTTTGCTTTTCATTATACTCCTCTGATTTTGTTAGTAATAAACTCACCTTGTATCTCTAAACTGAGCTTGTTTTTCCCTTGGAGTGTTTTTCCTGGTCCTTATTTCAATTCATGTACCTTTCATTTAATTTTTCTCTCCTCTGTCCAGCTGCAGCAGTGGAAGGGTCAATGAACAGTCTGGGGGTGCCTGGCATTTGGCCAGTGTCAAACCACAACACATGGTGAGGGGAACAGTGTGAGAGACAGCCCTGAGATCACTGAGATGATTAGACATTGGACTGGGCTGCCAAGGGAGGTGTTTAAGGAGAGATGTGGCACACAGTGCTATGGTCTGGTTGACAAGGTGGTGATTAGTCACAGGTTGGACTCGATGATCTCAGAGGTCTTTCCAGCCTAATTGATTCTGTGATTCTGTGAGGGGACAAGGAGGAATAGACAAGGACATGCTCCAGGTGTCCCAGCAGGGATTTCTCTGCAATCTGTGCAGGAGATCAGGTTGGAACTGGTAGCCCTTGGCAAGATTGCAGCAGAGCAGATGTCAGCACTGCAGCCCACGGAGAACTACCTGCTGAGGCTGGAGCATGAGCAGGACACTTGACAGTCCGTGTTGGAACAGGCTTATTCTAAAGGACTGCAGCTCATGATAAGGAACTTCACTGGACCTTGAGGAAAAGAGTTCAAAGGGAAGAACAGCAGAAAGGAACTGACAACAGCAGTTACAGACTGACTGCCTAATCCCCATTCCACCTGCACCACTCAGAGGTAGGAGAGGGAGGGATGAGGGAGTGAAGTTGAGCCTGGGAAGAAGGTGACCGGGGGAAGGTGGTGTTTTGGCTGTCTTCTTTCCATTCAAGTGTATCTTACTTGGCAATAAATTAAGTTTTACAACTGGGTCTGTTTTGCCAATGACAATAACTGGTGTATGATCTCCCTGTCTTTGTGTCAGTCCACGAGCTTAATTTTGTTTTTTCCTCTTGTCCTATTGACGAGCGGAAAAAAGTGAACGGGCATATAGTATATCTTTTACCATCCCACTTCAACTGCAGCCAGAAATCATGGCAATAGTTTTTATGTTCCTTCGTACTTAAAAATAATCAAATCTATTTTCTAAAATAGCCATTGTGTCACATACCATGGGCTTGCATGTCATCTTGTGGGTGAGGATTGCTGCAATGAAGAATGGTCTTTCCAGTTATCAACTAAAGCTATTGCAGGTTTTCCAGCCTTTCAGTATTTGCATATTTTTTGTCCAAATACTTTTTTGTGCAAAACCTATAAATACTTCCTGAAGCAGAGAACAATTAGACTTACAGATTGGGAAAAAATCTACGAAAAGATGGAGACTTCCTCTAAAAATATAATTGGGCAGCTGAAATATTCTTTGCAAAATGATGCAAAAGTGGGTGAATAATTGTTTCTTCTCCACCCCTTGTCTAGTTCCACACACACTGATGTACTTGGAGCATTTATCACAGCAAGGGATCATCATATACAGTGCATGTCACCTCCATCTCCTCCATCTCTTTTGAAGTTCCTCTTCAACACTTTAATTTTGAATTCCTTCATGTCTATACTTGTAAATTTGTCCTCTTTATTTACTATAGATGTGGTTTCATTGAACTCTTTTTGTTGTGGGAAGAGTTTTGTACCACCCCCTGCACAGTTCTAATTTTTTTCTAGCACCAAAGTGCAATCTTTGACCTTCTCTCAGTATCTGGTTTAATTTGACAGTCACTTTGCACTCAGGAGTAGAGTGCTGTGATTGATTCAGTGTTTCTGTTATGTTCTATGTGTAATACAGTTGACTCCAGCTTTCTCCTCTCACCCTCAAAGCTGTCACAAAACCACTCAGAACACTTTTTCCCTTCTCCGTAATTTGGGATTGCTATGTTAGTGATATTTTCCTTATGTTCATATGTATATTTTGTTCAACCTGACTGCTGTGGCAGGGAACTTAATTTGTTCTAAGAATTGTTCTCTGTCTGCTGCATAAATATTTTAAATCAGCAGTTTTCCCAGATTTTCCAAAAGATTCCTCCGTTTGTTTTGTATGGATGACAAGGGTATGCAACTGCAATTCCTTAATATAAATACATAACTTTATGATATTACAACAAACAATAAAACAAATTCAGATTAAGCAGAGCTCATCTTGAAAATGATATAATAATTTTGCTACAATCACAAAAATATTGACTGTGAAAATAAAATTTTCTCAATGCTGACATTTAATGTGTTTCTAGAGGCACCGTTATCTTAGTGTAATGGTAAATAATGGAAAGAGTTCTTTGGTTTGGAAAATAATTAAAGTTGCTCATACATCTCCAAATATTTCTGGTGAGCTTGGTAATTAGTTGTTTCCAGGAATAAAACCTTGTGCTGGCTTTTAGCAGCCCACTAAGAATACACATGCACATCTCTGTTTGTATTCTGGTCATAAAATAAGAGCAAGAAAAAAGAGCATGCAACATTTAAATAGTCATTAGAGATGGCTATTCTCAATATGCAAAAGGCACCATCTTTCATAAGGTTAACATCGACATAAGCAATCTGAGACCAACTTCTCCCTGAAATGCTAACAACTTCTCAAGGGAATAAAAAATGTGGTTTTGTGGATCTTGCTTAATGCTCCCAGGGACTGAGCACATTGCTGATGAATCTAAATAGACAGGAAGGTAAACCACAATAGTTTTGCTTTCTCTGCTCTCGTTAAACATGCAATTATGCTATTATATCTAAAGGTACTTGCAGCTGTATTTATGGGAAGACTAATCAATCTTGTCCAGGTGTGTGTTGAATGACAGTGAAGATTCTGCATATTTACTTCTCCCAGTAAAAGAGAATTCTGTTAATTCCTCTAGCTGTCAACTGCTTTATCCATGTAAGTAGTAAATTACATGCAAAAGCCAGCTGTGACAATGGCTTGGATGCCTGAAAGTACTGGCAAAGGAGAAAAATAAGAAATCCAACAACAAGAAGAAAGTTCTGGTTTATGCACTCTTAATGGCTAGCTTTGTCATATCTTAAGTATGTTTTTTCCAGGAAACTTCTGCTGGTACTGATATATAATATGGTCATTAAACAGTCTTCAATCAGTTACTGTTGATGAATTAAAAATGCCTATACATTGCCTGAGCTTTGAAAATGCATGCACAAGGAAATATTTTCTAAAAGCCTGATGAAAACTCTTTGGAAAGAATATGACATATTGAAAAAAATTAATATCACAGAGGCTTCTGGTGTCTTACTGGCTTTCCTTGGATTAGAAATCAGAAATTATTTAGTTTTAAAATGGTTAGTATCCTTATTTCTCAGTGTGTAGACTTCATGAGGTTCTGAACTTCCTTTTGACTTCCTAAAAGCTTACTTAAAACCCTTCAGTATTCCAAACTTCATATCATTAATGTCTGCATCAGTAACTGAAGATAAAATCTGTAAAATGTAATTGAAAAACTTAATCTAAGTTATACATATCTGGAGTCCAGTCTTTAATATACTCATTTGACAGATATTTCAGAGTTTGAAGACAACTTTAAATTATAAAATGAGGGCAGAGCTTGATTAATTCTAATGGGTTGAGAACTGCTGGAAAAGAGAGAATAGCCATAGTGCTAAAGGGTGACCTCCAGATCAACCCAACAGCCCTTTGAATCCAAGTATTCTACAAGTAAAGAAAGGAAAATATCAACTTATATTAAGATGATTTTGCTAAGAAACATGGACAAAATATATACAGAGTTTTTCTTTTTACTTTTTTGAAGGGAAGACAGTGAGTTTAAAAAAAGTGTTTGTAGAGCAAAAAAGTGCCAGGAGTATGGGAAGATGAAAGTAAACAAGGGGTCAGAAAGAAATCAGATACAGAAGAAAAACCTACTACTCTCTGCCAATCCCTCATTTTGTTATTGCTAGAACAGCTTTTTTGGCTTCACTTTACAGCTTCTCTTCCAAACCCGGAAGATTTAAAGAAAAATGAAACTTGAAATGTCTTCAATGATGTGAGCAAAGGAGCTGTCAAAGAAGATCCTCTCAAGTCAGATACAAGTGCTGATATGCTGTTCTTGGCTTTGTTTTTGGACCAGTGCATTCCTGAAAGGCTTTCTGTCAATGCTCTTTTATGGAAGATGAATTTGACAACAAAAGTGTCTAGGAATATCTTACCACTGAAGTAGGAATGTTCTATTGGTGTGGCACAACATACTATCAAAGATTGATGGAGAACATTTATTTATTTATCTATTTATTTATTTATTTATCTATCTATTTATTTATTTCCACTGGATTTATTTAATATTTTTAATAGATAATGTAGTAAGAGCATAGTAACATATACAGTAAATGAGATGATTGTAGAGAAAACATTCACTTCCCTTCAATTAAACAAAAATGCTTTCCTTTGGCATTAAACCCCACTTTTCAAAGTCTTTTGAACACTTAAGTATTTAAAATAGAAAAAGTTATTATCAGAAAGTTTGATAGTGGGATTCAAACTGCTTTGTGGGACCGGTAAAGGAACAAAACGCCTTCTTAAATATATAGATTCCTAGCAGTATTTAAAAGCTGTTTTGTGGCAGAAAAAAATAAATTGTGTTTTCCTTGGAGCATTTGTTTAGGAAACTGATAAAACCATCAAGTTAATTTCAGAACTCGATTGTAAGCACATGTGCATCAAGAACAAAACTGAAGTGAATCACCTCAAAAAGCAGCTCAAGGGATTGTGTTTGCATGCACAGGTGTGTTTTTTTTACAAGTACAGCATAATTCTGCATAATGAAGGCTAAACTGCCTTGGTTTAGACAAGATTTCTGACACCTTTTTCATAGAGCAGTTTCTTTAGTTTCATTTGATACTTTTTTTTTTCCCAAAAAGAAGAGTCTTCTAGCTAAAACCTTAATTTTAAGCTATTTTAGTCTAGCTGTGTGGTGAGTATGGTGTAATCTGTAACCAAGGAGACACAGTGCCTCCAAGCTGACCACAATTGCTTCTCCCACTTGTCCACTCTTGAGATTTCCCTATTTCCAACCCAGACTGCAGTTGGGGTCCCCTTGTCACTAAGTGCTACAAGTGACAAATAAGTAATAAATAAACTAAAAATTTCACAAATCATGCTGATTTTTTAATGTAATATGGAGTTTACCTACTTCAGGAAAGAAAATGACAAAAGTGTAGATAGAAAATGCTTTCATTTATAGACCAAGAAGAAAATCCAAGTTTTTAAAGGACCTTCAAGCTCGTATTGAGGGATCAAAACTTTAGCAAGAAGGCTTACAATTTTTGAATGGCTTTAAAAATAAAATAGGTCTTTTCTTCTGCCTTAATCTGAGGGAGTAGTATGGACAATTTTCCTTTCTTAAGCTGCCATATAAGTGGTTGCTACTTTTACCAGCATCCTTCTAAACTGCATGTGGGTGTTCTTATAAGGATTTGAACACAGCAAAGGAAATTTTGAACAATTCTTCTCTCCTTCCCTGCAGTTATTTAAATATTTTGAAGCCTGAGAGTTGGATTAGAAAATATCTACTCATTCTACTTTAAACTTTGATTTTATTCCATGCAGATTTTCAACCATTTTTTTTAAACTGGGGATGAGATGATAATTTTGAATATTGTCATAATGTTCATAAAAGATTCCAGTTCATTTTGTGTGTTCTTAAAGACTGTAGAGTAGATATGTGAATAACTTTATGCGGTGGTTTGACAGGAAATGTGTTTTTTGGGATGCTGTGTTTTGGGCCAATGGATATTCAGGCTTTAATATTGGCATCTAACCTGGCCATTAGGACATGGACACGCCTCTGAGAACACAGGGTTAAAAGCAGAGCTCTCCCCTGGGAGGGCCCTTTTTGGGTTTCCGGCGGGAAAGAGTTCGGGTCTCTCCCCTGGCCCAGCTGCTGGCTGGGCAGGGGGCGGAGAAAAGCCATGTGGCCGGGAAAGGTAGGCCTGAGCCCTGGGGTGGAAGGGTGGAAGAGAGAGAGAGAGAAACACCGGGAGCCATCGGGCAGCCCCCCCTGAGAGACACAGAGAGAGAGAGAGAGAGAGAGCCGCTGCCTGGGACTGTAACCTTGAAACTGGATAAACATGGGCCTGTGCTGGCAGCACGGCTGGGACGGAGAAGAAGGGGGGGGTTCAGCCGGCCGCTTGTAGGAGCTTTTAACCCCTTTTCGGAGAATGAGAACTTTACAGAACATTGACCTTTCCTAGAAGATAGAGTGGAAGACGAGGAAGGAAATGGGCCAGTGTGAGAGAGGTCTGGGCGAGTGAGAGATAGTAGAAGAATAGAGAAGAACCCTAGTGGGAAGAGATGATGGAGTAGCTTTTGCTGGACTCTTTTTGTACAGCCATGGACAAAACCATGTTCCTTGTGACCCAGAGACTGCATTCTAGGGGGAGGCAATGGCCACAGAACCAAGAGGGTTCAGTGTTGGTGCCCCTCGGTCCCAAGGGGTGAAAAAATATGGGGGGGACAGGTGTCCCAAAGGAGAGATTGTGGGGACAGGTGTCCCAAAGGAGAGACTGTGCCTTTTTTGGATCGGGACAAGGCATCCTTAAAAAGACAACCCTAGAAGCAGCTCTGGTCCGTGTTCAGTGGTGAGAGCACTGGACATGAAAGGAAGAGGTCACAACGGCAGACGTTCTCCGGGCGGTGCCACGAGTGACACGGAAACACACGAGGCTTCAGCTGTGTTTCCAGGGGAAGCCCATGGTACAAGAAGGACTCCTCTCCTCTTGATGAACTGAGGATTCATTGTCTAAAAGGTGGTGCTGGACCGAGAGTTGGTGATTTGAGGAATAGATGTATTGTGTTGGAAATTTGTTGGGGGGAGGAGGAAATGTATTTGTAAGGTTTTCATTTTCCCTGTGTGTGTGTTCCTTTTTATTTGTAGTTGTAGAGTAGTTAATAAAGTTTTGTTTTCTTTCTTCCCTAAGTAGGAGCCTGCTTTGCTTATTCCTGGTCACATCTCACAGCAGAAACCAGGGAGAGGGTATCTTCATGGGGGCACTGGCATTGTGCCAGTGTCAAACCATGACACTTTATAAGTTGTGTGTAGATAAATTGGTATTATGGTTTTGGCCCCATCCCTGCTGCCTCCGGGCAACCTGTTCCCCCTCCTGTCTCCCAGCACTTCCTGCTGGAGTTTGAGTGAAAACTCATATTTTTAAAAAGCATTTAGATGAATTAAGCTTATATTATGGTTATATAATCTGTATTGATTAATAAAATTTGCTACTTTCTCTGGTGTTATGACTTTTCTGGTCACAGAACTATGACATTCTGCAGCCTAGGTTATGGTACATAAAACGTATAAGCTCTCAATCCTTCTGACTTTGTACCCTTTAACTTGGAAAAGATGTTACTAATTTTCTTGATATTTTGCATGTAGTGTATGATGGCACAATTTTTTTCTATGAGGTAGATAAAATTTATATTGACAAGTACATAATCTCCTCCACAGGGTCCGACTTAATTTACTTTTCTTTTATAAAAACTTCATGCGATGAGTATTCTAAACTGCATTATTATCTTGAAGGTGAGCTAACCATTAAAAACTTGTATTAAATACAGTGGATGAAAGTGACTCCTGAAGCGGTTTTCTGATCATTCTGTGTTGGGATATAAGTGACCTGGTACAGAATAAGGGAATGCTAATGGCAATAGCAGTTAGGCCGAAGTGTTGACAATATGAATGTAATTTCATGAGAGACTGTAAAATTCTTTATTTCTATTCACTGAAATCTGTCTGAGGAAGCAGCTGACACTACAGCTACTAAATAAATCAGTGACATTTAGGCCATGAAAGCTTGTAGTCTCTTTGAAGGTTATGTTTAGAAATAACGTGAATATCAGTGGCTAATCTATGCATTAAGCAAGGAAGAAATGTGGCACTTCAGAGGCATGAAAAAAAAAGTTACAGAAGTGTCTATTGCTCCCATCATTAATGCAAGTTCATAATTTGTCATCCTTAAAAAAATTGAGGGGCTAATGAACTTGTCCTATGCCATGCAAATTGGATATGAAGGACTTTGTGTAAGAGTCATTTTTATGTTATAATTAAATATAAAATCATTAATTATCTAGTCAGTTTTTGTCATGTTAATATGTGCTTTTATACCATCTCAACAAATACTAGAATGTATTCCTAAGGCAAACCATACTAAAATTATTTTTGTGGGATGTCTTTTGTTTGTTTACTGTAGGTCTTGGAGGTCATAACTTTCTTAGCTTTTTGCATCCTACCAACCATGTCGATATGGAACAACCAGTTTATCTTTGCTTCCACTGAGCATTAGTCTAAACAGATGCATGGTTTAAGAGTAGAAACAGAAAACATTGTGCCTGTGCTTTGAAAAAGCTCCAGCTTTTACAACATTTCTTTACAGTCCTGCTTTTCATGAACTGCTGAAGTCTGTGTGACAGCCTACAGTATACAGAGACCACTGTGGAAGAACTTACAAGGAACTGGGTACTCCTAAACACATTTTAGCCCCCCTCTAATCTTGTCAGTTTTTACTTTTTCAAACTCATTTCAACTGTAGCAATCTGAATTAAAAACTGAGTTGACATCATAAAAGGATATTTAATTAAAATTCTGCTACTTCATCATCTCAGATTTGGATACACTGATTAAGTTTTCTGTTTTCTCAAAGGGACTTAAGGACTTGCCTACTCTCTTTTTTAACCAAGAGAAAAACCTCAGATGTGTCAAGTCTAGGCATCGTTCCTGACATTCACAACTAAAACCATACCTAGCACAAAGACCACTCGTGGAGTCCAGTGCTGTTGCTGCAAAAACCTCTTGGCTCCTTGCAGCATCTCTGACCTTTACTAAAATTAAACACTACTGAAAAATATAGGCCTACTTTTCTCTAGATTATTAGAGTTGAAGGCTGGCCTTTGAGCCAGAATTGTCCTTTTCAATGCTTCAAGCTGTATCCTTTCTTAAACAGTGTTCTACTTTGGCAAATAATATCCTAGTGAAAACTTTTTTGTTTTCCTCTAACTCCAGAGAAAACTACCTGCATTTTATATGCTACATTGGTCTGTACTGGAACTGAACCATAAATTCCTAAAGCAAATATTAAATAATTTTTGGACCCTATTACTTCTGAGTATTCTCCAGGAGCTTTTCAAGAATTCTCTTGTATGGAAAGAACTTGCCTTATAAATCTTGTCTTTGTATAAGTCCTCTTTTACAATCTTCAACTTTTCTTACTTATAGTCTAGAATATTTATAGAACTTCATTTTACTGAGTTAGTTATGGAGATATCAGTAGGGGGAAAAGTACTATTTATGTAGTTGCTCTTTTACAATTTGTAAACATGAGCTAATACAGCTTGCTTTGCATGGGCAGTCTTTCAAGTTTTTGTTGTACTTGATTTACCATCTGTGTTTTTTCACACTCCAGTGCATTCTGCCTCTAATTAGGCCATAGATAACAGAGAGGGGAAAATGAATGGCAGGTGAAATATGATGCTCATCATGAAATTCACAAGAATTATTTTCAAAGTAATTTGGGATTATCGTGAACATGCACTAAAAATCCGTTTTTGTATTTTACTTCAGAAATGCACTTGCCCCCATTCTATATTCCTGTCCTAAAATTAGACATCACACTGGCTAAATTCCACACCTCTTTGCAACTCTGATAGTTGAAGTGGCGCTTCATTGTGTGACCCAGTTTAAAAGTTGGCCTTATGTTTTTGCCATATGTTTTCATAAATTATGCTGGCTTAAGATCATGAAAGACCAAAGTTCTACTTTTTTTGATAGCACTTGTCTGATGGCTTGTGCTTGTTTTTAAAAAATATTTAAAGATTTGTAATTTGTTAAGTATAAACATACTTTCTATCTTTATGTGCGTGTGTGTATATATATATATATATATATACACGTATCTATAACATGCATAACTTTATATAAGTATATATATACACCAACTTCTAACACACAGAACAAAGATATTGGCAGCAAATAATCATGTCATTTCAGGACCTGAATATTCAAAGTATCCCTTTCAAAACTGCCTAATGACTGACTGATGAATGGTTAAAAAGGCTGTACGTTGTCATGAAATAAGTCTTCACTTCCTAGGTCCATTCTCCTTTTTATCAGAAGCAGAGCTTGGATACATTTGCTGTTAAGCCCTTGTGTATCTATGTAATCTCTGACCTATGAATCTTCCTACTTTTGAGAAAAGTATTCTATTGTTCAGGGACACCATAGTCTCATTAATTTACTAAAGCACTTCCTCATAAAGAAATTATTTTCTTCCATGTGGAGGTGGGATATTTTTAGAAAACTTTACTGTATCAGTGAAAACAGTATGACATTCATAAAGATAAATGAAAATGGAAATTAAATTAAGTAAAAATAAATGTTTCACCTATGGAACTTTTTTTTTTTTGCATCCCTGCATATTGCATATTCAATGATTGTCTCTGATTGAAAGAAAGAAAAAAATATTTTTCCAAGTCTGACTGATCTGAGCTGTTAATGGCTACTTAGAGGTTGTGAGTTTAGGCAAAGTATGTAGCACTAATTGTACATAATTTTGATTATTACTATTTATTTTGATGCTTCTTTCTGCAAACAGTATTTGCTCACCCATCTCTTGCTCCACAACATTTCCTACTGAAAGACAAATTGCATTCCCAAAACAGACTAATTTACTCATTTCTTACTTTGCATTCCATGGAGAAACTAAATGACCTGTCTTTCTATTTTTAACAGAGCCAGTACACTTTGCTGCCTAGAATAAATAAAATCATAGTCCTGTAGTACTGACACTGATAAACTATGCTAATTTTAAAATCTGATTCTTCACTGTAAATTAAACTACCACTATTTTTGCAACCTTTTATTTACTAAAGTTGTATATAAGCACTGTCTGAGCAGTGAACTGTTAATTAACACTAAATGTTAATTAATGGTAATGAATTTATTCAGAAGTGAAAGAGATATCCACTTTTCTGAGCTTTTAGAGACTTCCTATTAAATAAACCAGAGTCTTTAGGGACTGGCTTCCCTTGATCCTTACCTGTTGCTCCTACTAAATAGTTCCTGTGGAATATAGATGCCAATTTTCACTCTTATAAGTGTGAAATAGATTCTGTGGTTTCAATGTCATTTGTTTTCAAACCTTATTAAGAGCTGCAGTACTCACTGAAGGCTATGAATGTGTAAAATCTCATACTTTCTACTTTGAGCTAAAAAAGTTTTGGAAGTATTATTCAAAAACAGTGTGCATATTTTGATCATATTTTTCTAGCTGAAATTTTTCTACCTTGTGAAGAAAATTATATTGACCCTTTTATCCAGCACATATAAATTTTCCTACTTTAACTTGAATATGTGATTTTTAAATAAAAAGTTTAAAAAATATAAACTGGTTGTCTCTTCTTCCTTCTCCATTGCAGTATACTTCTTGGACTTCCTCTTTTCTCTGGTCGGTCCATAGAGTGCTGTATACCAAACCTTGTCAGTTTGTTACTTGAAGTTTTACACTGGTTATAGCATGTTGAACGTCATTAGTTTTTCTGGCATCTTTTTACTCAGTGAAATGTTGTTTGACTTGGAATTTAAATGGAAGTCTCTGGAATGCATGACCTCAGTAAGATGCTGCAAAATAGAATGTATTGAACTGTTGAGCAGGTAAAGAACAAGGGGGACAACCAAAACAGTCAGGTCTCAAATAAACTTCAGGTAGGGATAACTTGACACGAGGGAAACCAAACCAGACTTTGGCCACAAGAAAGTGTTGAAATGCTCATGCCATAAAAAAATGGAATTATAGGAAGGATTCAGATTTCCATATGACAGAGGGGGAGAAGTGTTTAATATAAGGGAAATAAGGGGGAGATGAAAAAAAATTATGAGAATTTGTTAAAGGAAAAAACTTGCAAAAAAACCCCAAGGTAGATGGGGACTCACAATCACATTATTATGTGAAATAGAAGTACTTGACTGAATGACACACTACCAAAATAAAAAAAAAAAAAATTAGGTTTTCTGTCTGTTTGAAGTAACTTAAAATTATCTGTTGAATATTGTTGAAAGAGGTAATGTACTGTGGCATGTAGCCAGTGGAAATTTTAGGTCTTGTGAATGTAATAAAATTTCAGATAGCAAACATATCAAACCATGACACAAGTTGATCACAAAACTGAGATTAATATTTCTCTAGTGCAGGGCTGTTCAGAAAACCTCTTTAAATCATGTAGCTGCTTAGTAACTTAATTTTAAACATCAATTTAAAACCTTTAAAAAATAATCCAAGGCTAGTCAGAATTTCCTATTAACTCTGTTGATCCTTTACACATTTAATTAATACTCTATTACTGTAAGACTTTGCCTTTTGAGGGAGGAAAAAAAGTAGTTGCATGTTTACTAATGCAGATTTTTTTTTAAAGGAAAAAACTATTAAGCAATAATAAAATAATAAATTATTATTATTATTATTATTATTATTATTATTATTATTATTATTATTATTATTATTATTATTATTATTATTATTATTATTAATACAATTAGCAATAATAAAAATTAAATTACTTTGTAGGGATGCTTATTAAAAAATGAAAGTTACATAAGTTGTGGGAGGGATATGTAAATATTATACCTACATATACATGTAAGACATTGAATTTTCTTTTCTACTAGTGTCTGATACAGGTATAAAGGTCAAGATTTATTTTTCAGTAAGAGAACAGAATAATCCAAAATAATTAATAATGCATATACAAAAATGTTATGAAAAATTATTTCAAGAGATCAGAAAAAAATACAGAAAAATGAGTGTGTGTAGACAATAATACAGTAATTATATTTGTTCAAATTTTTGAATTTAATA
Organism: Molothrus aeneus; assembly: GCF_037042795.1. Classification (NCBI taxonomy): domain Eukaryota; kingdom Metazoa; phylum Chordata; class Aves; order Passeriformes; family Icteridae; genus Molothrus; species Molothrus aeneus. The sequence goes on along the minus strand of NC_089647.1, from coordinate 14,122,637 downwards.
CCTGCCATTACACATAAAATCATTGGAGTACACATGACAGAGGAGTATAATATAAAACCAAGAACTTCTCACATGTAAACAGCTTGTTGAGTGAACAACTTCAGGATAGGCAAGCCAATTCAATTCCGACCTTTGACTTTCAGCAATAATTGTTGAGAAGTTAGATATAATTTAGGTTTCAGATTTTCATTATCCACTGTTTCTTCTGACTTCTTGTTTCACAAATACAGCACAGTAATTCTTGGTGCAAATTACATAAAGCAATTAGAAATGGATTCTTGTGTTGCAAGACATGAGCAAAAAATCATGACAGTTTTGTGGCTGTTCACTGTATGTTCACTGCTTAGATATTCTACCTTAGTCTTGTTCGATAACATAACTTATATAGGAATTAATTTAATGAGAATAAAAATATAAACACCACAAAAATCATCAGCACCTATGGATGGAGGGGTTTACACCCACTTAAAAAATGATAACATTCATTTGAAGGTAGCTGGGCTTACATTCCAAGGGAAAAATATTAGAAAATCTGCTACCTTGGACATATTCAAAAGCTGACAGGACATGGTTATGGGCAACTGGGCCATAAGGTTTCTTTCTGGGTGGAAAGAAACTGTATTGGATTCTCTTGCATTTTTTTCTGTTGCACATATATGAAAAACAGGACAGAAATTATGGAAAATTTGGGGGGTTTTGTCTTCTGTGTGTGTCTTCCAGTTGTACTGTTCATACTTCAAAAACCATTGTCTTCAACCTCTCTCCACCTCCCTTGATCCTGGAGTGGAAATGATCAGCTGGGTGAAGGAAATTCAACACTGAGCAGGGTTTTGTACTGCAGCTTTAAGGAAACCAATTTCAGTATGCTCATGGAAGGAAGCCAAAATTTCTCCTAATTAACATTTGCTAATTTTCTTTTTATTTCTCTGTATTCCTTTCTTACTTTGTGTGTTTCTCTTGAAGGTCTGATCCACAGAATTCTTACATATCCTGTCAGAATCAGTTTATCAGTTTATGTATTTCATGTGTGCATTCAACTTGAAACTACAATGCCTTTATGGTAAAGACAGAAAGAAACAGCAGATTTAAAGCTGCTATTGCAATCAGGTAAGTAAAAACACTTGTATGGTGAAAGCTTCAAATCATCTTTCAGTCTTACCAAACATACGAGGACATGATTATTTCTCGGTATACTCAGTGCTCATATCTTTAATTCCTTTAAAAACAAATTGAAAATTTAAAATTTAAACACCTAAATATATAAAAAAAAATCTTTGGCCTTTTAGAATTTTAATGATGCAATGAAGACCTGAATATGTAAATAACTTCAAAAGAAAAATTTGAAGTTTACTTCATATAACAATTTACCATTTGGTTCCTGCAGTGAACCTGCAGTGTGAGCATAACTTCCCATGAGTGGTGGTGTTTTCCTTTGGGAATCTGCTTTGAGTGAGGGGATAACTAGTTCTTTTTCCACATCAGGCAAGTGCACTTCTGTGACAGACTCATGTCATGCTTTTACTTCAGCTTTAGGTCTTCTTTTAGGTCTTCTCACCAAAATCAAAAGAAAAGTCAAGCAGCTCAGAGTCTTAAGGCTACTCTTCTATTGTCTGGGATGACTGTTACTTGCAGCTGTGTTTAAGTCAAAGGCACAACCAAACCAGATTATCCCTGCATAGCCATATTAATCCCTGAAAATAAAACTGAATTACAGGTCAGGTCCCTGCTGAGTGTCTGAGTGTCCATACCTGCAAACCTCTGCCTGTGACTAGCAGCAATGTGAGAGAAAAGCAGACCTCATTAGGTGATCAGGTAATTCAAGGTTGATTTCAGCTTAAAGATTAAGTTAAGTGTGATTGTGATTGTGATGATGATATGATGCTCATCACTGTATTGGGGATTTTATCCTATGTGTGATTGATTCTGAAAATTAACATTTTATTAGTGGAAAAATGTGTTTGATGGGAAGTTTTCTCCTGCTAATGAAAGAAAAGAGGGGCATATGCTGCCACATCAAAAAGCAGACTATAACAATTTCTCAGCACCTTACATTTGAGTGACAGAGTGCCATAAATTGTTCACTTTCACAGTAAATGAATGCAATTACTCCTGGTTTCTTAATTTTCTGCAGAAAAAAATCAAGTACTTGTTGCTCTAATACTAAGTACTACATCAGCCATGTAACTGATTTGCTATCTGAAATATGATACAACCCTATTTTTTTCCTGTTATTCATACTCATATCTTTAATATCTAGACTTACAGAAAAGGGTTTGTGCATTATAAACTGGATAAAAATGAATCATTTCCCCTCACTTTTTATTTGAGTCTTCTGTAATTATGGAAATAAGTGAACATGGCTTCTCAGCCATAATTATTTTTCTCTTTAATGTTCAGGCTGTAACTCAAAAAAGTTTGTCACCACTTTCCACTTACATTGAGAGTGGTTGATGTATATGTTTTTTAGATGACTATTTGCTTTAATCTTCAACAAAAGCCCATAAGATTCTACAGCAACTGAGTAGTTCAATGTGGAATAAATTATGCAATAGAAGACTATCAGACTACTTGTCTGAGACAAGATCTTCCTGTCTTAAAAAGGATGCTTTGCTTTTAAAATGCCAATTAAGTTGACCCGATCTGTTCAAACATCTTCAACTGCAGAGGTTTCTGGGAAAACAAATCTTGTGAAGGCCCTTGCTTTTGGTGTGGCATCACATCCTTTGAAAACATTGGCAGGGTTGTGGGGATTACCTCTCAGAGTACATACAGGGCAGTGATATTTCTTTCCCCACAACTTGTCACTTTTAGTCTTTGGAATAATAATGGAAGTATCAAATGGCATATTGACACTTTCAGTCTGGTATTTATTATGTGAACCTACAACTCCAGGTGTGGATCCTGTGGGAAAGATTACCTCAGTGGTATCATATAGATACCTGTAAATCTACTGGGTTAATGTCTTAGCTTCTAGGTAGAGCCTGTGATTTCTACATAGCTAATCTTTTCCATGGCTCACCTTATCACTCTTTACAATTCATTAAGTAAATTTCATCCTTTACAGCTTTTTCAGTGGGACTGAATTTTTTATTCTTATGTAGACCATGAACTGATATCAAAACTGTGCATGAGATAAGCAGCAAAATAAATATTTTTCCCTAAGAGTCTTTCTATCAAAACACAATGGCATATAAATTTTATCACAGTGAAACTGAAAGTTCTGCATTTATAGAATTTTAAGGCAAATGATGCTTGAGGAGTATAATTGCACATTGCTCTGTAAATATCAATAAATTACTGAAAATACCATAAGTCCCATTAAGTCTTTTTATTATTATGGAATATAAAAAATTTCTGAAAACTTTGGAGGAGTGATTGTGTTCTGGGAGAAAATACAGTAGTTGCTGAAAGTGTCAAGCATTTTGTTCACCTACTCTGCATTCTTTATATTTAATTTGACAGAAATTACATTACATGATAAAGTACGATACAAAATTGTAAGTAATATATGATGTCTTATGTTAAAATGATGGTGTAGAGATATGCTCTCACATCAATTATTTATTTCCTATTGTTTTCTGAACCTTTGAAATATGACCTCAAAGCCTAGACATGGAATAGGTAAGTGGTAAGAGTAGCAAAGAATTTTGCGCTTGTTAGACTTTAAATAAAAAGAAGTCTTTAATTAGCACTCTTGTAATTCCTTTCCTGTCATACCTGATGTACTAATTTCTGGGAATCTAGGATATTCACTTTCTCTTCCAACTCATAAACAAGAGCCAATCATTTTATCTTTGAGAATGACTTAATGTTGAGTGATTGAACTTTCTTAAAAGCCAAGCAAACTCAAGCAGACTTAAATAACATCATGTTTAATGGACCAGGGTAATACCCAGCATCTTTGCATTGTAGACTGTCTTTCGTAACATAAACTTGTTTTTGTCTGTTGCTGCCTCCTGCTTCTATTACCATATAACAATAGCAACACAGAAGGAAAAGATTTTTTTGTCCTAGTAACACCTAAAATCTTGATGTTAAATTATGTAAATATACAATTAGAAAATAACTCTTGTAAGACAGTCTTCCAAGAGATGAATTGAACAAAGATTCAAAATAGCTCAAAATATAACTTGACATTTTCTGTGAGATTGTCAAGAAAAGTTGCATGCTAATTAGGTTTTCATATAGGCAAGAGATACAAGGCACTGTCTGTTCTCAAATTCACTATGTTTTAATGTTATTTAGGTGAACAAGAACTATCTTATCCAAGATACTGAAAATATTCAGCAATTTCATTTAAGGCTGTACAAGGTTGCCATAGCCTAATAAAAATTAAAATACATCACAGTATATTACAGTATATATGGACTTCATTGTTGCTTTATGGACAAAGAATATTACCCTTTATTTTTGAAAGTATGTAATTAAAAAAACCATTTCTATGGAAGTTTCTTTCCTCTCTGCATCAAGAAAATTTCAGCTTAACTCTCTTGCATGTATAAAGCCTTTTTTCACAGATTAAAATTCAAATGTTCTTGTTTCTGTATTAGGTTAAAATATTAATCCAGCAAGTAAATGTTATGTTTGTCTAAATCTTCAGTTCATTATCCCAAGAGAATCTTGAGTGAATTTCCAAACCAAAAAACCAACCAAACCAAACAATCCCCCCCTCACCCCAAACCTTAGAAATCCTCACTATATAAGTAAGGGAAATAAAAATTGGAGTGAAATATGAGTTCAACACTTTTAAAAGAAATTTTATCTCTTCCTTGGGCTGAAAAAGTTCCAACCAGTCTATTTCCATATGGTGCCTTTTTCATGGAGATATTACAAAAGATTTAAATCAATGTTACAACTAGAAAAGCTCAGAAGGTGATGTATATCATCTAATTTTACATACATTGTTGAAAAGAAAATGTATAATGTTGGAGCACATCTATTGTAATCAAAGACTGAAAGATAACTTGAGAACAGAATTTTTGTTGTCATACTTTAGAAACTGACTAAAACCAAACTATTGCAAATAGTAGCAATAAACATTGTGAACTTTCACAGTTTGGGATTTTCTGTGAAATACTTAGTGTGTGCTAACTTTTCTATTTCAATTAAAATGCAACTAATTATGCATGAAGATAAAATACTGCAGGTGTCTAAACAAAGAAGAGCTTCTTTTACTTAAATTGCTGTTGTTTCAAGACATGTCTTTCTTCTCTTTTAGATTGTGAAAACTTGTTCATCATTGTATGTATTTATACATCATATGTATGTATTTATATGTATGTATTTATACATCATATGTATTTAGCAAGTGGTCCCTAACTGTAGCAGGAAAAGTTGAGTAGGCCTTTCACACAGTGCATATTTCCTTACAGTAGAATTCTTCCAAGCATGGGTCATAAATTGTTTTCTCTCTTCATTTGCTGATATTTTCATCAATATGTCGACTTCCTCATCAGCTGTTCTTTTCCTAGCTTGCTGCTTGGTGACAGAAGGGCAAACAGACAGCACTTTGGCTTTGGTATCTACTAAACAAAACAGCTGAGTCTCCAAATGACTGCTAAGGCTCTAAATATTGCAATTTAACAGTCTAGGGTAAGCCCACTCTCAAAATATCCATTTCTCAGCAGCAGCAGCGGCAGCAGCAATAAAACAAAATCTCTATTTTTCAGCCAATTGCCATGTGTGAAGCCTGGAACAAAGCTGATGCTACCAGTGCAGAAACACAGCAGAGAAGACTGGATTTGTTGCTCTGTTCTTTAGGATGATAGTATACCACATATCTCTAGAGAACTTAATCTGTTACTGTCGATTTTCTATCTGTTCCAAATGTACAATTCTGTGATAAGTAACAAAGAAAAGTTTTACAATGCAAGGAGCTTATTTTTATATCAATACAGATTAAAAAAAAAATCATCTGGGTAAAGATTTATAAGGGCTTTTAGGATGTGCTTCATAACACAGTGTTTTTAATAATTAATTAAAATTTTTTGCATCAATTGCATAAGCCTGACTGTATTCGTTTTTTTGAATTTGTTTATTGAGTATGAATTACAATTAAAATACTAGAGATATGTTCTTGAATAACCAGACAAGAATAAAATTTCACCAATTCAAATACAATTTTCAATCTCCTTAAATAGCAACGAGGATAATTTTTGCATACATCACTGTGTCTTAGACCTCGTCTTTGTTTGCCATGTAATCCAAATATCCTAACAATGAGGTTTTTTCCTATTTTCATGGGAATTAGCCAATGGAGAGATAAAATATGTATAAATTAAGTCTCCCTTTATAAAAACATGTTATTAGAACACTTCCTTGATGTGGAACCTCTTTACAGATCATAGGGTAGGTATGTTTAAAATTTTTATGATTCAGATCTTCATACAGCATGGCTCTTTCAGTTTAAAAGATCAAAAGAGATCCTGTGCTCTGTGATACTGAAGAGATTCATTAGATCCTGTATTTGTGTCATAATACTGTACAATGACAGAATAGGGGTCAGTGAGAAGATGTGTAACCTTAACAAGCTAAGGTGAAATTTTATGCTATGAAAATTTTCACCTTTCTTAATGTTAGAAGCCAGAACAGACACCTCATATGAAGCATTCAGTCAGAGCAAAAGCAGTGTTTAATAGTTCATTGTAGTAGATAATAAATATGCACATTAATTTAGTTTTGTATTATTCTTTGGAAGCTCCACTGCATTTTAAAAATCCCAAGCAACCCATTTTTTTACAGTGAATCAATGCCTCTTTCTCCACTGAGAAAAACAAATGCGTTGTGGGTGTTTTTATCAGTCCAATTGTGATCAATATCTTTATTCATGTGGGTTTTGCTGGTGGAAATGTATTTAAATTTGTGAATATAAACCCTTCTTTCAGCATGTTTGTGAAATGCCAATTGATTCTGGAGAGAGAAACACCTGGGTATACATATCAGTATAATTGACCTATAATGTAGCAATGTGTCTCCAGCACTAAACAGTGTGGTTGTTATTTGTGCCAATGTTTGATGTATGAATATTCTCAGTGCAGCATTGAAGAACGAACAATTGATTTAACTAGATATGTTTACATTTTTGAAAGGTGTGTGTGGAAGTTAAAGCAATATAATTAATTCCCAAATTGTTTTTCAAACTCTGAATCTTCACTACCTGCTACAGTAAGGCCACTTCATAAATTATGAACACTGTAAAGGCTACAGAAAACTCTAGGTGAGCTATTAAGATCTTTCTTTGTAAGATAATGGTTACCCTTTCACATTACCTTTGTTTCAATGGGTACTGGTTGTAACTCAGCCTATCCTTTCAGAAATGTCACCTTAAATTATCCTTCCTAAAGTATGCTCCAGCTAATTTTTTTTATTCACATAGAGAGTATGGAAAGCTGTTTTGCAATACACATATGTGAAATCGTGGAAGACTTTCAATGTTCTTGTAGTCTTAGTAAGTTATAAATTGGTTTATTAATCATAAAAGGCTGATTTCTATAAAACTCCAAATATTCCTCAGATTTCACTTGAAATCTAACTGTTTTTGTTGAAGGTGTTTGTGGAGGGAATCACTGCTGATAGCTGTAAAATCTGCAAGTTTTTGATGACCACTTTTTGTGTCAATTTTGTCCACCAATATAGAAAAAAGTTACTGGATATTTAATGACAAATTAAATTTTATAGCTTGAGTACAGTGCTATGTAAAGAACTGCTTTTTGATTTCTTATTAGAACTGTACAATCATTCAGGTTGAAAAGTATCCCTAAGATCCAGTCCAACCACTAAGCCAGCCAAGGCCATGTCTACACATCTTTTAAATTCCTCCAGAGGGATGTTGACTCCACCACTGCCCTAAGAAATCTGTTCCAGGGCTTGACAATCTTTTCAGTGATGAAATTTTTCCTAATATCAAATCTAAATCTCCACTGGCACAACTTTCACACCATTTCCTCTTTTTCTCACTTGCTAGATGGGAGAAGAGACCAACTCACCCCTGGCTACATCCTCTGTTCAGGGAATTGTGGAGAGCATTAAGGTCCTTCCTGAGTGTCCTTTTCTCCAGGCTGAAGACTCCCAGCTCCCTCAGTATAGGAGGGAGTCTTCCCCTTCAAAATAAATACCTGTAATCCAGACCAGTTTTGCCTTGTTTTGTTTGGATCTATTAAAGTTTGACAAGTAGAAGTTTGCAAAGTGCTTTATTATATCTGGGTGTCCTGAAGTTTGCAAGTAAAAGCTGTTTGTTATTTAACCTACTGGGAATTTTGGTGTTTCTCCAATGCACCACCCACAATAAATCCTCTAAAAAACCTGCTGAGTGGGCTGGGGCCTTACACTGAGCTGCTTATCACCAGACTTGTACTTCAGACCCTTCCCCAGCTCTGCTGCCCTTCTCTGGACACACTCCAACACATGTCTTTACTAAGCCAACCAAGCCTTTACTAAAACCAAGATATTTTTTTTTCCCTTTGAATGCTTTGCAGAACTAACAGTACTTTGTGTATTGCATGCCTACAGGGCATGCCTCTACTTTTACCAGAGAGAGCACGTGGCAAGCAAAGTCTGAAGACTTAGAATTTTTTCTTTTTATATATGCATGTTCACTTGTGTGGTCATTATAAACTTCAGATGGGGAAAAATGTCCTCCTTTAAAAAAATAGATAAAGGTGTATTGTGTATGTGCATCTAGTTACTTGATCTGATTTGCTTTATAAAAACTTCCATTATTTTCAACCAGCAAGGAGCTTGCATATGGTGTTTTTATAGGATGATTCTCTGCTATTTCAGTGTATGCTTACAGATCTGAATTAATTTTACCTGAAAAGCCATTAATTTTTAGTTAACTTATTTTAAGTACTCTCAAAAATCTGCTTTTATTGCTCAAAGAAATAAAGAGCTCTGTACTGGAAATTCTGTCTATACATCTGAAAGTTGAATTTTTGTCTTCCCTTCTAACATTTTTCCCCTTTCTGGCTTAATATAATTTATGTTATCTTTCACATCATAACAATTCAATAATGTATAATACATAAATTTTACAGCAAATTCACATCAAAAATCTCATTTTTAGTACATTGAATTCTTTCTCATGTTTTTGTCCAGCATGAGTGGTGCTGGTTATTTCTTTCCATTTTGGAAAGTTTTTCCTTCCTTGAATTCATGCTTAAACTGTAATAGCTTTATCCCTGCACAATATGTTTTTTAAACTCCCATGTGTTACAGTCTGCAGTGTTCAGGCTTATGATGAATAGCCTATCACCAGTCATACTGGCAACACCTCTGCCCATAGGGTTTTTTTTCTAATCACCTACATAAATTCTGAAGAAGATAGTTAGCTTCAGAGCTCATAGTTTGCCTCATCAGTTATCAGAATCATTAATTAAATGTCTTTTGGGGCTTATGTGTGAAAGATTTTAGTGTCAAAGTTTCTTTTTAGAAAATAAATCCCAGCCTCTGGGTGTGAAATCAGGACTTATTTGATGATGACAAAGTATCAGCAAAAATTCATTTAGTTTGTACAGTTGTCAAGACAAATTCAGGAAATACTTAGTATCCAGTGGTTACCAATATCTTAATATCCAGTGGTTATTACAAGGTTTTGGGTAGCTGGGGAGCGTGGATGAGAGGAGAATTGGAGGGGCTGACTTTGGGGTTTAGGGTTTAGGATGGCTTTGGGGTTTAGGGTTCATGGGTGTGTTTGATTTTATTTGCACAGTGGTGAATCAATAGAGTTGTGGTGAGATGCTTCTACACCTCCTAAGTGAAGTTTTCATTGCCTGACTCAGTATTTCTTACAGATGAACTTTGTATTATGGCATGGTGATCAACAAGTAGAGACTGTTGATGAATAACAAACTTTTGTCTACTTTCTACCCATCATTCATGTCTTAGCACAGATAAAAAAATGTATAGTTTATTTCTGTATACTTTGTTTTGTTTTCTTTATTGAACTATGCATTCAAATGTTCACTAATCTACCTGATCTTCCATTAATAGTCAAATCCCCAAGTTAATGAACTAGCTCTCCTCTGACAAAATAGCTCTTTCTCACACTGTCTTTGTCTTTGTAATCAAACCCAGGTATTGAGAAAATGGAGGAGAGGTAATAGAGGAGGTAGATAGTGTCCTTAGAGTGTGGTGGATTGACCTTGACTGGATGCCAGTTGGCCACCAAGCCACTCTATCTCTCTTCTCTTCATTAGGACACAGGGTGGAGAAAATAAGGTGGAAAAAAAATTGTCAAGAAAAGGGCAGTTTAATAAAGCAGCAGGAAAGAATTTTGCACATGAAAGAAAGGAAAACAGAGAATTTATTCTCTGCTTCTCATCAACAGGCAATGTCTGGCCACTTCTGGGGAAGCAGAGCTTCGGTATATGTACTGATTTCTCCAGAAGACAAATGTCATAATAACAAATGCCATCCCTCCTCCTTGAATTTAGGTTTTTATACCTGAGTAAATGTTGCATAGTGTGAGAAATACATTTGGTCAGTTTTGGGTCAGCTGTCCTGGTCGTGTTCCCTCCCAATATCTTTCCACCTTCAGTTTAAGGGGTGAGGGGGAGTATGTTGGAGAGACATAGAAACCTAAAGAATAACTTGGATAAGAATGTTACTTTTGTTTGCATCTCATATTGCTCATATTATAGTGCAATTACACTGGGTTTATGGAATACAGTTGTAATATCTTGATTGTTTTAATGACCACTGAAGAAATTTCAGTCCCAGGAGAGAGAACAGTAACCTGGAAGTTCACAGCCTTGTGAATCTCTTACGTTATTGCGGCAGAACATACTAAGCACTAATAACAATTTCAGATTCTAGACATGTCCCACTTCTCTAGAAGTTGTATTGAAACAAAATTTTTATACTGAGAAAATACTTATGACCATGAAGGCTGTCCTGAATATGCAGGCGGAAGAGATGCATGATCAAAAATAAGTGTGGCAGTCTAGTGGGCCCATTCTGATTTTTAATGCAATTCTTTAAATCTTCTCTTGCTAAATAAAGAAGCTTCCAATGTCAACCAGTCTGCCCAGTACAGACTACATATTTTTGTATATAAATACTTCTGCCTAGTATTTTGAATGTGAGGTATCTTGAGTTGATAGCAATTATTGCAAGGATTTTACTTCTTCTATATGCCAGTTTCAGTATTTTCACTTAGGCTTTGAGGCTGACCGCTTGAGACAAGGTGAGAACTGAATTGTGTTTTTGTTGCTGCCCTTTGGGGGATCATATGCAAAGGATCAACTCCCTGCGGCCAGGTCTGTAACTCACCAGCAATGTTGGTATGAAAGTAGTGAATGATGAGGAAAAAGAGGTGCTGGGGAAGAAGCTGACCACTGGTGGATTAATAAGTTACTTTACTATTAATAAGTTACTTTACTATTAATAAGTTATTAATAATTAACTAAGTTACCAGGGTTTTTGAATATTCAAATCCAACCCAATCACCTCAAAGTAACAAAGACTAAAATATGCTTGAAAAAATCTCTTGCAGATGGTAGAAGCTTGCTGGAATATGGCATTATAGAGAAGCAACTCCAATATCCAGCAAAAAGTGTATGACAAGTAAAGTGTTGTGCTATGTTTTGTGGGGAAAAAAAAGAAGTTAAAGGTCCATTTTTCAGTAAGACCAATTAAAACCTCCTTTAAAGAAGTCAATTTCAACATTTGGGTGCAAAGTGATCCTGCTCATAAGTATTTGACCTTTTTTTTTTTGAGAAGGTGTTTGTGGATTGAAACTAATATTTAATTTTGGTAAGGTGCACGTTTCCTGATGAAAACTTGAAGTTTTTATTTGTTTGGTGTATCCTCAGAATCTAATTTAAAACTGCAAATTTTTATTGTGAAAATCAGATACGCAAGGGACTTTGACCATAAATGAAAACCTCAAAACTCTAACAGAACAAAGAACATGAAGTCATGCAAGAATAAGGATTCTTTTTGTGTTTTCCCAAAATGGGAATCTTTGAGGTTGGGGAAGTAAGTGGGAGATAAATACTTGGGTTTTTTCCAGACTTTTTGATTTTAAAAGCACTTCATTAGGATCATAAGAAATTGTGAAATTATTAACAATAAAAAGGGATCTTTAGATGTATCTTATTAAGACATGAAAGATACAGATTCAAATGCTTGCAATTGAGAAAGACAGGAATGGATCCTCCTGCATCTCAGGAAACTTCTTAAAGCTCACAGGCCTGGGGGTGGGAAGACACCATGCCATTTCCTCTGCCATCCTTTTTAGAAAAGTTACACAGGAGGTACCAAGTTTCTTTAAAGAAAATAAATATTAACATAGCTGCTCATTTTGGAGAGATGTAGGAACTGGGGTGAGGAGAAAGTGTTCATTTAAAATGTTTTCATTCTCTCAGTTTAGTAATAATTTACCATTTGGACACAATGAATTAGACAGTCTGTTCCAACCACAGCTGCAAATTTTAAAAAAAAGATTAAGCCAGTTAAAGAAGAACATTGTTCAACTATATTGATTATTAATTTTAAAAATTAAATTTTAAACCCCCAAAGTTAATCCCTGTGCACAGCAATTGTTCCTCCTGTGAAATACAATCACCACATAGTCTGTTACAGCAGCTGTCATGGACTGACCCCATTTCTCATGCCCCCTCAGAGCTTGGAGAAGAGGAGGTAAAGAAGTCAGGAATGAACAAGTGAAATTGAGCCTGGAAAAAGGAAGGGTGAAGAATGCTGTTTCTCACCAACCAACTTTAATTTTAATTTGCAACAAATTAACATTCCCTAGGTCAAATCTGTTTTTCTTGTAACGGCTAATTGTTTAGTGCTTGCCTGTCTATCTCAACCTACAGGCTTTTTCATCTTATTTTCTCCCTCTGTTTGAGGAGGAGGAGTGAGAGGGTGGCTGGTGGGAGCCAGCTGGCCAATGTCAGCCCACCATAGTTTGAGTGGTGATTTCTCTGAAGTTTCCTAGCAGGGAAGAAACAATCAAGTACAGTTATAAATAGATTATCTAATTGCAACATGGGCATAAACTTTAACCTCATCAATACACAAGCTTTTGGCCAAGAGTTGCAACCTGTGATGCCCAATAATTATTACAATTTATGTGTAGACAAATGCTGGCGTTCTAGGATCCTGATGGCAGGAAAAAAATTAAGCAAGGATGATATTAAAAATACTGTTAATAGTAAACATTGTAGAGTTTAATCAAAGACTAAAAATATATATTTTCATCAGAAAAATACCACTGTGTTATTATGTCAATAAAAACCTTTTTGCAAAATCTCCATGTGAAATTTGAAGGTATGTAGTAAAAAAATTAGAAAAACCCCTTTGTGTTTTCAAATATTAACTGACTTGTATTTGAATTCTCACAAAAATATGGCTTTGGGGACAGTAATAACTTCATTTCTCTGTGGAGATAAGCATTTCATATTTTGGGCTTGAATAAGACTAAAGTGGAAGTGGTTTTGGTTAAATTGTTTTAATTTTTGATGCAAGGTATTCGAGAAGGAATTGAAATAACTGATTGAAAAATAATTTTATAGCACTTAGTTACAACAACTGTGCTTTTGTTCTGATGAATTCTGCAGGCAAGTTATGTTTCAAAATTTATTGGTATAGGAAATGAATTCCCAGATATGACCTGTCTTTGTAAGAATGTAACTCCTCTCCTCCTCCCTCTGCTTCCCTTCTCACTCTCAAAGCTTGGACCCAAGTCTCTTTTCTGCTTTTCCAATAGATGTTTAATTAAAGAGATGCTGTTACTGTTCCACAATTATTAGAAGTATTCTGATAAACAAAAGAGAACACACAGACTAAACTGTGTGATTAGAAACTAACTTTTTTTGAAGCTAGTGCTTTCATTAAGAATGTCACTCCATAGAATTGCTGCAGTCATACAAAACAGCCTTGTAAAAGCAATATGAAAAGTTCTTCATGTTAGTGATGGGAGAGGAAGAAAACTCAAACCCCCTAAACTAACCCCAAAACTGCAGAGTTCAAAAGATACTGTGCAAAGAAGACAAAAGGTTAAGCTCAGCAATTTTATATGGACTTGATTGCCACTGTGACCTGGAACATCAGTACAGTATCTGTAAGGACTTAGATATTGCTATCTCTGCTGGCACTGGATGCTTTCAAAAGTCCTGAAAAAAGTGATAGCTGTAGCACCCTAGAAAAAAGTAGCTTTTAAAGAAAGCATGCTGTGTACTTATTTGTCAAAAAAATATTTGGGAAGTATTTCACATTTCTTGTGAAACTGCAAAAGTATTGAAAAAACCCCACTCAAATAACAGTCATGAAAAAAGACAGAGGAAATACTTGCCTCTTGCTTTTTGAGACTACAGTTTACTAAATCAGACTTTTAAAATATGTTGTGTCTTTCCTCAAGTTATGATTTTCTGTCTACAAAATATGAGTGGTGTTTTTGGGAGGAGGGAGTTCTTGTGAGATTCAGAAGACTCATATAATAAGTCTGCTGGCTTTGAAAGAGCTCTTGTTACATTCCAGAGTTTACATCTGATTGCAGATACATTGGAGCTGTTGAACAGTTTTTTGAGGAAAGAACTGACAGCTGATTGCGTTCTCTACTTCTACAGTATTATGGGCCCTCGGTCTATTTTCTTCTTTCACTGTTTTTTTTCAGAGTACAAGCAATGTATACATTCAAAAGCCTCTTCCTATGTCCTGTAGTTTCAAGGTCCTGTAGTTTCATCACTTCTGCTAGGGGAAGGTTATCTCTGCTTTTGTAGCTGCACAATAACTTTAGTTTTACCTTTCATTTCTTTAGGCTTATTTTGCATGTCTTTAGGGTTTTTGTATAAGGCTTTGAAATGTGATACTGAGGCATCTGGGAAGTTAAAAAAGTGTAGATAATTTTACTGTTTGGAGGTTTTTATTTGAATGCTGTTTGAAGACCTCAAGATTTTTTAATACTTCTTGGAAATATTCAGGAAGACTATTTTAAGTATTCAGGCAGTCTATTGTTTTTCTATAGTCCTTTAGAGAAGTTGAGTGCTGCTCAGTTTTGGGGTTTGATTAGTGTATCTGCACTCTCATGAAAGCTAATAGTCTAAATATATGATGAAACACATTTACCTGTTGCAGGTGATGGGAACTGACCTGTAGAGAACTCTGTACAGAGCCCTTTAAAGCTTCTCAGCAGAATGAAAATGATTCTTTCTTTCTAAATGGGAAAGGATAATTTCATGGCTGGAAGATTCACTTTCTCATGTTTTTGGGGGAATCTTAGAGCTACCTTTAAGCCTGTTGGCACTGATGCTATATGTTTCCTTGTCCTTAGGTCAATGCTGAAAGTAAACTGCAGAGTGTGAAATCAAGACCGTCCTGTTAGACTGTCCTGATTGCTGCAAAAGCTGCAAGACCCAGGTTTTGGAGCACAGGCTGAATGTGCCTCAAGCAGAAATAACAACATCAATAAAAGCAATGGGGAATTGCTCTTGAAAGACCACGATTATTGTCTGGTGCAGACGAGTTCTGTAGTCAGCAGGAGCCCAGTGGTGAAAGGGCTGACAGCTGGGTTATGACAAAGACTTGTGAGGGTGGTGAGAGAAGTGCTGACTGTGCTGGGAAGGCTGTGGCCATTCACAGGGAATGGAGATACCACACTCTTAAAAACAAGGTCATTAATTAGTGCAGCTATGAAACTTTTTGAGGGGTGAAACATTAAGGCAAATTAGATTTGCCTTCAAAAGTTGTGACTACCCGTGAAGTGCAGGAGCAGGGTAGTGCTGATTAAAGGATTTATGTACTATATAAATTATACACATGAATCATCCTATAAAGTGTAAAAAATATATATTTTACAGATGTTATGTTAATAGATAAAATAATGTATCTATCTATAAAAGAGAAAAATATGAATTCATACATCTTTGTATAGTCCTTCATACAGATCTTTGTATGTCTCTGTGTATATGAGGTGTTTATATACAGGACAAAAAAACTGGGGCCCGGCAGAGAAAGTTGGACCTGTTCAGCCTGGAGAAGAGAAGGCTGCAAGGAGACCTCACAGCAACATTCCAATATCTGAAGTGGGTCTACAGGGAAGCCAGAGACAGATTCTTTATCAGGAAATGAAGGCTAGCTATATGGAAGAAATTCTTTACTATGAGGGTGCTGAGGCACTGGAATGGGTTGCCCAGAGAAGCTGTGTTTGCCCTATCCCTTATGATCAGGCATCATAGTTTAACATGAGAAAAATTTAGAGGAGTAAACCAGAAACTTTTAATATAACTAACGATCTATGAAACCACTAAGAAACTAGACACACCTCTGTGAAAAACACACGTTAAAGACAAAAGAAACCCAAGAACTTCCTCCTTCTTTCCCAACCATTGGCTACCAGGCAAGAGAAGGAGTGCTGTGGGCCCAGCCCTTTTCCGGGAAGCCCACCAAGCCCCATCCCGGACCAGGCCAGGCAGGCTCTGCCATGAGGGGCTGAGCCCCTCTCCAGGGACACCGAAACCCATTCTAACTAAACCAAACCACAACAGTTACCAAGCAAGAAAAAAGGAAGAGCTACAGAACCCTGACCAGAACAGAACCAACCACAACTGTTAAGATCTTGCCATCAAGTACCCTCCCCCCAACACAACAAAAACCAGAAAAAAACCCTAAAATGCATGCAGAGTGGCCCTACAGCTAAAATTAAACACAAAAGAACCCAAAAACCAACCATGAAACCAGTCCTAACACAACCCCAACCACAACTCACACCACAAGTAACTGGCCAGTCAGGTAACCATTTAAGAAACCCAAAAAAACATATTAATTGTTCTTCTTAAGTTCTTCTAAGCCTTCTGATGTTTACATTTTTGTAATGTACTTTTCATGTAAATAATGATTGATTTGCATTCCTTTCTGGAGGAGGAGAGAATTGATGGACTGTTGGTTTGACCAGTGTGGTTGGAGAGGTGACAATTTCATCTTCCAATCCATGGTCACCTTTGGAATTCTATAAATATTGAGGTCAGGAAATAATTTTTGCCTTGAACATCTCAGCCTGTGAGTGTTGTTCATTTCATGTTGTATTGCGACAATTAGTACTTCAATCCTCCTTTGAGCAAGAGAAAAAAATAAAATACAAACATATAAAAAACCAACATAAAACCATAATAATTTATTAAAATTTTTAGAGCAATGTCTCTGCCTGAGCTTGGTACAAATAAGATCATATGCCAAAGTCAATAGAATGGATTTTATTTAACAGTAAATAAGAGAGAGAGATAGAGAAAGAAAAAGAGAAAAATAAATAGAAAAGAGGTGGGGAAAGAGAAAATATCACCACTCCATGGATCCCAATGATGTCCTGTTGATTCTATCCATCAGGTCTTGGTAGTGAGGGTCCCCCAAAAAATATAGAGTCCCAAGGATTAATATACATTTGAGTCAGGTGCCTCCTCTGGAGGGTGAGCAAGTTTGACACTGTCTTGCAACAAACTCTGGATTTGTTGCGTTACTTGCAACACATGCAGTGCTCTTATGCAAGGCCTCAGGAAGAAGTCTGGGGGGAGCTTCAGGGATCTTTGATGAATTATAACACCCCCTCAGCTGCCTCTCATGTGAAAGTCCTGTGGATGTGGCCTTCCTGGGGTGAGGGGGTTTAAAGCTAAGCCAGTTTGTATAAAGGAGGATGGGTGTTCACTTTCTCTGACCAGGTTACACCGTACACCCAAAACTCCCCTCCCCCTGCCTTGGTTGTGGGGGAACCTGTGCAAACCTGCAAACCTGCCCTCAGCAGATGAGCCTGTGGGTTGTAGCCTTCCCCCACCACAAACACAATCAGGGATGATTTTCGGGACAGATGCTGGGTTTGGCTTTATAGTGGATGCATTCTTCTCCCTTAGCCTTATTTACTTCTCCCTAGACCTGAGATAATTGGACCTTTAACCTGAGACAAGTGTCACCTTTATCTTATCTCAAGTTCCCTTAGGCAGCTTAATTCACAGTCCAAAGTTGCAGTCAAGCATCTTAAGGTGGGCTTCTGTAGTCACAGCTTCTTTATGCAGTTTTGCCATAATGCAGTTTTAAGACACTAACCATAACATTTCAGTCTCTGACATCATCCCTGGAAGTGTTCAAGGCCAGGTTGGACAGGGCTTGGAGGAACCTGGTGTAGTGGAAGGCGTATCTGCCTAAGGCAGGGGAATGGAATGAGATGTCCCTTTCACCCAAATAAGTCTGTGATTCACTGTATGATTCTATTTTCTTTATTGAATATTTCTTGGTCCAAAGGAAGGGGCAGTAAATCACAGGACTGCCAGTGAGGACATGTGGATATGACAGTGTCAAGAAAATTGTGTTAGTCAGTCACAACACAGCATGAAAGCTTGCAAGGAATGGCTCTTTTAAAAGGAGGGTCCTCTGTGCATGTAATGACAGTGGGCTCCACTTTCTGGTGTGCTTCTGGGGGCATTGGAACCAGCAGCATTTCCTGCTGTCCAGCACAGGGCTGCCTGAGAGCATGATGGCATCAAGAAAGCCGTCAGCCAAAGGAGCAGAACGATGATTATTACCACAAACAACACCTCTCTGACATAAAATGGTGGACTCCTTCCATAAAATGAAAAAAACCTGGTGTATGTAGAGGAAGGGTTGTCTTGGCCTGATGTACTTCTGAATAAACTGGAGGGGCTAAATGGTCATCTCAGCCAACCATGTCAGATCACATCACTCGAAGAAAGGGAGACAAATGGCCCTTGAAGCTGCAGGAAGGGGGTGGGATTTTTGCCAGAAGCTGAGGAGTGCAACATCATCATCATCATCTTGCCCTGGATGAACTGGTTCAAACAAAATGCTTGTTTTCTATATTAATTGATATATACTGCAGTTTTGTAGCTGCTCGTTTAGGAATTCTTAGTGGAGGCTAGGTTATGTGGTCATGACAGGCGTGTGCTATCTTTTGTTTGAACTTCAAAGCTAACAGTTCAATAATCTTAATGCATTGCTGAGTGAATGTCAACAAAGGTATTTGCTGGTTACAGCATGTTTTGTGAACACTATGGAGATGAGGTAGATTAACTTCCATTGATAAGTGCAAGGAGCTTTGCCACCTTGAACTTTGATTTTAACCATACAGGCTGCTGTCACTGTAACTGCTGTCCTACAGCAGGAAAAATCTGAAAGAGAGGAAAAGAACAAGATGAATTTACGTATTTCCTTTACAAAGAATGCCTTGACACTTGCCTTGTTCACCATAAAGAGAACAAATAAGGGATATTTCCATGTTTTTTGAAAATAGAAAGTAGGTGGGTGTATGAGAAGAGGTAAAGATGCTTAAAGGCCAGAATTACTAAGACTGCAGAGCAACAAAGGAGTACATCAAAAGTGCTCTGCTATAAATAGCCTTTTGATATATCAAGACAGTGATGTGTAATGGGTGTTTTTAAATTTTGTATGATTTTTTTGTACATGTTCTTCCATTGTAAAAAGCCAACGTGTATTTAGTGCCCCCAAGGAATAACACACTGAAGAGTGTAACTAATAATTTATCCATTGTGAAATGACTGGCAGGCTGATGCAATAAGATACATGCCTTCACCACTGGCATATATACTTCTAGATTTAGTGATATCACAGAAATTTATACCTTTTTAATAGTATCATGGTGATAGATTTTGCATAGGAAAAACAGGGCTGAGGTTTGAGTTATTTGAGTTTATTTGAATTTAACACTGTCAGATTTTTAGTTCTCAAATGTAAAAAATAATCTGTGTTGCAGAATCTATTCAAACTGAAGCTTACACCATTGGAAGAGAGACTGATATGTGTGTTTGAATAGGGATGTCAAATTTAAGTACTTGAAATAAAAAAAGTTATTATCCAAGCTGCACTAAAGTAGCCTTTCCCTCTATTTCTTTTAACATTAAAGATATCAAGTATGATATTGAATCTTTAATACGCATAACAACAATGTTCTACCATCATTGTATCATGTAAAATAAAAATGATGGATATTATGAGCACTTTAAAGCTTATTATGTGCACTGTGCAAAACATCTTGGGAGACTTACAAAAGCTAAGTGGTGAACAAGTGCTCTAATGAGAAATATGCTGTTATGTCACTATACCAATCTTGCAAATCTGTCTGCATGTCAAGACTTTTATGGAAATGAAAGATGAGAATTCAGGATACAGTCTCTTGCCTTTCACTAGGTCATTTACACATCGACACTTCTCTATAACATGAACATTTTCTCTCAGTCTGTTAATTCTGAAGGTCTTAAATATCCTCTGTTGCTCCTAAGAATTAATGAAAATGTTAATTTTCTTTTTAATAGTTTTGTATTTCCAATTTGGCAGCTGGTTTCATAGGATTACCTATTTTTATAAGAAACTTTTACATAAGATTGCTACACAGCTTGTGAGGGTTTTTGGTTGGTTTTGGTTTGTTTTTCTTACTGATTTTAATATTTCACTCTGTTTTGTCCACTGAAAACCTGTCAGTATCTCAGATGCCAGTTAGCCCTGAGCATTTTTCCTTCTATTTAACAAAGTGTCTGCAATCTATTATCAGAAAATTTTGATGGTTTCATATAGGCTGAATCAGAGAAGGTCAAATAGGTACTAACAGGAAATTTGAATCACAGGATCTCAGAATGGATCAGGTTGGAAAGGACCACAGTGGGTCATTCACTCCTAATCCCCTGCTCAAATGGGGTCATCACAGAGCACATGGCACAGGATTGTGTCCAGAAAGTTCAACATCACCAGTGAGAAGGACTCCACACCCTCTCTGGGCAATCTGTTCCACTGTGTGATCACTGCACAGGGAAAAAATTCTTTCTCATGTTCAAGTGAAACTTCCTGTGCATCAATTCCTGCCCCTTGCTTCTTGTCCCATTGCTGGGCAGCACTGAGCAGAGCCTGGTCCCTGCTCTGACCCCTCCCTGCAGGCACTGACAGACTCTGATGAAGTTCCCTCTCACTTGTCTCTTTTCAAGGCTGAACAGCCTCGAGTATATAGCCTTAATATATATAGTATATAGTAGATACACTATATATAGTATATAGTAGATACACTTCTCAGCTCCCTCTGCCTTTCCTCATAAGAGAAAAGCTCCATCCCTTCATCATCTCTGCAGCCTCCACTGGACCCACTCCAGGAGCTCCATGTCTCTCTTGCCCTGAGGAGCCCAGAACTGAACACAGCACTCCAGATGTGCCTCACCAGGGTTGAATAAGGGAGCAGGATCACCTCCTCTCACCTGCTGGCAATGTTCTTCCCAATGCATCCCAGGATCACATTGGCCTCCTTGGTCCCCAGGGCACTGTTGGCTCAGGGGCATCTTGTTGTCCACCAGGACCCCAAGTCCTTCACAGAGCTTCTTAATATTATGCTGCTCAATATTAATTTTTAATGTGTTTCTGTCACAACATATAATAGTGACAGAAACTACATGCCGCAAAAATAAACAGGGATTTGAAGCTTGTCTATGAAAAGAAAAATCATAGAAAAATCTTTCAGTCAACTGTGTAAGAGGATGTATTTGCAACACGCATCGATAGCAAAACCCAGCTTATTTTACAACATCAGTATTGAGTCTCTTATCTTTCTCTGTGTAGCTATTTATTTTCTTAATATATAGCTTAGGCTTCCACAGTCCTTCACAAACTCTGTAGGGAAATCTGGCTTTCAGATGTAAGGTTGTGATCAGTGTTTCCTATTACACTAAAGAGCTCCATGCAGTTTGTGATGGGTTTTTTTATTATGTTTGGAGACAAGAAAATCTCTCCAAAACTAGATAACTAGCAAAATAATTTTGAAGAGTGTAACAGACATGAGCTGGCTTCAACCCCCTTATTCCTTCCTGGAGACTGGAAACACCCAGTGTCATGTCAAATGAGCAGGGAATCATGTTGGCATTTGATTGAACTGTGTGCTGGAACTGCTATATTTTGTTCTGTGTAACTTACATTTGTATTGTGTATTCTTTTTTTTAAATATCTCTGCTAAACCAGAAATCTCATAGAACACCAAATATCTTCAAATAAGTAAATTTGATTTTAAATGTTACACCCTCTCTGCATAGAATATGTCAAAGAACCTGGTCAGAGAGAATTGGACGCTGGTGTGGCATAATCAAGGAATGAGAAAACAATGTTTTATCTAAATTTTTCTACCATTTTAAAGATACTTGCATAACTTTATCTAGTTTGCAAAACCTTTCTCATACATGTTTGTGCATGCTGCCTCTTTGATTTTCTGAAAGATAAAGCAAAGGTGATGGTCTTGTAAAAGAGAGGTAAAAAGTCTCCAGTACAAGGTAGCAGCAGTAACACATATTTTTTCCTGATCTCTAATTATTATTTTTTAAAATATTTTGATCTAGTACTAAATTTTTGTTCTTTCCTGAAATAAGACAACTGCTTGAAGTTTTATTGATAAAAGTGCTATAATTTATTGCCATTGGCTTTTACTAAAGAAAACCCCCATGCTTTCTTTAATAATGTTATCAAAGGGATGACTGACAAAGCACTGTTTTATAAGGCCTGTCTCATCTTCCCACCTAAGAAAACATTCATATGATTGTGTTCATATGAACCCTTGCATTTTCATGTCTAGTATTTTGAAGGTTATTAAATTGTTTACTTTCAGGTTTTGCAGCTTAAGTCCACTTTTAAAAGGAAGAATGATAGTCTATATTTGACACTTCTCATGTTTTCTCTGTGTGTATTCTTATAATAATGTTTAGCACTATGGTGCTGAGCAAAACTGTTCTGGGGGTTCCTGTTGTTTCAAGGTCTAAATTTGATACTTTTATGTCAATAACCCCTTTAAAGGCAACTGCCCACCACATGTATGCATTTTCAAGACCAATGAAAATGAGAATTTTTGCATCTGCACACACAAACACACACATATATATATGGAAAATTCATATATTTTTCTTCTATATGAATATATATTTCTGAGAATTGTTATAGAGCTCCATCTTATGATTTCTAGATTTCTTCAATCTCACTTAAAAGAAAGTAAATGTGAAATGGCTAAGGAACTCTCTTAGTACTAGAGAACTTCCAGATCTAAATGCCTTGCAAAATATTTCACATTAGCTCTACAATATTCCCCTTATAAGAAGTGTGATGGGAAGTAATCATACAGAGATGATGGGACAAAGTTGTACAGTTTTAGCTGTTAAATGTTATTCCTATACAACTGGAATTATTCTCAATCTAGTTGAGTCTGAACAAAGTTCTCCTTCACAGCTCTGCCTATAAAAAGAACTGGATTTGCTATTTTATAGCATAGTTGTTCAGTTTGAAGTTTATATAGTCTCCACAAAACAGGTAATAATAGTAAAAACAACCAAATAATACTCCCTGCCATTCCTTAGAAAATTAAGCTGATGTAATTCTGAACATGAAGTGGGAATAATGTGACCGTTTTGCAGATGTTTCATGACCCAAATCACATTATTTGAGTTAGTTCTCTTTCTCTGCCATGAGCTGATGGCAATGGATGGCTTCATAAAACTTTCAGTGACAGGTACAAAAAGGCGATTTTGGGCAGGAAAAATATTTTCCATCACCCTAGAAATGTCAAAAGCAAGATGTGACTAGAAGAGAAGCTGAGGATAATGGGTTACTATTTTACTGGTCCATAGAATCTTGGTTTCTAATGGCATATGAAGGATGCTACGAACTGCAGGGGTTTAATGATCTTATGGAGCTTTCCATGGCTGTTAAATCAGAGATGTCATGAGGGAGGTGGAGGGGAAGGGAATGACTTCAGTGCTGCTGATGGAAATTCTTATAGGCATCTTGCTGTTTCCCATGGTGGGGGAAGATGGAATAAACTAATGACAGGTTAAAGGTCAAATACTTAGAGAGCATAGGTACCCAACTGCTCAGATGCTGAAGTTAACCCATGACTTTTTGGAATATTTTTGGGTTTGCAAAATTGTTTTATTATCATAAAGAGTAGCTTTTTATTTTGTTGTTGTTGTTGTTTTGTGGGGTTTTTTTGTTGTTTTGTGGTTTTGTTTTTATTTGAAGATGCACTCATTATTTACCTATCAGGAAGTATAGTACTTATAGTGGTATTGTAATGCTTTCAATTCAAACTTCAGCCCAAGTTCAAAAAAATAAAATTTAGTCTGAGTAGCCAATTTTTTTTACCATGAATATGCTTTTTTTGTGACTTTTTTCCTTAGGGTTATGATCATATGCTACACATTAATAACACTTTTAATACTTCAGAGTGTTTGTGCTCCTTGTTGCTCGAACATCTGGAATCACTGAAGTTTAAACAGAGAGTTTTTTCCCTTTCAATTTCATACTGATCCTGCACAAGTTGAATTGCCTGATGTAAAATAGCGACAAGCTGAGAGTATTGCACCAGAATCAATTTCTAGCTTGAATAATTGAATAGGTTGTGGTATATCCTTGCTCAATGGCCTGATCTTCAATGTATTTTGTATATGCATAAATCTACTGCAATAAATAAAGTCCGTGCAGTAGATGTATGAAATCTGAGTTTCACAGGGAAAAAAAAAAGTGTAAACCCTAATAAGATCAGAATTTAATCCAAAATTATTTTTGCCAGACCTTATCTTTAATGAAATTAGAGTACAGAAATATAGATCTGTTGTCGTGCTTCTACATGGGTGTGATCTTGTTTCCCTGTTGAAAAATGTGTTTTAATACTCTTCCTATAGGGTTTTTCAGTAAGTATATTGTTTATACATATAAAACTTACATAAAGCAGAGGTTTTGCATCCAAAATTATTTAAAATAAAACTCATAAAACACATCCCAGTCTTAACTTGCAAGATACCTGCAGTGAGAAAGGAGGAATACTTGAGAAAGTTTAGCAGAATAGCATTTATTCCTTCAATTAGTTACTGCTTGAGAATGAATAAAATCACAAAACGAGCCATGCAAATAAGTGAAAGCTGCATTTCAATTTTGTTCCTTTGGGGAAGAGTTTCCACCAGTAACAAATAATTTGTTTGGCTAAAAACCAAATCTTATCTTTATTAAGTGACTATGTATTGCTGTAATGATCATGGGGAAGCTGAAAGAAGTTGTCTGTGGATAAATGTGAAACTCCAGAGGAAAGAAATATAGTAACTTACCATTTCAAAACATTACAGCTGTGTAAAAACAACACTTAGAATCTGTTTTCTAGTGGCAATAATGGAATGGTAGGTATTAATTTTAGAAACTCTAAAAGGATTTAAAAACTCTAATAGATAACAGCCCCCAAAATATCCAGCATAGTGAAGATAATAATTTTTCTGTCCTGGAAAGAATGACACTTTGGATCTCATAGAGGTTTGATTACTATGAGGTTTTCTACTTCTGGCTGTCAAAGTTTGCTCATATTTGTCACCAGGTGGATACCAACAAAGTTTTTTATACTATTCATGAAAATTTGAGGTTTAGGTTAGATATTACGAAAAGGTTCTTCCCCCAGAGGGTGGTTGGGTGCTGGAACTAGCTCCCCAGGGCAGTGGTCACAGCATCAGCCTGATGAAGTCCAAGAAGTCTTTGGACAATGCTTTTAGGCACATGGGGCATTCTTGTGGATGGTGCTGTGCAGGACCAGGAGTTGGACTCGATGATCTTTGAGGGTCCCTTCCAACTCAGCATATTCTGTGATTCTGTAATTTTGCTGCATTTAAAAAACAGAACTTACCTGGTTTTAAATCAGATATATTAGAAATTCAGAACACTTATTTAATGTATTGCAAATGTCTTAATGTGTTTAGTTTCCTCTACTGTAAAGAACAGCTCCATGTATATGCTGGGGCCAAGTGAATAAAAAGTGGCTTTGCAGAAAAGGAGTTGGATTGCCAGAAATGGATTTTGTAATCCTGAAATATGCTAATTTTTATCCATTTTGTTCTTTTCTTTTCAGTAAGTACTTTTTCATTCAGTAGGTCCATTCACTCTGTTCAGATAAGCTCATCTTTGGTTTTGTTACAAATTGAGTGGAAATACTAGTTGTCTTGGGCAAGAACAGATCTTTCAGAGAAGACTGCACCATTGAACAAATTGGCAGCATTTCAGTACCCTGATGAAAAAATATCAAAAATAGAAAATTGGTGGTAAATAAACACATTTATATAGTTCTACATACAGTTTTCTTGTCTTTGCTTCACAGTGTGGCTTCATACTTGCCATTAGACAGTCAGATTTTAAAGGTATGTTGGGAATGATTTGCGTGCTTTCTGCTTGAAGCAAGCCTAACCTGAGGGACTTCTCTGCAACCATTGACATTCAGCCTGTGCTATATGGTGTTGAGCACACTAATTTTATCTGTGGATATGTGAGAAAAGTGGCTTGCCTATATACAAAAATTGGCAGCCCATCACTGCCAATATATTTCTGTCATGTGGGCCAACAGCTTTCCTTGCATACCCTTGCAGAGATGCAGTGAGTGCATGCAAAGGAATGGTTGATCCTCTCAATCAGTAGCACAGGGTTGTTATGGCAGGATCCCCAATTCATTTTCTAGCATGATTCCCAGTGGTAGACTGCATGCAAGTGTGCTGAAAATACAGTCTTAACTGTACTGATACTCTTTGATCTTCAGGTTTCACTTTTATTTTTCAAGGTTGATGGCTGAACCATGAGGAAGAGCAAATCTCTTGGTTTGTTAGGTAAGAACACAAAAGGGGAGTGGGCGGGCATCAGACTGCTTTTTATTATTTTATTTTTTTATTTTCTTAATAGTATGGTCATTGGAAGACTGCATATTTGTAAATTAATTTGCATATGGCTTTAACCTTGCCTATAAAATGTCTGGCTTGAATCTCATGTCATAATAAAACCTGATAATCCTTTGGGTCTGGCCTCCTCAATCTATTTGCTTTTTGTATTAGCTGTTTAGTTTTATGAATTACATCAACAGCAGATCATAGCAGGTCCTACTGTGCTAAACACCATACAAACACAGAGCAAGGCACAATGCCCTCCTCAAGTCCTTACAGTTTAAATAGATTAAAAGATTAACAGGAAAACACAGATGTGAAGTCTCTTGATCAAGGTTACCCATTGGGCCAAGAGCAAAACCAGAATTGAACTGGTCCCTGTGTCCCAGTCTAGTAAGCTGTTGATTGCACCATGGTGCCTCTGGAAGTTAATTTCAAGTAATATTTTCAATTTATGCATTCAAATTGCTTTTAAACCTAATTGTGATGGTCTAAAAGGCATCTTGGTGAAAATAAAGCCCTCTCAAAAGGGAACTGGAGGACACAGTCACACCTGAGACATGTCTCACTTTCTTTTTAGCATCATTCATCATCTTTGACAAGAAAATGCTTTGAATACAGTAGAAGGCATTTCAGCCAACCCTTCACAGCACAAGAGAAAAGAGGCTCTACTTATTCCCAAACTGCATATTTACTTACGAAATTTTAGTCCAGAAAATTTGTGCTACTTGAGGGTCACCGGGAAATGCCCATTCCAGATGGGAGCCTCAAGGAAACTGTGACCTGCTGCTGTGGTCCAGCTCCTCCTATGGGGAGCTCTGCAAGTTTTCTAAGGAGAAAAACCTGATCATCAAAGACAGGAACAGACTTATGAAGTTATGAAGCTTTTCTATAAAAAGTATTTAATGACTGTTGAGTATGGCTGGAATGACTGTTGAGTATGACCTCTTGGTCAGGAATATTTCTAATTAAAATTTTGGCCTTACTCTATCAGGCTTCAGCATAGGCAATACTCTAATCTCATAGAGGACTGGACATACATTCTTTTAAGGTACCTGAGTAACGAACAAAGCAGATCCCAAACCCTACATTTTGTCTCTGTGAGCCTGTTTGGTGTTTCTTCACTCTAGTGAGCAATAGTGGAACTATTACAAGAACACATTGTAAACAAGCAAATGTTGCATAAACCATTTCTTATTGATTTATTATGTGTATTTTAAGACATCATATTCAGATTGCCTCTGCTTCTAAAAGCCATAAAAATAATTTTAATCTATGAAGTATAGATTAGGAAAATTGCAACAATTTACTTAGAACAGTCTAATCAAAAACATACTTTCCTCCTACCTTTCCATCTCAGTAGGAGGTTGAAGTTATATTTTAAGTTTAAAATTTTAGCTATTGATTATGAATGATTACTTTTATCTTGCAGAAAAAAACTTAGCTATTTTACATATATATTTGCAGTGCATGCACTGCTTACTTTTTGCAATTATTCTCCCTAACTTTTTTATCACCTTTCTTTGAGGATAAGGGTTGTATACAACAGTGTCTCAGCAAACAGTGAAGAAAACAAGAATTACTTTCATTTTCCCTGAACAAAAAATCCAAGGAACATGTATGTTGTATTCTCTTCAGCTATGCTATTAGTAAAAAATTCATTTTGAAAGATACAGCTGGGGGAAGAGAGAGTAGCGAAGTAAAATAGCAAAATCAAGAAATGCTCTGAAACAAAAGCCATTTCTTTAAAAAGATTCAGTGTTATACGTCCAATACTGTATAACTAGTTGGAATGAGATATGCAAGTTATTTAATGATTAATACTTTGATCACATTTGATATATTTAATACAGAGGCTTTCCATTACCTGATCTTTTTTTTTTCTGAGAAAATATTGATAATCATTAACTTTGAAGAGTTGTGTTGAAGGTTAGGATTTTTCCTTTATTTTTTTCTTTCTCTCAGGGAATTTGGTCCCATTTGTTGCCTATGAGATGGGAATGACCAATACTTCAGAGACAAAAGTGGTTTCTGTGGGGAGGAGGAGAGGGAAGGGGGCAGCTGGGGGGCTTTCCCTTGGGAAGGGCAGAGATACTGTGAGATTTTGGCTGGGCAGTCCTGGGCGCTGGGCTCAGATCCTCGCTCTCTCTTGCTCTTGGATCAGAGACGGGGGAGATGGCCGGTCTGCAGTTCATGTGGGAAGAATTCGCTGCCATCATGGGATTCCACCTTTTACAGCTTCTACTGTGAGGGAGGCTTTGCTGCTGAGAGCAGCCACTGGACTGGGACCTTATGGAAGACCCAATCCCACTGGAAATTACTCACCATCTCCTTCGGTGCCCCAAGGGAAAACCCAGGACCCCAGTGCCCTCCCTGCATTTAGAGGGAGTGTGTCTGGGCCATTTGTGGAAGCCTGGGTGCTGTGGGAATCCACAAAATCAGAGGGTTCTGGGAAAGCTGCAAGATGCAGGCCTCAGATACAGCAGAACTGTGAGCAGAGCTAAAGCAGCAGCCATGAGATAGGTCAGCAGAAAAAGTATTTAAACTGTAGAAGAGCAAGGGCAAATAGAACAATGGTCCATGTATTAACCCTTGTCTGAACAGCTCTTTAAGCTGCAGAAAGTTTATCTAGCAAGATACTAGGAAGGTTAAAGCTTAATAATGGAGCTCTGTGTGCTGTGTTTTAAGGCTTACAAGCAGGTATTGTACTCGAAATAAGCAAGCATTGTTTTAACCAAAGGTACGTGTGCTTATGGTGATTGGATAGAACTACTGTCAATGTGCTTTTGCTTCGTGTGATTGGTCAAGAAGCTTATAAAGTAAGTTGTAACATTAAGATTTTTCACCTGCTGCCTGGAATGTCAGCTGCTAGCATCTTCCCATTGTCATCATCATGTAATGAGACTGATACTGAAAAATAAAACAGCTCAAGGCGCTTTCAGCAGCAGCCCTGTCTTGTTTGTGTCTGTAAATAGCCCCCCTTGCCGGCATCACTGCCCAGACCCACTTTTTTCTGCTGCTGTATGGGGTTTTTTGCTACACTGTAACCCAGCAAGCCGTGTCCACCAGGACACCCTAGGGCTCCTGCCAGGGCTGCCGAGTTTCAGCTGCATTTTTTTTGTCACGCAGTGTATGCCCACCTCTGCTGTTCCAGCCACCACTCCGAGGTTCCTGCTACAGCCCATTTCACCATCCGTGAGGGCACAGGAATTGGCTTCCTGACGTGAGTTTGTACAGGAATCCCCTTTCCTCTCTCTCCCGCCAGCCCGCCCGCCATTACCGCATGGAGGAATGGCCGCGCTCACGCCACAGCGCCCCCTGCAGGCGCGGGGGAATCATCGCACCCGCCCTGCCCGGCCGGGAGCCACCAGCGCCCCTGCTGGCCGTGACCGGAACTGCACCCGAGGGGAGAGCGCTCCACAGCCGAGAGACGGCTGGTACTGATTTTCTGGGTTTTGTTTGTTGTTGCTGCTGCTGTTGCTGTTTCTCTGCCTTGTTTGGTGTATCTATATATATCTCTGTAAAGAACTGTAAGTTGTAATAATTTGAAGGGAAAGGAGGGTCTCATTTTTCATTCCAAGGAAGGTTCCCACCTTCCTTGGCAGACAGCTGTCTTTCAAGCTACACGTTATAACTGGAAAATTGAACTCTTTAACAATTTAAGCAACAATAACATACACTGATAAAACCAAGATAAACAGACATTTTAAATGTATGCTATTCTATGTATAACCTTCAGACTAAGTACTAATTTTTTTTTAACATGTTATTGACCAAGAAATGTCTTGCTAGTTACTCTCAATGGTTAGGAGCTTTCCTGAGCAAAATGTTGTATGCATTTTGCCATAATGTATTTCTGGATTAGAAATTCCAGTGGGGAAAAAAAATATGCAGTCCTGTGGCAATCTAGAAAAAATGACATCGTTGAAAATCATCCATAGTTAGTATCAGTATCTTCAAGTTATTAAAAAAACTTAACATGAATATTTCAATTATTTTGCAAGTCAATATTTAATAAGCACCAAAAGGATGATCATTCTGATGCAATAACCTAATGAGACCTGTTCAAAATAGAGAATTTACATTTGCATGCTGCCATTGTGCTAAATGTTGTGCTTCGTAAAGGCTTGTAATTGATGAGAAAGCACTGCAATTGCAAGCTCTCCCTTGTTACATTGTCAGCCTAACCATCTACCTTCCAGTTTGCCTGTTTGTCAGATGTGGGCCTCTCTGTTGCCTTAGTCTGACATTTATGAGCAAGGAAACAACAAAAACTTCAATCAGCCCTCAAATCTTATCACACTGGAGAGCGACTTTACTGACTCAGAGCAGGCATTTTATTAAATCTGACAAGGGCATGATCTCTTTTTCTGATCTGGATTTTTTTGGTTTGTTTTTTTCTTTGTTTGTTTGTGGGTTTTTTTTTTGTTTTGTTCTGGGTTTTTTTTTCTCTTTTTTTGTTGCCTAACTTTCACAAACTTTTTTACCCTTTTGGCCTTTCCTACAATGAATAGGATTTGGTTAAATAATAGAATTTAGACACACCATTGTTTGCTTGCTTTTTTAACCTGGAAGCTCTGTTTGGTTTTGTATTGGGTGGTTTTTTTTTTTGTTTTTTAATCCTCAACTATTTATTGAAAGTGTTCTAGTTCTGTAACCCCTCAAATATCTAAATAAGTTTTCATCTTGGAGTGTAAGGCTTTATGAATTTACTGGCAGTTATCTCATCCCACTGTTTCAAAATTAGATTTCCTTATTTCTCTGACCATATACATACTTCTGGTTGTTTCAAATCCATTTCTTTTTATTACTTATTACTAGCAAGTATTACAATTCCACATTCTTTATTCATGAAAGCTTGTCTAAAAAATTTGCATTATCAAAGGATGTATATTTGTCCTTTGTCTGATATGACTTCCCAGTTTTTATTTTTTTGTTCTTCTCCCCTGTTTCTTCTGTGACCAAATATATTCCTCAAGGAGTACGTTTAAAGAATAACTTTTCATAAAATTACAATTCTAGAATTTTTTTAAGCTTTAAAATGCTGAAATGCACTATGTGAAAGATGGCACTAGTTCCCCAGGAATATTGTCTGGAATACTCTGGGTTTTCTACTTCAGAAACCTTGAAACATTACATGCAATTATTTTCAGCATTATTTTCCAAAGCCTCATGCTGCTCTGTAACACTACAATCCTATGATGTAGTAGGAGGGAAGGAGTGTTTAGATCCAGCATTAAATGCCAGCATGAAACTACAAGAGGTAAAATACAGTCCCCCTACCTGCTGAGAACAGCAAGAGAAAGACGAGAAAATTAGGACACCCTTTGTCCTATATTTATTCTCTGTAGGGTTGTCTGAGAGTCTGTAATCTGCAATCTGAAGGGAGCTTGGAGGTAACCAAAAGATACAGCTTTTTGGTGTTATCTGGAGACAAAAATGTAGGAGGAAAATTCTGTCACTTTTTTTCGTATACTTTAGGTAGGTTGAAATTACTTATCTAAAAACTTCTGAAAGTAAATATGACAAACACTAAAAGGCAAACACATTTGAAATAGTTTTTCTGTGGGTTCATATTAGACCAGTTTGAAACTATGTACTTAAATGGACATTCAGTTAATGTCATTTGCTTATAATTTTTTGAAAAGGAGTTCAAATTCAAAATTACAGCATGAATATTAACCATTACTGAAAATATGATCTAGTGTGGGGAGTTTATTTTAAAATTTTAATAATGATGATTTTATATAATTTTTAAATATTTTGGCACAGAACTTGGTGTTTGTCACATTTTATTTAAAATCTAAAAATTTTATCCTGAAGTTGGCAATATTTGTGCACTTCAGCAGAAAGATCCAGTCCATGGAAAATAACTTTTTTGGAGGCAAAACCCCCCTCTTTTGGAGGTGCTTTGCTTGAATATCTTAAAGCAAGGCGTTATGTCTCTAAGGTTTTACTAAGTAAAGTAAAATTCAAAGTCTTTGAAGGAATGGGATACAAATGTCATCAAAAATATCTTAATTCAATAATGTGAGGAAATCACTTTAGAGGAACATGTTGTATGTTAAAATACCTTAAGATGGTTTAGATTTTAGTTTATAAATGCTTGTGAAACTTGGCTGATTTTTTTCTTAATATCTTATCTTTTACACAATTTTTAAGAGGTATCTAGGGTACAGAATTTTATTTATAAAGATATTTTGTAAATTTATTTTCTTTGGCAAAAGCAGTGAGGATGTTTTTTACTCTCTGTGTTGATCACTTTGATGATAACTATGTTAGTGAAATGATCTAGTCGGCACACAGAGTATGTTTTCAATTCTGATATCAGAAGCACACTTTGGACAGTGAATATTCAAGGTAGGCTGGGTGAAGGATACTGTTTTAAAAATTAAATATTGCTTCTTATTGAAAAATTAATATTGCTCAATTTTCAAATGTTGGTAAAGCTGTTAGGTTTGCACAGGATATTAAGTACTCTTCTTTTACTCTGAAAAAACCCAAAATATTAAAAAATGTATGTAAATGGATAAAGGTGCCAAAATAACACTACAATAATAATCAGAAATCACAATACATAAATCTCTAAAGATGGAAAAATTAGAACTTGGATTTGTGAGATTTCTATCATAAGCAGATCTAATCACACAAGAAAGTAACTATAGAATTTGATGTGCTTGTTTATGAAACAAAACTGTTGAAATATATCTCCATATTTTAGGGGTTCTTAAATGTCTTTTTGAACTGGGGAAAAGAGAAATTTTACTGATTGAGTAGAAAGAACAAAAAAAAGGAAATTAATATTTTCATACATATTATTTGAACATATCACAAAGTCTTATTTCTATAAAAAATGGCACTTTTAATCTGTTCAAATCCAGTTTGGTTTTCCAGATCAAAGCAAGTCTCTGTGGAAATTCATCCTGGTTTGGCAGAAGAGGGCAGTGTTTCTTTACAATTGTGAATGGGAAGTGTGCATATTATTTCAAAAATCAGTCTCTAGAGAGTATTTTAGGCCAATGAATTTAAATGTAATAAATGCCCTCTGAATATGCTACTTAGTAAAAATAACAGGCAATGACAAAGCCAACATTACTGTTGCTTAATTGTTGTCAGAATTGTACTGACCTAAGCAACAGCATGTAACCTTTAACATACTACATAGATGATTGATTTTTGTGTCCAAAGATGAAATCTATGAAACAACATCTTCGGTTGAAAATGGTAAAATGATAAAAAATTAAGCCTAATGCTACTGTTTTTTGGAATGTGTTAAGGATATTAGCATTAAAAAAATAGCTTTGCAATAACT
The DNA here is from genome assembly GCF_037042795.1 of Molothrus aeneus. NCBI lineage: Eukaryota > Metazoa > Chordata > Aves > Passeriformes > Icteridae > Molothrus > Molothrus aeneus. The sequence goes on along the minus strand of NC_089647.1, from coordinate 14,088,671 downwards.
CACATGAATCAGTACGGATAATCTCACCTGTCAGAAGATGTCCATGGTTCTGTAGTGTCCCCTCTTATAGAGCAGGAAAACTAAAAAAAAATATGATCACAGTTTATTAATGGAATAATGGAATCTTTTACTTTAAGGACTCTGACTGTCCTTGCTGATTTCAAACCAATTATTTATTTTATTGGCCTTTTAGCATAGTGATGTTTGCCAAGTCTGTGCCTACATGATTGACGTATTTCAATATCCTGAGTGGTTTTATTTATTTCTGCCAAAAAAATAGTACAGGTACAGGTTTCTCCCTTTACCCTAAAGCTCTTTCTTCCCTTTATTAACACTTTGCTCTTGTCTGTGAGCACTTTAATTCAACAGGGGATGGATGAACCTGATAGCTACTCTTTGGGGAGGACTGAATTTCTCCATATCCAGAAGATGAGGTTTGTTCATATGGACATAGGAAACTAAATTTCTCGAATGTGTAATGAAAGTGATTGTGTAAGCAGGTATTGAATTTTGGTCTGTTTAATGGTGGAAGCAATGTCTTCCGTGATTTCCACACAGAATTACAATATTGCTGCCAGCCTCATTAGCCTCTTGTCCAAAGTGAATCTTAATTCTAAAAGAGTCCTAGCAACAAATTTGCAGAGAACAAAGCAAAAGCTTAATTAAACAACTTATTAATGAAAACAAAGGAAAGGAGTTGAGGTAGGAAAATTAATTTAGAAGTTATTTATTTTCTTGCTTTTGTTTTATAGATCTGTTTCCTTTCCTTCTCTGCCTATTTCTCTAAAAAATTGATTAAATTCAGTGTTCTGGGAAAGTGGTTCTGCAAACCACACACACTTTCCTGGAAAAGCTGTAGCACAGAAAATGGTGGGACAAGAGTCTCTCAGTCTACTCCAACTGCGTGAAAAAAATCTGGTTGTAGTATTCAGCTTTTCCTTCCTCTGCTGCTCACAGAAATACAAGGTGTAAGCTGCAGCTCACTTGGAGCAGGAGACAGTCTATCAAGCCTGTACATGTGTGCTGCCAGAAAAGTCCTTACATTTTGTGGAATATGAGTTTTAGCAACATCTTGAATGCCTTGGGAAGCAATGAGCTGAAGGGAGAAATTCCACATCCTACTGGTAATAGCCCAAAGAAGCCTTTTCTAAAGCTGGTGGCGTTTTTGGGGTTGTGGCAGCAGCAGTGAAGACAGAGATTGGCCTCTGTGTTCTTTAAGTGATCCAATATTTTTTGCTGTTACCCTTTAGATGTTCATAGGTGTGAATTGCCTCTTCATAGCAAGACTCCACAGCAAAACTCTTTTCCCTTAAGCCTATGTATCCTAATACACAATTTCTTTGGGATACAGGTTGCTCAAAGAAACAATTTTTTGTTTTCTGATTAATACTTATGCTGCAAATGTCAGAATTCTTGGTTATAGAGATGCTTGTCAAAGAAGTCAGAAAAGGAGATAATATGCCAACTGATCAAATGAAGCATTTTAAAATATAATTAATCATATTTGAAATAAAATTCTAAAACACTGGCACTTGATATGGCCCTAGGCCTAAAGCTACACGAGCTCAAGTACGAGATGAGATACACTACTCCTGCAGGTGATCACTTCTGAATACTTTGGGGAATAAAAGTGCTCTTTTTCTTGCTTATAAGGCCTTTGGTTTTATAGCAGTTTACTTAATTGATTGCACATCCTGTGTGCTTGTTTGGTTTTTACAGTTTCTGTTTTTATTACTTGGCTTCTTTGGATCCATACAGTTTAATTCATGTGCAGATAAAATGGGAAAGTACTGTTTTACCAATCTTCTGCATTTGTTATCTTGAAATGAAGCTACAAAATTGTTACTATTTTCTTTTCCCCACAAGATCCTTGATATAAATTCTTGGCTTTTTCGGACTGATATCCAAGCTGATTTTAACTTTGCTTCTGTATATGAATATAATCTAACTTGAAGAATTTTTATGTTTGCAAATAAAACTGGAAAATAGTCCGTCCACATAATTTATGGTAAATAGAGTGAAATGAGGCTAAAACTAGGAACAAAGTTGGATATTGAGGAATTAAAAATGCTATTTATTATTGAACACATTGCAAATTTTAATTTCTTAGGATAAATTCAGAGTTTAAACACTGGTTGAATGGCAAAATTGCAAGGACAGGCCTCTCATGTTTGTTAACTGTAGACTATAGAAAGCTTAGAATTCTACATTTTCCAGTCATTTGTTCCACACTTAAAATAAATAATAAATAATAATCATTCAATGAACATGAAAGAAAATGCTGTAAAGATACTTTGTAGTGAACACTGAGGCAAAAAATACTGCGTCGATAGTATATGTTTATGGAGGTAAATAAGTTCTATTTTAATAGACAGCAACTGAAAAGATACATTGCATTTGTGTTCTCTTGTGCAGTTTCTGTATGTTTACGTAATACTTGCAATCCTGAAAACTTTACCTCTGAAAACTCTGATGAAAGGCAAAGAAAAATACATATTCAGGGATTTTTTGCTAGAGTTGAGAACAGAGATAAATCTAATGTTGTCACTTTATTACATTACTTAAAAATTGCACTTCTCATACAAAAAACGCAAAGCAAAATACTTGGTTAAGTAACCAATAGACACCCCTTGCAAAGCAGGAAGTGTAGTTTCATCACAGACAGTAAAGTTAAATTGTTAACCAAAGCACAACAGAAATGTTAATGCTCCTTTGCTGCAGGAAATATTAGAAATTTGTCCAGTGCAGAGAGAAATATTTCTATTTTAATATTTTTTGGCCTATGTCATAAAGTGTGCTTATATATCACAGTACTGACTTCTGCTTTTCATAAATGTATGAGAAGAGTCTTGAACTGGCTGCAGTTTCAACAAAAAATTATGTCACCTCACTCCTATGAGAAGCAGGAAATGGGTGTTTTAATGAGCCAGAGGTTGCTTCAGTTGCCATTTTTTACTGCCATCCTCACACACCTTTTTGAAAGCAATCTCTGGCAGGTTGTTATATCATTGAGCACATAATTGGGCTGATTTTGAATAAGATTTCAGGGTGATCTGTGTATCCTGATTTCAAGGATGCTTTCCAATAAAGTGTTTGTGGGTGTGTAGTTATTTTGACAGAAAAGAAATCTATTATGGACTAATGTACTAGTTTGTGTTTCTTGAAACCTTTTTGAAATACCATATTTTTATTTTCAAATTATTAAAATCTATCATGAAGAAATAAAAAGAAAATAAAATTGCATGCAATACACAGTAATTCCTTTCCTTTGACTACAGTATTTTGTGAAGATTTTTAAAGAAGCTTCAAAACTAGGGCACTGTGTACTTTCAACAGCTTTAACTTCTGTTTTCTCTGCCTCATAAATTAATGACTTTTAAAGAACCCTACTTAAAAGGAAAGTATTTGCCAAATTACTGGTTTTTCCCTGTCTTATATTGAAGAGGTTACATGGTGTTCAAATCCTTGCTGTAACTGAAGCCAAGTTGTGCTTATGATAATAAAATGAATTACATTGTCAAAAAAATTGAGGTGGAAAGTCAAGCAGTTTCTTCTTCTTCCTTTGAAAGTTTATATGATTTTTATTAAATTCTTCGTATTTTGTAACACAGATACATTTATAGCTGTATTACTTTTGCTCTCCATGATTTAAAGGAAGTAATTAGTACAGTGACAAGTAGAACTTGAAATAAATTATTTAATCTGGCCAGGATATTAATTCAATAGCTCCTCGTATGACTAAAGATTTCCTATTGTTCTTAGAGTTATGGAATTGATTTTTATGTTGGGGGAATTTGAATGTGGGGAAATTTTTCATTCTGTCAAGATTGTAGGTGATCACCTAAAATAAAGGTGAATCAGATATGTGCATTTTCAGTTGCAGCTGACAACAGCAATTTACAGAAATTTGACTGATAGAGATTAATATGAATATGTTATTTGCAAAATATTTCTTCCCTCCTTGAACTTTGTTCAAGACTATTAGGGATTCCTCTCAACCTACCAAAGGCTAGATCTGGAATAAAATTTCTGACACATACAGAATGAGAATGATAGAGAAAAAAACCCTAAAAGATAATGTCTGATTCTTTTGAATTACCTTTTTTTTTTATTCTTGTAATTATTTTCTAAACTAAGTATTTTTTATCCATTCTTGTATAAAATTAGTTGCTATTTATGTGAATTCTGCCATGAAAAGATGAGGAAGTCTGCAGGAAATGATAATCCAAAATGTATATATGTAAAACTAATTTGAAAATTATGGATACAGTCATTATGATTTTAACTCATGGATTCCTTTAACTGAATCAATTAAATGTTGAGGTGACCTGCTGTGTATTTCAAAATGAAATCTGGATCCATGTCAGTCACTTCTGCTCTGTTACAAACCAGATTGGTGCTTTATAAAAATTATCACACTACTATATTTTCCACTTCTAAAAAATGTGCATAAGCTATGAAGGACTCATTGGTTAAAAATTTCAAGGAGCCATCATGATGTGACTTTTATAGACAACTGTGTTGAAGAGTATGTAGCTGAGCAAACTGTAATGTAAAGAACTGGAATTTATGTCTAGTGTTGTTAGCTGTACATTCAATTATCCTGTCCTTGACAAGAAAAAATTCTCTTTGATTTTTTTCAGGTTGCATGTCAACCTGTGAACAACATGAAGAATCCTTACTTTAATATCAGCTATTTATATCTGTAATTATTTAATAGCAATATTTCAGGGTAGTCAACAATTAGAATAAAAATAATGTAATATGTTGTGCATTTTTGTCAAGACCATCTTGATGTTTTACAGTAACCAGCTCTGTTGCTGTCAGGTAGGATTTGATACTGTCCTGTAAAGAGACTGAAAATTGGCTTTTGGGGTTTTGTGAAATAGGGTGTAATATCTGTCTGTAAGGGTTTGTTGTACTGTTTTCGGGGTAGAAAGAAATGAACATGATTTTCAGATCTAAAATATTAGAAAAATATCAAAGCATCCATATTGATAATTTGAAACAGAGTACTAGAACTTACATCATTTTGCTTTGGGCACTAGATATTGATATTCTCTTTCAGGAAAAAAAACCCAAAACCAAAACAGCCAAAAGTTTTAAATCTACAAATTAGTTGCACCTGCACATTCTTTTACTCCAGCTTTTATTGCTGAGGAAAGGTTAATATGCTTCCTTCTCCTTTTGGCTCTGGGTTATTAAATACTGAAACTGCTGCCGTGAAACTGGTACTTGAAGTAAAATCTCCACTGGGGCACAGCTAAAGCAAACTCTGTCCATATTTACTGACATTTTTTCGTCTTCAATTGTGCTGCCATTATCCGGAGTGTCTTTCTTGTACTGTGGCTGGTTCTTTTTTGGCAAACTCCAGAATCAGAAATTTGCAAATTCCAGAACCAGGAATTCCTGTACCACGTCAAACCCTGTATTTTCCTTGGAATTTGGCTTTGTTCATCATTGCTTCCATCTCACTCTTTCTCTCTTAAATTTCTTTTATATCTTAGAGAGCTACAGATATGCTGATATATAGATAAAGAAGGTGATCTAATCCTGTTTCTTATCATAGAATGATTTAGGTTGGAAAAGACCCTTAAGACCATCAGGGGTAACCATACCACCAGCACTGGCAAACCATGTCGCCAAGTGCCACATCCACAAGTCTTTTAAATACCTCCAGGAACAATGACAGCATTCTCTGGGCAGCCTGTTCCAGGGCTTGACAGTCCTTTCAGTGAAAAAACATTCCTAATGAACATTCCTAATATCCAATCTAGGAATAGATCTCTTCTGGTGCAACTTGAGGCTATTTTTTCCTGACCTATCTCTTGCTCCTCGGCAGAAGACCCCAACCACCAGCTGGCTAAACCCTCCTGTCAGGGAGTTTTAGAGAGTGACAAGATCTCCTCTGAGCCTCCTTTTCTCCAGGCTAAACATGCTCAGCTCCCTCAGCTTCTCTTCATCAGACATCAAACCCACCCCCAGCTCTGTTGCCTTTCTCTGGACTCACTCCATCCCCTCAATGCCTTTCTTCTGGTGTAATTTATAACAAAGTCACAGAATAGCTCAGTCTCCACAATAGCTATTGCTCAAGGACTATTAATGAAATCGGTAGCACTCTTTAAATCCCAATAAGCATTTCTGGCATCTTAAATGATATTTGAGTATTTATTATTTCAAATGCTTATAGCTTTGCTACAAAAGAAAGAAAATATCATCTTTGTGAAGGTCTTCTGTGTGAAATGACAGTGTTCCTACTGCTTCGCTCAATTTTTTCACCTTCTCATGGGGATTTTCCTGTTCTCTGTTCCCCAACATAAATTCAGACCCATAAAACTGCTTAATAATTTTAAATTATTTTTTGCTAATAAAATAAAATATTGAATAATAAAAGTGGTTTGTAAGAACTCCTAACTTTGATTGACACTCTTCTATTTGACAACTAGGTGGTATGTTTATACGTTCCTTTCTCTCTTTGGTAGTCTGTCCAATGCTGATTGTTATTTTTCTTGTAAGAGCAACAGTGAGCCTCAAATAATTATAAGATCATGCATTCATATAATATTTTACATTATAAAAATAATAAATATTTTTGGTTTTTGAAATGCTGAATAAATATTTTGCTCTTGAAATGCATTATGAATTCATAATGAATGACCTCTATAAACTTTCTCTAATCTAAAAAATCCTAGTGGCTTTTGCAAAGGACCTCCTGATCTTTTCTTAAGCATAAAATAATTTAATGTTTTGTACACATTTTCATCTCTCAGGGTTTTCATTAAGCCAAATGTTATTGAAATAATATTTACAGAATGTTCTAAAACACATTATCAAAGAGAAAAAAATGCACAAAAATATTCATAGAGTAAAGAAATGCATAAAGTATTTCCATCAGAAGTAACATACCAAGATGATTTAGTACCTGAGATTCTGTTTACTACATCCCAGAGTTGTGAACCTTTTGTTCAGCAACAGCAAAAAACCTTTGACAATATATTGTTATGATTGTCTTTCATATCTCTTCTCTTCAGAAAAGTATTATTTCTTTTTCTGGAAAAGAAAAAAAACCAACCAAACAACAACCCTTTATTCTACTGGAAATGGTGTTAAATAGCAAATAGACGACTCATTGTGTACAGATCTTACTCCACGTTATTGAAGCTGATGGATACCTGTTTTTTGGTTTCAGTGTCTTCTGGTTTAACTATATATTTTATTAAAGGGAATATGCATAAATGGGATTTGACTTTGGCAATCAGTAAAAGAACTTAAATTGAGTGATGAGATGCTTTTGGTGAAGCTGAGTTTTGTTGCGAGATTGTTTGATTTTTATTTTTCCCCAGGAATGATCTGTACACTGTGCTGGAATTTAGAATATGTTTCACCTAATTCCCTACTAGGGTAGGAATCATATTCATTGAAGAGAAACTCGATTAATATTAATTTGTAGGTCTCTTTTCCTCTTTTTTTTTATTTCCCCAAAATGTTAAAACTTCCTGTTCCAGAAACACATCTACCATGGTTGATTCTTGACCAAAATCAACCTCAATTTTTTTTTCCCACTGCTTACCTCTGGGAGCTGTGTCTTCCCCATAACTGTTCTAGCCAAGAGTATCTGTGTTACTAATCTAGAACAGGAGAGTCATCTAATTGAGCTATTGAGGTTCCTGTGCCTTTTTCTCTCCATGGCATAGTACACTGTATCCTGCTATCCCCAAAAAATTTAAAATCTCCAACAAGTATGCTTCAGTCATACCAACTGAACAAATTAAAGATACTTTCATTCCTGAGTGTTGTGAGAGCATCATTATCTTCAGATGAGAAAGATGATAAAAATTATGCGTACACTTTGTAATGTTCAATTCAAAGTTGATCTATTCTTGCAATCTAGGCAGCATTCTTCATACTCTCAGAAATTATATATTCAGAATACACGGAAATATAATGCTGATTTGTACAGAAGAAAGGTTATTCTCTGAAGGCCTATTTTAATATTTTCGTTGGGCAGAAATACTATGATAGTCTTTCTCCATAATTATAGGGGTCATTACCAGCCTTTCAATGCAAGAGAATCAATAGTTTAACATGAAATGAGAACATTGCTGCTAAGGTTTGGCAGGGGAGCTGATAAGGACATAACAACTCTTAGTGAAATTTTCTGAGTCATTGAAACTCTTCATGGGGAAGAATCAATTTCAGCTAATTTCCTATCTCAAATTGGTGAGAGTAGTTTCTAAATTATTGTTAACGAAATAAAAAATTATTTTTTTAAAAAAAGCTAATAAAAGTAATAATTTATGAAACTGAATTGAAAAAGAAAGATCTGAAGTAGTCTACCTAAAAATATCAGTATATTTTGTGTTTTGATTTCTTTCACAACTACTTTTGAGGACTTTTTCTGTTTATTTTTGTAACTAAAAGAATATCATATATTGAATAATTATATATAACCATGTACTGTACAAAAATGGTGAAATGTGGTTTTTCAGACTTATTTGACAAAAAAAAAATTCAATGGCTGGAAATTTTTGTGCTGTCATCTAAGTTTCAGTATCTCTCAAAAATTCATAGGCTTATATTTTCTTTCTTAATCACAACAAAAAGGTTTTTTTTTTGATCTTTGCCTTTATTCTACTTTGATTTCTGGCAGATCCTGGTTTTCTTAGATTTCCAAATATGAGTATCTCTTTCTTACAAGGAATGCTTTTCTCACCTTTTTAATTATTTTGGTTTAATTTTAGATTTACTACTTGTTTTGGTGGGTTTTTTTTTTTTTTGCTTTGTTTTGTTTTTCTTAATTTTTTTAAAATTTTATTTTACTTTTTTAAAATTTTATTTTACTGCTATATTTCAGTTCCATTTCCAGTATTTACTTAGCTCATGCACTTTTCAGTTTTGTTTGCTCTTTCATATTTTAAAGTACTGGCCTGCCTATCTTCACAGGAATATTTTACCACTCAAGTATCTGTCCATATTTTGTCTATTAAAAAATAGGTGCAAAAGGTAAAAACCCACATCCTCAGCCTTCTTACTACTTTAAAAGTAATGAAGAAAATTAATTTTTCTGTAGTTTTATCATGTACAATATATAAAATTATCTACAATGGCTATACCCAGAAAGGATTTATATTTTGAGTCTCTTTGGAGTGTTTTTTGCTATGGATTCACTAATTTCCTATACCTACCTGGTCCTTATACCAGAGGTAGGAGTTTTCTGTGTCTGGAATGTATCTATCAGATGGTAATATAAGTAATTCTATCATTTAATAGTTAGACATCTGTTCACATAATAAGGATCTGGTAGAATCTTACAGGTACTTATAATGAAGAAGTAAGAGCACTCAAGAGTTTTAAGTGTTTCTTGTACCAAGGGACTCTTGTGAAAATCAATATAAGATACAAAAAGTTATTGCCTATTTGTGTAGAAATGCTTTGAGGATATTGTTCCTGTTAAAAAGCAAATCATGTGTAATACAGGTCATTAATTAAGAATACACTGTCCTTGTGAGGGAAAATCCATCTTATAAATTCTTCTTATACTTAATTTTCTGATTATTTACTTTCAAAGAGAAAAATGGTTGAGTTTTGATTAATTTAACCAGTTTGGTTTCTTCTAGAGTGAAAACAAAAGTAACTTCTCTTCAGCAATGGATCCAAAGGCTACTTGGAACATGGCTTATTTGATGAAAGTCAGTGAAATAATGTAAGTGTACTCGTGAGAACATTAATGTTTAACTTTTTTCTATATGGTTTTGGTTATGAGCAATATGTTTTAAGGTCTATAATACAGCAAGAGCTATGGTATCTCGGAAGGAAAAATGGAGAATTAGGAAACAAAAAACCAGCAAAGTGTAAAGATTACTTTACAATGCTAAATATGATTATAAATTACAGTTATTGCACATGTGCATAAGGACCAGTGTGCAGCAATGTGTTGGACGTAGGAATACAAAGTAATGAACAGACTCTGTCCAATATTATTGCAAGATGGAAAAAAACCCACAACAAAAGACAAAGGAACTACTCAATGAATTAATGGATACACAGTGAGCAACACAGTGGCAGCAACTGCTTGTTCTCTGAACTGCTGTCTATGATGGGAGGCTAATCTGAGCGTTTAACCAAATTGAAAGCAAAGGAAGTGCCTCTGGGGAAAGGAAGATTAACCATAAATTAAACCTGAGACAACAAAGTCCTGGCTGCTCTGCCCGATGCAGAAACATAACGGCTGCCCATGAGAGAACTGCTAGAGCTGCAGAATGGAAAGGGAAATAATTTTAGCTTTTTGAATATTATATTGCCATGTTCTGTTAAATGATTTTAATAATTTCCATTTATTTTCTGTCAGAGATACACACTTTTTTGTTTGATAGCAGGATCTTTGCAAAAGCAGGTCAAGATCCTGCATGCTGACTGTAGGTATAGCCAATATGGAAAGAAATGGAGGAAAAGGTAATATGACATAGAGCAAAGAGAATAAAACCCCAAAAAAATTTATAGACTCCTTGTTTTACTGCTTCTGTTCCTGAAACTTGAATTACTAATTGTTGGAGATTTTTTCACCCCAGGTAAGACAAAGGTAATTGTAACTGCATGCATTTATGTGTATATAAACTCAGATAACATTTGTAAACTTCCAGCCAGGCTTGACAAGGTATAAACAGTGTTTGATACTTTACTTGCAAGTATATGCAAATTGATCTTAAACTGAGAGAGACAATAAATGAACCAGGTCTTCTGCTGATGTAAATCAAACAGCCAATTGACTACAATGGCATTCATTATGCCAAGTTAAATCACCAGAGAATTAGGACCACTTAAGTTTCAAATGTGCATCTGAAAAATTATTGTATTTTAAATATTGGTGAAAGCCCTCTACAATTATTTTGGTTTCAAGGGAAAAAGTCAGAATCAGCTTGGGTTTATGCTAGTATTGCATCCTCTTTTATAAGCAATATGGACAACACATCCCGGACATCCACTTCACTTGTAGTGAAGTCACCTGACTGCCAGCTTTTTACAAGGCACACTGCATTCTTCCTCTCCCCTCTGCCCTTGTTTGTGCTACACAGAATCACAGAATAGTCTGAGTTGGAGGGGATCCTGAGTCCAGCACTGGACTGAATGTCCCACACAACAGACAATGCCATGGAAAAAAAAAAAGAACATTTCCTGCCACACACAAATGATAAAATGGTGCTGTAGATAAAACTACATTGGTTTCAGTCTTAATTAGTCTTAAACTGTGCATCGCAGGCTTGAGGATGCTCAAATAAGGAAATACAGAATCCCATGGGAAAAATTTAAAGGCGCAGCTGATGGGTTTGGGTTTTTTTAATATATCATCCTGCTTATAAAAAGAGATTTTTTAAGCTGAGAATGTGCAAAAAATTGAGAAATTGTGTAAAATCTTCTTTCATGGAGAAGAACAATGGTAGTGAAATTTTGGCAGTAAATTTTGTTAGTGTTTTATTTAAACAAATTTTCACAAGACAAGAATTCATATTTGAATATAAAGTAAGCCATCATTTGATATGTTCTATTATGAACAAATATTTAAATATGAGGTACTTTTAATTTTAAATATTTAAATCTGTTAGAAGGGATATTCTGGCTACTCAAGTGATTAAAAAAATGGAATGCAGAAGTCATGTCTAAGCATTCCCCATCAACTTTATAATATCTGCAATTAAATCAGTGCCATATTCTATAAATTTTCCCATTTCACCTCTCAATAGTTACCAAAAATGAACCTAAGTCAAACCTTTGAGTCCTTTTGACTAATTAACATATTCTGCATACCTTAATTTCATTTATACAGGAAAATAATTGGCTTAACACCTTTTTTTCTCTTAATACTCTTCTAACCCTGCTGGATACTAGTGTGATGTAGAAATGAAATTTTAAAAAATATTATAATGGAGAAGATGGAAGAATGTGCTGCTTATGGATGGGATATAGTTAATTTTCTTTAAAGTAGCTTGTACTGGGCTGTGTTTTTAACCAGAACAAATAAATTACATATTCTTTCCCCAATTCAAATTACACAAAAAAATGATTTTGTTTCAAAATTTGTAGAAGAATCTATAATTTTTACTCCATTTCAATATGCATCCTCCATATTCTCCTAGCTGCTCTAAAATCCAGCTTTTTCATTGTCCATTGTTCTCTACCTTGAAACATGTCTCTATAACCATGTTTTCTCCCAGTAATTACACTCTCACAGGTTGTTACTTTCCACTCTTTTTTTCTATAACTCTTTGTAGGGTGAGGCTTGGAGGAGCAGCAAGTAGGAGACATCAATACAGAGCACATTGCACTCATAACTGGCAGCTAGGTGAAATTGTACTAATAAAATCATTCATTAGGTTATGAATGTGGTTCTTTGCTGAAAATTTATCTCAGTTTTTTAATGATTCTGAGAAGAGAATATGATTCAATAAGGAAACTCCATAGTGGGTGACCACTCGGAGGCTGTAGAATGCTCCTGTCCAAGTGTCCTCCACCAGCTGGAGGTGGAACTGAGCAAGGAGGATCCAGTGCCAGCCTTGGTTCCTGAGGGTGTACACTCCAGAAAAGGCAAAGTCTGCATGTTTCACCAGCTCTTTATGCTCTCTTTGCCACTCTAATTTGACTACATTCAGATCTTCCTGTCTATCAGCTGTTGTCTCAATCCAGTACCTCCTTATGACACTTTCTGATTATTCCTCTCTTACTTCCATAATATATTTCTGACCTTGATGACTTCCGCTCAATCAAGTCTGATTCTTTCTTTTTTAATACTTCAGTGCAACTTCACACCCCCCCCCCCGCCCACTCTACATTCCCCAGACTTTTTAACCATCCAGTTTAAGTCCAGTCTCTCATGTCTGGCAGCTCTACCATCCCCTTCATTCATCTGTGGTTCCTTGTGCTGTCTCATTGTCTCCTGCTTCCCAGGTCTTGATCTTAGCCTTTTTTTTAAGCATATTTTGGCACTCTTACACAGATTCTTCATCTCTGCCTACTTTCTGCACAGGAACTTTTCCCTTTCTTAAATCTGTTCATCCCAAGATGTTACCACTACTGCTGATGGGCTTGGCCTTGGCCAGCGGTGGGTCCATCCTGCAGCTGGCTGGCATTGGCTCTTTTTGACACGGGGGAAGCTTCTGGCAATTTATCACTGAAGCCACCCCTGTAGATCCCGTGCTGCTAGCAGAACCTGGCATGCAAGCCCGATACAACTGATCATGAAGAGTTGTTCCTCTCAGTTTCAGCTGATGTATAGGAAGTATAGGCATGTTTGAAACATTGATGGTGAACTCTTACCCTGCCTCCCTCTACAAATATAGGTTATTTACTTACTTATTTTAGAAGAAATAAACATTTACAGCCCCATCTATTACTCTTAACAGTAATAGATGGGGCTGTAAATTTTTAGCAATTTGAAATAGGTTATTCTGATAAATGTTGATGGGAAACTGTGTTAAAATGCATGAGCATATTGTTTACATTATGTTCTGTTTAGCCTCTTCCCTGTAGTGGGATTGCAGGACAGTAACAGGGACCAAAACAGAGACAACTTTGGGGACTATGGGTGAAGGGTTCTGAGAGCAGTGGCCCATCAGAATATATCAAATGGTGTAATCAGTGTTTATAATGATTGTATAATGCTTACATAAATTCCTGCATTCTGACTGATAATAGCTTTCAGCTAGGGGCCATTTACATTCAGAATAGTTACAGAGAAATTGGCTTATTGCCTGTGACAATTCTATACCTATATAATCAAGAATAATACATTTTCTTGCAGACTACACAAAATTAATTTATAATACAGAAGAGTTTTTACAAATAGAAGTAACTAAAAATAGTACACTTGGCCATAGTACACTTGACCTGCAGCCAGCATTCCTACTAATATATTTTGTCTGAATACAAATAATGTTGAAGATTACCTTCTGTCAGAATGAAGAGCACATAGAAATATAAATCCTGCTTATAAGAAACTTTGCTGAAGTGAAACTTATAGAAGAATGGGAGGTCTGGGGATAATTTATGGATTGACCAAAATAGCATTAATAGCTAAATTAAGTTTTCTGTGCATTTTATAGAACAGTTTTGGGTTTAGTTTTTGGGTTTTGGGGTTTTTTTCAGTTACATTTGCCTGGTATTAGTGTTCTCCTTTGAAGTTCAGCTTCTCTGTTTTAGTTTTCTTGTACAGAAAATGTTTTCCCAAACATATCAGGTTAACTAGTGGTCATGGTGAATATAGTCCAGATTTTAAGATTTTGGAGATTTTTTCCTTCTTATTTACAATCTAGTAAAAAATTTGAGATAGCTTACTTACTTCATAAATGGAGAGCACATTAATACACACCCAAAAAATACCTTGATACCTCAAGATGAGAATACTGTCTGTCCAGGACTAGGAACTATTTCAGTATACATGAAACATTAAATAATGTGGTTGATGAGGATTTTACTTTGATGATGATGATCATTTTACTTTCAGGTCTAGAGCAACTGTTCTTTGGTCATCCCTTTCTAAAATGTGTCACAAGCACAAAGACAGTAGAACTCATTTTACTGCAGTATTTATGGATGGTGTACAGCTCTTTTTTTGAGTGTTTAATATGCCATAAGGAAGTTTCTGAGACAGTGAAACAGACTCGAGATTATCAAACTTTACTGAGGATTTTGCTGTCCCAGAAATGCTGCAAATGAACCTTGTTCTCAGCGTGCCTAGAATTTGTTAAGATGTGCACCTGAGACCAAACTGTGGGAGACTATTAGGGCCATGGAGGAGATGGAAAACAACATTTTCGCAGTAGGATTTGATGAGTAGGCAGATCAGAAAAAGGAATTACACACCTGACTTTTCTTCAAGGCAGACCTAAACAAGATAGTGATGGTTTCACCCAGCCATCATGTTTCAACTCACTGCTCAAAATCACCTTTACTTGGGCAGACAACAAAGAAACTGTGTTTACTCTCTAATTTTTTAAATTTACTTACATTAAATATTTTTTAAATGTCTGCTCTTGTTCATCTGGACATTTTCTTTCAAATGGGAAGAGCTCTTTTTCCACTTACTAGCTAATTTGTGTATTCTAAGAGAATTAAGAAACTTTTAACTGCATCAGTGGGAAATAACTTTGATGTTCTCCAGAGTGCCTTGTATAAAACAATAATTCCAATTTCTATTTGTATATTTTTATTAGCTTTCAATGAATCCTATAAGCTATGGGTTGCTCGCAATGTCAGAAAAAGAGATTTAAAAAAAGAGTGCTCTATAATGTAGGTTTAATGGTCATGTAATATGTGAATTCCCTCCTTAATGAATACAATTGGAGTGGGTTTCCCAGAATGCTTCCAAGAAATCTTGGAAACAAAAAGTACCACTGGTCACTTTTCATTGTAGAAAAGGCTTTGTATAGCATAACGGTCAAAGTTAAACCTATGGTCAACAAAAATTATGGAAAATAAACTAGCAATCTAGTTAAATGACTGGTTTATGTATTTATTTTTTAATCTTTCCCCTCCCATTTCTATATACCCAAATTCCAGTGAGAAATAATATTTGTAAATAGACAAATAGACAAACTACTAATTAGTAGATTTTTTCACTTCTTAATTGCCTTGTCATGACATATTAAAGTAAACTCTGGAAATTTTTGGAGTGTGCTTCTCCTCTATCTTGTAAATATTCCATATATAAAATCAGATGAAAATAGTTTAACAGTTTAATATTTAGAATTATTTTAGTCTTAATCATTATGGAATACAAGATCATAAAAAATGTAATTTTTTTGTCAATAACTAATTCTTTGTTTAAAGTTATGGTATATGTGATTAAATTCCAACTTACAGCAATTTCAATTAGACTAATGAAAACTAATTATGAGTATTTCCAGACACATTGGGAATATCAGTTCAGTAATTTGTCTGCTTTATATTTAAAATCTACCTGTATATTCCAACAGATTTTTTGTCAGGTTTCATGCTAAAAACATGACATAAATTATGAGAAAATCAGACAAATTAAGTAACTGAATAATCAGATAAAATGCTAATGCAGTTTAGAAATTTATTATGCATCTTGTCAATGTCCTTGTAGTAAATATTTCAATATATGTCTCTTACTATTGTGCAGGCTTGGCATTAAGTAATCATGACCATGATATTTGTAGTACCAAAGAAATGAACCATAGGAAAACAAAATAAAATTTATGTTTCTTGCAACTGAAATGGAAAATTACTATTATATGACCATAACAGATTATCTTCTACTTTGAATCGATCAGTTGTCTGGATGTAACAGGCCTGAAGGGATTTGATAGCTGGTACACTAAATTACCTTTCTTTTAATTGAGACTTGGTAACAATATGGTTTTCTAATGGAAACAGGATTTATTTCCATTATAAATTCCTAGTAAATAAATACCAGATAATTTAATTGTACTTAATTTAGTTATAAAAATAGGTAAAAAAATTTGAAGGGCTTGAAAACTTGTAAGCATATTCAAGAATGATGAATTAGTCCCTAAATAGTCAAAACATTGGCTTATGAAAAAGCTCAAAGGGGACAAGGAAAACTGCAAAACCTCTGTAGGTATACGCACCTCTCACTGCTCTGGTATTACAGAGAAGTGCTGTTTAAGTTATTTAACAGCTTTCCTTACATTTGAAATTCTTATAAGATCTTGTTAAGAAAATATTAAAAAAATAACCAATTTCCACCGAAACTCCCCTTTGATCTGAAAATTTTCCTCCAAAATGATGGGACAAGTCCGTGCCCAAAAATTTTGCAATTTTTGGAAAAAATACTGAATGTCAAGATATACGTAAGGGCGCATCTGTTTTTTTCTTCTGTTTTACTTAGTACGAAATACTTGAAATTTATTTTGGCTGTTGGTGAGTTTATCCATCCATTGAAAAGAAGTCTGAGTTAACCACTGACTTTCTAAAAGAACAGAGAAATGTGTTGAAATTTTTGAAAATATTAACTCTTCAAGTGCACTGGTTTTTATCTGTCTGAGGCTATTTCTCTCTGAAACTTCATTTCATCTTACTTGCTGATTTGCCTTTACTAGTAGTATAAAGAATCAATGAGTCTAATTTTTTGAAGATTTTTAACATTACTAATAGATCATCATGTGAATAGCTGTATGGTCACCTCAGAATTTAATGTTACATTAATTTAAGGGGAAATAAACATTTGGAGCAAATGTCACTAACTTAAATTTTTTAACTAAAGGTTTTCAGGAAAGTGGCATTTATTTTCTACTTTCTTTAGCATTGTGACTTTTCATTTTGAGAGGGTGCTAGGTGTGAGGCCAGTAGCAACTAATACACGATTCTAGAGAGAATCAAATTCAGAAATTATTAGCTTAATGGTTAAGAGCAATCCTTTTATCTGTGAAAAGTCTGCAGCCTAGAACAAATAGACTGTTGTCTCTCAGTTAAATGACCATAAAATTTCTAAATAGGCATTTTCACCTAATGGTTAAAGGGCCAAGAGTTCCCATATTAGACTTATTTCTAATTCAATCACTGAAATAGGACGCATGACTTCACTTGGATTAGAAAACTAATGGGAAAGAGCCAAAGGTTCAGCCTTTGATTTTATGGTGGTTACTCAAGTATTTAATATTTAAAGGTAGAAAGTATTTTTGGATATATTAGTGCAGCTCATATATAAAAATGGGATTTACATGTCATAAATGTGCATAGATATGAAACACGACTCACATAGAAACAGTAACATTGCACACAATAGATAATAATTTATGGAAAAGGAAAAGGCTGCGATTTTATTTGCTTTAACAAAGTATCTATTAAACTCCTAAAGTTAGTTCACAGGTGGGCAGACCCACCATTGGCCAAAACCGTGCCTATCAGTTTTGGCACTGGTAGCACCTCTGTGATAACATATTTAAGGAAGGGTAAGAAACACCATGCAGCAGCAGTGAAAGTGGAGTGAGAATTTGTGAAACAACTATGTAGTCAGCAAGGACAATGCAGAAGGATGGGGAGGAGGTGATCCAGATGCTGGAGGAGATTCCCCTGCAGCCTGTGGAGAAGACCATGGTTATGCATGTTGAAACCCTGCAGCCTGTGGAGGACAGCAGTGGAACAGGTATCCGCCTGCAGCCCATGGAGGATGACTCCACACCAGAGCATGGACACACCCTAAAGGAAGCTGCAGCCTGTGAGGAACCTGTGCTTCAGCAGGCTCCAGGCAGGACCTGTGCTCTGTGGAGAGGAGACCATGCAGGACAGGCTTTCTGGCAGGAGCAGTGGCATGTGGAGAAATCTTTCAGGAGCAATCCACTCTGAAGGACTTACCCAGTGGAAAGGACTCATGCTGAAACAGTTCATGAAGTTCTATTTCCCATGGGAAAAAACTAGACTGCACTGATATGAACCTACAAATAAGAATTATAAACAGCAGAGACATCTTGTCACGCTCCTGATAGTGCTTTTCATTTGCTTCTGTGTTGTTTAGGGCTTTTGCTTTCTTGCTTACTTTTGTTGAATCCCTAAATTTCCAAAACAAAATGTAAAACTACCCTTTTCTATTTGTGATTTTGGCAAAAACAGAAGTCACGGGGAAAAGCTGTTGATTCTCTGTTGCTTCTGCCAGAAATCACACTGATTTCTTCAAGAAAAATAGAGCCCAGATGCTTTTGCTGGCAGCATACAATATTTACGTGCTAATTTGTATCTCTACACTGATAATTGAGAAGTCTGCCATTAGACAGTAGCCTTTGAGGGCAAATTTTCCTGGAATGACAAAAAACAAGGGAGCAGATGAGAAAATGCAGTATGATGCAACAAGAAATGAGAAAAGGATTGGAAAGAAATTTTAAAAAACAACAAAAAAAAAAGCGCCATACTTCTAAATTCTCTCCTATGAACCCTTGCCAGAAATTTGATAGGTTTTCTTTTTTTCTTTTTCTTTTTCTTTTTTTTCTTTTTCTTTTTCTTTTTCTTTTTCTTTTTCTTTTTCTTTTTCTTTTTCTTTTTCTTTTTCTTTTTCTTTTTCTTTTTCTTTTCTTCCTGGAACTTCCCTTCTTTGTTTTTTACTTTCTTTTCAAAATCCAGGTACAATTGAATAGAATGCTGTTCATGCCAACAAAGTGTAGTAAAAAGACAGGCAACATTTAGTGTCATAGAGTATGCTTATCTTTTAGGTAAAGATTGATCAGTAGGAGCTTACTCAGATCAGGACTGGCAGACAGTACCTTCAGAATGTATATGGAGGATAAATATTTTCTTATTCCAGTCATACTTGCTGCTCTCTGATTTGACTTGTTAACCATCTTCTGTTCTGATAATACCAGTGAAGGTTGTTCCTAAGTAGATAGTGATAAATACTTGTTGGATTTAATATCATAATGGTTACATATTAAATAACAGTTTAAAAAGTCTTTTCAATAAAAACTCTAATTTTTTTTCTTCTTTAAATTTTAAATTTTAGGTGATTACTACAAAGCCTGAATCTTCATTTCTTACAGAAAGAAAACAGATGTTTCCATGCTTGTAGCTGATTTTATAAAGCAGCTCATTATCTGCAGAAATGCCAAACCTTTCCTTTGTTTTGTTCTCATATGCTTTCATATTATGTACACTTTTGGAGAGCTACTAGACAGTACACATGTTTGAAGTATTAAGTACAAGAGATACAGACTGATCTGTCATTCTGAATCATCCTTGCAAATGCTCATGATGCAAAATCAAGTCACATCCATCTAATTCCTGACATACTAGACACTCTTGCTTTGATAACCTGGCCCTGCACAATTTTATCAGTATGGGTAGCAAGCTTGTTTCTTTTTTTTATTCCCTTCTTCACAGAGAAAGACAAATTCTTACAAACAGTTCAGTAAATGAAATTATGTTCACCTGTGGTCAAGAAAAACAATGTCCTGTATGGATTCAAGCAGCCTTGTTTCCCACAGAGGTTTGCATTTCCAGTATGATATGTTAAAAGTTGCAAAATTAAAGGAAAAAAAAATTATGCTGAGTAGGGAAGTGTAACTAAAATTCAAAGTTTGCTAATGAAAAAACATTTCAATTATCCATGTCTGATTTGGGAGGTAAGATTATTCAGAAACAGTTCTTTGATATGAGGACATAAGGATTAAATAGTAATTCAGTGCATTTTATGGTTTAAGTGATGAATCAGATTTAATATAAAGAAAATTGAAAGGTAGGTTAATGAAAAAATATTAGCTAGCTGATTATTTGTGGTCAAGCAGAATGTTTTATCTTTGTGCCCATGAAATGTCTCCTGAAAAAATTGTTTTAATATATTATTTTATTATATATTGGACTCTTAGTATTTCAGTTTCTGTTATTTCTACTTGGATGCTGCAGAATGCTAGTTTATAAGAAAGAAGAAAAGAGAGCTATTTTTCAGTTCTAGAGGTAGTTTGACTGATGGACTTAATTGAACTAGTAGAAAACCTATATAGCATCTGGAGCAAGAAAAGAAGGAAATGCTGAGGAAAAATTGCCAACATCAAAAAATCCCCCAAACATTTCATAAAAATGCTGGTCCATCATTATGAACAAGCTGGTACATCAGTGGGTTTATTTGAAGTATCTGAATTTAATAGCCAAAACTTAGAATCTCAATAATTGCCATTTGAACTAGTGTGGGTTGATTCATTTCTCAGTGATTATTGTTTATTTGACTGGATTTCAGTAGGGTCAGCATCACATCATACAACGCTGTCTGTTGTCTACCAGACAATAGGACAATACCAGAAAATAGGTACTAGGGTACGGATGGATATTCCCTTAATTGGAACTTTCTGAAAAATACTTCTTTTTTGTGAAAAATGCCCATCACTTGTTTTTAATTTTTTAAAAGTTTAATAGTAATAAAATGGTTATAAAGATAGTAATAAACTTAGAGTAACAAAAATTTGGACAATTAGGATTAGGACAATATGGGACAATTAAAACAAAGAGTTACGGATGGTCTGGGTACCTTTTCCTGGGCAAAATGAGCCCAAAAAAGGACACAAATTAACAGAGGATTAACCCTTAAGAGCAATAGCCTGTTGCATATTCATACACCTCATACATGATGCATAAATTCCATTCAAAAAAGGATTCTGTCTGGTCAGTGTCAGCTTCTTCCTCTGAATCCTGATGGCATCCTCAGGGCTGAGCAAGGCAGGAAGAAGTTCGTTTCTTCTGATAGGGGAGCAATAAATTACGATGAAATAATTTAATTTTAAACTGAATTTATAGTTCATAGTTATTTCCTAAAAGTAATTTCAAATATTTCCTAGCTCACAACTGTAGATGACGTTTTCCATCCTGACCCATTTTCTTATGATATGTAATAATTTTTACTTCTGCTTTAGTTACCTGGATCTACAGCAGAAAACAAGCCAAAAAGCTAAGTGAAAATTGTGATTCTGTTTGGAAGATTCAGCAGAAGTAGGGAAAAAGATTACTTATTTCATACCTCCTTAGAAGTGTTCTGATGGCTTATTCAGGTGCATTATATCAACCAAATATGAAATTTTTTAAAAGATCCTTCTTATGATAAATCAAAAAGATACCAGGAAAATAAACACTAAAAAAAGAATTATGTATTAAAAGGATGTTCCTGGACTTTCTGAGCAAAAAATGTCCATTAGTGAAACAAAAGTCTCAAGCATCTGATA
This sequence comes from Molothrus aeneus, assembly GCF_037042795.1. Taxonomy (NCBI): domain Eukaryota; kingdom Metazoa; phylum Chordata; class Aves; order Passeriformes; family Icteridae; genus Molothrus; species Molothrus aeneus. The sequence continues at coordinate 14,067,000 of NC_089647.1, read as the reverse complement.
GACAGACACTACAGTAGTTTAACTGGTGTGGAAAAATTTTCACTACAGTGTGAAGGATTTGGAAATAATGTTGCAGGGCCAAGAGAGGATTTTTTAGTGTTTCATTCTAATATAAGGACTTAACATTTGTGAATTAACTGTTAGAAATTAAATTTTTTAGGCATAGTGAGATATGAAGTTTTTTCTAATGCCAAAATGTCATCCTATAATGAAGGAAAAGTTGCACTAGTAATGCACACTCTTTTGCAGAAAAGAAAGTTTATACTCTGGTTTAAATGTGAATTTTTAACATTAAGCACTCAAAGATCATTATCTTAGGGAATTAAACTGAGCTTCAGTGAGAATTGCTTCTGAGTTTTCTCTTTCTTTTTCTTAGAAACCGGACTGCATTATCTTCTTCATCTCTAATTTAATTAGATATAATGCCATTCAAAATTATGTTTGTTCAAACTGTATCTGTAAACCCTGAGTAATAATGACTAGCAGAAGATGTGTGATGCTTTTTAATACTGCACAGTTTCATTTTACAAATTAAGTTCCTATAATAGGGATGATGGGTGACAAAAGAGCATAAGAGATGTTAGAGCTAAAAGATAATTTAAGACTAAAAAATGTCATATACCTGTATATAAGCTTTTGATATGGGAAAACATAACAATTTATTGAATAATTTTGATTTCAAGGAACCAGAACAATTTTATAGGAAAGAAGAAAGTTAGAACTAAGAGTATCTGTATGTAGGAGAAGATGCCTGATGAATGAATATGTTTCCTAAAGCAAAATGTGTAATTAAAATATTCATTAAGATTGAAAGCTTCTGAAGAACCATCCAAAACATTTGTGCTGGTTTTGCATTGGAGCCACTCATGGCAGTAATTTTTTTCTGCGAGGAGCTGCTGAGAGCTTCTTCTCTGCCTAGCAAAAGTAATTGCTCGCTAGCTTTGAGAATAGGCTAATTAATGAGCCAATTAAAAACTAGATTTGCCTCTTTGAGAGTCACATTTTAAAATGAGCAAACCCTGGGAATGCTCTTTTTTTCTTCTGGCCTGGGAACAGGTAACAAGGCTGGTCTGGCCCCCTCTCTCTCAACTGGGCCAGGCCAGGAGGGCTTTGCTGCAGGCCCAGGCTCCTTTGTGGGGAGCCCAGTCCCGGCCAGGCCTGGCCCCAGCGGCTGCCAGGCAGGGGGAGGGGAGGCCATGGGGCCCTGGCTGAGGTGGGGCCAGAACATGGGGCCCTGGCTGAGGCAGAACCAGGCCATGGGGCCCTGGCTGAGGCAGAACCAGGCCGCGGGGCCCTGGCTGAGGCAGAACCAGGCTGTCGGGCCCTGGCTGAGGCAGAACCAGGCCATGGGGCCCTGGCTGAGGCAGAACCAGGCCGCAGGGCCCTAGCTGAGGCAGAACCAGGCTGCAGGGCCCTGGCTGAGGCAGAACAAGGCCGTGGGGTCCTGGCTGAGGCAAAACCAGGCCATGTGGCCCTGGCTGAGGCAGAACCAGGCCGCGGGGCCCTGGCTGAGGCAGAACCAGGCCGTGGGGCCCTGGCTGAGGTGAGGCCAGACCATGGGTCCCTGGCTGAGGTGGAGCTGTGCTGCGGGGCCATGGCTAAGGCGGGACCAGGCTGCGGTTGTTAATATCTTGCCACCGAGTTCCTCCCCTCCCCCGAGCATGGCCACCACATGAGATCATGTGGCTGAGGCCAGAGGTGGCTCTGAAGCCCATCCAGAGAGCAGCCCTCTGGGTAGAATTGAATGCAGCAGGGGCTGGAGACCCGCCTTGCAGCTGATCCTGACACAGCCTCCAGTGCAGCCTAAAAATCCATCACCGTGACTGCTTTGGCCGCTGCCAGGCAGGGATCATGTAACCACCTACAGGACCTGTGAGAGATATTAACTCTTTCTTATTAACTCTTATCTTTTAACAGATAAGACTTGTAGACCTTCAATCCTCCCTCAGGTGAGAGAAAAAGACAGAGTGAAGATGCGTAGAGGAACAAGACAGCAAGAAGACACCAAGGTCAGTAAAGAAAGAGTCGAGTCCCAGATGAAAGGAAAATGTGGAGATGCCTTAATCTTGGGCTGAAATCCTCTTGTAAAGCTACGGAGAAAAATGTAATTGATACATCAGACTCTCACCTTGTAACTCATTCAAAAGTATGCAGAAATCAAGCATTCAGATTGTAGATATGAGCAAAGGCATCTATGCTAAAGCAAGGAGATGTTAAAGTAGCTGTGATCCCATGAGAAGTGTAAACAGAGAGAGGGAAAAGCAATGAAGACCGTCTGCCCCCAGGGAAAGAAGAAGAAAGCCTCTGTTCCCAAAAATAATCTCAGAGACGGATGAAGAGAACCTTTGCTCTTTAAAAGCTCATTGTTAAAATAGTACCCCATAAGTTGACATAGTCCATAAACACATCTGTGGGAAAGCTGTGAAAATAAGAAAGACTTCATGATTGCAGATACCTGGGCTGTTAAGAATTAAAAGCCATGAGGGAACTGTTTTCTTGCAGAGAAATTTCCATAGCACATCAAGAGAGACTCCTCTCCCTAAGTAAACTAAAAAGACTATTCTAAGGTGATAAACTGACTAAATTGTTACTATACATAGTTAGTGGAAACGGAAAAGTTGTAGAGGGAGGAGAAGTGTTCTAAAAGTTTTACTTTGATTCTTATAATTCTTTCTTTTAGCTACTGTCAATAATACTGTCTCTTTATACCCTTTTAAAGTTTTGAGCCTGCTTTGCCTTCCTCCTAATCCTATCTCACAACAAGAAATAAGTATATTCTAATAAGTACACTGGCCTAGCATTGAACCAACCACATCAATTAGTGTGTTGGCCAAGAAATCTCAAATTAGCAAGCCAAAACCACTACATATTTAGAAGAAAAAAGACAAGGTAGGAAAACAACTCCACAGAAACAAAAGAAAATGGGGAATTTCAAGAGAAAAGTAAAAAAGCAAAATGTTCTATTATTGATATTAACTTTTTTTCTCACAAAGTGTTTCAGCTTAATCTTTTTCCTCAATGTAAATGATGCAACCATAGGTTTTTAGGTGTAGCCAATGAAATATCTCATTGGGATTGAAAAACCTCTCTGAGCCATTGGCATCATAATCTGCACACAATAATGGCTGTTTTCTTCTAACATCTCAGCAAACTTTTAATGGAAAAGATCTATAATGAGGTTTTATATTTCTAGGCTTCATTACTTTTTATGAAGCAAAGCAAAGTATAGTTACTGGAGTACAAAGATAAAAAAGTCTTAAAATGGTAACAACTAAGTAATAACTTGAAATAAACCAACATTTTTAGTATGCACAATAGCTGCTTTTTGACTTCAATTTTAACTTATGTGCTAGTTCAAAACATCTACATTTCCTTGTACTTTTCTTACTTAATTTTCTAGTACTCCTGCCTTTGGTGGTGTTCTTAAAGTAAGTTTTCACTCTTTTGAAACCTACAAATTTTCTGGTATTTCTTGTGCAATTCTTATTAAATCTTAAGAGCAACATCATTCAACAAATTCTGACCACTTTTCTAGATCAGCTGATAAAATCCTCAAACTCAGTGATCTTCCAGATCTACCAGCACTCAACAGCCTGTAAAGGGGCATTTTTAGCAAAGCAGATGTTGAGAGCCTGCATTCTAGCAAAAGTACTGACAGGAATACGTAAAGGTAAGATTTTAACAAAAATAGGGTTTTATTTGAAAGTAGTTTACCTGTTTAAGTATTTAATAAGTGGATCAATAAGTGGAACAACTGATGTCCATGTTTGTAGCACTGAGAAAAGGTAAAATTATTTTCAGTATAATTTTGAGTATTATACTTCAATTGTGTACTGGATAGTGTTCAATAAAGCATAATTTTGACTTTATACCAACACAAGACACTAGTGTAATAAAAAACCAAACAAAACCAACAAAACAACACAAGGTTTGTTTTAGCAAGAAAACAAGTTAATATCTTGCTTATGAACTCAAAGACCAAACAAATGCAAGGAGTTGAAAAATGTGTGTGTGAATGGTGTAGAAGCTTGCAATGAGCAAGTCAGAAAACACAATTTAACAATGGATCAAACTAATTTAAAGTAACTTAATACAATTCTCTTTTTGAGAAACAGACTTTCTTGCAGGAAAAATAAGATTTCTGTTTGTAGAAAACCAGTCTTAGACAGGTTGGGTGTTTCACCAAAAAAGTTAACATAATGCTGATTTGGTTAAAAACCTCTCTCTTTATCTGCTTTGCAGTTTTTCTCCAATTTTCAGCTGCACCTCTAATTTTTACAAGTCAAGAGGTTTTTCCAGATCTTTGCAGTCCAGCTTTTAACACAGCCTGCAAAATTGTAAAATTGAAGTGTTGATAATAAGCAAAATATTTCTTTGTATTAAGTTACCTCTTTATATAATAATCTTTCTTACTGCATTATTACTTACACATGATGAAATTTTGCACTTTTTTTTAAAAATTTCTTTCATTTTGGAAGAGGAAACCTCTTGCATGGGATTAATTTCTTAAAAGTGTTATCAATTCTGATAGAAATATGCTTTGGTCTTCCACTACTTAAAAGAGTAGAATTACAGTTCCATATCTTTGTTCCTTCTTCCTTTTGTGTTATTGCTGAGCCTGTCAACAAGAGTACTAGTAAGCCTCACTCCCTTTGGTTTATTATGTGCTTCTGATGATTCTGGCAGATGGCAAGATACTATATGAATAACAAATACTGACAGAGAAAGATAAAAATAACACTCTTAAAAAGCTATTTAAGCATCTTGAAAAATATTCACCTTATAAATTAGAAACTTTTATTTCATAAAGCCTATAAATCTTGACAATATCAAAACTAATGCCTGTACTGAAATACTTGTCTTGAAATTGCAATGTTTATTGAGGTCATGTATTACTTTGTATTTGAATATTTTTCACCAGCTGGAATTCTTTCCCAGATAATTTTTACTCTAGCTGGAATAATTATTTGGTGCTGTTTTATTTTGTTGTTGTTATGTTACTTTTTTCCTGGAGGTCCAATATATTTTATTAGATTTTCAGTTTTGCCCAAAAACAATAGTCAAAGGGAAAATGACTTGAGAATAGAAGCATGTCAGCTGCAGTATGTATAGCCTGCAGCATCCCCAAACCCGTCTGTCCCATGCCCTGTGGCACATCCTGCATTTTATGCCTGCAGAGACTACAAAGAGGCAGGAGTGCAGTTTCCTGGCTGATGATCATAGCTGAACTGTGCTCCTACTCGAGCTGACCCTGGTGAACCTGTCAAATACAACATCAGTTCCTATCATTGTCTCATGAGCAATGAGTTTTTTCTTTGATCTGTAGAGTTGCCAACTATGTAGGTTGATTTGGGTTGGTTTGTTTTTTTTGTTTTTGTTTTCCCTCTTTCTTTCTTGTGCTCTGAACTTGGAATGAGTTTATAGCCATCAATCAACATATACCTGACAAGTTCTTCATAGGGACAGTTTAGCATTATTAATTTTGTTTGATTTCTTGTTGTTTGAGCCAACTTCAGTGTGGCTTTATCCAGTTTCTTTCTCAATCAGTTTAAGTGAGAAATGTTTATTTGGAAATCTGTTTCACAATTTATATCCATCACAAAAGAGTCCAGTCAACTACTTAAATTTCATGAAATTATAAGGACCCTCCTAAGAACACACTTACATTTTAAATTTAGTTCTTTCTGGGGCTTTTTTTCTACTTAAATGTGCATTTTTCCAGGACAAATAGGAAACATAAATTATCCAAAGTACATTTTTAAAGCTGTTTTCTGTTGAATCTCTCTAGGAAACTTTGAAATGCTTTACAGTTAATTAATTGTCCAGGTCTTCCGCTGGTTTACCCTACTTTTAAAATTTCCATTAACTCCAACAGGTCCGGAGTCAAACCATTAAGTCTTATGGTACTTTTGTGGCAGAGATTTGTTGGTGTTTGAAAAGACATGAATTGTGGTGTTTTGAAAAGGCATGAATTTGCCCAGATGACATATTTAAATTTATTTGAATTCTATTCATGTAAAAATTCATGTTAGAGACCTGCCAAACACAGCAGCTGCAGTTCTCACTGTGCCACATTCAGAACTATTAAAAAAGTTAACCCTATTTTTCAGTTTTTGAATTTTATGTTGTTTTTGGGTTCTGCTTAATAGAAAGGTTTAGTCTACCCTAATATAAAATGGAATTTCTGTTGAAGACATTTTGTACAGAAATGCCCTGCTTTGTAGGTTTTAAAAGGAGGGTAATCTACATTTGTTGAATTTCTGTCTGGGTATTGACTGGGATAGAGTAAATTTTTTCTTAGTAGATGTTACAGGGCTGTGCTTTGGATTCAGTATGTGAATAAAATGGATAAAATGTGGCAATAGCTTGAAAATTTTCTCAATCAAATTGCCTTTATTAATCATCAGGATCTTATCATCTGTTAGTCTTCCTTTCCATATATAACACAGTTGCTGTGGCTCAATACTTTTTAACATTAAGGAGAATTTTTTCTGCTCTATTACCTTTTACAAAAGCAATTTAGGATGTGATGTATAGACCATGTGTTTTGTGTTTGCACATGCTTTAGGGCACCTCTCCATTGCAGTCTGACTGTAACTGGTCTCAATGCTCCTTGGAAAAGATGTGGAGATTGCCTCTACAAAAGGAGATCACTTTGGGTTTCCATCCATCTTTGCTGTTTCTTTTTGTTTTGCAGGAGGCAGGGAGGTTTTCTGGCAGAATGTATGTGTGTTTTCTAGAACTGTTTTCTAGAACCTAAGTGTATATATGCCACCCTTTCAGAGATGACAAAGGAAGTAATTCTGGCATTGTTCTCTCTGTGGAGAGCTTATTCCTTCACATCTAATAGTTCCTTGAATAAAACCAGGCTGTAAAACACAATTGATGCTGAAGGTACTAGTATAGACAGTCATCATCCTGGTCATCACACATCTCCTTGAAACTAGTCAAGGTGGACAACATATTCAGAAAAGTGGAGCAGTCAGGGTATTTCTTCCTGGGCTTTGTATTTTTTGCATGAAAAAAAAAGGAGAAAGGTGCTGTAACACCTGTAAACAGTTGTAAATAAATTTTCAATTTTACAGAAATTTCAGCTATCTTCATTACTCTAGAGGTTGATATTGCAGTTATCTGAAGTGGAGGTTTTTGAACCCAAACCACAGGGCAAAAAACCCCACAGAACAGCCAAAAACCAGCCACGATCTTTAGCATATTGCATTGGGTGGTTCAGGGACAGAATAGAGACAAACTCACTGTGTCCCACAGTAAATTTGGGGCAGTCTTGTCTCATATTGTCCTAATCCTAATTGTCCAAATTTTTATTACTCTAAGTTTATTACTATCTTTATAACCATTTTATTACTATTAAACTTTTAAATATTTAAAAACAAGTGATGGGCATTTTTCACAAAAAAGAAGTATTTTTCAGAAAATTCTAGTTAAGGGAATATCCATCCGTACCCTAGTACCTATTTTCTGGTATTGTCCTATTGTCTGGTAGACAACAGACAGCGTTGTATGATGTGATGCTGACCCTACTGAAATCCAGTCAAATAAACAATAATCACTGAGGCTAATAGAGATTCCACAGAGTTAAATTCTAAATAACTGGAGGCAGAGTTTACCTTGCTTTTCTACTGTTTAAACATTTACCACAATGATGGCTGTAGTGATTGAGGATAACAGACCACCACTTTGTCATCTAGCAGAATCATCTTTATTAAACATACTTTTATATGTATTTATACAGAAGTATTTATATGTTCCTTCTGTGTACAAGTTTTAGGATCAGCTACACAGCCAGTGATTAGGAGACTAACCAATCATGCAAATAAATGGCATAGCAGATGCTTCTTGCTCTTTATCTCAGACACTCCAACACATCCCACACAGCCTTAGCAGCCCAGTGTTCTGGGCCACTTACTTGAAACATGCTCACAAAGGTATTTATGGCTGCAGGTGATCTTTGGTATTTATGTTCGCGTGAGAAAAATGTGCTTGTTAAGTCTATGAGGAGCAGCAGCTTCTACAAAGGCCGGGTAAGTGGTTTTAAGCACGTTTGTGTTTAGATCATATTAGTGTACCACAACAGAATTTCACTGTCCAACATTCATTTATTTCAGTGCATATAAAAAAATGTAAACAAGCAAGTGTTGATTTCTTCTAAGACTATAATTATTTTAATGAGTGTTTTTTATTAAATTCAGGATACTGGAAAACAGTGCTATGCCACACCTCCCAACCTTCAAACTTTTGATGAATGCTTAAAATATTTATGAGCTTTGTGAAGAGCAAATAACTTGGTCAAATTTTTTTTGGTCCTGTCTTTCTGAAATTTTGCTCTTTAGATAGATTCTATTAGATCATTTCATTACTTTAAGTATCAGCTGGAATTAATTTCTTTCCCTTCACTTCTGTCTATTCTTCTCTTATCTCTTCTCTCTAGAGCCCTGTTTGTTGCATCCCAGTATGGTCTTTCTTCTTTACTCATTTCTGGAGTTCAGGGTTTTTGTTCCTTTGCCAACCATGAACCCCTTTTCTAACTTCTGAGGCTCCTTCTTTCAGATCTGCATTCCTTTTCCCATTCTCACATAGGAACACGGAAAACAGAGCTGTAGAGGACCTGTAGGATACCTACTGGTGTTTCTGCCACATGCTTGAGAACTTCATTATGGATGTGAATTTAGAGGTGCTGAACTTTCCATGATTCTTTTTATAAGGATAAAAAATACCCTTAACATTCCTTAGTAAAATTAGGACAAAATGAAAAATTTTTGTACTGTTTTTATGAAGAATTATTAGCAGCTCAATAGTTGATGGTCCATGTAATTAAACATAGGAAAAGGGTTTTGTTTCCATGCATATAACATACATATTTATTCTTTCTGTTTCTGGATGGTATACACTTCTTGAATGAATACCACCCACATGTCCCTATTATCCCATCAGAACAGATGAGAAATAAATCTCCAGTGGAAATGTTGTCAAGATACTGTAACTGGGGAAATGAAATGCCATGTAGAAAGAGACATTCTGATAGTGTAGATAAAGCATGAACTAGAAGTAGTAATATTTCAGTAGGCAGTTTAAATCAGAGAAAGTGTGTATTTTAACCATAATTTCAAATGAATGATGATGCTGAGTGATGAGAAAGTGCACTGCTCTCAAAAATTTAGGATTGACAAAGACTATTCTTTTATATTTGCTCTTACTTCTGTTTACGTTTAAAACAAACTTTATGGGAAGAGATCTTAAGATAATCTTGAAATTTCGATTTAATTCAAGAGAGTTTCCTGTAGAATATTCCCTGGAGAAATATCCAGATTCTGTATAAGTGTTTGATAAAGGTAGTGATTTGGCATAGAAGACATATGCAACAATAAGGAAAATATGTCATTAAAGTTTCAAAAAACTCTTTCCCAGATATGTCCAGAAATTATATCCTTCTATTCTTGGCAAAGAAAGCCAGGTATATAGCCAGTTCAGACTTACAGAATTTATTTTTTAAGATTATGCACTCCACTGGATGTGGGTGACTGTCTCTCTAATTGATTAAATGAATTGTGTCATGATTCCTAGGAATGTGCAGCCAAAATACCCTGGTAAGATTTTGCATTTTCCAATCCAAGTTCCTGATCCACACCTATACAGACATTATCCTAATTTCCTCTGTGCTGTTTCAGGGGCTGCATATTCATAACCATTCATGAACAGAGGAGGAAGAGTTTGCTGAATCAAGACCTGATCTCAGATAAGAAATTTGCCATGCATGTAATTTGTATTTGTACTACGAAAATTGGTATGTAGTTCATTTTGCTAATAACAATAAATCATCAGGTGATAGATAAGAATCTGGTAAACTGTAGGAAATTTTTCCCCAGTTACCTATTAGAAGTGGTGGCTTGGACAATTAATAGGGCTTGACTTTTTTTAATGTAAGTGCCCCTATTATTAGGTTCCATTAAAGGCAGTATTAAATAAATATTCATGACAGTGTCAACTCATTGAGCTAGGGTCACTTAGACAGAGTGTTCTATTAAAAATACATTTAATTTACTTGTGGTTGTCACCCGGTAGGTGTGAGAATTGATACTGTGACCAGTAACCTTTGTCAGGATTCATGGGGAGAGGTCATGGAAAATCTATTGGTCAAAATGTCAATTAGCTTCCATAATAGATTATGCCTGTGAGTGCTGCAGCCCTATCTTTAAGTAAACGGATGGTCTATCTCAACAACAGGCCACCTTCATGAATATTTTATTGAATGTTCTAATTGAAGTAAATTACCAAATTACAGTGTGCATATAAAGAGATGCATTGGAGCTTCCCAGAAGCAGTCAATGGGATATAATAGTGGATCAAATATAGAAGGATATAACTGTTAATGTTCTTAAGAAAGAAAAAAAGCAAGCTATTATAAAAGAGATACTGAGCTGGTGATATGGTTCCCAGAAGCTGAGACCAAGGATTTGCCTGTAATGCTGTCTATGCAAAAAGGTGAAGAAGTCCAAGCAAATGATAAACATGCTGACTCGGTGTTACAGTCCAGTATTTAAAGTTACTAGAAATGCCTTTGCCTGAATTAAGGTGAAAACAAGACCATATGCCAAAATCAACAGTATGTGTTTTATTTGATAGTAAATATAAGAGAGAGAGAGAGACAGACAGACAGAAGAAGGAAGAGAAAGAAATAGAGAATAGGTAGGGGGACAGAAAGAGAATGAGAGAGACAGAATAAAGAAAATATCACCACTCCATGGATCCCACCAACATCCTGATGATCCTATCCAGCTGGTCTTCTTGATGGGGAGGTTCCCTCAAAAAGCATAGAATCCATTGGATTAGAATAAACTTAGGCTAGGTGGGAATGCCCGGGTACCTCCCCACCCAGGGCAAGGGCACAGTTTGACACAGTCTCATTCAGCAGACTCTGGATCTGTTGCATCTCTTTGCTTCACGTGCAATGCTGTGGTGCAAGGGCTCAGAAATGAGTCTGGAGAGTGCTTTGGGGTTTTTGATGGATTATGGCACACCCTCAGCTGCCTCCCATGTGAATGCCCCGTGGATGTGGCCTGTGGGCTTGGGGGTTTCACAGCTGGGCTGGTTTGTGTGAGGGAGGATGGGTGTTCACTGCCTCTGACCAGAGGTTACACCACACATCTGAGACCTCCTCCTCACCCCTCGGTTGGGGGGAGTCTGTGCAAACCCAGCTCCTGTGGGCTGTGGTCTCCCACACCCCAAAACCAGCCAGGGATGGTTCTTGGAACAGCTGCTGGGTTTGGCTTTCTTGTGGACACATTCTTCGCCCTCAGCCTGAGATGATTGAACATAATGTTGCCTTCATCTTATCTACACGGCTTAACTCATGTCCAAGGTTCCAGTCAGGAATCTTCAAGGAGGGGTGGGCGGGCTTCTGTGGTTGTAGCTTCTTTATGCATTTTTTGCTACAATGGGCAAAACTCTTTCATAACACAGCATGAACCATTTCAGTCCCTGCCACTCAGGTACTAGAAGATATTTTGATATGTGGAGCTCAATAAAATACTTGGTTTTTTTTGCTTTACTTGGCAGTCCAAACACTGTTAAAGTGGTGGGGAAAGGAAACCCAGCACGCTGCCCTTACAGTATAAAGGGAATAACTATCCTAGAATGCATATCCTGCCAAGCTGATTGTTACTATAGGACACGAAATGACACGATGTGCACACACTGCTATTCTCAAGGTAAGAAAAGGGGAGTTTATTTTCTGACTCCAACATTTATAGATTTCAAAAAGTGACAGTGGATTGGAGGGTGAAAGTGCCACCTCTGCAGTGACACTGGACAAACCAACAGTCCATCAAATTTCCCCTTTTTATTAAAGAATGCAAAATAATAAGTTATTTACAGAAAGTGTGTGAGAAAGTTCATTACAAGAATGTAAACATCAGAAGGCTTAGAAAATCTTAAAAAATGAGGGTGACAGCTGATGTTGAAAAGGTCTTTTTCAGTTTTGTGTGTGTCATAAATTTGTCCTTGCAGCTGTAACAAAAGGATAACATTATAATAATTCTATTTATAGAAACACATTATGCAATTGGGTTATTTGGAGGTGAGGTTCACCTTAAATTGTATCAGCAGAGCTTTGATAATATCAAGGTAAAGCAAGATTTGAAAGGACTAAACAGGAAGACAAGCATAGTGTCTTCCTAAACAAGATAATAAGTCTCATGGAACTTATTTCTCCTTCCTTTTCTTAGTAAAGAAGGAGGCAAAGATACAGAAATGAGACCTGCTGTCTCGGTGGTATTGCAGGGGCATTCCTACATGTCTGGAAGTAACAATTCTTCCTGGAGATTTTCCATCTGTCTGTAAGATGGTTCTAGCAATGTAAAACCTTACTCCAAATCTTACAGTTTTTTAATAACAGAACTTTTACTGAAAGATATTTGGTAGTTGCATGTGGATGACAGAAAAACCACGGGACAGAAGGAGGTAGGAGAGACAGGAAGACATGTCAAGTCAAAGGAGAAGGGTGAGGCTGCAGCAGCTCAGTGTAAAGGATATTCTGCTGCAGCTTAAGCTCATCCACAGGAGGAATGAAAGTTCCAGTATGCTGTCCCAGCTGATGAACTCAGCCTCAGACCTCTTAAGAACCTGTAATTAAGATTTGTCACTAAAGCATTTTCTCAAGAGCTCTCATTTGAATGATTGGGTAAAGCAGTCTGAGACAGCCCACAAATTTCAACTTGGCTAAGCTCAGTAAGAGCATTGAGCAATAGGACTTCTAGAAAGATAAAATAATCTCTAGCTAAAATAAGTTGTATTTTAAGACACTTAGATTTAAAAATTATAAAATAAATTGGAGAAACATAGTATGCTTATAAACTATTTTGAACTAATTTTTAATTGAAAACAGAATTTCCTGACTGCTAAATCAAAATTAACTGCATTCTGTGCTTATTGCTTGTTAAACAGCATTGCCGTTAAACACTTTTTTCTGGAAACAGAAGCAAATAGCTGAAACCTAATCAGATAAAATAGAGAATTTTATGCATGGAGAGTGTTCTGGGGAATGACATCCATGTCCTTGTAAAAGCTGGCAAATATTTCCAATATGTAATGTTTTGCATTCCAGGAGATAAAATAGAAGGCAGAAATATCAGCAATCCTGCAGCCATATTGAAGAGTTAGAATAGAGAGATTAGTTCATAAAAACGGTTGTACCTATTTTTCAGAACCATTTTAGGTAAAATACTTCTTTGAACTTTGACTTTGAGTGGTATAATGTGGCCTCAAAAGCAGGAAGAAATAAATGATTGTTCCAACTAGTAGGTACCAAAGCTGTGAATCGTTCATAGTTATTAATAGTTCCTTTGGCTACTGACCACTACAACAGATGCTAAAATTTATAGTATATTCATATGCCAGGACTTTACATTCATAGTAAATTCATATGTCTTTCTGAGAAAAGCAAATGGTCATTTAATTTATCACACTGTAATAAATTATTTTTCAGCCATGTTTCCAAAGAGCAATCATCTAGTTAATTTTCTGTTTCTGATGTCAGATTAAGTTTCTCATCTTTGTAAATGGAACAGAGCAGTTTGGAAAGAATTCTGAATTTGCACATGGAAAAGAGATATTCAAAGTGTATTCTCTGTCTGGACTATTGGGAAATAAAAATTACAAAGACATGGAATTTCTCTTGATCTTATAGTGTTACATTAAAAATTAGAAAGCTGAAAATATGTGATATCAATTCTACACATAAGAATTATTGCTTAATTAATGTTGAATTTAAGTTCAAAGTCCTATAACTCAAACACTTGATTGAGGTATCAGATGCTTTTTTATTCACTTACTGCTGTTCCTCTTCATTGCTTTAGAAAATGAAATGCATGTGGTCATATTGTCTGTGTCTCCTGCCACTGGAGGAGACAGTTATCCCCCTTTTCTGGTTATCCCCCTCCTAGCTTTTTCATCAGCTTCTTTCAGGTATGTCTGTGTGATATAAGAATCTTGGAAATAATTGATTTCCTATACAAGTTATGAGAATAGGTGGTCAGGCAGAGGAAAGAAGCCTTGTAGGTGTTCCCTCTGAAAGCTCTGACAAGTGAGAATCTCTTAATAGAGTCAGAGAACACAGATGGGTAAGTGCGTTTGTAAATGCACCAGTAATGAGAAATCAGAATGAAGAATCACAAATTTATACAAAGCTGGTTTCCATCATGAGATGAGAGGTGAGCTTACCATTGTAAAAGGCAGGAAAATCAAGAAAAAAACCTAAAAAGTTTAGAGTGAGCAAAGGAATAATTGCTGTGAATACTGTTAAAGTACACACAAACCACTCTCAATTATTTTACCCAGAGATAAAATATGAAAAAACCCCAAAGTCACATCAAACAAGTAGGTTTATTCTATAATATTAATAATTCAAGCAGTTCAAAGCAATTAATGTATCTGTTCTACCCAGTGTGCTAAGAAAAATTGGAGACTTAGAGTTGTAAACCATCAGTGTCCAAAACAAAGAGATAAAATCACTGATCTTGTATTCCTTTTCTTCCAAGAATCTCTTGCCATTGACCAGGGGAACTGTAACAATATCATCAGATATAACTATTTGATACAGAAGGATGTCTGGGTGAGGAGAAAGATCTGCTTTAACAAATTTATATAATTTGATTTATTGCTTGAAATGCATTTAGTGACATGAGAATTAATGCTTTCATCTGTTTGGCCTTTACTATTGATCTAGTATCACATTTTACTCAATATCTTGTGAAGTGAGGTCATTTAAAGAATTAAAAGTAGATAGTTAAAGAATTAAAATAATTTAAGGCAGGAATAGCAAAGCTAGCAGCAAAAATGCTTTTAGTGATAAAAAAGTGACAGTAATTTCTTTTCCATTTAAATAATAATTTTATGAAAATAATGTTTATTAAAAAAATCTTTCAGGATGGGGAGGGAAGAAAAAAAGGCAATATAAGTCCTAACATATAAAATTATTAAAAGAATTAAAAATTAACACACTTTTTCAATGGATGCCTTAAAACATAACTTTTTACTTGAATAACCTTTAGTCTGAATTATTCAGTACCCGAATTAAAAACTAAGAACTGGATTTTTAAATATCTTTGGAAAGTGAAAAAAGACCCGTTGATGCTCTTGCAATATTATATGGTAACATATTTTTCCTTAAATATAAATCAGAGGAAAGTGTGCATGTGTTTGGGTTTTTTTTAATGCCAAAAATTCATACATGCATTTCTTTTATAAATGGAAATGTTTGGGTAGGAGTCCTAAAAATTATATATATAATTACTAAAGAAGGGAATATACCTAAAAAAAAGGCAATTAATGTCAATTTTGAAGCAGGTAAACATAATTAAAAATTAGAAGTTACTAAGTAACATAATCAAAGGTTATATGAAATAAGTAGAAGGAAGAATGTGAATTGTTATAGATAGAAATGGAACTGGTAGCTCAAAAGATTTTTTCATTATTATTAAAGTAAGAATTAATCAGGGAAGAAATTAGAACTCTGGAGAATGAGATGGGAGATGGGATGGTGAATGATGAAGAAATTATTGAAGTATTAAATTAATACTTGCTTAATATCATTAAAAAGTCTAATACTAATGTATCAATAGCTGGCAATGACTTCATGCTTAATTCTGTGCATGTGCAGCTAGGCTTGTTTTTGCTTCCCCTCCCAGCATAGTTAGATTTGCAGGTAAGTTAGATTTGAATCTCATTAATTATTTTTTAAGCTTCAACAACACAGATTGGAGATAGGCCCTTTGTAACACTGCAATGATGAATAAATTTGTGCCATGTTTGTTTAATGCACATGGTTCTCTAGAGAGACATGACATCCCTAGAGAAAATGTTTTACCCATCAGTGCTGCTGTTAATTTCTGCACACTATAAAGGAAAGTAGATACAGAGAATTGTACTGACAAACATTTCCCTGCTCCCATTTTTTTTTTTTGCATACTGTAAACAAGCAAACACTTCTCTTTATATATAAAAATGCTGAAGTCGGAGAGTAAGCACTTCACTGGTTTCAGCTGCCTTTGATAGGATTACTGAAAATACAATCCAGGGAAAGTAACTGAAATGACTGAAATACTTTTTCTTTAAAAAAAAATTAAAAATTCTTCTCAGAAGCAAGCCAGTAAATAAAGCTGATACTAAGCTGATATTTAAAAATATCAAGTTTATTTGGAATACGTTAACCATACTGTCAGTTCCATAGACAGTAAATAGCTATTGAAATCACATTTCAGAGAATCAGTACCCATATCTGACACAGAAATTATTACATCTCATGTCTCCTCTAAAGATTTCTATGCTCATATTCTACATGGACAATGGGAAGGGCCAATAAAATCCTTCTGTACTGTTAGAAGTAACAAAACAGATCGAAGTATGCTGGGATTTCATCTTTCACAGACTAGAATTTTAATCAGTCTAATATATGTGTAACTAAAAAACTGTTTCTCTGGGTATTTTTCCTTAACTATTTTTAGAAATATATCCTCATTCATCAGTCAGCCTTTTAGTCCTTTAACAGTCCAATCAAATTATAATTAACCTTTCAAACTAAACACGAGACTAATAGAACCTCATTCTCAGGTCTGGCAATAAAACTCGGGACTGGAGAGAGGTTGATCCCTTGCAAGCAAATGCAGGCAGGGCTTCAGCCCTCTGCTGGCTGCCGTGGTCTCTTGGCAGAGGCCTTCATTGTCCTGAGTAGCTGTGTGTAGATTCCAATTTGGTTTTTCTTCCACTTCAGCAGGACTTGACCCTGGCAGCAGACTCACCTGAGGTTTCAGCAGTGCTCCCATGCCTCTTCCCAGAGTGAGCTAGAGATTGAAAGTCTGCCACAAGATGAATCTCTCATGGAGGGTCACAGCCTTTAGTGATAGTGCCAGCCCCACTGAAAGAGGGAAAAGATACAGTCCATCAGACATTTTCCAATTTTGATAGTAAGTCTTAAGTTTGTTTGTTTGTTTGGTGGAGGGTTTAACTTTTTGTTTCAGTTTTTATTTACACTCTTTAATGGCTTATTATATAAGATAATATTTTTTTAATGAATAAATGATTGGTTTACATATCAGTATCAACTGCCTTAAAATGTTTGCACAGACTAATTTCCTCTACCTCTTAGCTGAAATATTTCTTTAGAAGCTTTCCTCATAAATAGAAAAATTCCATTTCCCTGGCATTTTTAATGGTTTTTTTTTTGGAGATGCTGAACAGTCTCACAGGAATGCCAGAAGTATTGAGAGGACGCACATTCCACTCTGTGATACATCTACTCTAATGCCTCCCACTTAGCAACTTCTTCACATTTCTACATGACAATGACTATCTAACCAAACTGTTCTCCAAGAAAACCACTACCATCAAACAAAGAAAAAAAACCAACAAACCAAACCTTTCCTCTTATACCCATAGAGAGAGTCCTAATACTCTGATTATTAAAGAAAGCATCACATGAAACTTAAAATCACAGAATCACAGAATATTAAAGGGTTGGAATGAACCTTAAAAATCATCTACTCCCAAACCCCCTGCCATGGGCTGGAACACCTCCCACAGGATCAGGTTATTCAAAGCCTTATCCAATCTGAACAGTGCCAGGGTTGGGACATTCACAACCTCTCTGGGCAACCTGCTCCTGTCTCACCACCTTCACAGTAAAAAAATTCTTCCTAATATTGAACCCTCTTTCAGTTCATACCCATTAATCCTTGTTTTATCAGCTATTCAGTGAATGTATCAAATTCATGTATCCTTCACTCACAGCTTTCAGAAGTTATTTTCCTTTTTGCAGTGCTTTTGTGAATACTGTATAACAAAGTTTTGCTCAATGTCAAAATCACTGTCATGCTCTATGCTTTAAGTGAAATGTGTCTGGTTTAATTTAATACTCTGGTAATAAATATTTAAATATTTGGTCTCTACTCCTCAAACCATTTGCCAAGAATCTGTCAAGTCATAATTACAAAAATATATTTATCTTTACTTCAGCCATATTTATAAATGAGCAAACTAAGCATTAATAGTGAGGTCTGTGGGTCCATCCATATTTGTTATGTAGTGTGAATATGTAGCATCCCTAAAGGATACATGCTTGTACCACAAAACAGGGATACAGAAAAATGAGTGAGTTGGATGCAGGCTACATAGATATATTACTGTGGCAGACTCGATGTGAAAGAGCCTTCCCAGCAGATGGGAGTTAACAGCCAATGCACATCCATCTGGCTTAGTAATGAGCTGTTAAGTGGAGAATACTTAAAGGAGAGTTAAGGGGGTCTTAACATCATGTGTATAATGATGTGCAGTAAATTGTAGTGAAGACACTGCTACTGGACTGTAAACTACTCTTAACTTCAGTCCAAGGACTGTGACCAATTGCTCATATGCAGTACTGTATTGTCATGTGTTTGCCCAGCGCCAGGACTTAGCTTCCGCCCTGGGTCCCAGTGTTTTTGTATTATTGACAGTGCCAGATGAGATATTCAGGTCCAAATTAATTGCAGTAATATCAAATGTCACTTGTACAAATGAATACCTTTCGTGTTTTGCATTCATATTAAGTGGTAATGTCAGAAACTACTTTACACACTGATTATGAATTTTTTCACTAAAATGATTTTTACTTACTGGATAAGCCTTTTCCTCTGATACTGTCCCAAAAGAGGAATCAGTCCTATTATCTGTTATAGAAAACATGACAGACAGATTACATGAAATATGTAAATAAATCCAGTGATACAGTGCTAAAACATATCCTGAATCTTCAAGAAAATTATCTTAGTAGAGCAAGTTCTTTTTTTAATCCACAGAGCAAAGTTGAAAAAGTGGAATTCATTATCAAAATAATCAACATGATTTTAGAGCCCTTTTTTATAAGAAATGTATTTAGAAAGTTTTAGTTTATGTAAAAAATGAAAGAAAAATAATTATGGTGCAATTAGAAACATATGAAACAAGGTAAGGTTTCCTATTAAGCATTTTAAAACTTTATTTTTAAAAGTAGATTAAGACAGTAGTCAGATGGGAACTGTCTTTGAAATTTGCAACATGTTTGAACAATCTAAAGTAATTGGACTCCAATATAAACATGAAGTGCCTGATGTGTGTCATTAACATTCTCATAGGTCAAGTATATGAACTGATAAAATTATAATGAGCTAGCAAAATTACCAACTATTAATCCAGTGTTTAGACAAATATTCTAATAGGATTTGCACATTTAAGGGGCAAATTATCCTCTCAGTATGTGCTCTGTATATCTATGGTATTAATATTGATCTGCATTGAAAGAAAAATGCAGTCATAATCACAGTTACATTTAAGAGTCAAATCTACATATGACATGAAATTATAAAAATATTCATATTTTTTTCTATAGTTCTCAGAACAAGAAATGAAAATCCATTTTTTTAATGTACTCTTTCAAAGGACTAAATAATGCCCAAGAAAAATTTGTGGTTGTGGGAAGGGTTGTTTTTTATTTCCCTTTTTCCATCTTCTATCTGCATGTGTAATTTCTGTTCCTTTAATGCCAGTGATTATTTATATTAATTACAGAACTTAATCTTTATGTAGTATATATACAGCTGAATTATACTACTGGTACGTAAATGTGGTGAAAATAATTCTGTACCAAGTAGTTTCTGTGACAGCAGGTTTGCTATTCCTCTTTCCCTGGGGGCTTTTCCATTTCCCTCAGAGCTGAAAGACATTGCAAGAGACAAGGCTGATGAGTTTGACCATCTTGCAAGAGAATATAGTGACAGGACAAAGGGGAATGGCCTCAAACTGAAAGGAAGTAGGTCTAAATTCAATAATAGGAAAAAGTTCTATACTGTGAGAGTGGTGAGGTACTAGAACAGGTTGCCCAGAGCAGCTGTGGCTGCCCCATCCCTGGAAGTGTTCAAGGCCAGGTTGGATGGGCCTCTGAGCAGCGTGGTCTAGTGGAAGGTGTCCCTGCCCATGGCAGGAGGTTGGAGCTAGATGGTCTTTAAGGTCCCTTCCATCCCAGGCCATTCTGTGATTCTGTGTTCTTACAATAGTTATCTTACTGATAGGTAGCACTGGGTGAACAGAGCAGCGATCCTTCAGCCCACAATGCCAATACCACAGTACGGGTGCCCCATACTTTGGACAGGCCAATTCAGGACTGCCTGAGCATCTGGCCTCCCATTTTCTGATCCCTGCTATTAATTTTGTTCTTGATCCCTGATCCCTGTGAAGGGATTTAGTATCTATCTTATGTCTCCTAAAGGAGGGAGAGGTTTGCAATCTGTTGGGTTTGCATTCTGTTTGGTTTAAGGAAAAAAGAAAAGAAAAGGAAAGAAAAGAAAAGAAAAGAAAAGAAAAGAAAAGAAAAGAAAAGAAAAGAAAAGAAAAGAAAAGAAAAGAAAAGAAAAGAAAAGAAAAGAAAAGAAAAGAAAAGAAAAGAAAAGAAAAAAGAAAAGCTTGTGTCTCATTTTCTGAAGATCAGAAATCTCTTCTTGAAATTATATTTTTGCCATTATATGTGCAGCTCTGCAAAAAAAATCCTTAGTGTAGGATTGTGTCTCAATGTGAAGTTGTTTTGCACAGCAAGAGTGAACAGGATTTTCATAAAAATACATATTTATGTTTATATAAATAAATTTACATAAACATATATTTATATTTATAAATTACTTTTTATTAGACTGATTTTTTGTAAATATGTTTCCATCTATATTTGGAAGTTAAGGAATGAATTGATATGTAAGAAAAATTTCTTCTTTCACCAATATTTCATAAATGGAATACTGAAAAAATCCTATGGAAATGGAGCCTTTGAATTTTCTCTCTCCAAAGTGTCAAGACAGATGTGAAAATAGAAATTTTAGTATCTTTTGGTATTCTATGATTGTAGAAGGGCTTTAGAAGTAAAAATCACTTTCAGTCATTTGTCTCCTTGAAGCCTGAGCCCAGATATGATAAAGAGGACAAGTAACTAGATTTTTTTCTCTTCCCAGAAAGAGAAGTTTGAAAGATTTAGAGAACATGGAATTTTCACACACTTCTATGATAACCTGCTGTTATTGTTGCTAGGCAGATTATCTTATTTTACTTGTGTAGAAGCAGAATTCATTGACTTCTATCTCTCTAGTGATTTGCATTTGGCTGCTATCAATATAGATGCAGAAATGAGCTTGAGACCCTTAGAACTAGTGACTTTACTGTAGTTTCATAAACCTTAGGGTTGAGCAATCTGCAGAAAACTATGAAGGGGGTGCAGGGATTACAGGAAAATGAAGGAAAAATGTATAGGAAAGGCAGCCTGCAACATGGTGACTATTCTGAACAGAAGTTCTTCAATTAGCACTATTTATAATACAAAGAACTTCCAAAAATGTCTTGTACTGCATTTTTCTCCTGGAAAAATTGATGTGCATCTTTTCACTCATGAAAATAGCTGAATGAAAGTTGGTAACAAGTGCACACTTTAAAGTTTCAGCTGGAAAATGAAAATGCCTGGTTGCATCTTTTTGGCACCCACCTTTCTGGTATTTATAGACATTAGTAAGAGACGCTTGCTCCTCCATTCCAGAGCCTTCTCTGCTAAGAATAAGCACTGCCAGCTCTCTCACCCTTTCTTCTCAGGAAATATGCTCCAGTTTCTTATAATTTCTGTGGCCCTTTGCTGGATTCTCTGCAGAATGTCCATGTCTCTCTTGCAATGAAGAGCCCAGAATTTGAAGCTCCAGGTGTGGCCTCAGAAGATCTGAGTAGAGAAGACTCACCTCCCTCTACCTGCTGGAAACACTGCTCCTGGTTTAGTCCAGTATACCATTATCCCTGTTTATGGCAAGGGAACATTATGGCTTTTGTTCAACCTGATCTTCACCAGGCCCCTGCCCAGTTCCTTTTCTGCCAAGGTCATTTACAGCTGAGTGGTCCCCAGCATATATTCATGCATGACGTGGTTCCTTCCCAGGTGCAGGGCTTTGACCTTCCCCTTTTTGAGCTACTCTGCATTAAAGCTCATTATTCAGTGTCCCCTATGCCCTCTCATTGGGAAGGAGATGAGAATGGCAGCCAAAATACTGCCATTGATTTAAATTTTCTGCTTCTGACTTGTGTTCGCAGACAGCCCCAGCATGGATCCAAAGATAGGAGGGTTTAAAGCAGCATATGGTCCTGCTCACACTCTGGAGGGGTAACAGGAGGATCACCCCTGAAACTGAGCTATTTTTCTCTTCTGTACCAAAGTCTGTAACCATCTGCCTTGTGAGCTTCACTAAATTAATTTCGATAGTATCCTGGGAAGAAATTGTCTTACTTGTCATGTTGTCTTACTGTGACCCCCTGCCTGGCTTGCTAATTTGTAGAAGCAGAGGGAATCTGTCTCCTAGGGAAAAAAAAAAAAAGTGGCATGATGAGACACCAAAGAAAACTTCTATCTTCTTTCTTCCTTCCTTGGGAAACACAGCTTATGTGAACAGTGGAAACTGAGGACAGGCAAAACACAATCATGCTTCTATGCAAAAATATCTCAAAATTGGTTATTTAAAGTAATTATTTATCTGAATACTTTCACAAAGAAGTAATTTTGCATTAGTATTGCTAGAGTATATGAACAATCTCTGATGTAAGATAAAAGTCGATCAAGTTGGGGAGAATGAAAATCAAATTATTGAAAATTAATCTTTAATTTGTTGATATTATTCTGTTCATATTTCAGATTCCTTCAGTGGGGCTATTGTTATTTTAAAATAATAAGTTTGAGGTAATTAGTAGACAGAATAAACTGTTTTATTTCCTCCTTTGGTAACAGGGTTTTTTTTTAATATAGAACAAGACAATCTTTATCCTTAAGATGAGAAAAAAACCCATTATTGTAAATTTTGCAGACAAAAATGTTACATTACTTCTAATATCATATCTCTATAGAGCATTTCTTAGTTGCCTTCTAGAGTATTTTAGCTGCTGGGAGAACAAAGACAACAGTACTAATCTTAAAAGTGCTAATGCAATATTAAATATTAATTTTTCTAAATATTTCACTCTGTATCGAAAAATGCAACATTCTGTTTTGAAATAAACCAGTAGATTCTTTGAACATTTAATTAGCCATTAGAATTTAGGAGCTTGAATTTTGACAATATTTCTGAATATTATTAATGTGCTAATGATTTAGTTAAATGTATTCTTTTTATTTGCAAATGCCTATTTAAATTAATTTTACACAAAAAACTCTTGAAGTCCTTCCACCCATTTCCAGAAGGATCTGGAAGAGTGGACTGTGCATGACAACTGATTTGTGTAGAGAAAGAGAAACTTGGTTCCAGGGCAGGGTCTGTAAAATGTTCCCACATGAAATCCAGGCATGTGTGCAACTCAGGGCTCTGGACACCCCATAATCTGGAACAATGCTGGAGCCAGGACTGGTGAGCATTCCTTCTTCCTTTTGTCCTTTCCTTCCTTCCTTGCTTCCTTCCTTCCTTCCCCCCTTCCTTCCTTCCTTTTTTCTTCCTTTTTCTCTTTTCCTCCCTCTGTTCAATCTCTCTCTCTTCTTTTTCACTCTACCCCTTATTCAAAATACACTACCAAGAGTTTATACTATAAGGGACTAACATACCAGTTTCCACTGTATATAATTTACTAATATATTTTTATATATTTTTTTGTGGACTCCCTGAATTTTTTGTTCTTTTTTGACCATGAGTATCTGCACACCTGGTTGCTTCCCTTCCCTTCAGGGCTGGCCACCACAATATCACACTGATAAACTAATAAAGAAAGATCACAAGTCTCCATTTCCTTATTGATTTGGGGGGATTTAATAAAAAAATCAGAATTATTGGATCCTACATTTTTTTGAATGACATCCAAATTAGACCAGAGGTAGATATTTATAGGTTCAAGCAGTACCAGTTTTACACTGGACTCTAAATACTCAGACACTTCAAAGCTATCCTACTATCTTCAACATTTATTAGAACCACTATCACTGTAAACAGTGTGAGTTCTTTTTCAGCAGCAACTCAACATAGGTTAGTACAGCTATCTCACAATTTAATCCATCAAATGTCAATATTTACTGGAGAAGCAAAAGAAGTTTAAGTAGGATGACAGAATGATTACAGAATCACAAAATCACAAGGTTGGAAGAGACCTTCAAGATCATCAAGTCCAACCCACTCCCTAACACCTCAACTAAATCACAGCACGGAGTGCCACATCCAGTCTTTTTTTAAACACATCCAGGGATGGCGACTCCACCACCTCCCTGGGCAGACCATTAAAGAGAAAAAATTATCTATGATCTTAATGAACTGAATTATCTTCTCTTTGTTGAATCATGTTCTTTGGACTCCTAGATTGCTGACTAACTCCTCCTTTGCCCACTACTAGATTTAACAAGAGCTATTGCTCAAGGCTCTTTCCAACCTGGCCTTGAACACTCCCATCTCTGCATGGAGTTTTGAGCAACTGGTCTGATGGGAGGTGTCCCTGCCCATGTCAGGGGGTTGTAACCAGGTGATCTTTAAGGTTCCTTCCAAACCAAACCATTCTATGATTCCTCTGATTTTTCCCATATTTGTATACTTATATTTATTTCCACTGTGTTCATTGTGTTGAAATACATTAAACCCCCCCCTCCCCCCCCAAACCCTTTTAGAGTAAAAAATTCCTTCATTTCTGGAAAACTGAGAGCTTCATTTGTGGATTGGAACTTTATTTTCTGTAACAAAATACACCTGTATTGCAACATGAACTAGAATATGTAACTGTTATACACAGGGAGTGAATTCAGTGGAGTGGAGACAAAGTATCAAATAGGGAAACTCGATCTCTGTAAGAACTAGATGAATATAGCATCTTTCTCATATTCTTATTTCTTGTTTGGGCTTTGCTTCAAAAGAGTGAAAGAACTTATGAAAGACACAAGTATTAATATAATGAGTGATATTATCAGTGTCTGAGGTTTTTAGCAGAGAAAATGTCATAAAGAGTAGAGTTTTATTTCTTGTGCCTTGTTTCTCATAAGATAGTAATTTAATTTGAGTGGAAGATGGAAGAGTTATGTAAATAGATAAAGGTAGAGGAAACCAAGAAAAAATAAAACATGCCAAAATATATTTTTTATAAGAAAAGCACAACACTGTGTTGATATGAGATAATTTAAATAACCAGTGAAGACCAACTATTGCACTTTCTAGAATATTTGAAAAATTCATGAATACAAGGACACTGTAAACTGTATAATTAACCCAGTATAAGCCTTAAACCATAATTTAAAAAAATTAGCTGCTATACAATTCTAGGAAATGTAACTTTGGTCTAATATGATTCACATTCTGCGGGAGTTTGAACTTTCTTTTTCAGATCACAGAGAAAATACGTGAAACTTTTTTTAAAAGTTTTTCTATTTCCTAAAATAATATAGAGGCTTTGAATTTCAGAATAACTTTTGGTCTTTGAAATTCAAATTAAAAAATTAAAATTAAATGTATTAGAAACCTACGAATATTCTGCTTTTCATGACAAATCAGTCACTAAATCCAAAATCAGTTGTTCATATTGCTCATAAGCTCATAAGCATTGTGAAACATGATGATTTACTTTAATTTTTGACTGGCAGGATTTCTATTTTTTTCTATAAGTGTCTATCACCATGTACTGTGTCAGTGCCATATCTCAATTTTCTGTTTTACATCATGAAAAAACACTGTATGTCTCAATGTTGCATAATGAAGAATTAAAAGATGTTTTATACCATCCACAATTCTTTCATTCCATTTCAACTATTTACTTTCAATTGAAACTTTCTTGTTTATATTTATTACACTTTTTGTCAGAAAAAAGTGTATAACTGTTTGTATTTATTACACCTTGTATCTACAAGGTGTATGCATTGTATGTATGTATGTATGTATGTATGTATGTATTATACCTTGTATGTATTACATCTTGTATTTATTACACCTTTGTCAGAAAGAAGTGTATAACTGAGTCCCAAATCTTAGGCTGAAGGGTGGTAATTTATGGAAACACAGTGATTCAGGTGCCCTTGATTATTCATACAAAGCTCACGGTTCCCAAAGGAGCTCTCCTGCATTTTCTTAAGTGTTCATTTTATCTAACTTTGTCAGATTTATGCCCAGTAAAGGGGATTTTGAGCCAAGGTCTTCCTTTCTCCATAATGTCCTTAAATCACGGGGATTGCTGGGTACCGTCAGGTGGGAGTTGTAACATATTTCCTAGTTAAAGAGCTAAAGCCGTTCCAAGAGTGAGCTGGAAATGTCACACGCTTTTCAGAGCTGAAGCGCTAGTAAAAATGATCCTGATGGAAGCTCAGACCTACAATTTTCCACTTGAAGTCTCATATGAGTTTTCAAGGGACCAAGCTGCTTCAGATACATATGAACATTCTGGATAAGGCACATATCAGCAGGTACTCACAAGTAGGCGTACTGAGCTATATTAAATGAAAAACAAGTTTTGGTTGTACCAAACTAGTGCTGGTAGAAACATAAACACAGGTGATTGGATTGCTCTGTTGAAAGCTGGACAGTTCTGATACAATTCCAGTGAGATTTGTAAAAGCTGTAGCAGTAAAAACAAGAAATTTCCAAGAATTAAGAATTGCCAAGAAGTTCATAAGGGATCCAAAAAAGTCACATTGCACAGCCTGTGACCCCCAAACCTCACTGTTCACCTGGATCCCATGAGGGGGAAGGGGAAAGTGCAGGTGTTAGGATGATTTTCTGCACTCAGGAACAGGGCAGGAGGGCAGCAGTGCCCTCAGGGTTCTGCCTTTGCTTCAAACTCACTCTGCTTCCCATGCCTGGAGGCAGGACAATCTTTGCAACTCAAGATGAATATGCAGGATTGAAGCTGTAAAATGCTTTTGGCAGAGTTGTTATGAGCACCTTTCTTCTCTAAATGTGCACTTCCCTCTTTTCTGGGACTTCTACACAGGAACCACTTTTTAGGTGAAAATGAAGCCATAAATATGTGTTGTATCTCCTGTGCAACTACTCTGTCCAGCGTTTCTGTGGGCAGGTGAACAATTAGACCTTTGATTTCTGGTCACATTAGCAAAATGTGTGTCGGTTTGGAAGAGTCTTTAATTAAATTTTACAATACTTTTTTTTAGATATTAATCCAGACATGCGTCCATAAAGACTGTTGCCTGAATTCTGATGAAATATTGTCCAGTCTATAAGGTTAATAGCTCATTCTTAACTGGATCTGTTAGGTAAAAGGAATATTGTAAGATGTGAGAAAATATATAAACAGATTATAGGGAAACTTAAGCTCTGTAGCCATTTTTAATGTTGCTTTATTTTACTTTTTGAGGGCATTCTGAAATTTAGAATAAATGAGGAAATTATAGCCTACATAAATTTAGTAAACATTATATTAGATTAGAAAACAATTATTTTTACATTCCACACTCTCTATATGTACTAGTGAGAACTTGTTGAGATAAAAAATGATTGAATTATGTAATTGCTCAACCCTTATCTCAACTTGAAATAAGTTATAAATTCAGAATTAAATTATTGTTTCTAACAAAAAATCAGACAGTTATGTAGCATATATTAAGCAAGAAACAGTAATTATTAAATAATTGTTGGTACATAGTCCTAAAGTATCCTGTTTATTTTGGAACCTTATTAATTTATATCAGATTTTTCTATTTTTTATAACAATTGTATGACTAAAATTTTAATCTTCACAAATACATTCAGGAAAATGCAAAAGCAGTGCATTAATAAGAATTCTATTATATATTTACAGCACCTTAATTCAGCTATATAAGAGAAAGTATTTCTTAAAGCATATATCCAAACTATGGTTTGTTATTTTGCAATGGAAAAGGTCTCTGTGGGTGATGTTTTTCCTTTCTCATTTTCCCTAATTACTTTTTTGCTTCATAAGGTTTTGTGCTTGAATCATTCAAAGAACTATATCTACAATGCAGATATTTTAGATTTGGTTTTGTTGCCACATGAATGCTGAGCATTTCCTTCAATTTTGGGCATTTTCCTTAATATTTTTTGGGACAAGGCATTTTGGAGAGAAGTACATTCACATAATGGACAAGTTATGAGTCATAAAAGTCAGAAGTTGCAACAATAAGCTAAAGTGCAAGCCAACAGACCTTCTGAATTACAGAAATCTTGTTTGGAAGAAGTTTCTGGATACCATCCAGTCTACCCTGCTGCCTGAAGCAGGACTATCATCAATACTACAACAGGGTAATTTCTTCCAGGATTACACTACCTTCTTCATTGTTAAATGCTTTCCCTAATTTCCAGTCTGAACCTCTTCAATCACAGTTTGTGGCCATTTCCCCTTGTTTCATTTTCTCTTCTGAGAAGAGTTTGTCTCCATCCTCTCTCTAAAACCAGCAGACGTAGACTTTCACTAGATTGCTCCTTAGTTCAAGCCCAGCTTTCTCAGTAGAACATGTGCTGAACCACTCTGGCAATCCCAACAGCTCTCTGAAGGATTCCTAATAGTTTCTCAACATTCCTTTTGAACTACTCGTGTTTCAAAGCCCTATCATAAAGGCAGATTCAGCAGTACCTTAAAGGAGGAAAACATATTTTCCCCTAGAAGTGCTAGCTGTGTAGTAGTAGTGTAGCACAGAATTCAGTCTGCTCTGTTTGTGAAAGGAGATCACACCAGGCCCATGTGCAGCCTGGTATCCACTGTAATATCCATGCCCCTTTTATCTTAGCCTGTCAGTTCCCAGGTGCTGGGTATAGCACCTGTTTCAAGTATAGCCTTATTTCTTATTGCTGAATTTCTAACTGTATTTCTTATTGCTGAATTTCATCAAATTAGTTCAGACCTCAAGTTTATCAAGATGCCCAAGAAGTGAAGCTCTGCTGCTTATTCTCAGTGTTTCCCCATAATTCAGTGCTGTCTACAGGTGAATTGCAAACAGCCACATCATAGATGAACATGTTGAATATGGTTGGACTCTGTACCATCCCCTGGAGTCCTCTGGTCATTGTCATCTGCCAGCTGAACATGAGACTTTGGTTAAGATCACCGAGCCCAGGGATCCAGCCACATTCCAGTGCAACTTCTAGTCTGTACTTCATATTCCAAAGGAGAACTGCAGAACATGAAGCCTCACTGCCTCACTGAATTGAAGTATGTCATATGCACTGTACATTCCTTATCTACAGTTAGGAATGCTTTTTCCACTGCTTTCTCCACAGAGGAGAAAAAAGTATTTCTGTTTGCAAGGCCATGTGGTATTTGTACCGCTGAACTAATCCAGAGTAAAACTATAGAGAAAACTAGTAGTCTAGTAGTAGTAGTTCAGTTTTTCAGGCTAGATCAGTTCACTACTCTTTTCTATACAGTACTTGTTACCAAAACTCAAAGAATAGTGGAAGGTCAAGGCTGTGACTCAGAATTTCATGCCAGAAGAAAGAAATAAATCAATACCACAAGTTGCCAGTTTCTCAAAAGAATCATAGATGGATTGGACCACTGGCCCAGCTGGCTACTATTTTAACTTACCTTTTCTTGTGGCTTCCTTGCACATTACAGAGGGAGGGGAATGAGCTCCATATATGCTTGCACTCATGCAAGAACACAGCCTGTCTCCTGACCAAAAGTCATTAAAATTACTGATTACACTATAAATTATTTTGGAATACCAGAATTTTATAATTGTTATTTATCATCAAAACATACCTGACTATTACCCAGATCTCACTGAGTTGGGATCCCTGATCAAACTTCATCAGGAATCAAATTCCCATGTCTAAAGGACTTTATTATTAAAAGAAAAGATCAAAGAAAGAGAAGCCACAAAAATAGAAGTGCATTATTTGGAAGCTAATAAAAAAAAGGTTTATGTCTGTGAGAAATGGTATATCCTTTTCTTGGAATATATGTAGCTTCATAGGTGACATTTTCGGCTTCTTTTGGCACAAACACATGCACAAAGGAAAAGAAAGATGAAAGGTTTAATTCACTCCAGCAGATCTAACTGAAAAGCTTTAAAATAGTTGTGTACTTCTGAGTGTTGTGGCTTTCTGCCAAGCCCATAAAAGAAGATTGAGGTATTTTCTTTCTGTCCATAAAAAAATGAGGCATGGAATGTTTGACCTTGCTAGTTCCCCCTCCACTTCATTATTTTTATTTTGAAAAAAGAATTATGAAAAAAAACCTCACAAAAAATCTCAGACTCATGAGAAGCAGCATTTTAAAGCAGAATGCTTGCAAATTTTGGATAGATTTTCTTATTTGCATCATTTCTCAGTTTAATGTATACTTTCGAATGTTTTGGAGTAGTAAATACTAAAACCAGGAACAACGAAAATTGAGGGAATAAGAAAAGCAATTAAAATTCTTTTATTCTCTCATCCAATGCAGAATTTGCACACATCTTCCTTTCTAGAGATTTTTAATTGAGTGGTCAGGCAGCCAGCTTGTCATGTTTCACATGCTTTTTCTAATATATCCTCAACTGCCTTTGAATACAGAATGATTTTTATTTTTTGTTTTAGTTCATATTAATTGCTTTCTCTTTGGCCACAATTTATAGTTGGTGGCTTTATGATATAGATGTAAATGTTTATTAATTGCTAAATAGCTTTTTTGGTCTGACCTTGTGTCATTTGTGTTGGTCTTTGAAACTGAAAGAAATTCCTGTAGGTGCTGAATGAGCAATGAGCTGTGAGAGGGCAAAGAACTGCTGAAAATCTATTGTCCTTGGCCTGTTTTCAAATGACAGCTTTCTTTATTGACCATGCATTTTACACAGTCATAAGCACACTCCCATTTTTCAAAGTTCCAAGACCCCTGAACCTTAAAACAGGCTCAGATTTCCAAGTGCTTTGAGAGCTTTTGAAAATTTAAGGTCCTTTGTTTTATCCAAATACTGTACAAGTATTAACAGATTTACAGATTTCTGCATTCTAACACGAGAACTTTGCCTGAAAGGTGGTATAAATGGGTTCATCCTTGTTGAAAAGAATGTTTAGAGAAGAAAAACCATAGAGAAGTTTTTTAACTATATAGGAAATCCTCTTTTGTACAAGAAAGAGGATAATACTGTTCAGTGGGTGAACATGTACTCTGTATAGATGTGAGAGACTTGACAAAGCAATATCTTGAGATGAAGTTTCCTCTGTTATTGATGAACTTCAAATCACTGAGTTATAGAGCTGCCCAGTATGAGGACCAGTTCATATTACGTTATTTAAACAAAATAGAACAGTTCATGAATATAAGAGAAGCTTACTCACAAGAGTTCATCACATGGCTTACCAGGAAATGTGGAAAATGATTTTATTTTTATAAACTTACTATCAAAATAAATTTTTAAAAACAATTTCTGCAAGTATAGGTGAGTGCCATAATTTCCTTCATAGCAGAACATTTTTTTTTCTCTTTTGCAATTTTAATTAGCACATGAAATGCCAATTAAAATTGTATTTTATGTAAGTATTTCTGATCAAAACTAACCTTTTGGTCAAGAAAAATGTTAATATTTTGTTGACCATAAATCACATTGATTTTACTGTAATTTCTAATAATATTTCCTGGTTTCCAGCAGCCAATGTGTTTTGAAGGTTTTTTCCCTTATTTTATTTATTTTGCAATTTAATCTATAGGCAAATTTTAACGATACTACTAATCATCTAAAAATTGACCTTTAAGTGTAGATTCAGTAGCTCTAGTAATTTTTCTCAGTGCTTTGTGTAATCAGTTTATTCAATTCAACTTTTACTTATTGCAGCATTCTTTTTTTATTCTCATGCAACAACAAGCCTATTTTGTGTTCTAATATTAACCTAAGTAATTTAAATAAAAATGTTTTATTTCATGAAAAAGAAATCTTTGGTGTTAGATCTAGCTGAGATGTTGAAATATATAGCCAACATACTGTTTAGAAAAATTTTCTTTCCTATAACAAGAACTTAATCAATAACAAAGTGATGTAAGTCATGGCTTAGTGTTAGGACAGATGATCCCTTACATATTCCCTGAGGTAGAGGTTTTATTTTATGAGGTATTTGTGCCTAAAAATACAGAATGCAATCCATGGAACAGATGGGAATCTTAAAATCTCTTTGAATCTTTGATGACACCATACCTCTAACACTACTAATGGAAAAAAGTCACATTATAAAACAAATTAATCTTACCATTAATTATTTGGTCTTAACCTCCCTTTTCACTCACTTAGTTTCTAATTTGTCTACCCTCATACATATATTTGTGTTCAGCCTGTGCAATCACCATGATTATGGCACTACTACATGGGTCAGGAGTAGATGCATTACCTTGGTTTTCCTTTCCTCAATATAATTTATAATTTTCTTACATACCACTGGGCTGAGGAGAGTGCTGGAACATCCATAGTTTTGAATTTAGTATCTAAATAAAAGATGAATAAGAAGCTGGAGTTTCAACTTGTTACAGATTAGGTAAAATGATCTAGTATAAAATAAACCACAGAATGTAACACATATTTCAATTTTAAGACAGAACCAACAGACATACTGAAACGTGTGAGTATGTGGAAAAGTGCTATTATTTTCATGAAGGTAAACTTAAATCCCACTTATATGAACACCTGTTCTTCCTATAGTTTTCATCTTAATGAGTTTAGGGAGGCTTGTATCTCTGAACTGAGAGTAGCTCTATCATTTTGACATTTAATTTTGTTTATCTTGTATAAATGTCTTATAAAATAAGAGAATCATTTAGCATCTGTTATCTCCTAACATCTGTCTCAATTAGCCATTGTTAAATATATACACAAGTCATTAAAATTCAGATGATTTTTCTCCTCGTAAATCATAAATAGATTTAATTATTGATGCAAAGTTCTTACCATAACAATTGCTCACTGAAGATTTAAAGAGTTCTCACATTTAGACTGGATTTACCAAGGGAACTCTCTTTTTCTCCTACAGCTATGAGGGAGTATTTAATAGCTAGTGCTTTGCTTTGATTGTCCCTGTTAAAAACTCCTTTTTGTCTTCCTAGTTTTTCCATATAGCAATTCCAGCAAACAAAAATGCAATAGGATACATTTTTGTACTATTAAACAAATACGTATTGGAGGGGAGTGACAGACTTTCTAAGAAATTATGAAAAAAAAAGTCAGCAGAACTGAGAATAGTGAGTATAAATGTTATTGTACTGCAACATAAAAGAATACAAAGCTGTATAAATAACGTCCAAAGTTACTGCCTAAGTAACATCAGGATTAAATAGTTGCACACATGCATGAACAGGCTGAATTCATGAGTACAGCAGTTGCACTGTGAACTGTCAAAGCTGAAGTCAAAATTCTTGGGAATAAGATTATAGTCCCTGTGCTTAGTTGATTGGACATAAAGATACTAATGAATCTGCTTTTATCCAATTGTCACTGGGACAATGTTGGGTGGAATTATAAACTATCATCAACCATGAAAGAAGTTGTAAATAAATGTCCATTCAGACAATGAACAGTTCAGCAATTTGATCTATCCAACTTCTTGTCCAAAAGACCTATGAAAAAAAAATAGGGAGGGAAAAATATTAATTTTACATTAATCCAAACCTAGTTTATATTCATCCAATTACTATATGTTTATTATATATTATACAACTAGATCACATATCACCAAAAATTATTTGTTCCCGAGTGGAATAAAAGGAAACTGCAGTTTTGGAGATTATTAACTTGTTAGTCCATGAAAATCCATATAAAATATTCGCAACAGGTACATAGGTGAGTGATATTTTCAATGTTTTTCCTATCATTTCGAAACATTGTTTAATTCTCTTTCTATGAACAGTTATTATATTTATTTTTTTATACATTTTGATGGATTAATGCTGACTGGATACCAATATCACTTCATGCCTCTCCTCCCCAAGTGGACAGGGGAGAGAAATTATAGTAAAAGGCTTCTGACTCAAGAACACTGACCAATTACAACCATGGGCAAAACAGACTTGATCTTGGGAAATTAGGTTAAATAATTACCAATTAAATCAGAGTAACATAATGAAAAATAAAAGCTAAATCTTAAAACACCTCCCCCCTACTTCTCCTTTCCTCTTAGGCTCAGTTTCTCACCTGTTTTTCACTGCCTCCTGTCCAGTAGTGCAAGGGGACAGAAAATGGGGATTGCAGTTGGTTCATCACACCTTGTCTCTGCCACTTCTTCCTCACACTCTTCCCCTGCTCCAGCATAGTGTCCCTGCCATGAGAGACACTCCTTCATAAACCTCTCCAGTGTAAGCTCCTTCCCATGGGCTGCAGTTCTTCACAAACTTCTGCAGTGTGGGTCAGTCCTTCAGGAGCAACCTGCTCCAGGTTCTGCCAGGAGGCTGCTCCAGCATGGGCTTCCTGTGGGCTCACAGCCTCCTTCTGGCATCTCCCAGTCATTATGTGGGGCTGCAGTTGGATCTCTGCTCCCCTGTGGCACTCCATGGGCAACAGGGGAATCTCAGATCTGGTTTCTGGCGCACCTCCTGCCCCTCCTTCTGCACTGGCCTGGGTATCTGCAGGGCTGTTCCTCTCACACATTCTCAGTCCTGCTCTCTGGATGAAGTTGCTCCTGTGCAATAGCTTTTCTTCTATAATACACCATCTCAGGGCTCAGCTTTGGCCAGTGGTGGATCTGCCCTGAAGCCCTGAAGCTGGCATTGGCTCTGTTGGACATGGCAGAAGCTTCTGGCACTTTCCCACAGAAGCCACCCCTGTAGCCCTCCCACTACCCAAACCTTGCCAGGCAAGCCCAATACACATTTAATTGTTAGCTGTTCCATATGTCATCAAGCAATCAACAGATGTTGTTTCTTCAGAAAGTTAATAATTTCTACACTAATTTTTTAAAAAGAGACACTCAAACTTCATATGTTCAACATTTTGCTTGCAGATAAATCTGTGACTTTTAATGTGATGTTAGTTATATGAGCATATTTGCTCAACAGTTTATACAAGTGTTTTGTACTAGCAGGTGCTTGGCATAGTATTTGATGAGTCTTTTTATTAAAATGCATTTGCTAATTTCTATTGCCACGGCCATATTTCATGGACAGGTACACCTGACATTCAGGCCTCTCCTTGATGTTTCTGAATGTATAACTAGAGGTATACATTTGACATCCTGGCTTGACTCGTGACCTATCACAAGTGATTTCAAAATTTCTGTTTCTAACTTGCTATGTACATCATGTGATTGTTTAATTTGGGCATCTAATATGTTTTGTTTGGAAAAAAACTCTCTGAAAACACCTGACTGGAAAAAAAAGTTGGAAATTCTGCTGTCTTTATATTCTAATGTATTTTGATCCTTTCATCTGATGTCCCTGACCTATACTACATTTTCTCCTCATGATGAGTTTATGAGTTCCCTTCAAAGATTACCTCAAAAGTTTCTTTTTCTACTTTCCATCTTTTGCCTTGCTGCTTCTCTACAGGCTATTGACTTGTATTTTCTGTTATAAATAAGTAATGTTTTCATGCAGCTGCATTTTCCAGGAATATATCTAGTTAATGAAAAAGTATATGCTCATCTAAGGTCACTGAAGGTCATTGGATATTCCCATGTTTATTGTTGCTTCGTCACATAATGGATGGCCATTATGCAGTCAGAAGGAAAATCGCACATATTACAGTCTTGGGGAATGTGCTCTACTCATTTTTTTAACCCCAATGAATATTGTAGATGATCTTAAATTTAGCAGGCGAGTCCAACCTATATTATATTACCATATGAAATAATACTCTGTTTATTTAAGTTTAAAATTTTAAATCTGATGGAGTTCAGTTCTGTTCACCACGACGTGTGGTCTTCTCAATTTGGTCGTTCAGCAAACCAGTGTATTTACTCTATAATATGTAAGACTTCTCAAGGTTTTCCTTTGCTTCTAATAATTTACCAGTCAGGTAAAATGCAGCAGGTTTTTTACTAACATGTAATAATTTAGAATGTTTGCTTATTTCTTGCCTCTTGGAATTTAGGACTTTTTCTTTCTTTTATTTTTCTTTCTTTCGCCCATGAAGTTTTTCTTCTATTTTTTGCCTAAAAAAGGAAGAAGTGATGGAATGATGAGAGAGACAAAAGATGTGGCTGGAATGGGGTGAAGTGGAAGGGTGCAGTTTGATGCTGTCTCTTAGCTAGGGCACTTTCCCTTGGAAAGTGCAGAGATACCACCAGATTCTGGCTGGCGGTCAGGGGTTGGGCTCAGTCCCCTCTCCCTCTTTGGCTCTCTGGATCGGAGTGGAGTCAGTTGTGGTTTTGCTGCCCAGGGCATTCACTGCCACTGCAGTTTTTGTCCTTTACTGCTTCTTCTGGGTGAGCCTTTGCTTGCAGGAGCAGCTGCTGAACTGGGACCTTTTCAAGACGCAGCCTCACGGGGAACAGGACCTGGCTCCCTCCCCCTCTCTGGAGGAAGCGTCTCCCAGCTGCTTGCGGAAGCCTGTCTGCCATTGCCCAGCTCAGCTGCTCCTGCTGCTGCTTTGGGCTTTTGCTACGCTTTAACTCCATGTCCTCCACGTCCTCCCAGAGCCCCCAGCTCCTGTCACAGCTTTGGAGTCTTTGCTACACTTCGTTTTGCCACCCTGGGTGCGCTCACCTCTGCTGTTCCAGCCTGCTGCTCCGAGGTTCTGCCGTAGTCCATTGTGCCATGAAGAGTGGCCCTGAAACTGACTGCTGCCTGAGAGTTTGCAAAGGAAGTGCCTTTCCTTGGGAAGGAAGGCCCTTTCCCTGGAAAGGAAGGCCCTTTTTCCTGGGAAGGAAGTGCCTTTCCTCGCTCTCCCTCTGCTGGAGCTGCCATTGCCATGCGCAGAGGTGGCGGAGCGCGCCCCACAGCGCCCCCTGCAGGCGCGGGAGAATCATCACACCTGCCCTGCCTGGCCGGGAGCCACCAGCGCCCCTGCTGGCCGTGACCGGAACTGCACCCAACAGCTGGGAGAAGGGGGTTTTATTGTTTATTGTTTATTGTTTATTGTTTATTGTTTATTGTTTATTGTTTATTGTTTATTGTTTATTGTTTATTGTTTATTGGGTTTCTGGTTTAGTTTCTTGTTCCGCCATTGCTGCTGTTTGTTTGTCTTGCTATACATATATACACTAGTAACAAACTGTTATTCCTTTTCCCATATCTTTGCCTGATAGCCCTGAAATTTCAAAGTTCTAATAATTTGGAGGGAAGGGGTTCATATTTTCTGTCCCAGGAAGGTTCTGACATTGCTTGGCAGGCACCTGTCTTTTAAACCAAGACATTGTAAAAGGCCTGTTTCTTGTGAGTCAAAGAAAAAGCAAATGACAGTGTAGTAGATGAAATAATAGATGAACTCAAGTGGTACTGCACTTCAATTCTTCCAGTGATTTTCAAGCCATTTTTTTCCTCATTCAGGATTGTATCAGATGTGTATTTAAAAATGCACAGGAACTAATATTTCTGATATTTTACTTCTTCATGATTTTTCTCTTCCTACATGATTGAGGTAATCAGTGCGTACCCACCAGACTTA
The DNA here is from genome assembly GCF_037042795.1 of Molothrus aeneus. Lineage (NCBI taxonomy): Eukaryota > Metazoa > Chordata > Aves > Passeriformes > Icteridae > Molothrus > Molothrus aeneus. The sequence continues at coordinate 14,029,484 of NC_089647.1, read as the reverse complement.
CACTTCTATTCCCTTTAACGTGTCAAGAGAAATCCAGAGTGTATATACTGAGCAATAAAGAGCTTTTATTCTATCAAAAATGCATGAGAACTTTTGAAAAATATACTGATTTTTTTGAGTTAAAAACCCCAAAGGTGCATTGTATTCTCCTAGAATAATCTTTTGAGAAATGTCAGTTAGAATTCTGTTTGATTAATTGTCTATCTGATGAAATTTCTAACTACTGCAATGATTTATATGTCTATGTTGAAGTAGTTAGATTTACTCAAACAACAAATTTGGGTATACACAAAATTCAGTTGGATATGCAACTGAGGATGAATAATTTCATCACTAAATATTTTGACTCAGAAATCAGTAACTTGAGGATATTTTTTAAATTTCACTTCATAGCTTCACAAAATTATTTGGGTTGGAAGGAATCTTTAAGATCATTCAGTTCCTATCATGGGCAGGGACCCCTTCCACTAGAACAGGTTTCTCAGAGCCCCATCCAGCCTGGCCTTGAACACTTCTAGGGATAGAGCATCCACAGCTTCTCTGTGCCAGTGCCTCACCACTTTCCCATCTTTCAGTGTAAATCCATTTCCCCTTGTCCTGTCACTGGGACAGCTTATTATAGGCCCCTTAGAATACTGGAAGGTTGCTCTGAACTTTCCACTCAAACTTTTCTTTGTCCCGGAGGAGCAGCCTGAACTCGCTCAGCTTGTCTCTCTAGGGGAGGTGCTCCAGTCCTCTTATCAACTTGGTAGCCTCCTCTGGACTTGCTCCAGAAATTCCATGTCCTGAGGAGCCAGTTATGATATTAGCTGTACAATGCAGCCACTCATTCTGTGCTTCTCATAAAAAGAGGCAACACATAAACAAATTTATTGATCTTTGTGCACTTAAACTTCTTGTGACTTCTGTTCATTGATTCTAAGGTTGTTTTCTGGTTTAGCACTGCATTATATTACTTATTAAAATATTGATCTAATTCCTTTATTTCTTTGTTGTTCTGAGTTGAACTTAAAAGGTGACTCCTTAAATGTTCTTTGGGACAGGAAAATTGCAGCAAACTGCTCAAATGTAAAATCAAACAATAACTAATTTAAGAATTCACCCTAAAACCTTGATGATTTCACAGAAAATTGAATGCAAGTGAGGGAAAGAAGTGAGTTGTTTAAAAGTGTATAGATGAAGATAACAGAGACCAAGCTAGGTTTTACAAGAAATACATTGTATTATGGAAAGGCAAAATTCTGTCATTTATCATAAGCTACTGTCTGCTCTTGTGGTGAAAATGTTCCCCTTTATAAATTCCAGGTAATGAAATATCTCCATTGCCATCTCCTTGAGAAGTGGCCCTCTGGCATTAAATACAGGGAGAGAAATACAGGCAGCAGAAGAATCATCATCTCATCATCTAATATTTTTAGTTGTTTCTTTCCGTCGAGAGATATGTATTCAAGTGTATCACTACCCCTGATGTTATAACCAACTGTGGTTTCCTCTGTATTAAATGCTGTGATGTTTATTTTAGTCCTGGTAGAGACATGCATGTTTTCCTTGGATAGAACCTTCTTCAATTTGTCAGTGTTATTTCCTTTCAAGTTTTGGGTTCTTGAGTCAATATTTTAGTTGCAGAAATAAGATTCCAAACAGACTGTGATAACACCAAAATCAAAAGACAAGGCAATGCAATGCTATCTTTGCCTCACATTTTTAAAAGGACAAAACCTCACATTTTGAACTTTGTCAAAGGTTTGCTGAGCATCCAGACCTTCGTGTTTGGAAATTTGAACCTGATACATTCCCTGATACTGTTCTTTGCTTACTCAAATTCCATGCTAGACTACTAATGCTCCTAATGGAAAATTAGGACAGTTTCTGAAAGTTCAGTTGCTATGACAACTAGTCATTTTCAAATAACCTTGAGAAACATGTACAGCAGTAAAATGCATGTAGTAGAGTTCTTAATTAAAAATGTCCATTGAAATAATAATTTTTGCAATGTATTTGAAGCTAGCTTTCTCTTATTTATTAGTATCAATATAGATTTAAGGTGCTCTTTTAAGCTACTAACTTGATTTTTTTTTCCCAGACATAATTATTTGCAAGTGAAATGAAAAAATACCAATAGATTCACAGAAAGAAATTTTGACAAGATCTCTAAAAAAGCAGGGTTTTTTTAAGTTCAAAACATGTGGCAGGCTGCTAAATACAAGGAAAATGTTCTATGCAATATTTGCCACTGTGTATGTTCTGGTTTTACACAGTGAGAAAAACAATTTCTAATGAGAAATAAATGGAGAACTGAGCTCCATGGTCACTTATATTTGAGGTTATTTGGTGTTCAACACTAAATATGGTTAAGTGATAATTTTAAATGTATTGATGACATTGACATAGTTTTTGAAAATAACATTTTTAAAAATTTAGTTTAAAAATAGTCATATATACTAAATAATATAAGATCATACTGGGAAGGAAATATAAAAAACCCTGCTATGTATTTGTCATGTTTCACACACAGGACTGAATTCGCTTTACACATGGGGATTGAAGGCTGTCCATTTGTTTGCAATGAGTTCTTAGGTATCCTGGGACAATCAAAACTTAAAATAGCAGTGTTATATTACTTTCTGAAAGTAGATTGAGTTATAAACTCTTTCTATTATCTTTACTCACTTTTCCTAGGAACCATGAATATGAATTTTAATTTACAATACAAAATAGTAGCTATCAAATCAGATTTAGGAAAGTTCTTATTTTCATATACATTTTTTAAAAAATCAATTTCTTTAATGAGAAAAAAACCCTTTCTTGGTGTTCATTTTGATTTCAGTTTCCATGTTGTGTAGAAATGTGTCAATTCTTCTTCCCATAACATTTATTGAAATACCTAAACTATAGAGCTACCACAGAAAACAGTCCAGATTATTCATGTTAATTTTGCACCACCTCTAGATATATGTAATTCAACAGATGGTAGATATTGGAGCCCAAAGTCCAGTGATCCAAAATTCAGTAATCCAAGAATCTGAGAGCTGTTTGGAAAGAGGATTGATCCATTAAAGACAACATTAAAATCTGTTACAGACTAATACTGAGCAAATCAATTGTCTTTGTGACACACTGCAAAATAAAATAAAAAGGCTGCTTGACATCAGGAATTCAGTCAGCAAAGTTGTCTTTCTTATTTGTAAAAGATCAGTTCCACTGAAACTGGATGGAGTTAAACTGGGAATGCTATACACTCTTTCCCTGTATTTGGAAAAAAATATGTTGCTTGTGTGCTGTTAGAGTGGTGATTGAATATGCAGTGTTGAGGATTCTAATAACTACAGAAAAACACAGTCAGGTAATAGACATGGTGCTCAAGATGAAGAACTTGGAAAAGTCTCATAAAGCATCCAAACAGTATATAAAAAAAACCAACCCAACAAAACAAAAACCACTATTAAACCATATTTGGTTTAATGAGACATTGATAAAAAATTTAATAAGCACATGTTTAGAAAGCATCTATTGTCTCCGCAATATTATAATCCTCTTGCAATTTAAAATACTAATACTCATAAGTGTACTTCTGTTAGCAAATTCCAAATCACTCCTCACTTTTATATGTGATAAACATGGAAAAATGAGTACATTCAAATTCATAAATAAGATTAACTGTATGAATTTTAACTGCAGTAATGGCAGTCATTAATAATTGTCTTCTGCAGGAATAAGACAGCAAATTATTATACCAGCATAACTTTAACCTCTGGTTGTTAGACATTTGTAAATAATTGGCAAAGAAATTTCAAACCAATATAATGGGTTTTCATGACATAGTGATGCAAATTAATATTTCATCTCTTTAAAATCAATCTGTGTTTAATCAATCTTGGTGGCAAAGTAGAAAGAGTTCATATTTACTTGCAAATGTTTCATATTTAGTGCAGATATTCACCAACAGACACAGTACATGGTTAATTTTACTAAAACTTCACCTTTTTTAGAATAATTTGAATTGTGCTGTTAAAGGAAGATTACCACCTTGTTTTCATTAGTGTTGCATATTTATCAGAAATATATCTCTAACATAAAATTGCCATTTCTCTGTTCCATGGAATTAAAAATCAGCTAATCTGAATTCAGTGCTTTCAAAAATGCTTTCTTGCTTCTCTCCAGCAAAAAAGGCATTGAAGTTCAGAACTTTTTATTCTTCATTTGGTTTTTTGGGAGTTTTCTTTGGGACTTTTTAAAATATTTTTTCTGCTTATAAGTAGATTTACTGGTAGGAAAAGAAAAGGGACAAAATAACTGATAACATTCTGTCTCTTCAAGAAAAGATTCCACTTGAGTTATTCCAGAAATAATAAAATTTTAGAAGCAGTTTAGTAATCACTTTTGTGCCAAAACATCATATGGAAGCTCTGCTAAGATGAGTTCTTCAGAATTGCATGTGCCATGATGTTTTGTTTCAGAATTATATGCATTGTGACATTTCTTGGTTTTGTTTCTTGTGTTTTTTTGGGTTTTTTTGGTTCTTTCTCTGATTGTTTTTGTTGTTGTTGTTGTGACGTGATTAGCAGGTGTTTTGTTTGTTCAACTTTGGTTTTGTTTTCATGAAACAACACTTGCCATAGAAAGTTTCTAAACACTTTGGCAAAGCGTGGAGACAGTATTACCAGTATAATCAGAAAACATAATTAACTGCTAAAATGGAAATGAGCACAGCAGAATTTGCTACAGTGATGTTTACAAGCTCATCTATAATATTTTACAGCTTTATCAGCTTAGACACTTAATGTGAAAGTGCTCAATTTAATTCCTATCCATAACTTTATCAAATAAAAATTCCACCGGCAAATCATCCATGACTTAGCTAACCAGGGTTGGGTGCCCCAACAATTCAAAAGCAGAGGAAAAGGTGGCTAATAATAATAAAACACATCTGAACATTTTTAATGTTTTTTTTTTTTTTGTTAATTTTCTCATCAGAGCCTCTAGTTGTGTACTTCTGGACTGATATGTTCATGATGGTTGAGATTTACAAGGACAAAAGGGAGGCTTTCCTGTGTGATTTACTTTTTAGGTGTAGAAGTTATACTAGAACTGTGTGGTTTATTAAGATCATATGTGAATCGTGTTTAATTCTGAAATCTAAAATAATAAAGAACATCTCTCCAAAAGTTTGCAATACACATATAGGCTGTTTACTTGACACTTCTGACACTTACAATGCAATATATTAGATGTCCATAAATCTTCTGTACTCTTAAATTTAAGTTTTTCCTCTGTGTTACCTCACTTTATAATCTCAGTTTAGCCTTGGTATTACCAAGGCTGTATTTTACAGTCACATCCATCTAACCTCATACAAACAAATATGAGAGTGTGTTACAGACATCTGTACATTTTTTAGCAAAAATCATCATCCAAACTGTATTACATGGCCAAAAACTATTTAACTGATGACAGCTACAAATATATTATTGTAATTTAAATTCATGTGCTCTTGTTCAACTTTTATTTCCCTTCCTTTTGAAACTACTAAAAGCATCAGAATTTATATCTATTATTACACATCTCATGTGATTGTTCTTCAACTGTGTGCTTCTTCTCAAGTCTGTTTTAGTGATTTTGTTTGTTTGTTTTTAGTACCCAAATTGGATTGAAGGTCTGAACAGAAAGGCTAATACAAAGCTGTTCTGCATACCACTCACTCCTTGGAAATGTCAGCCTTGTGCTAAAAGGTTTCTGAATTTGAAGATCCACAAGGAAGTCTTGCAGATTTGACAAATTCAACATTTTTATTCACCTTAAGTAAGTTTGCAGATGATATCAAGTTGAGTGGGAGTGTGGGAAGGCTCTGCAGAGGGATTGGGACAAACTGAATTGATTGGTTGAGGCCAATTGTATGAGGTTCAACAAGACCAGGTGCCAGGTCCTGTTTTGGTTCAGAACAACCCCAGACAGTATTACAGACAGACTTGGGACAGAGTGGCTGGAAATCTAGAAAAGGATGTGGAGGTGCTGGTAAGAGCAGCTGAAAATGAGCCCAGGGGTGCCCAAGGGAGCAGCACAGCCAATGGCACCTGGCCTGGATCAGCAGTGGTGTGGCAGCAGGACCAGGGCAGGGATTGTCCCACTGTGCTGGGCACTGGAGAGGCCACACCACCAATCCTGGGATCACTTCTGGGCCCCTCAGTACAAGAAAGACATTGAGGGGCTGGAATGGGTCCAGAGAAAGGATCACAAGTCTGATGAGGAGTGGCTGAGGGAGCTGGGGGTGTTTATGCTGAACAAAAGGAGGCTCAGGGAGGACCTTCTTGCTCTCTACAATCACCTGAAAGGAGGTTTTAGTTCAGGTGGAGGTCAGGGTCTTCTCCCAAGGAATAAGTGACAGGACAAGAGGAGATGCCTTCATGTTGCACCAGGGGAGGTTTAGATTGATTATTAGGAAAAAAATTTTTCACTGAAAGGGTGGCCAGGAACTGGAACAGTTGCACAGGGAAGTGGCGGAATCACCATCCCTGGAAGCATTAAAGAAAATGTGTAGATACGTATTAAGCCAGTACTAGGTAGGTTAATTGGTGGCGCTCAATAAACTTTTCCAACCTTAACAATTCTGGAGTTCTATTACTCTGTCATTTAATTTGGTATTTCCAACAATATTTCAACTGGTTACATATCACACAGTAGGAATTCTTTTTTTTTTTTCCTCTGTACACAGCTATAATCTTTGTAACCCAGCATAAAAGTGTCAGAGTGTCATGGTTTCCTACAATGACATGAAACCTATTCTAGCAGCTCATAACAGCCAGTCTTTTTGCAGCTACTGTAGAAATTTACAGTTTTCAGAATATCTGAGCATTAGAAGAAAGTATATACTACCACAGGTCATGGATAAAATAGTTTCTCATGTACTGGAATATGGACTATTTAATACAATCATGCATATATTCTCATAAATTTTTAATGTACTAAAAGGCAAATGCCTGTAAATTTTACAGTCTTCAACCCAGGTAAATAATAGGGTGTTGACCATGTTGGCTGTCATTGCTGTTATCCATTCCCTAGGTATGTAGGAGAAAGTGTGAATGCTTTTCTCCTACAATATTTTAATTTTATGGAAATCAGGCAATGGTTCACTGTGCAATAAAATCACATGGTGTAAAAATATTTTTATGTGACAAAAGAGATGTGCATTCTGTACTGTTATAGTCAATAACTGGTGTTTCAGTTCCATATGTGCTTCTTAAGATCCTTCATAATGAAGGAGCATAGTATAACTTGTGCAAGAGATATTCATGTTCAGAAACTACTCTTAAAGTTGGAGGGTTTCTCCCTGGGAAGTTACATCACAGATAGAATTGCCTAGTGATTTTCCATGCTGTCTGATTGATTTCTCCTTTTGTTCATGTAAGAATCATCTTGTAAGAGCAATGCATTAAGAACAAGTAGATTTAGACATTTTAGTAGCTAATGTATCATCAATAATTTTACACTAGATTAATCAGGGAGGAAACCATGTTAATCACAGTGACATACAAATTTTAAAAGAAAAACTGTTCACTGACTTTAAAAGCCTTCATTATCTGTATATTTCATTCTTAGTTGTCTGTCTTGGATTAGACATAGAAACACCAATTGTGATGATGGCTCTAGTTATATAGTTACTTGTAACAGAGCTACTGGGCTCTACTGAGATTTTCTATTAGCTCCATGTCATTCATCAAATAGCTTTCAGCTTACAATAACTTGCCATTTCTACCTACCAGGACTAGACTTTAAAACGCAGTTCAAATATTGATCCAGCAAGTCAGTGAATATCATAGGTACTGGTCCTTCTGCTGCATCCTTTCTTCCCTGATTGGGTCATTGATCATTTCTATTCTGAACAGAAGTCACTGAAACCAGTGTTTCATGTTTAAAGTCTTCATTTCAAAAGCTTTATGAGACGGTGTCCAAGTCATCTTTGGGTACAGTGGGCCTGAGTCTTAATGGTGTGAAGATCTGTTTGCCTAAAAAGGACAGAATTATCAGATTAACATTATTTAAACAACGTAAGAAGACTGTAAGTTTTAAATAGAGAATGAGGTAGATACCTATTTTAAATAAGTGGGAATATTTTGCCCCTGCTGCTCCTTTTTTCCATGGAATATCTGAAATGTGGACATCACAGTGCTAAAAAATGAGAAAAGCAAGAAACTCTTGGTTTCTGATCAAGTTATTTTTTTACCCACACTTAGCATAAACTTTGTACTTCAAATTGAAGCCAGCAGAAGTATAATTGTATTGATGTTAAGTATATATTTTATGGCACTGATACTATAAACAATAAATAAACCTGAAATACCTAACCAATGGTTTGATCTTAGAAAACAGAAAAATATATTAAAAGGTTTAGAACTGTAACAGTATTTTCTGTCTCAGTAAGGAAAGGTGCTGTAAGAAATTCCTCAGTAAAATTTTCCTGGATGTATGGTTTCAAAGGAGAACAAGCAGAAATATTTGATTCCTTATTTGAATGATTTGCACAAAATGTTGTAATTATTCATTGCTAATATCTTCCTACTACATGAAGAGTCAAAAAGATGGAGAGGTGAACCTCCCTGATTCTTACTTATGTTAAGAGACTGACAGATAAGGGAAAAACAATCTGACACTGACCATTGTTGCGTCAATAATTGAATAACTTAATTTGGCAATTATAAATGAGCTTTGGCCATGCTATCATTTTATTTCCATGTCCCTAAAGGCTGTCATAGATTTTCTGTTGACAGCCTGCTATTTTACATGATGTCTGTTTCAAGGCAACCATTTCTGTGCTTGCTTGATAATTTAGTGACCTAGTTCTACTTCAGTTAATACTATATAATGCTATTTATGGCACATATTTGACTAGTTTAGGACTATAGGTTATTTCCTATTTTTTCAACCTGTAAAATACCACATCTTTTCTTTTGCATTGTTCCAGAACACGCATTTAGTTTTAAAAAGTAATTTCACTGCTGATCTGCATAAATTTAGATTATTTTTGAGGCTTGGTTTATCTGCTTTATCTACTAATATATTTTACAGCTTCTGCTTCGTAGCAGCTTCAATAACATATGTTTCTGTGGCAACAAACACCCCTGTTATTAAATATGCCTGCTTCTGAATATAAGTGTAATGAAACAGTTAAAGCAGGTGAGCAGCAAAAATTTGTTCTCCATCTGAGTTTAAAGATCTTTGCAAAGAGTGAACTTCTACTGGTGTATTCAGATAAAACTTGCCCTGTGTATGTTTTCATCAAACACTGTTTGCATACCTTCCTTTGTACTTTGGGAATCTGTGTCAAAAGATACTGGAATTCCATTTCTAAAAAGCAAGTTATCATGTTTCTGATCTACCCAGGGAAATGAACTGAGTCAATTCAATACCTAGCAGTAATATTTTTTCAATAAGCTCAAGCTCTAACATCATATGAGAGAATATAAGTTTCAGAAGCATTTCTCCATGTGTCTGTAGGTGGTGGACTAAGTTTCCCAAGCCAAGACTGTAGAGAGAGACAGGATCTTTCATCAGATTCCAGCTGGCATGATTAGAAACAGCACAGAACTTCTCAAGCCCATATGCTGCTTTTTTCAATTATAGCAGCTGGTCTAATGAAAGCAATTACCTCTCCAGAAAAACCTTTCCTTGCCCATAGTGCTAGACCATCATTGCCAAAGCAACACTCCCTCAGTGTACTGCAATATTTTCTGTAATACTGCTAATATATATAGCCAAACCTTTCAAATATTTTTTTTTACTTCTTTTTGTGTTTGCCACAAATCATACTTCACAGTTGAAGAGTGTTTTGCTCTTGTTTCTGTCAGAGGATATTAAATGGGGGAATCACTTTAATTGTCTCTACTAATCTTTTAATGTTAGTAGGAAGAGGTGAAAGTCATATTTCCAATGCCCTGGTGTATGTTGCAACCTGCTTTTGATATTTAGAATGTACTGCTTCAGGTGTCTACATTTTCATTATATCTTGTCTTTGTTGCAATGGAAAGGACAAAAGAATTTCCAACAGCTACTGATGATCCCACACTTATGCTTTGGACAGATTCTCTCTCTGACTTGTGCCTTTTGTATCATAATACTGCAATGTGGGATGTATATTACCAACCTGTCCTTGAATTCAGCAGTTGAGCCTCTGAAAATCTGGCATTTTTTAGAGATATTTTTCTTATCTTCTGCTTTTTAACTCTTACACTGAATCCTTGATATGTTAGTGTATGCCTGCTACATTTGGCAGCATCAAATTATTTTCTTGACAGGAATACTTGCAATTAAAGTGTAATCAGGTCATTAAACCTTCCTTTCCTAGCATTAGAAAGAATTAAAAAATATACTCAGAGTATTTTCAGAAATACCAAACTTTCACTTGGTAAAAAACCACTGAGAAATAATGCTTTTAATTAAAATGGAGAAATAGTGTTTATTGTTAATCTCCTCTTGATTAAATTTTTATATGTGACCTTTAATTCAATTTCTTATTCATAGAATCATAGCATCACTTAGGCTGGAAAAGAACTCTAAGATAATTGAGTCCAACAAAAAACCTAACAGTGCAAAGTCAACCTTTAAAAGATGTCCTTAAACACCACATCTAAATATCTTTGAAATACATTCAGGGATGGTGACTCCACCACTTCTCTGGACAGCCTGTTCCAGTATTTGATAACCCTTTTGGTGAAGAAGTTTTCCCTAAAACTCAATCTATATGTCCCCTAGTACATCTTGAGGATATTTCTTCCTGTCTTTTGTTGCTTGGGAATAGAGCCTGACCCCTACTTAGCTAAACCCTCTTTTCAAGCAGTAATAGTGAGAATGTCTCCCCTGAGTCTTTTTCTCCAGCCTAAACACTCCCAGCTACCTGAGCCATTTCTCAGAGGACTTGTGCTCCAGAACCTTCCTCAGTTCCCCTGCTCTTTGGAAAATCTCCACCACCTCAATGTCTGTGAAGTGCCCAGAACTGAACACAGGATTTGAGGTGCAGCCTCACAAGTGCCCAGCATAGGGGAGTGATCACTTCCTCTGAAACACTGACAGGCTTGGGGCCCTGACCACCTCTCTGTGAAGCCTTCTTCAGTGTTTGACCACCCTCTCAGTAAAGAAATACTTCCTAATGTCCAGTTCTGAACTTCTCTGATACAGCACTGAACCATTACCACACATCCTAACGTTAGATCCAAAGGAGGAAAGGTCAGCACATCCCTCTCCACTTCCCTCCTCAGGAAACTGTGGAAAGCAATGAGGCCACCCCTCAGCCTTCTCTCCAAGCTGAATGAGCCCAGAGTCCTTAGGTGCTCGTTTTTGGATATGCTTTCCAGCCCTTTCACAAGCTTTGTTGCCCTCCTCTGGATGCATTCAAGGAACTCCACATGCCTCTTGAATTGTAGCGACCAGAACTGCACAGGTACTCAAGGTAAAGCCACACCAAGGCTGAATACAGGAGGATAGTCACCTCCTTTGGCAGCTGATGTCAGGATGTGTTTGATGCCCCCAGGATGAGGTTTGTCCTCAGGGCTTCCTCTGGGCTGGCTCACACTGAGCCTGCTGCCAACCAGCATTCCCAGATCCCTTTCTGCAGGGCTGCCCTCCAGCCACTCCTCCCACAGTTTGTACTTGTGCCCAGCATTACTCCCTCCCAGGTACAGGATCCAGCATTTTGTCTTGTTAGATTTCATCCCATTAGGGTTTGCCCAATGCTCAAATCTGAACTTCCATACTTATCCTCCTCCTTACCCTAGGGCTGGTATACGAATGAATTCAAGGCAAATTAGAATGAGCAGAGTAACAGAAAGTTAGTCTAACTAAGACGGTTGATTTTGACTCAAATCCATCTAGACCACCCTGAGAGATGCACATAAGAGGAGGGACATTATCTGCACATGGATATAAGGGGAAGGATAATGCCTCATCCCTCAGGAGACCCAATGGCACCTCCCAGCTTGGTATCAAACAGCAAACCTGCTAATGGTGAATTTAACTCTTGCATTGAGATAATTTACAAATACACTGAACAGAACTGGCCCTAGAATTGAACTCTGTGGAACTCTGGTGGTGGTCAGTGGTCAGCCAGGTGTAGCCCTATTTTCTGCAACCCCTTGAGCTCTGTCATTCAGCCAGTTCTTCACCAAGCAAGCATTTAGATCACAGCTTTAGCTGGTCCTCCAGCTGTGCCATATTGCATTCACTTTAGTAAAATACTACCTTTCATTTGTCCAAATGAGTAATTCTAAATACTATCACTTTCCCATTTATACTGGGGAGCTGAAAGAGGTTTTATGCCTCATGTTCATCTGAAACTCTCTCAAAAGGAATGGACTTTAAAGACTGAGTTACATAGTACTTGGCTGACTGCTTACATAACATGAATACAGCATTAGACAGTCTGCATTTCTGTACCTGAAGCATGAAATATCTAGTAAGAACTACACTGGGAGCAAATTTTCCTTCTTTGTGTTGAGCTTCTTGATTGAGGAAGTAGTATTTTGATGCTTGTGGCAGTAGATAGAATCATAGAATGTTAAGGAGTTGGAATGGACCTCAAAGGTCATTGAGTCCCAACCCCCCCTTCCATGGGCAGGCACAGTTCTCACTGACCAAAATCCTTGGCTCAGTGGTGATCTCTATTCTGCAGCCGTAGTGCTCTGGACATTTGAGCTATTAGAGCCCTGCTAACTACTGAACTACGAGTCTTAAACACATCTTCACTGTTTCCAGAATCTGGCAGTATTACTTCTAGTTTCTTGCCCCCCAGTGTTTTTTTTTTATACATTTCAGGATTGGAATCCTGTCTATATATGGGAGAAGGTGGTAGATAGACTTTAGCTTTTTTGTCTTTCTTTTTTCCATTTTGTCTATCACAGTGGAATAATAGATATTTCCAGGAAACTGAGACTCCACTACAGTTTTTTAAAAAAAAATTCAGACTTCCTTTTAGAACAGCCACAGCTCATTATCTGAAGTGAAACAAGGGCAAGCCTGAGGCAGTCCAGTCATACACTTGGTGTGATCATTAAGCTGAACTTTACTTATTTATTTGCATATGAGCCAGGAGCTTGTATATAACTGTTGTCCTAGAGCTGATTTCAGTATGTGGCTCACTCAAGTTGTGGCCTTATGAAGTCCCAGGACTCCTCAGTCAGCATCAGTTGTAAAGGCAGAAGATGCGGGGCTGAGAGTTGGAAGGAAAGCAAAACAGTTTTGGGAGGAAATAGGCAGTGTTGTCTCAAAACCCTACTTGCTCTGTCAGAAGATAATTTAAGCCAATACACTATGGCAAAAGACTGTTTTAGAGAATAGAGACACTTTACAGGGAGAAAAATACTTCATTAGAGAATTCCCAGCCAACAGTGTTGATGATTTATTAAAGTCAGGCTAAATTTGAACTGAGCAAAATGTTAATATCCTGCAGTAAATGTAAATTTCTTCAACTTGAAGAAAATGCCATGATACCCTGGTGAACACCATTATTTGGCTTCTGCACAACCTCTTCTGAGGGCCAATGAGAGCTTGTTTGTTATGATGATTTTAAGCTCTTCTGAAAACCTTTCTGTTTGCTCAGCAGAGTCCTGTTATTCTCCATCTCCTTAGCCTCTACTTGTAAATTCCTACTATGTCAGCACATATGAAAACTTATACCTGTTATTTTTCAATGCCAGTAGACTTGGACTCTTCTTCAGAACTAAAGTGTTGGCCACAGGAATTACAAAACTGATTAACCTCAGATAAGTGTTGATAGCAAGATAGCCATTTATTTCAGTGTGAGATGAGGAAAATATGCTTTCCACTGACTAACTGTAAGCTGTCTAAGGACTTGCAGAGTAATCTTATGCCATCTCTTCTTGAAATGCTATTGCAGGGTCACAGTCCATATTCCTGAGTTAATACAGGAAAGATACCTCTCAAAGACCAAATATTAATTAAAGTTTTTATTTGTAATTCCTAATAATTAAATAAATGTTCCTTTGCAAGGTAATTATTGCCAACTACTAATTTCATTTTCAGAATATGAATATAATAATACATATAATATTATAAATTAATTGTATATACTATATAATCCATTAAGATGACTTATTTAAAGTAGGCTACATGTGTTTGTTCCTCAATCTTGCTACTATATTGACTGAATTTAATGAATTGTATAGAATCAAGGGTTCTTGAAATGATAAATCAGTGTGGGTTTACTGCAGTGCCAATTTAAGTTAAGGTACAATGTTGAACTGCAATATTGAATGGAATAAAGGAACTGAAGTAAAGGCACCTGGTCATACTTGGTGACAACATTATTTTGTATTATTTTGTATTTTTGTACTCCTGTAATTGGTACAGCGGAATCCTTTGAGACTGTGCATTTGTAGATTTGGCATGCATCTGAACTTTAGATGAACTGTCAGCACCAAAATTATTTTCTATTTCTAGATTAACATTTTATTTCTTTCAGTGAATTTCTATTCACTCCTGCTGCAAATAATTTTTTTTGCTAGCATAGTGTGTCACTTGTGACTTTACTTCTTGCTTCAACAACAACATTTTCCTCCTTCCAGTTTTAAACCTTCCATGGCACTATTTGTACTACTGCCTACAGGTGCTATTTGTGTGTTTCAATACAACTGTATTATTTTCCTGACCTGACCTTGCTTCTCCCATGCAGAAAGCTGTGAATTGTGGTGACATCTTGTTAAAATACTATAATACAAGTTTTCAATCTTTAGTTTTTCTGTGATCATAGCATTTGCAATCACTCAGTGCTCCAATATCTTAAAAAGGATTCAAGCTATTTTGCATACTGTGTAGCCCCATGCATATGGAATATGCTGCTATCATTTTTTGGTTTTGAAACACCATAAAAACCCATTAAAAACATTAAAATTAAAAAAGAGCCTGTTATACACACAGAGGCTGGCTCACTAGTATATTACTCTACATTTGCTCCCTATCAAAATCATTGCAGGTGTGGCACATAAAATTTCTATATGAATTTAAACCACTTTCTTTTGATGTAGTTATGGGCTGCACAGAGCACATTATCAAGTATGAACAATCTGTAATAGCTTAATTAATTACAAGCTTTTTGCTCAGCTTCTATAATGTCTCTATCCATGCTCGTTTAACCCATATGAAAAGTCTGGAAATTCTAATCATATCTGGTACACTTATGTGAGATATTTGTATTATTAAAATATATAGAAATGAATGTTACAGTATCATAAAATGAAGACTATTATCAGGAGTACATTTAAACACTTATGTTGGATATCTTGTGGTAAAAATACAATAATATAAGTAAAGATAAAAAAAATTAAGGATATCCATAAATATTCTCAACATTGGGATCAATTTATTTACATCCATTTATATTCTTAAGTCTAGCTGGAGAAGAGTAGGTGTATGTACTGCACTTATGCCATTATATGATTTTTAATTTTGATTAATTCTGTTGTTGGTGTAAGGCAAGTGCATGAAAAGAAATACTGGAGATTCAGAAAAGAGTCTTCTCTGATATTCATGATGATATTTTCTTAAGTCAAAAATGACATAAATTATTTGATTATTTGCTGTTTTCTTGTTATAGCAGCAAACCCATTCTTTTGCAGTTTAGAAGCTTTAATTTCAATATTTTCCCCTATAGACATTGCTGTCACTTTTACTGGATAGGATGCATTATCATGATAATTTTGATCACTTTTCTTCCTCTTCTGGGTTGTTATGAGAAGGTTCAATTGACTACAAGAAATGTGATAAGCTCTATGCTTTCCAACTATAGATTCCGTATCTTTTAAAGTTTTGAAGCAGTAGATTTTCATAATGAGGATTACTATATATGTATTCAGACTATAGATGCATAATTGAATGAAATTGTCATGGAATTAAACAGTGTGCCAGACAATACATTTATATAGCTTGGATTAGATGAAGTTATTTTGGAAGGAAATGCTTTATTTGAGAAACATTGTGTAGAATCCTTCCACTTTCTCAATGCTTTCTTAAGGCCATTTTTATTTTGCTGATTTACTTATTTCTTTCAGTAAAGTTTAGTCACTCTTTTTGTATTTCCATAATTCATGAAATTATCTATAATTGTGTAATTAGTGTAAATACATGCAATCACATGTATAAGATATAATTACAAATGCAAAGCAATAATTGTGATGAGCAATGTCATAAAGAAATATCTATTAAACTTCTTAAATGCATGGTCTGTGACTATTCAGAAGCTAGTATTTAAAGCTGAATATAAAACTTAAAAGTGTCAACAACGAGTGTGCAAATTTTACAAAAATAACTGGAGCTGGTCAGAAATACTGTGACAAAACAATTTTAATTTAAACCATTTAAAAATTTTTCAAAATGAAGGTGAGTTTTCATTGTTTGGCAAGAATTCCAGAGCATCTTTATTCTAAATCTAGGTGCAAATTTGGACTTTATTAATAAGGCTGGCATGCAATTTCTACATTGGTAGAGATTGTCTGCCTTCCCCTCAGACACCTGAGCACATGTATGTCAGCCCCACATGCTTGAGGTTTCTAAAGGAGAGATTCCTGCTCACCTAAAGCCAATATAGGTAATTTTATCTCAAAGTATTGAGAAGCTCGTGGCTCACTGC